>NC_068444.1:15111502-16311502 GCF_023373465.1 Oncorhynchus keta | reverse complement strand
GAAGCACTGTCACACGCTAGTGATAGACATATTGTGAATATTTCTACCTATAAAATATGTATTTCTACCATTTAAAAGGATGTTGAAAGAGAGTAAAGAAGCCCTGAGATGTGGTTTACCTTCTGCTTGCTTTAGTTATTCTGGTCAGAGTTGCATGAAATAAGCCCAAAGCTGCTCAAGACAATAATGCAGTGTTTTTCCAAATTGGTTTTGGGATGTAGTACTCAAAATGGAATGTGTCAGAACAGAAGCTCAATTCAGACTACATGAATATGTACACGTAGGAGGGAGAAATGAGTCCGTCCCTGTTCACATTTTAAGATCTCACAGTTAATGATTGTTGGCTGACTGAGCAAGAGACAAAGAATATAGGCAGACAAGTGCATTTTTCTCCTCCTCCATTTGGAAAGAAAACATGTTTTGTATTATCAATAGTATCTAACTACTTGAAATAAATGAATATACGTTCTGTATATACTACTGAAAGAAATTAAGATACATTCTGTGGGTATTAATATTCCAATGTATATGTTAATTAACTTAAACCTTAACTCCACAAAAGTTTACACAATGACGAGGAAGTATGTGACAGGTTAGCATATTTCATCATTAATCTTGTTTCATGAATTTTTACAATAATAGCCCATTTTAACTTTTCATCTGGCTCATCTAATGGAAATCGTTCAGTTCTGCCTCATCAACCTGCTCGTATATGTAGACTACAGTATTCATTACAACAACCAAGACTATGAGTGTTCAATATTGAAGCGTTGTGCTTGAATTGGATCATACTTTGTACATAAGATTTAAAAGTCCTGAGGAAATGAAAATAAAGTAAATGTTTAGAATCCCTTACTACCAGTTTAGAGAGATTGATCATGCCGGTAAAAAGAAATGGCACTGCAATCAACGGTTGTTTCTTTAGCTAGCAGAGTGTTGCCATGCCACTAACTTGCTTATTGGGAGTGTCCTAATGTTGGTTAAACCAGAACTAAAGGCTTGCGTAATTGATCAACTGCTTGATTAAGTTCTGGGTCCATACGTGTTAAGAGAAGAGATGAATAGATGCTAGAACAAGGAGCGGAACCGGAATGAGTTGTGGAACCTCACTCTTTGCAAGATCCCGGGACGAATTTCCCCTCCCCTTCTGAAATTCGAAAGATGTTAACACCTGCGAAACCGTGATTTGTCCAAAGAACAAAACAAAAAAACACAGTGATGAAAAACCCAAACACCGGAAGTACTGCTGCTCGTTGGTCCATGCGTCTCCTTCCTTCCCGACATATTCTACTGTACCAGTTATGTTTAGGTAGATCTGTCCACCAGAGAGTAGGAGTGCCATATAGTGACACTTAAAGGGAAATGTCAACATTTTTTTACTTCATATTCCAAATCTCCTGCACAACACCCAACGTCAACATATGTGAAAATGGCGCATTTCTGATTTGTAGTAAAAAGATGAAGGTTTCAAATGACATCATCGGTGTGCATCATGTGTTTTAAACCAATTATGAGTAGGCATTGCCTACTAATTGGTTGATGAAACACTTCTCTTCTATCTTTTTTACTACAAAACATAGAAACGGGCAATTTGCAATGTTGATGTTGGAGTGGTGCTGGAGATGATGAATATGAAATTGTGAAAAATGGTTAAAAGTCCCTTTAATTGCAGCCTGGTTGCAATTAGCAATTTTTCAGAATCGACACAACTTTGTATTTTACTATGCTATATATAACTGCTAACAAAATATGTTTTTGCAAACTTGCAGTTAACTGCATGAGGTATGTCTTGGGATCACTGGAGTGTTCTCTTGTTGAGCCAACAGCTGAACTGACAGTCACTGTAAATGTAGGCAGGCAGCTCAGATTTTGTCCTCGATTTAATGTCGCTAGACAGAAATAGCCTTGTTTATTTCACGCTCTCGTAACTTCTCCATTGCGAAGTGACGCTGGGTTTATCATGAGACCAGAGCTAACTTAAGAGAAAAGACTCCAACAAAGATTGTCACTAGTTACCACAGCCACAAAGTCGTAAACACATACAATTTATCGTCTTAAAATGTGATTTTAAACCTAACCATAACCACACTGCTAACGTTATTCATAACCCTAACATTAAATTAAGACTGAGAAACACCTTTTTTTCTTCATAATTTTAAAGATATTATAGCCAACATTTACTTTGTGACTGTGGTAACTAGTGGAAACCCCACAAACACACAAATACTTCAGATCATTCCATTGTTTTCCCTTCTCTGTTGCTCCAAGACATTGAAGTATGAGTGTTTAATTACAGCAACAAAAACACAACTACTAAGGCTACAGGTATTAAATCAATGGTTGATAGTTGGTTTCCAGTTATTGCTTTCAGAATTGTATTTGATCGGCACAGCAGCTACGAAAATCAAACATAATTTGAAAAAGTGATACAGATATAAGATCTTAATTTGATCACCTTGTGTAGAAGAATTTCCCTGAAATGCAGGACATTTTTAAAAATTGCAGTGTATTTGAAGTTTAAACTGAGGGATGTTTTTATTATGTCACTTGACACATCTGAAGTTTCCACTTTAAAACACTTACTGCTGTTGCAGGACTTATTGTCCTGCCTTAGCACACTGGCTCAAATAAAGATCCTCCATCTGTAGTGCTCTCAGAATTGTGTTTGATTCTCATTATTATTATTATTTTGTCTTTAACCTTTAACTAGGCAGGTCAGTTAATAACAAATTCTTATTTACAATGACGGCTTACCCCGGCCAAACCCGGACGACGCTGGACCAATTGTGCACCACCCTATGGGACTCCCAATCACAGCCGGATGTGATACAGGCTGGATTCAAACCAGGGTCTGTAGTGACACCTCTTGCACTGAGATGCAGTGCCTTAGACCGCTGCGCCACAGGGTAGCTAATTGGTACAGCAGCTGTGATAATTAAACATGCTTTCTGAAAATACACTGGAAATGATTGAATAACAACCTCAGTTAATATCTTGGCAGAGGGCTAAACTGCTTGCCCATTCCACAAGAAATTCTCCCCAAAACAAAATGCTGTTATAAATCCATTTGAATGAGATTTACTCTGAAAACATAAACAAGAGTGCAATCAGCAGCCTTTAAAATGTCCACTCTCATCAGCTGTCCTTATAAATAGTGGAAAACAGAGTAGGCTGAAAGCAGTTAGTGACACAATATATCATGACTGACAAACCATAACTTTCATATCATGTTACATACAGTAAATGCTTCTAGGTCCTTTTAGATACGAATTTTGTTAATTACGCACAGCAAGACATTTTATACCTACACCAAAAGTGGATTAGCCAGACACCATGAACAAACAAAGAGATAATAGCAAAATACGAGAGTTGGAAAAATCGTATTCCTACCCTGAATAATACCCTGAATAATTCATGCAATGTTATAACTGAGAAAAAGGAATCTGCTCCCTTGGAGATAAGAGGAGACGTATTTTCACAGAAGTCAATTGGTATGGGAGACGGGTTGGTTGTCTCAGATGTTGGTTGTCTCAGGGGATGTTTTTCTCAAGGGTTGGTTGTCTCAAGGGTTGGTTGCCTCAAGGGTTGGTTGTCTCAAGGGTTGGTTGCCTCAAGGGTTGGTTGTCTCAAGGGTTGGTTGCCTCAAGGGTTGGTTGCCTCAAGGGTTGGTTGCCTCAAGGGTTGGTTGCCTCAAGGGTTGGTTGCCTCAAGCGTTGGTTGTCTCAAGGGTTGGTTGTCTCAAGGGTTGGTTGCCTCAAGGGTTGGTTGTCACCGTGCTAATTACTCCCAATCTAGAGGGTGCTGTGTAATAATTTGGTTAAAAGTTGGTCAATTAAAACCTGGTCAATTCATGTCAGCGTGTCAAAACAATGGGGTGAGGGGAATGTGTGTTTTTCATAGCTGGGGGGTCTTGTTTGTTGTAATAATAATGATTA
Organism: Oncorhynchus keta; assembly: GCF_023373465.1. NCBI lineage: Eukaryota > Metazoa > Chordata > Actinopteri > Salmoniformes > Salmonidae > Oncorhynchus > Oncorhynchus keta. Next base: position 16,307,567 of record NC_068444.1, on the reverse strand, counting down.
ACATGTACTTTATAAATCATTAATTAACAACTATAACTGGTTCAAATTGAGTGCGGTACTGTATTTGACTATTGCTATTATTGATTACGGTACAGCAACATAAGGTTTGTAGCCATTGAGAGGTCCCTGTATACAATACAACAATGCAAGTGGGCATTATTGCTCATTGAAAGTCATCTTAGCCATGGCCGCAGGAAGATGTTTTGGGGTGGGGGTGTTGTCTACGGGGGTGTTTTTCTCCCCCGCTCTGCTGACAAGTATTTTTCTCCGCTCATACAGGAATAATAAAGGTCTAGTCCACTTATTTATTTGTATTAATTATTTGTTAATTGTGATTTATCAGGGGGTGCTGCAGCAACCTCAGTACCTCTACTTTCTGTGACTATGATCTTAGCTGTGAACAGGGTGTGAGGAGCATGAGGTAACTGTTGTCTGTTTTCTTGTGATGTGAAAGTATAGTATCAGGGCCGGCCCTGAACATAAAGCAACATAAGTGGTCGCTTAGGGCCCTCGGTTGCTAGGGGGCCACTGACCTCCTCAAAAAAAACAGAGTTTAGGAACTCAGTTGGGGTCTGAACTTACTGTTGAGAGTTATAACAGTAGAATATACATGGTGAAAATTCGAAATTTGGTTGTGCATTAGTAGTCCCTGACAGTCACTCAATTAGCCCATGTCAGCTAAATCTTTTTAGATTGATAAGTTAGTTTAGCCAGCTATGTAAACTTGTAGTAATCATGGTTGAATTATCGACCAGGCGTGAAGGGCATGTGCCCAGGGGCTCTGACCTCCAGGGGACCCCCATTGATTTTGTTAGTCACTCTCACTCAGATATCATATTAACATGGCATACAGTATATCATGGTTAAATGTGTAGAATTGGAGGAAATTCGCTTTAAAACCGCAAAGAAAATCTCTCCACCCTATGACAAAATGTGTGGAAGAGCAGTAAAATTTGCTGTAAAACTGCTACTTTTTCTGTCCACTCCATGGCAACATGAGTAGAATTGCATGAAATGAGTTATAAAATTGCTACATTTTCTCTCCGCCACTTTACAAAATGTGTAGAATTGCAGCAAACTTGCTTTAAAACTGCAATATTTTCTCAGCACCCCATGGCAAAATGTTTAGAATTTCAGGAAATTCATATTTTTCTTCTCTCTGCGTCAAATAACATTTTGCTTAGGGTCCACCCCCCCAGAAAAAGTTATCCGCATTGTGTTTAGGTTTTGCTGTATGAGATATTATGTACTACATATTGAACCTCACTTTAATCATTAGCCTTTTTATATATTTTACCCCTCTTTTCAATCTTGTCTCATCGTTGTAACTCCCCAATGTGCTCGGGAGGCGAAGGTTGAGTCATTCATCTTCCAAAACATGACCCGCCAAACCAAGCTTCTTAACACCCGCCCGCACCAATGTGTCGGAGGAAACACTGCTCAACTGATGACTGAGGTCAGCCTGCAGGCGCCCGGCCCGCCTCAAGGAGTCGCAAGAGCGCAATGAGCCAAGTAAAGCCCCCCTGCCAAACCCTCCCCAGGCCCGGATGACGCTGGGCAAATTGTGCGCTGCCCTATGGGACTCCCGATCACGGGCAGTTGTGATACAGCCCAGGATCAAACCCGGGTCTGTAGTGATGCCTCTAGCTCTGCGATACAGTGCCTTAGACCGCTGCGCCACTCGGGAGGCCCAATCATTCCCCTTTTAAAAACAAAGATAAGTTGTTGTGATTGTGAAAAGAAGCCGTGGTCTTGATAGTAGTGCTCACGATCATGGTTTTCTACCTCACTTTTATTACAGCAATCTAGATTCTAGAGGCCAGCTACTCCATCAAAAGCCTTCGCTCAACAAATGCACTTAAAACTGAGTGCGAGTGGCAAATACAATGTCAAAAGACATGTTGCTATCATCTCTTAAATGGGGCCATTACTTTGTAGCATTACTTGATGATTACACTTCAGTCACTGTCAGAAAGGGAGCAACAATTAGGGGTTTAAAGCCACAATAAGCCATTTCAACCAGCCAGATCACACCAGATCCAATGCAGTACTTCACGTTCATCCAGGTTCCCAGGTCGTCGAGAGATGCCTTCAATACCTGCCACTAGGGGCAACGGTGAGCGCTGTCACCATTAAGTAGGCTACCATCAAGAAGGCTCTGCAGGCTCCAAGGATCGTGGGGTTAATCCCCAGTGCTAGGGACCATTTTAACCTTACCCTAAAACCTTACCCTTTAACTTAACCAATCAGAATTAATGCCTAAATTTAACCGTTGAGTTGTTCCACAGGAGGTTGGCACCTTAACTGGGGAGGACAGGCTCGTGGTAATGGTTGGAGGGGAATGGTATCAAATACATCAAACATATGGTTTCCATGTGTTTGTTGCCATTCCATTTACTCTGTTCAGCCATTATTATGAGCCGTCCTCCCTTCAGCAGCCTCCACTGATTTTAACCCTATCCCAAATCTGTCAAAAATCGGTCGACGTCACCGGTCTTCTAGCCATCATTGATCCATTTTTCATTTTCCATTAGTTTTGTCTTATCTTCCTACACACCTGGTTTCAATCCCATTCTTTACCTGTTGTGTGTTTAACCCTCTGTTTCCCCTCATGTCTTTGTCAGAGATTGTTTTATGTTCAGTATTCATGTTTTGTATTTGGTGCGCGACGGGTCCTCGTACCCACTTTGTTTTATTGTATTTCATGGTTTTGGAGTTTTGTGTTTTAAGTTATTAAACTACTCCATTCCATCAAGTTTTGATTCTCCTGCGCCTGACTTCCCTGCCCTTCCCTGACTTCCCTACAACACACGACTGTGACAACCTTAAAGGAGCAATCAGCAGTAGAAATAATAACAAAGCTTCTCAGATCTCCTGCCACCTATCATTTCAGCCAAATGCCTGCAAGGCATACTAATGAAGACCTTTTATTGAAAAAAGACAAGTTGAATGCAAACTTTAATTACACATTTGTATGGCTAGTAACTGCCCCAATCTAATGTCTAGCCCCCTAATCTAATGTCTAGCCCCCCTAATCTAATGTCTAGCCCCACTAATATAATGTGTAGCCCCCTAATCTAATGTCTAGCTCTGTGGTTTCTTCCTACGTTTTTGGCCAACTGTTCTGAGGGGTGTAAATGATTATTGAATCAAATAGATAATGGGGGATTAATTGACAACTGAATTGATCAATTCAGCACCAAATGAATTAAAACAGTGTAAATCATATAAAAGAAGAACCATTCAATGATTCCTTTTATCTCATGACCTTGGAATATTTAAAGTACATTTTAAATGTTCAGTTACAATTCCCACCATTTTTATCAATTTGAATCACTACAATAACATTTGCCGTGGTGGCAAATCAAATCCACTCAACTTTTATCATTGAGGTCCATATGGAGAATGGCTAAATATGTTTTCCTGTCTGGATTCAACCCAACCATTCAGGTCGCATATGGATTTTTACCAGAAGAAGAAAGGTGTATTTGTATTTATTGTGGATCCCCACTAACAAGGCAGCAGCTACTCTTCCTGTGGCCCAGCAACTTAAGGCAGTTGTACCATTTAAAAAACATTCACAACAGATTTCACAAGACACTAAGTGTGTGCCCTCAGGCCACTAGTATACTACCAAATATCGACAACACAAAATCAACGTCAATAGTGTATGTTAACGTGTGTATGCATGTGTCTGTTCCGGCGTTTGTCTCTTCACATCAAGTCAAATACTATGTAAATATTCGTCTCAGCCAAAAAGCATATATGCTTGGTCCCAGGAACCTTTAATTTTATTTGAACTGTGTGTTCTCACATGTTAGCCCCTTGCTCTGTATTTCCTCTGTAGTCACAACAGCGGGTAAATAAATGATTTAAAGGTTAAGGCAGGCATTTCCTACTTGCCAGTTAGGGCTCCTCTTGAAGGTTTAATTACTGGGACTATTGCCAAGGTCATACTGTCCTCGCAGATCATATTTCCCCCACTATGGGGCAATACTGCCAGTCATTTCACTGGGCCTTTGCTCACACGGGTATTTCTCCAGAGAATTCATGGCACATACCCTGACCAATACCAAACACCAACAAGAAACAGTAATAGATCATTCCCAGAAACAGACCACCCCTGTTGGTGTTCGTTATAGGTACAGTCACACATAACATCCACTATCGACTGGATGTTCACTTTACTCTAAACATTTCAAGATCAAGACCACAGAGAAAAGTGTACTTACATGGAATTGCTTGGAGATGATTTAACCCAGAATTGTAGATCTACATTATGGACAGCTAAGCCATTTCTAGTTTCAGGGGATTTGGCATCTCCATTGAGGCTAGAACATAAACAAGTGGGTGTGTCACTTCGTCAAGAGTTTAATTACATCCAAACACTGCCCCTCCTTCAAAAGTAAATATACAAATATAACCATCTGCCAGCTGCTCGGTAAATACGCTGCTGAGACCAGTCTGTCTGTCATAACATGGTGGATATAGGGTTTGTATGCGCTCAAGACAATCACTTTCTTCGGCAAGAATAAGCTTTCCTATTTTAGAGAAAACGTCTCTGTGATCTCATGTGTAAGGCAGTAGCACACTAGACATTTAGATTAACTCTCAAAGCCATGGAGACCGTTGGTTGACTTTCCATTTAGGGTCCTATAAAGTTATAATGTGACATTACATGGACCAAACACATTAGAATGGTGAGCTCCTGGCCTTCCGGGTGGCGCAGTGGTTAAGGGTGCTGTACTGCAGCGCCAGCTGTGCCACCAGAGACCCTGGGTTCTCGCCCAGGCTCTGTCGTAACCGGCCGCGACTGGGAGGTCTGTGGGGCGACGCACAATTGGCCTAGCGTTGTCCGGGTTAGGGAGGGTTTGGCCGGTAGGGATATCCTTGTCTCATCGCGCACCAGCGACTCCTGTGGCGGGCCGGGCGCAGTGCATGCCAACCAAGGTTGCCAGGTGCACGGTGTTTCCTCCGACACATTGGTGCGGGTTGGATGCGCGCTGTGTTAAGAAGCAGTATTGCATGACTTTCAACTTTCAACCTTCGTCTCTCCCGAGCCCGTACGGGAGTTGTAGCGATGAGACAAGATAGTAGCTCCTAAAACAATTGGATACCATGAAATTAGGGAGAAAAGGGGTACTATATATATATATATATATTTTTTAAAGAATGCTGAGCTCCCAACACTTGACGCTGACCACAACATAATAGATAAATGGCTTTCTATACAGCATCTGTGCCAAGTAGAAAATGGCTGTCCCCATGCAGACTGTGGTATGGGAGGCAAAACTCAATAAAGATCTATTCAATATTCAAGTGAGGCAGAAGTAAAGGAAATCATATTTTTTTTACTTTTGAGACATGTTTCTCTCAAAGCGCAATTCAGCATCTACTAGTGAACAGGCCTTCACTAAGTATAGTTCTTTACAGCACAAATTGTTCCATCTGGTTTGAATCAATATCTCTTAATGTAGACACATGCTGAAAGGAGTACGAATATTGTTCTACCAATTCTCCCTGACCTGTAGCCTCAAATGTACACAGCTGAGAGAGGAATTCCAACCGTACTACTTTAATTTAAAGCAAAGTAATGAACAACAGTTAGGCTAATGAAATTCACAAGCAATTGAATTCCATTCAATTAAAGAAAAGTAATTCATGTATTTAATTTCTGACACCCAATGAAATGCTCCCTTAACATCATCTCCAGCATCAACTCAACATCAACATATGTGAAAATGGCACGTTTCTGTCACGGATCCCTCGGGAACTGTCACTACGCACACCTGGTCCCATTTGATTAGTAATTGTATAAGTCTGCCCTTTGTTCACCATTGCCTGTTGGTTGTTGTTCCAATGTCCGTTGGTCGTGTGAGTACCTGTGCTGTGTTGCTTTGGATTTCGTGCTGTGTGTATTGTGCAGATGATTATGGGTCTCGTCCCGTGTGGTATCATCGTGCTCTTGTGTTATTTACTTGAGGAAGTCCTTGCTCTTTTGCTTGGGTTTCAACCCTGTGTTTTGTATACGTGTTTGTTTGGTCTTCGTCCCTGTGCCTTTACACGGCACGCTGTAATTTGGATAAAGATTTTTTTTTTTTACTTACTCATTCCTGCACCTGTTTCCCGATCCCTTCTACCAACGTGACAGTTTCTGTGTGTTGTAGTTTAAAAAGTTAGCGGTGCTTTGAAAGGCTGGTCATGGCACATCATCTTCATTCCAGACACCCTAGACCTACTCTAATTCATATACCACCCCAAAAGATCCACAGAGGACGCAATCTCAATCACACTCTACTCTGCCCTCTTCCACCTAGAAAAGAGGATTACCAATGTGATGATGCTGTTCATCGACCACAGCTGTGTTCAACACCATAGTGCCCTAAAAAGCTCATTAAGCTAAGGACTCTGGGACAAAACACCTCCCTCTGCAACTGGAACCTGGACTTACTGACAGGCCGCCCCCAGGTGGTAAGAGTAGGTAACAACACATCTGCCACGCTGATCCTCAACATGGTTGGCCCCCCAGGGGTGTGTCCTTAGTCACCGCCTGTACTCAGTTTACCCACGACAGTGGCCAAGCATGATTCCAACTCCAAGTTTGCTGACAACACGACGGACGACGGTGACAAGCCTGATCACCAACAGTGAGACAGCATACAGGGAGGAGATCAGAGACATGGCAGTGTGGTGCCAGGACAACAACCCCTCCCTCCACGTCAGAGTGGAGAGGGTCAAGCGCTTCAAGTTCCTCGTTGTCCACATCACCTAAAAATTATCATGGTTCTCTCACACCAGTACAGCCTTCCTTAGGAGGCTAATATCACTGGGCATGTCCCCTGAAATCCTTAAGAACTTTTAGATGCTCCATTGAGAGCATTCTGACCTGTTGTATAACAGTCCGGTATGGCAACTGCAGAGGGTGGTGCAGACGGCCCAGCGCGTCACTGGAGGTGAGCTCCTAGCCATCCAGGACGTAGATGCTAGGCGGTGTCTGAGAAAGGCCTGAAAAATTGCCAAAGACTCCAGCCACCCGTGACGGGGACAGTTCCTCATGCTCCCGTCCTGCAGACGGTCCTGGTGCATCAAGACTCAGACCAACAGACTCCTAAACAACATTTTACCCCTGGCCATAAGACTGTTAACTGGCTAACAACTACAGCTTCCCCTGACACCTACGCTACTTTCTCCTAATCCCTACCTGCAAGTACAGTACATATCTATCATTTGTCATTGGCACTGTAACTGTATATAGCATCCGCTATTTATTGTGTTTTTTTATTTTTATATACACACAGTTGAAGTCTGAAGTTTACATACACTTAGGTTGGAGTCATTACATTTTTTTACTTGGATTAAATGTCAGGCATTTTGAAACTGAGTTTAAATGTATTTGGCTAAGGTGTATGTAAACTTCTGACTTCAAGTGTTTGTGTGTGCAGTACCAGTCAAAAGTTTGGACACCTAATCATTCAAGGCTTTTTCTTTATTCTTACTATTTTATACATCGTAGAATAATAGTGAAGACACCAAAACAATGAAATAACACATGGAAGTAACCAAAAAGTGTTAAACCAATCAAAATATTTTTTAGATCTTCAAAGGAGCCACCCATTGCCTTGATGACAGCTTTGCACACTCTTGGCTTTCTCTCAACCAGCTTCACCTGGAATGCTTTTCCAACAGTCTTGAAAGAGTTCCCACATATGTTGAGCACTTGTTGGCAGCTTTTCCTTCACTCTGTGGTCCAACTCATCCCAAACCATCTCAATTGGGTTGAAGTTAGGTGATTGTGGAGGCCAGGTCATCTGATGCAGCACTCCATCACTCTACTTGATCAAAAAGCCCTTACACAGCCTGGAGTTATGTTGGGTCATTGTCCTGTTGAAAAACAAATGAGAGTCCCACTAAGCGCGCAAACCAGATGGGATGGTGTGTCGCTGCAGATTGATGTGGTAACTGTGCCTTGAATTCTAAATAAATCAGTGTCACCAGCAAAGCACCCCCACACCATCACAAGTCTTCCTCCTTGCGTCACAGTGGGAACCAAACATGCAGAGATCATCCGTTCACCTACTCTCTCACAAAGACACCTCGGTTGGAACCAAAAATCTCAAATTTGGACCTATCAGACCAAAGGACAGATTTCCACAAGTCTAACGTCCATTGCTCGTGTTTCTTGACTCAAGCAAGTCTCCTTCTTTTTTTGTGTTATTTAGTGGTGGTTTCTTTTCAGCAATTCGACCATGAAAGCTCCTCTGAACAATTAATTTTGACATGTGTCTGTTACTTAAACTCTATTTATTTGGGCTGCAATTTCTAAGACTGGTAACTCTTAACAAACTTATCCTTTGCAGCAGAGGTAACTCTGGGTCTTTCTTTCCTGTGGCAGTCCTCATGGGGCGGCAGCGTAGCCTAGTGGTTAGAGCGTTGGACTAGTAACCGGAAGGTTGCGAGTTCAAACCTCCGAGCTGACAAGGTACAAATCTGTCGTTCTGCCCCTGAACAGGCAGTTAACCCACTGTTCCCAGGCCGTCATTGAAAATAAGAATGTATTCTTAACTGACTTGCCTGGTTAAATAAAGGTCAAATTTAAAAAAATATATATATAAAAAAAAAGAGAGCCAGTTTCATCATAGCGCTTGATGGTTTTTGCGACAACACTTGAAGCAACTTTCAAAGTTCTTTAAATTTTCCAGATTGACTGACCTTCATTTCTTAAAGTAATTGGTGATCTCTTTGCATATTTCAGCTGTTCTTTCCATAATATGGACTTGGTCTTTTACCAAATAGGGATATCTTCTGTATACCCCCCTACCTTTTCACAACACAACTGATTGGCTCTAACAAGTTAAGAAATTCCACAAATTAACTTTAACTATGAACACCTGTTAATGTAAATGCATTCCAGGTGACTACCTCACGAAGCTGGTTGAGAGAATGCCAAGAGTGTCATCAAGGCAAAGGGTGGCTACTTTGAAGAATCTAAAATATTAAATATATTTTGATTTAAGACTTGTGGTTACTACATGATTCCATATGTGTTATTTCATAGTTTTTATGTCTTCACTATTATGCAATGTAAAAAATAGTTTTAAATGTAAAAACTGGAATGATTAAGTGTGTCCAAAATGGACCGGTACAATATATCTTGAATTTAAGTCGTCCCCAAACAAAGCAGTATGCTGTGTGTCGCAAATGAGAGTGCAAGGGGGGGGGGGCTTTTTCAAACAAGGTCATTGGCAGCACAACCCTTAAGAAAAAAGATTGCAGTCACAGTGCAGTTAGAATGCAATATAACTACAGTATGCTGCAATTACTGCACCCAAAATTGCACAGTCGATTGCAGTTACTGCAGTTTTACTGCGGTTTCAAAACTGCAGTCTTTTTTGTAAGGGAAACACCTTACACACTACTAGATGTTGCATTTCTGCCATAATATGTAAAACCTCTGCAATATGACTAAGCTGCTACTTCCTTTTTCTTTACCGAATTAAAATATTGATTCCCTTCTTACCTTTCCCTGGCTCTCATTTGAGCTGTCACTCTTCTCCACATCTAGGCATGGTTTATGTCCAGGTAAAGGTGAACTGCTCTCAGGGTTACAGAGGTCCATTCGGCTACACACTATAATTCAGATTAAGCAACTTTTCCATATGGAGTCCTAACATGTATTAATTACCCTGTGATAAGTGCCGAGCAGCGTTGGCTTCCATTTATAGACACACAAAGCCACAAATAGCTTGCAGACGGCATCCAGCCTGCAGGGCACCGATAACTATAATGATCATGCCATTGCTAGCAACTGTGCTCTGTGCCCCCGGTTAATGCATGGCCACAATTGTATTTGCTCTTCTCTCAGATCAAATTTGTCCGAGGGGGTCCCTGGAGCGGCGGTCTCCGACGGTGTAATGATGACCAAGGACGAGTGTTTCACCCACTTCCCCACAGTTATTTATATACAGTAAGTCTGTTCCCATTAAACAGTTATAGACAATTGCATTAAGAATAGTGTAGAGCAGGGGTACTCAACTCTTACCCTACGAGGTTTTCTGTTCTACCTGATCATTTCTAACACACACCAGGTGACCCTGGTCTAAATCAGTCCCGGATTAGAGGGGAACAATTAGGTTTTCTGTTCTACCTGATCATTTCTAACACACACCAGGTGACCCTGGTCTAAATCAGTCCCTGATTAGTGGGGAACAATGAGGTTTTCTGTTCTACCTGATCATTTCTAACACACACCAGGTGACCCTGGTCTAAATCAGTCCCTGATTAGAGGGGAACAATGAGGTTTTCTGTTCTACCTGATCATTTCTAACACACACCAGGTGACCCTGGTCTAAATCAGTCCCTGATTAGAGGGGAACAATGAGGTTTTCTGTTCTACCTGATCATTTCTAACACACACCAGGTTACCCTGGTCTAAATCAGTCCCTGATTAGAGGGGAACAATGTGGTTTTCTGTTCTACCTGATCATTTCTAACACACACCAGGTGACCCTGGTCTAAATCAGTCCCTGATTAGAGGGGAACAATGAGGTTTTCTGTTCTACCTGATCATTTCTAACACACACCAGGTGACCCTGGTCTAAATCAGTCCCTGATTAGAGGGGAACAATGAGGTTTTCTGTTCTACCTGATCATTTCTAACACACACCAGGTTACCCTGGTCTAAATCAGTCCCTGATTAGAGGGGAACAATGAGGTTTTCTGTTCTACCTGATCATTTCTAACACACACCAGGTGACCCTGGTCTAAATCAGTCCCTGATTAGAGGGGAACAATGAGGTTTTCTGTTCTACCTGATCATTTCTAACACACACCAGGTGACCCTGGTCTAAATCAGTCCCTGATTAGAGGGGAACAATGAGGTTTTCTGTTCTACCTGATCATTTCTAACACACACCAGGTGACCCTGGTCTAAATCAGTCCCTGATTAGAGGGGAACAATGAAAACAATGCGGTGGAACTGACTGAGGTCCAGAGTTTAGTTTGATGGGTGTAGAGGAATGGTCTTAATGTGATGGAGCACTACTTGTTAATTCTTAGTCAACAAAAAACTATAAGAGTTACAATTGTCATTTCAAAGGCAATGGAGTTATTGAAATGACAGGGCGATGCAGTCTCTGAGAAGAGTAATTATTTTATTAAACAAAAGATTTATTAAGAAATAACCAGGACAAAGCAATGAATCTTATAGGATGAATAAATAGTGAAGATTTTGTTGGCAAAATGGTAGTGTAAACAATTCAGAATAGAAAGGGAATAGGAAGAAGGTTACGGTTGTGTCTATTCTACAGCATTTTGATTAAAAGGATAAAAGCAGGATGATTATTTGAAAGTCCTAAAACTAACAAAGACAGGTATTTCTAAGAGAAATAAAAATAGCCTAATAATAGAGTAACGGGTACAGATTTAAACGCTCAGTCAAATCGCTATTTATTTTATGTTCGTATTCTTATCTTGTATTATTTCTTATTGTAGAGAAGGAACCTGCAAGTAAGTATTTCGTTGGACGGCTCAAGCTGGATACTCTTACGTTTAGTCTGCCTGCACTCAACGGTCTTCAGAGAACTCTCCATGCATGCAGAGTCCAAAACAAAGCCGTTCAGAAGTCCACTTTTCCCCGGTAGGTAGCCTAGAATCGTTCTTGATTCTTAATGACCACAACCACGTCTGGTCACTGATCCTGAACACAGGGACTGGTGTTCACACGTTCAGTTTATAGTCCTGGGACAGGAAGAGGTGAGGTCTCCGGTCAGGAGAGCTGCGATTGAAAAACATCACAGCACACATTACAAAACCGTCTTATTACACACATCTCAACACTTTTAACCCGGTCATTTTCAGTCTGTTTACACTGTTTGCTTGTGGGGAAAAAAAGGAGTTTGAGGTACTTCATGTGCAGTCCATTGATTCCAATAGAATCTCATTGGCTGAGCCGTAGTCGTCTTCATCGAGGACCCTGCTGTGTTTGTCTCCTGTCTGACTACCGTTTGGTTCAATAAGGCTGATTGGATTGTCCTGAACATTATCTTATGCTGGTAGGTGTGAAATAGGCATACGGGGGAGGAGGACTCCTGCTAGGAACTTGCTGTCCCCCTCTTCCTGTGTTGTCTGGCCAGTGAAGATGGGTCCTTGCACATTCTCCTTGTGGTCTGGTGAAGATGTGTGAAGCATAGAAATAGAAGGAATAGAATTGGAATCTCTAACCCTGGTAATTTGACTGGTAAACAATTGATTTTGTAATTTCAGTTGAGTTGACTCAACAAATCACAGCACAGATCAAACGGTACACTTCCTGATTTTCATTCCTGACATTGGTACACTCAATGGCTGCCAGTCTACCGTTTTTGCCATCATTGACTTGAACGGGGGAGTCCGTTCTATTCATTCTATCTCTATGGTGTGAAGTTGACGCTCCTCTACATCTCCCCCTGTTGGCCATCCTTCGAGGGCTGGACCATTGAAGCTGATGGACAAATATGGCGGTGTTGCTACAACGGCAACCTTTCTGTAGCCACTTTTCCAGTGCAATTTGTACACACTGAAATCTTATGAACCACTTGGTTGTGTATGTTGAAGGGTGCATTCATTTCTTTCCACTGTGTTATAGTCTGAGCATGCAGAGAACCAAGTTAAATGGAATGGAATGCTAGTAATTCCGATATGATTGACGCTTAAGGTGAGCACCTTAGAAAGCTGACGTAATATCTTTGTCAGGCTGGCTGGCTTCCAGTTGCATCCTGCCTGTACTTTGTTGAAGCACGTTTGGTAGCAATTACAGCCTTGAGTCTTCTTGGGTATGAAACTACAAGCTTGGCACACCTGTATTTGGGTAGTTTCTCCCATTCTTCTCTGCAGATCCTCTCAAACTCTGTCAGGTTGGATCGGGAACACAGCTATTTTCAGGTCTCTCCAGAGATGTTCGATCTGTTTCAAGTCTGGGCTCTGCCTGGGCCACTCAAGGACATTCAAAGACTTGCCCCAAAGCCAGTGTCTTGTCTGTGTGCTCAGGGTCATTGTCCTGTTTGTAGGAGAACCTTCGCTTCATTCTGAGGTCCTGAGTGCATATCATTTCATCCATTTTAGAAGAAGGCTGTAACGTAGCAAAATGTGGAAAAAGTCAAGGTGTCTGTATTATTTTCTGAACACACTGTACAATTTTTGGATGACTAATTAACAAGGGGCTTTTCATTCAACACATGATTGACTAAATAATGAATGCAGAAGGGAGTGTGATTTATTGTGGTCTATTGCTGCAGACTGTATGTATGAGCAGAAGCCTTACCTTACCTTACCCCCCCATTTTAAAATACCTGTCTGACTCTGCCCTTCCAGATTTCGGCAGATAGCAGGCCTATTTATCTACCCATGAAGCAAGCCAAATCGCCCTGAAGCTTGAAAGTAAATAGAAGCAGCAGACTGGTGCTCCTGACTGAGTATTCTGAATGTGTTAGGCCTCTTAAAACACGTTTGTTCTCGGTTTGGGAGTAGGTTAAGTCTGTCTGCCTGCGTGTCTGTCTGGGTTACTGTCTACCTGCTAGTATGTCTGTCTCCCCTGCCCAACCGGCTTGTCTGTCTGACTTCTGACAAGCCAATGAAAGCAGACCTTGGGAGGTCAGTCTAATCCCCTACGTGTGCCACATTTCTCCTTTATCACAGCTGTCCCTGTCCATCTCTGCTCAACCATCTCCCTGCCTCCTCCTGTATGGGACTGAGACTGCAATACAACTAGCAAGGGAGCTGGTGGCCTGCCACTTGTGTCATAATAATTGTGTTTATACAGTATGTGCAATGCCATATATCTGCAGACAATGTTTAATGCCACACATAGTGTTTTACTTCAAAATCCGTGTTTTTCTTTCAGTTTGATGTTGATCTTTCATCAAATATACATGGTGTAGAGGAGGGGGAAATCACCAAATATACATGGTGTAGAGGAGGGGGGAAATCACCAAATATACATGGTGTAGAGGAGGGGGGATATCACCAGACAATCACCTAAAGATCACAGTGAGTCATGTGCAAGCCAGGAGACTCAACATGACCTCTTAATGATTCGTAGCAAAGCTTCATGAATCACAACATAACTTGCCTTTTGATTTTGTAAACAAGACTAGCAAGAGAGCTAGTGAACAGGCTTTGAATAAGCCTCCCTCTCAAATGTGAAGGAACTCTTTTTGTAGCACTTAAGGGGAAATCTGCAGTTGCTACATCCATTTTCTGACATATAGAATTAATGATAGGTACCCATTGATTCTTGAAGAATATATAACTTATAAATGCCTCATGAAATTAGTTCAACTGTCGTACCCCATCAGAACCCAAAATATAATATTGTTTACTCCCATGTTTGTCAACAAAGTAAAAGTAAACAAACACTTTATAGCCTCAACATGATTAAAACTATCATTGTGATATCATGGATGGCCAGTCCTCTGTCTATGAATTTGAGTGGTTTCTCCAGGCCCATCACTCTTTTTTCACGCTTTTTAGAGAAAGTGGTGGGGAAAATGCTTTGTTATTGTTTCAACTGCTGATTGTCCCTTTAAAATAATATTTTAATGGTCCAAGCTTCTCAGAATCCTTGGAACGTCCCCCCGTTGAATTTGAAATGTAAAATGTTTAGGGTTAGGTAAGGGTTAAGGTTAGGGTTTAGGGTATGGCTGTCCCAAGGATCCCGGGTAGCACTGGATTAACCAAATGTATTGCCTAAATCAAACAGAATGGTCATTTTTGGGAACATGCTGACAGAATAACATAGGCCGACTAAATTATTTTCATCCAAGAAAGTTGGTTAAAAGTAATTTAAGTAACTTGTATCTGCTCATGCGTGTTGCCAAAAGGGTCTGATTAAATATCTTGCTTTAAGCAAAAGTAGACATTATTTATTCATTGAATCTTAACCGTATCTTTCTCCTACAGCACGTGCCCACATTCCTCAATTGGTGACATATGCTGCAGCCCTATATTCCTCATGACTGTCATGTCTGGCTGAAGGTCCTGTGGGCTCAGGGAAATGTTTTTTTTTTAAGTTAATCTATTTTTAAGCGCTGCTGTAATTAAAGTAATCAACATGTTATAAAAAGAAAGGGTTTCCTAGTTTGTGAATTAATTAGTGAGTAGGTAGGTACCATAAATCAATGGCTTCTTGGAAATAATTGTGTATATTACAGATTATGGGTATATGATTGATGTATTTCACTGGGCTGAGGTAATTTCTAATCCTACCTGAATGTATTCCCATGTGTATCAGGGTCAAACCCTGCCTGTATTCCCTCAAACACTTACGGTTATTGCTGCAAGAAAGCAATGTCATGTGTATGCTGCAAGAAAAAATAAAGAATTGTGTGTACTCAACAAAACCAGTGTGAACAAACAAACAACTATACTGAATTATTAACATGCTCTCTCGCTCTCCAGGAAGGCTGTTTCCAGGAAACCACTTGTTGGTTGTCTTCTCTTGAGCCACATGCAGACATTTTCTTTTTCATTATTTGCACACAAGAAAAGACAAAACAATGCCAGTTTTAAAAGACAAGTGCAGGAGAGGTAAAAAAAAATGAACCGAGCATCTTGTAAAGGAACCTTTAAAAAAGATTGAAAAATGAACATGTATATCCTGATTATTAAAACACAGGATTTACACCAATACAAATAAAATATTTAGGTCAAATGCTTAATCAACAGTGACAGATACTGTAGGCAGACAATTATTGGGAAGAGTCATTGTATGAATATCCAGTTGATATTTGTTTTATTTTATATTTGAAGGACTTGACGTTTCAGTTCGAGGTGGTCTGGGAGAAAGTTCCAAAAGAAGACCTCTTTAAGTGATGCAAAATTGACCCAAAGTTGTGAACACCAAGGCTGTAAACACAAGCACCTTTGGAAGCGATGACAGCATTGTCTTCTTGGGTATGACGCTACAAGTTTGGCAGACCTGTATTTGGGGAGTTTCTCCCATTCTTCTCTACAGATCTTCTCAAAGTCTGTCAGGTTGGATGGGGAGCGTTGCTGCACAGCTATTTTCAGGTCTCTCCAGAGATGTTAGATCAGGTTCAAGTCAGGGCTCTGACTGGGCCACTCAAGTACATTCATAGACTTGTCCCGAAGCCACTCCTGCGTTGTCTTGGCTGTGTGCTTAGGGTCATTGTCCTGTGGGAAGGTTAACCTTTGCCCCAGTCTGAGGTCCTGAGCGCTCTGGAGCAGGTTTTCATCAAGGATCTCTCTGTACTTTGCTCTGTTCATCTTTTCCTCAATCCTGAATAGTCTCCCAGGCCCTGCCCCTGAAAAACATCCCCACAGCACGATGCTGCCACAACAATGCTTCACCGTAGGGATGGTGCCAGGTTTCCTCTAGACGTGACGCTTGGCATTCAGGCCAAAGAGTTTAATCCTTTTTCATCAGAATCGTGTTTCTCATGGTCTGACAGTGTGTAGGTCCCTTTAGGCAAACCTCAAGCAAGCTGTCATTTGCCTTTTACTGAGGAGCGGCTTCTGTCTGTTCACTCTACCATAAAGACCTGATTGGTGGAGTGCTGCAGAGATGGTTGTCCTTCTGGAAGGTTCTCCCATCTCCACAGAGAAACTCTAGAGCTCTGTCAGAGTGAACATCGGGTTTTTGGTCACCTGACACAATCCTGTCTTGGAGCTCTATGGACAATTCCTTCAACAGTCAACTGTGGGACTTTATATAGACAGCTGGGTGCCTTTTTCAAATCATGTCGAATCAATTGAATTTACCACAGGTGGACTTCAAGTTGAAGAAAGATCTCAAGGATGATCAATGGAAACAGGATGCACATGAGTCTCATAGCAAAGAGTCTGAACTTACAGTACCAGTCAAACGTTTGGACACATCTATTCATTCAAGGGTTTTTCTTAATTGTAGAATAATAGTGAAGTAATAAAAACTATGAAATAACAGATCATGTAGTAACCAAAAAAGTTTAACACATCTTTTAGATTCTTCAATGTAGCCACCCTTTTGCCTTGATGTTAGCTTTGTACACTCCTGGCATTCTCTCAACCAGTTTCATCTGGAATGCTTTTCCAATAGTCTTGAAGGAGTTCCCACATTATGCTGAGCACTTGTTGGCTGCTTTTCCTTCACTCTGCATTCCAACTCATCCCAAACTATCTCGAATTGGGTTGAGATCTGGTATTTTGTTGAGGCCAGGTCATCTGATGTAGCACTCCATCACTCTACGTATTGGTCAAATAGCCCTTACACAGCCTGGAGGTGTGTTGGATCATTGTCCTGTTCAAAAACAAATGATAGTGGGACTAAGTGCAAACCAGATGGGATGGTGCATCGCTGCAGAATGCTGTGGTAGCCATGCTGGTTTAGTGTGATTTGAATTCTAAAATCAGTGTTACCAGCAAAGCACCCCCACACCATCACACCTCCTCCATGCTTCACGGTGGGAACCACACATGCGGCAATAATCCGTTCACCTACTCTGCGTCTAACAAAGACACAGCGGCTGGAACCAAAACTCTCGATTTCCCACCGGTCTAATGTCCAGTGCTCGTGTTTCTTGACACAAGCAAGTCTTCTTATTGATGTCCTTTAGTAGTGGTTTCTTTGCAGAAATTCAACCATGAAGGCCTGATTCACGCAGTCTCCTCTGAACAGTTGATGTTGAGATGTCTGTTACTTGAACTCTGAAGCATTTATTTGGGCTGCATTTTCTGAGGTTTGTAACTAATGAACTTATCCTCTGCAGCAGAGGTAACTCTGGGTCTTCCTTTCCTGTGGCGGTCCTTATAAGAGCCAGTTTCATCTTAGCGCTTGATGGTTTTTGCAACTGCACTTAAAAACGTTCATAGTTCTTGAACTTTTCCGTATTGACTGACCTTCATTTCTTAAAGTAATGATATCTTTTCTCTTTGCATATTTGAACTGTTCTTGCCATAATATGGACTTGATTTTTTTCCAAATAGGGCTGTCTTCTGTATATCCCCCTCCCCTACATTATCACAACACAACTGATGGGCTCAAACGCATTAAGAAGGACAGAATTCCAAAAAATCTACTTAAAAAGGCACAGCTGTAAATTGAAATGCATTCCAAGTAACTACCTCATGAAGCTGGTTGAGAGAATGCCAAGAGTGTGCAAAGCTGTCAAATGCAAAGGGTAGCTACTTTGAAGAATGTCAAATATATATTTTTTTGTTTGTTTAATGTGTTATTTCATAGGTTTGATGTCTTCACTTTTATTATACAATGTAGAAAATAGTAATAAATTATCAAAATCCTTGAATGAGTAGGTTTCCAAACGTTTGACTTGTACTGAACGTAAATAAGGTATACGGTTTTTTTTGTGTAAATATGCAAACATTTCTTAACCTGTTTTCGCTTTGTCATTATGGGGTATTGTGTGTAAATTGCTGGGGAAATTTTTTTTTTTTGAATAAGGCAAAATGTGGAAAAAGTCAAGGGGTCTGAACTTTCCAAAGGCACTGTAGTCCTACCAGAGTGGCTTACCCTAAAAAACGCATCCCGTAACAATATAACATGGAAATAGCTGTTCTATCATTCAGGCTACAGTAGCAGCCAATGTGTGGTGTTTAATGTAGGCCTACATTAAAAAACATGCATAGCTTGACATTAACCTGTTTATCCACCTGGCCTTCAGACACGGACGTGACAGAAAATTATGTTGTGGCGTTTGATGAACGAAACCACTTAAAACAAATAAAATGTATCATTTTTCCCTGTCACGTTCGTGACCAAGATGTAGCGTGGTATGTTTTCATCCTTTATTTTGGAATGGAAAACTTAAAACAACAAAACAAACAAATGAAACGTGACGCTACTATAATGCTCACAGGCAACTATACATAGACAAGATCCCACAACGCACAATGGCTACCGAAATATGAGCCCCAATCAGAGACAACGATTAACAGCTGCCTCTGATTGGGAACCATACTAGGCCAACAGAAATATAATTCACCTAGATAACCCACCCTTAAATCACACCCCGACCTAACCAACAGAGAATAAAAGCTCTATAGGCAGGGTGTGACAGTACCCATCAAAACTATGAAATAACACATATGGAATCATGTAGTAACCAAAAGTGTTATAAAAAATGTTTTAATTTGTTTATTTGAGATTCTTCAAATAGCCATTCTTTACCTTGATGACAGATTTGCACACTCTTGGCAATCACTCAACTAGATTCATGAGGTAGTCACCTGGAATGCATTTCAATTAGCAATTTCTTTCCTTTTTAATGTGTTTGAGCCAATCTGTTGTGTTGTGACAAGTTAGGGGTGGTAACAGAAGACAGCCCTATTTGGAAAAAGACCAAGTCCACATTATGGCAAGAACAGCTCAAATATGCAAAGAGAAACGATAGTCCATTACTTTAAGATCAGTCAATAACTTTGAAAGTTTCTTCAAGTGCAGTCGCAAAAATCATCAAACGCTATGATGAAACTGCCTCTCATGAGGACCACCACAGGAAAGGAAGACCCAGAGTTACCTCTGCTGCAGAGGGTAAGTTTATTAGAGTTACCAGACTCAGAAATTGCAGCCCAAATAAATGCTTCCGAGTTGGAGTAACAGACCTATCTCAAAATTGACTGTTCACAGGAGACTGTATGAATCAGGCCTTTCATAGTCGAATTGTGCAACAAAAAAAAACACTACTAAAGGACACTAATGAGAAGAAAAGACTTGCCTGGGCCAAGAAACACGAGCAATGGACATTAGACTGGTGGAAGTTTGTTGTTTGGTCTGGAGTCCAAACTGGAGAAAGCACAAACCACTAAGCACAAACCCATCTGTTTGAGCTTAGTGGGACTATCATTTGTTTTTCAACAGGACAATGACCCAGCACACCTCCAAGTTGTGTAAGGGCTATTTTACCAAGAAGGAGAGTGGAGTACTGCATCAAATGACCTGGCCTCCACAATCCACCGACCTCAACCAAATTGAGATGGTTTGGGATGAGTCGGACCGCAGAGTGAAGGAAAAGCAGCCAACAAGTGCTCAGCATACGTGGGAACTCCTTCAAGACTGTTGGAAAAGGATTCCATGTGAAGCTGATTGAGAGAATGCCAAGAGCGTGCCTAGCAGTCATCAAGGTAAAGGGCTATTTGAAGAATCTCAAATATTAAATATATTTTGATTTGTTTAATAGTTTTTTGGTTACTACATGATTCCATGTGTTATTTCATAGTTTTGATGTCTTCACGACCATTCTACAATGTAGAAAATAGTAAAAATAAAGAAACCCTTGAATGAATAGGTGTTCTAAAACTTTTGACGGGTATATTATATTGTAGTCAGCTTATTAGAAGACTTGGAGGCATGGCTGGTTAGGGGTGTGACAGATTGTCATGCCAGTTACTGTGTTATGTTGTGTTCTGTCATTAAATGTTAAGCTTGTACACTTCCAGTTCTTCAGTCTTAATGTGACTGACATTAGTGCATGTGATACCAAAGAATCTACTAAATGGTCATTAAGACAGTCACCATTTCGTTGCAATATTATTTCGCTTTTTTGTTACATACATTTCAATTAAAAAAATATATCTTACAAAGACGTACAGTTAAATGCATGTTGGAATACGTTATACAACACATTTCCAAATAAATGTTATAATATATTTACCATATTTCGAGAAATACATGTGAAAATATATTCTAAAATACATTCGTTAACGTATTTCAGAATGAATTTGAAAGGCAGTAAATACATTTTCCGATGCATTTGACATCTATTTTGATTTTAGTATAATTTCCAGATTTAGGATAATTTCACTTCAACAAATGTAATTGCATAACATCTAAATCCTATACAAAAGCACACAATCTATAGCAATAGATATGTTGGGGAAAAAAACATGCCTATGACAGCTTTCTTTGAAGAAATGTAAATCTTACATTTTAAGTCAGGTGCACCACTTTTACAAGTTTGTTTTATGTACAGCTTTGCAGAAATCCAGCTCAACCCTCGCACATTTCTTGACAAAACAATTGTGTAAAGCATAGGTGGAAGACAAGATGAAAATATTATTTTTTAAACGGGAGTAAGCCAGAGAATGCGACCTTGCTCCTCAAACACTCCAGCTATAGAGCAGAATTGAGCATCCTGCATACTAGCTGTGAATAACAAGTTGTTGTGGTAGGTGGGATATGAGAAGTGCACCGCAGGAACTCACTTTGTTAGTCAGGCGAAGAATAGTTCAACTAAAGGGTCCCTTTCAAACTTGGAACATACATTTGTGGTTGTACAGCTTATACTTGGGCCTGTACATCTTGAGTTGCAATTATCTCTCATTTTGCCAAATACAGGAGGTTTCACAGAGCCTGGACTTTTCAACAAGATTCACAAAACAAAGCTTTCTGATAAATGTTTGACAAATGTAATAATTGGCAATATAAAAATAGTGAAAGAATGAATCTCAAAATGAAATATCATACTGGGCAAGTAAAGTCTAAAGTGTTGCACATTCTAATACAGAAGCAGGATTTTCTTAACGGATTAAAGGTCAAATGCAGATGTTTTTATCTTAACATAAAATCATTTCTGAGTAACAATTAAGCACCTTACTGTTTTTGTGTGTTTTTTTACTAACAAAAATAGTTTCTCAGCAAAACGTCATTTCTCAAGTGAGATTTTTGCTAGGACTGTCGAAGTGGTCTGCGAGAGGGGCCTTATTGGACAAGCCTAATGGGAGGGATAATGTATGTAACATGAAAAATGGCAGTTATTAGAAGGACTATTTGAAAACACCACCTGAAATGTCAGCCTGATTTGGTGGGATGGATTTTGGGCCTTCCATGGTGACATCACCATGAGGTAAATTAGTTAATAGACCAAAATAAAGAATGTCAAACCTCTCTACCAATAACAGCTCATTTTTAGTGTTCCCCTTCTCACTCAGCTCTAACCTAACGTAGCAGGCGTAAAAGAAAAGCCTGAAACTAGATCCCCTACATCCTGGTCTTGACGAGAAGAAAAAAACTGTCGGGGGAGGTTCTCTTCTGCACTGTTCAACCAATCCAGTAAATGTGGAGGAGGAGTTAAGATGGAGTGTCACCTTGTTAACATTCAAAAGCGGAAGTCACGTCGCAGGCTCTCTTTCCATTTCCCATGAAAATCTGGTTGTTGGGGACTCGGCAGAGGCTACTCAGACTACTCCCTGACAGTCATAGCAAAATTCTTGCTTGAGAAATTGCTCTTTACTAAGAATACATTTTTGTTTGTTTTTGACCATTTTAATTACAAAGACCTGTAAGATATGAGGTGTTATGTTATTCAGACTCTTTGGCCTTTCACACTTAAATAACCACTTGCCAAACCAACCGGTGGTTCATTGGTAGAGGTAGCTGGAAGAATAACACGTTGATCAACTGAACATAAACTTTCTTAATTGGAAGAGCATAACATATTTTAAGTGCTTAACAGATATTTTTCATATACGTTTTGTGAGTCTTCCTTTCAGAATGAGAGGCTGGAGTGTAACAATACTCTTTGTGTCATTGTGGTTGGACTCCTACATGGATGGAACAAGTCTATTGTTCTGCCCAAACAAAGACTCCCGTTGTTCAATGAGTTAGTTATTGCCATGGTCTTACCATGTACTGTAGCAGTGAACAGTGTTGTAAATTCTCCCAAAATAGCAATGTAATGACAACTGCCAATTTTACTCGTTTTTTACTTACATGAACATATCTTTAGTTGGAATATCTTACATTTTTTTACAAGTCAATACAAAGGTAAGGAGAGACAGTTGTGTGCAACAAGTCAGTTGTCAACATTTTTTGCATGCAAACCTTAGACATGTGGTCAGGGGGGATAGTAAGCACTGTTAGAGTGGATGTGGCCGTCTGGATCCTGTGGCCGTCTAATGCCTCCCTGTCAGCGTTCTGTGTCAAGGGCTCCATATCATTGTCAGGGGGGGGGGTAATCTGAGGTATCTAGCAGTGGATGCCCAGGAATTGAACATGATTGGGTGGGAAATCAAATGGATGATCGGTAAATCATCTAGTTTGACAGCATACTGGCATTTCACAACTAGAACTTTACAATTGTCAAGACGAGTCCATGTCTCACTTTATCTGTTGTCTAGATCCAGATTTACCTTATTTAATTGAACCTTTATTCAACCAGGCAAGTCAGTTAAGTACAAATTCTTATTTACAATAACGGCCTACCCCGGGCCAATTGTGCGCCACCCTATGGGACTCCCAATCACATCCGGATGTGATGCAGCCTGGATTCGAACCAGGGATGCCTCGCCTTAGATCGCTGCGCCACTCGGGAGCCCTAATCCCAAAATGAATGGGAAAGAGGCACTGAAAAAAATGAAATTTGACAGTAGGTATCTTTTTGATTAATCTGGGGTTGAAGGATACTATTGCTGCATCTAAACTTGTAATTATTCGTCTACCTCATGCCTTTTGCACACATTGTATATAGACTCCCCCTTTTTTTCTACTGTGTTATTGACTTGTTAATTGTTTACTCCATGTGTAACTCTGTGTTGTCTGTTCACACTGCTATGCTTTATCTTGGCCAGGTCGCAGTTGCAAATGAGAACTTGTTCTCAACTAGTCTACCTGGTTAAATAAAGGTGAAATATATATATATATTTTTTTTAAACAACAGATGGGGTGGGTCACAGCTTCAACTTGGCATTACACCACTTCTGAGCATGGAACACTTCTGACAAACTTTTGAATTGAACAATCCAGTTAAAGTCATTTGATAAGGGGCCAAAAAGAGCATATAGATGCAGGATCTTAATTTGAGCCAGTTTGCTACAGCAGGAGAATAATCCTTCAGCAACTGGAAATGTGAATTACAGTATTATGATGATTATATCTAATGGATGTTGTAAGGGTTGATACATTTTTCATAAGTGAAAATCAAGTCTGAAATTTCAAACTGGAAATTACAAACTACAGAAGCCTTTTTAAACCTAAAATACACTACAACTTTTACACTTCCTGCATTGCAGGACAGTTATCCCGCAACAGGGTGATCAAATGAAGATCCTACATCTGTATGGGACACTATGCGATGACTCTGACAAGTTTCAAAGATTGCATCAGAAACTCTTTCAAGGCTCTTTCAAAAAATATGATTGGTCTGTCCTCCCTTCGCCTCCTTATCTCGACTGATTGGAAAAGACTTGACCAGGTGAAAACCAGACTAATGATGAGCTTCCACCAGCTGGATTTTCCCAGGTCAGTTTGTCAGACAGTGCTGATAAAGGAGAGGGGGGTGTAGAAAGGGCGTGTTTTTTTAGACCCCTGAGAAAGCATCTTGCTTACCGTCATGCTATTTTTCACCACTTGAAGTGCATAGCTTTTAAACGAGGTCTCCGGTTCTTGTTCAAAAAAATGACCAATTAAGGACAGTCTCCAGATCAGGCTGAGAAGAACCAAAGACATTAACAATCATGAAGACCATAACGCAGGGTTTCCCAAACTCGGTTCTTGGGACTCCAAGGGGTGCACGTTTAGTTTTTTTGCACTAGTACTACACATCTGATGTGAATAATCCACTAATCATCCATCTTTGAATCCGCTTGTAGTGTTAGGGCAAAAACCAAAATGTGCACCCGTTGGGGTGCCGAGGACCGAGTTTGGGAAACGCTGCCATAACCTATAGATGGAGAGAATGTTCTGAAAAAACAAGACATAATATTGGAGTCATTTTAAAAAGACAATACCAACCTAGGATTCTATTCTGCCTCACTTCAATTTTGCCAACACAATTATACCCTGAGCCATTGGAGTGGCAAACCCCACCCACCACTCCGTTGCCTTTAGAGACCACAGTCTGAATCCTTTTGGACAGGCTACAGTCCACAGCGTGCGCCGGACCTGGCTGCTGGGCTTTGGGTTGCTGGCATCCTTCCTCCTGGTCAACAAGCTGCCAGCTCATGAGAATGTCTGTCTCCGTGGTGATAGCAACAGCGCTTTCCTGCTGGGCCCGGCAGGCATCGAGGCACGGGATGGCCTTGTCCCTCATGACTTTCATCTTGATGCAGCTCCCAGTATTCCTCAGGGCGGTGACAGCTTCGTGGTGGCTGACCACTTGAATGTCCAGGCCGTTGACCTGGATGGACAAGTGACACATAATACAGTTGGACACCAGCAAAAGTAGAAGCAGGGGTCGGGGTGGGAAATAAACGCTATCGCTTCAAAGTATTTATTCACTGAAAAAAAACAGGTGTATTTGTAGGCCCGCAATAGATTATTCAGAGCCACATTTGGTTTAAGAGTTTGAGATTTCATTTTCAGTGCAGTGCAAATGATGAAAGGACAACTCTTTGACCAATATCATATTGATATTTACCATAGATATAGATATTTTTGAATACTTGTTTTTAAGAGAGAAATATTTGTTTCTACTAACCAGCATAACTCCCTTGTAGCTGTAACCTCTGCAGACCACAGTTTATACATTTGTGTCTATCTAATGCCGCCCCCCTCTGGCCAGGAGGTGAATTGCAATGGGCCTGGTATAGGGGGAATGTACACTGTTGATTTATAAACGGGCTGAAACTACAGGGCCGATATTTGGGTCCAACCTCCAGCAATGTGGACCACCGCCTTTTCCGATGGCGCTCCTCTCGACACATTGGAAATAAAGATGTTTTGAAAAGGGAATACACTATAGTAAAAGTGGGCTACAATAACTGGAAGGTAATGGCGAACTCGACCAAGGGAATTGTTTTAATCAGCTGTGGTTTCTCTTCACAGCCAATACTCTGATCTGAATTTGAATCTGTCTGCATCTGAAATATGTCAGCTGAGCACTAACACTGAACTGAAATATCAACTGCCTAGGTAAATATTTAGCTATATTACTGCTGGCAACATTCCTGCCATTTATAAATGCCACTCCACAGATATGATTATTATTAGCTACCCTTATCATGCAAGAGGTGTGGTGCTCCAATTGGGGTTGCAACAGTGCTGCATCAAGTCTGACAGCTCTGCTGCTCCTGAGACGAGGCTCACCTGGTCATGCTCCTTGTAAGGCAAAAAGCCCACCCCTCCTGCAATGCTGATTCCTAGCCCCTTTGGGGGCAGTCTAGGAAGAGGGGAAAAACACACAGCGCAAATGAGCCTATTTCTCAGCAGAGCTACCTACAGAAAGAACTGGGCCTGCATACAGAAAGAAAAGTTAGAGTATATCTCTACCACAGAGAGCAGAATGCTTCTATTCTATGCGACTTCCATTGTAGCACTAATAGGAATTGACGTTGTTGACATGAATATACAGTGCATTAGGAAAGTATTCAGACCCCTTGACTTTTTCCACATTTTGTTACGTTAAAGCCATATTTGAAATGTTTTTTTTGTAAATGTGATATTTCCGTTTTGTAAAATAAATTTGCTAAAATTTCTAAGAACATGTTTTTGCTTTGTCATTATGGGGTGTTAAGAATAAGGCTGTAATGTGGAAAAAGTCAAGGGGTCTGAATACTTTCCGAATGCACTGTATTATAAAGTGTGCAGATTTACTCTGAAGGGCACTTTGGAGGTGACCGATTCGTGTGAGGAGGTCCTGTCAGCAGCCCCAGCTTGGACCAGTTTCCCGGAGGTAGCGAGGCTTTCAGGGCTACGTGGGGCGACTGGACCCTGCATGCTGAGCTCTGCAGTTTCCTGTCCTCCCGGGTGTCTCCTTTGTTATGACAGAACCTACAGGGCATCCCCTCTCAGAGAGAGAGAGAGAGAGAGAGAGAGAGAGAGAGAGAGAGACTTTCAGCACCTTCAGTACACCGTTTTCTTTTTAAAATCTTGACTTACTAAAGACAGAAAGAAAAATACTTCCTCATTTACTTCCAAGAGGAGGTTTAGAGCTCAGCTGAATGAAGTTGAAACCCTTCTTGCTACAGCACATTCCATTAAAGGCAAAATCTGAGAAAGGAGGCTCCTCCTTTAATCTGGGGAAAGGACCTTGGTCTGACTCCATAGAATGACTCCATAGAATGAAGAGACATTTCTCGTAACTGTAAAACATGTACCTCTGAAAGTAGAACCTATATGCATGTATTTTGGAGTTGTAGAGAGATTGCCGGATTTTGCAAATCTATACATACTGCTGCACAGAAAATACTAGATGTACAGTTTGATATGACCCTGTGTGTCTATCTTCTTAATGCCCAGCAGGACTTTGTTCTTGATCCTGGCAGAGAAAATGTTTTTATGACTATCACATATTTTGCTAAGAAATGTATTATTTTATTGTGGGCTTCTAATACTTCTCCTACATTTAAAATGTGGATTGACCAGATTTTTGACTTTCTTCCTCTTGAAAAGCTCACTTATGACCTCCGCAAGAGACAGCCCAAGTTTGATAGACTCTGGTCTCCACTAGTCAACTATATTTCAAATTGGACAGAGTGAATGGGGTGATTAGGGAAATGAGCACATGTTGTGTAAGGTGCTGTAAAAATAAATTAGCTGAGACAACAAGCAAATAAGGCTGGAAAGAGCTACTAAGAACCTCGATAGTGCTGCTGCAAGGTTCTTTTTTTACATTTATTCAAAATTATTTTTATTTTTAAGTCTGTCACATCAGTGAAAGTGGAATGTGCTTTGTTGGTTGATTGAAAAAGAAAGAAAAACACCCAATACATGGGACATAGTAAAAGTGAGACATCAATGCTAAGTAAAGCAAGACAGATAAGTTAAACAGAAGAGCAGGCTCACGTCTTCAAGCTGTTCCTCCATCTGCTCAGCATCCTTCTCTGGACTGGAGTCCCCTCACACTGTCGTAGACTGGGAACAGGTTGAGGCCCCCATGCAGGAGCTTCTTGGAGGCTGCCACCCAGCGCAGGCCAGAGATGGGCCAGTTGTGGCTACTGCTGCGACTGGAGGATGCGTTAGCCTGAGCATTTCTACATCCCTGGAGTCAGAAAAGATCCTGCATAACTACCGACGTTATGATTACTCAAGTCTACAATGTTTGCCGATTGTGAATCGGAGCTGAATTTTCTGATTGATATTACACTTCACGGTTAAATCGAGAAATTAATCTCCTTTTAAATTGTATCTCTTTTTTTGTCATCTCATTTTAAATCGATTAGTGCACAGTTCTAGACTAGGGAAGGCACCTTAACAAATGAAACATTTGTACATACCTGTCAGCAACAATTCGCTCTGAGAGCATGCTTACAAGCTGAGTTTTCTTATCTTATTCTTAAATTCATAAGCAGAAATGTGTGTGGGCCAAAAATCTGTTTCATATTGTGCATTCCAATTGCTCTTCAAAAATATATAAACCCACCAGTTATTGCACAATAAGAATATAAAGCCAGGGTGAATCTTGATGCATATTACCTAAACAACAATTTAACCCAGAAAAGTGAATTGTTAGATTATGTATTGTTAAGCAACAATAATTTACATTGGATTGTGATCTACATCAAATGTACTACTACAGCATTGTCCCTTATAATGCTCCAATCAAATATGTCTTTCTGAAGGATTAAAGTGGTCCATGGAACCTCAGTATCATGAACTCAGTATGTACGCACTAATGCCTGAAGAGGAATGTGATGTCATTTAGCAGTACAGTATATCGGTCTTGTTTTCAGAGATAATTAGTATGAGATCTTCTGAAATGATCTGCAGATGCTAAACCCATCTTATTACCAGACAGTATATCAGTATTCACTTTGGATGAATGCTAACTTTGTTTCCCAGCCCCAATTAATTTATGCATTCTTGTTAAGTCCACCTGATAACTGCGTGCTCATGCAATTTAGTGCTAGTCACGACAGCCCCAAGCCTTCACATATTTATCAGAAATTATTGTATTTAATTTCCGAGAGGTTTCAGAGGCAAAGCAACACGTCCACCATTGCCAATGTTCTGCCCAAGGAGATAGTGGAGCAGTCTAAAGGACTGAATAAATTAGAAGTCTACTGGCACGGCAGGAAATGGTGAGGAGCACCGCCTTTCCAGGAATGAAGATATCAGAGAGAAAGTTCCTTTGGGAGATGTACACACTTCCTTTACAAAATGGATGAGAAGGGAAAGTAGTAAGCTACACAATTCCATTGGTTATCTACAAAGGACCAGACCACTTCAGAACCAGGGTGACATAATTGAAAATCATTCAAACAGTACCAGGGATGTACAGTCGTGGCCAGAAGTTTTGAGAATAACACAAATAATCATTTTCACAAAGTCTGCTGCCTCAGTTTGTATGATGTAACTTGCATATACTCCAGAATGTTATGAAGAGTGATCAGATGAAATGCAATTAATTGCAAAGTCCCTCTTTGCCATGCAAATGAACTGAATCCCCAAAAAACATTTCCACAGCATTTCAGCCCTGCCACAAAAGGACCAGCTGACATCATGTCAGTGATTCTCTCGTTAACACAGGTGTGAGTGTTGATGAGGACAAGGCTGGAGATCACTCTGTCATGCTGATTGAGTTTGAAAAACAGACTGGAATATTGAAAAGGAGGGTGGGCCTTGGAATCATTGTTCTTCCTCTGTCAACCATGGTTACCTGCAAGGAAACACGTGCCGTCATCATTGCTTTGCACAAAAAGGGCTTTACAGTCAAGGATATTGCTGCCAGTAAAATTGCACCTAAATCAATAATTTATCAGATCATCAAGAACTTCAAGGAGAGCGGTTCAATTGTTGTGAAGAAGGCTTCAGGGCGACCAAGAAGTCCAGCAAGCGCCAGGACCGTCTCCTAAAGTTGATTCACCTGCAGGATCGGGGCACCACCAGTCCAGAGCTTGCTCAGGAATGGCAGCAGGCAGGTGTGAGTGCATCTGCACGCACAGTGAGGTGAAGACCTTTGGAGGATGGCCTGGTGTCAAGAAGGGCAGCAAAGAAGCCACTTCTGCTGATAAGCCCATGGAATTCAAACTCAGAATGTAACATTGATTCAAGTGCATACCTATCTTCTCCATTCAAGACAGTGTTTTATACTACAGTGCATTTGGAAAGAATTCAGACCCTGTGACTTTTTCCACAATGTTACATTACAGCCTTATTCTACAATTGATTAAATTGTTTTTTCTCAATCTACACACAATACCTCATAATTACGAAGCAAAAAACAGTTTAAAAAAATTGTGCACAGCTATTTTCAGGTCTCTCCAGAGATGTTTGAACGTATTCATGTCTGGGCTCCAGCTGGGCCAATCAAGGACATACAAAGACTTGTCCCGAAACCACTCCTGCGTTGTCATGGCTGTGTGCTTAGTCATTGCCCTGTTGGAAGGTTAACCTTTTCCCCAATCTGAGGTCCTGAGCGCTCTGGAGCAGGTTTTCATCAAGGATCTCTCCCTACTTTGCTTTGTTCATCTTTCACTCGATCCTGACTAGTCTCCCAGTCCCTGCTGCTGAAAAACATCCCCACAACATGATGCTGCCACCACCATGCTTCACATAGGGATGGTGCCTGATTTCTACCAGACGTGACGCTTGGCATTCAGGCCAAGTAGTTCAATTTTGCTTTCATCAGACCAGAGAATAATGTTTCTCATGGTCTGAGTCCTTTAGGTGCCTTTTGGCGAACTCCAAGCGGGCTGTCATGTGCCTTTTACTGAGGAATGGCTTCCGCCTGGCCACCCTATCATAAAGGCCTGATTGGTTGAGTGCTGCAGAGATGGTTGTCCTTCTGGAAGGTACTCCCATCTCCACAGAGGAACTCTGTCAGAGAGCCCATCGGGTTCTTGGTCACCTCTGTGACCAAGGCCCTTATTCCCCGATTGCCCAGTTTGGCTGGGCGGCCAGCGCTAGGAGTCTTGGTGGTTCCAAACTTCTTCCACTTAAGAATGATGGAGGCCACTGCGTTCTTGGGGACCTTCAATGCTGCAAACATTTTTTGGTACACTTCTCCAGATCTGTGTCTAGACACAATCCTGTCTCGGAGCTCTATGGACAATTCCTTCAACTTCATGGCTTGCTTTTTGCGCTGACATGCACTGTCAACTGTGGGACCTTATATTGATTGACAGGTGTGTGCCTTTCCAAAACATTTCCAATCAATTGAATTTACCACAAGTGGATGGAAACAGGATGCACCGGAGCTCAATTTCAAGTCTCATAGCAAAGGGTCTGAATATTTATGTAAATAAGGTTTCTGTTCTACATTTGCAAACATTTCTAAAAACCTGTTTTCGCAGTCATTGATGAGGGAAAAAAAATCATTTAATACATTTTTGAATAAGGCTGTAACGTAACAAAATGTGGAAAAAGTCAAGGGCTCGGAATGCATTCCAAATGCATTGTACACACACAGACACACACACACACACACACGTCATGCAATAAAAGTCTGGATAGACATAACAGGAGAATAATGGGTGAGGGGAAAGTACTGATGTTATCAATGACCACCCTGATGAGTACTTATCAAATGGGCGATGACAAAACAAAGTAGGAGCGATTTCCTTTAAAGTGTAATCTAATCCAATTAACGGCAAATACACATTTTATTGCATGGCGTTTATGATTTGGCATGGTGAAAACTTAAAGGTCTAAAGGCTGAAACACTAAAGACCTAATGGACAACAAAAACTAAAAACGTGTTTAAGAAATAACGAATCATGTTTCGTTTTAAACCCCTTTAATTTTATCAGTGGGTAAAAGGCATCCAAATCTGTAGGCTCAGTGTCTGTGCCTATTTGAGATTGTGTTTATGTGCAGCTTGATAACTAAAGAAAATAATTTAAAAATAAAGATAAAACAAATGTATATGTTCCTCCTGGTAATACAAAAAAAAAACTAAAATCATTGTTATCGTATACCGTTTGAACAACAAATTGTTTTTATTAAGACAAAAAAACTAAGTGTATGAGTTCATGCTTAAACTGCATTTTCCAAACGGTTCCACCATGGTCCTCATTTCCTTTTGCGTGGAATGAAATTGGCCATTGAAAGTCCAATGCACATGTGTTAAAAGACATTGAAAAATTCAGCAGTTTCCGATAAAGTATTTACATTTTAGTCATTGAGCAGATGCTCTTATCCAGAGTGACTTAGAGGACCAATTAGGGTTAAGCGCCTTGCTCAAGGTCACTGATTTTTTTTGTTTGTTCCTTAGTCTACTCAGGGATTCAAATCAGCAACCCTTCAGTTACTGGCCCAACACTTAACCGCTACGCTACCTGCCGCCCAGTATCTACTTAAGAAAACATTTCAAAGCAGTGAAGCGCAATAAAAGAAAGTAAGACAGCCCTGTCACTTCCACTCAATCTGTTGTGGTTAAGGTACACGTTGCTCACTGCATCAGCCCTTAATTACAAAATATGTCTATATCAAAATTTGTTTAGGATTTGATTAAGAAGATAAACAATGACATAGAAAAGAGTCGAGGCCGTCTATTCACCCAAAGTCAATTACGATAAGACATGAGCAACTGCATTTTTGTTCATTTCTTTACTTAAAAGGAAATAAAATACATACAAAGTAATAACGTTTAGAACAATTCTGCCATAGATTAAGAAACTTGCTATACATTGTTTTAATTTACACCATCTGAGCTGCCAAAAAGTATAAAATTATCAATATTCACAAAATGACTATACAGTAATCCTTAAATCAGTTGGTCAAGTATACCAAAATTTTCAACAAAAAAAAAAATTCACCCAGTGTTCTAAAAAATAAAACAAATATAATATTTATGAAGATGTCAACCATATTTAACATACTAAAGACTTACAGTAGTGCAACTACCTATTGTCCATTTAAAAAGAAATGTAGAAATAAATCTTTAAAAAGCAACATTTTTCAAATGTCTTTGAAAAGGACCACACCTGTGCAGATTATTGCTATGTTAAAAAATATAGCACAACAGTTTGAAAAGAAGGCACATGGGCCCTGGTAGTCTGAGCCAGATACCATGGTGTGTATTGGAGATGAAGTAAGGTACTGGACAAAAGGATCGCAGCAGAGTCCCAGGGTTGAGCCGCAGGAGGCCTAGGTAGGGAGGCCGCAGGAGGGTTTGTGGGATTAAAGTAGGTTCTGGTGGTGGTGCAGAAGAACATGGCGAGAGACACAGGAGATCAGAATGTTTCTGAGGTAGAAGTCACACAGACGTGGTGACTGTAGTGTTATTGACCTCGTTTTTGTTGGAATCCAGAGCTTTGGCAGCGTTCAGGTCGTTGCGGAGGTTCTCCACCGCTTTCTTCATAGTCTTTAACTCACCTGGGTGAGGAGTAGCTTGTCGCATCAGCCTTCCCTGTAGGAGGAGACAGAGGAACAGTGAAGAGAAACAGAAAGATGGCCAGATTCTACAACAGGTATCTCATTATGCCGTGCATTAGGAAAGTATTCAGACCCCTTGATTTTCCCCCCACATTTTGTTACGTTACAGCCTTATTCTAAAATGGATTACATAAAAATGAATCCTCAATCTACACACACACACACACAATACCCCATAATGACAAAGTGAACACAGGTTTTTAGAAATGTTTGCAAATTGAATAAAAATAATGCATCATATTGCCTTAATAGCAACATACAGTGCATTCTGAAAGTATTCAAACCCATCGAGTAAGTGGAACAAACCTTTAATTCATGGCCACTTGCGCAACTGGGCCAGGGGAGCTTTAATTAGGTCAGGTAGAAATGTCTGACAGATCTCAACTCCATAAAAAGGAAGAAATCGCCATCGCTAGATCTCGCCGCTTTCGCTTCCTTAACTTCATCTAATCCAGAAGTTCTATGCGTACATGAATCCACGTAAGTCCAACGAATCTGTTACCTTTCATCTGAACTATCTGTTGCGATCGGGAGAGTGGGCCATCAGTTATTGTTTATAGTTATGAGTGCGGCTTGGAGCGCACGCTTCAAACCTATTGCGTAATATGAATGGTCAATGATCACGGCCCTACGGATCATCACGGGCCAATTATGCCATCGATATATGGTTTCATATGTAATGAAATTACATGTACACATGAAGACACTTGAAAGGGTGAAATATGAAACGTCATTGTTTGCTGAACTGATCGATTCTGATAAACTAATGGGGATTATAGATTAATAAACAGTGATCTGTTATTCATTCTTCTCATGATTATGATAAATAGTTAAAAGCCTAAATGACTCTAGGCTGATTCCTATTGACTTAATGAACTGGATTGCTGAATTCCCTAATTATGTTAATAATGAATGATTGTTTTGTGTGATTATGGATTTGATTGGATACCTGTTATTCTGTTTCCTTTGTTATATAGCACAGACTACTCAGTAAATATACCACTTTATGGTTAAATGAATTCCTGCCTCAGGATCATCCATTCCTCTGTCACCTGACACGTGACCACCTGTTCACATTTACTGTCAGTCATCCTACCTGTCCAGCTACCCACACAGATTCCACTAATCTTTCGAGCCGAATGATGACTGAACCAAAGACCGGTGAAAAGGAAATGGAGGAGGAGAAGGAAGAATTGTCTCCACTGGAAGGAAGGAGAGAGGAGGAAAGAACAGCTGATGGAAAGGTCTTGGAACAAAGATCTAGGAGCTAAGCCTAAAGCAACAAAGGCTTCGTCCTCAACCACCAGCAGCACCAGAAGAACCAGGCAAGCAACTTGGTTATCTTAAGGATTATGTGGTTGAGTTTCCCACACCAAACGGCAAACCCACCAGAGCTCAAAGTGGGGCTGGATCAACTGTACGTTTCAGCCATCAACCATCCCCTCTGTGCCAAGGACCGGAAACTGCTTTGGGACGGAAAAGTGGTCTACAGGAAGAACGACAGGCTGATGAACGATGTCACCTATTGGATGTGCAGGCCCGTAGAGCTCTACAGGAACGGGAATTCATTGCCAAGGACCTGGCACAGCAGCGACGGCACCGTCAAGCAAGAAGGGAATTGGCCAGACGTCCAGCTCTAGGAAGAGTCTTGGTGATTCCAAACTTATTCCATTTAAGGATGAGGCCACTGATCTTGAGGATCTTCAATGCTGAAGAAATGTTTTGCTACCCTTCCCTAGATCTGTGCTTCGACACAATCCTGTATCTGAGCTCTACGGACAATTCCTTCATGGCTTGGTTTTTTCTCTGACATGCACTGTCAACTGTGGGACCTTATATAGATAGGTGTTTTTCTTCCCAAATCATGTCCAATCAATTGAATTTACCACAGGTGGACTCTAATCAAGTTGTAGAAACATCTGAAGGATGATCAATGGAAACAGGTTGCACCTGAGCTCAATTTCGAGTCTCATGGCAAAGGGTCTGAATGGTTTTGATTTTAAATACATTTGCAAACATTTCTGAAAACCTGTTTCTTTGTCATGATGGGGTAATGTGTGTAGATTTGAGGATTTGTATTTATTTATTCAATTTTAGAATAAGGCTGTAACGTAACAAAATGTGGAATAAGTCTAGCAGTCTGAGTACTTTCCAAAGGCACTGTTTATAATGTTATTTTTTGCCATCAATTTTTAGGGGCATGGACTCTACAAGGTGTCTAAAGCGTTCCACAGGGATGCTGCCCATGTTGACTATTGCTTCCCAAAGTTGTGTCAAGTTGGCTGGATGTCCTTTGGATGGCAGCCCATTCTTGATAGACACGGGAAATTGTTGAGCGTGAAAAACCCAGGAGCATTGCAGTTCTTGACAAAAACCAGCACGCCTGGCACCTACTACCGTACCCCGTTCAAAGCCCCTTAAATATTTTGTCTTAAATATTTTCTCTGTTCACCCTCTGAATAGCACACATACACAATCAAAAGTCTCAAATCGTTATTTAACCCGTCTCCTCCCCTTCAGCTACACTGATTTTAAGTGGATTTAACAAGTGACATCAATAAGGAATAATAGCTTTTATTTGGAGTCACCAGGTCAGGCTGTCTTGGAAAGAGCAGCTGTTCTTAATGTTTTGTAGACTCAGTGTACACTTGGACATAATTCAAAAGATCTAAAAGATGAAACATAGTTTTCAACCAGTTAAGGGACTCAATGACTATAGCTTTATATTAGTTGAACATTAATTCAAGCGGCATCTCTTTCTTTGTTTAGTGATTGGCGCCCCGCCAGTTTTGACATTTCAAACAACCCGTGAGTGGTGACAGTTTTGAATTTTCAAACGACCCTTGTGACAGTTATGACGTTTCAAACGACCTCTGTCTTTTCTACCCCATCGCCTCCTGTCATTCCCCTTCACACGCTCCTCTCCACACACACACACACACACACTTCTCGTCCTTCCTCTCACCTTTTCATCATCCTCGTCATCGTCATCATCCAGGAAGTGGATGGCACTGATCCTCTTCATGGCCTTGTCGCCCCAGGTGTCATCCACCATGTCATTCACCAGGCTCTCCAGAGCACCACAGCGAGCAAGGTTGTCTGAGCCTAAAACAGGATACATTAGATATGTTGTGAGAGGAAATTAATAATTTACATCTTAAGCAATAATTTGCTTTTCAAAATTATGCTTAATTGCATGCATGAAAGGCCTGTGAAAACTACCACATACGGACAATGGTAGCCTTAATTCAACAGATTCAAATGGTTCTCTCAATCATGTCAGTGAAGAGGAGCTGTCCCATGACACAGTGCTGAGAGTTTGTGCAGCTTGTGGCACAATGCTCATAAATGAGAGCTTGGAACCGGGTAGATCAGTTTCAAATCCCAGTTTAGTCACAAGCTGAAAGCTAAACACCACCCCCAACTCAAGCTCACAGACTTGACCTTCAAAGTCTTAGATCCTCATCTGCTGAACAAAGGGTTACAGAAATGAACATAAACACTTAGTCCTCTCATTCCGAGAGAAATCAGGGATTACTAAAGGAGGATGGTCATAACAAGGAGCACATGCTGTAGTCATTCAATGAATCAAATCAGACACATGACATATGGGTTCTGCAACCAGGTTGTGGAGTTTGAGATTTTATTTTTTATCCAATCAACAATTGGATCAGGCCTAGATTATTCCAGGCCTCAGCTGAGTGAGCGAGCAAGCGTCTCCTTGCTTCACCTCACCCAGCAGGCTTTTAATGGCTGCAGGCCAGTCAGGAGTTAAGCCTCTTTAGCTATGCAATCCACTGGAGTAAAAAAAACACACACAAAAAGCAGCAAAGGAGCAGGCCTGGCCCTCGGGTGGGGTTGGGAGGGGGTTAGAGCATTTGCCCAGATCCAGAACAGTTACAGGTAGAGCTCAGTTACAGAGACTCTGGGTTGGCGCCCAGGCTGTGTCGCAGCCGGCCACGACGGGAGGTCTGTGGGGTGACGCACAATTGGCCTAGCGTCGTCTGGGTTAGGGAGGGTTTTGCCGGTAGGGATATCCTTGTCTCATCGCGCACCAGCGACTCCTGTGGCAGGCCGGGCGCAGTGCGCGCCAACCAAGGTATCCAGGTGCATGGTGTTTCCTCCGACACATTGGTGCGGCTGCCTTAAGGGTTGGAGGCGCGCTGTGTTAAGAAGCAGTGCGGATTGGTTGGGTTGTGTTTCTGAGGACACATGGCTTTCGACCTTCGTCTCTCCCAAGCCCGTACGGGAGTTGTAGCGATGAGACAAGATAGTAACTACTAACAATTGGATACCACGAAATTTGGGAGAAAAAGCACCACCAGAACCTACTTTAATCCCCAAAAAAGTATAACTTAATAATTAAATTGGATGTAATAAATGTATCACAAGTCACTTTAAACAATGACACAAATATTTATATACCCTACATTACTCATCTCACATGTATATACTGTATTCTATACCATCTACTGCATCTTGCCTATACCGCACGGCCATCGCTCATCCAGATATTTATATGTACATATTCATTCCTTTACATTTGTGTGTTTAAGGTAGTCATTGTGAAATTGTTAGATTACTGTTACTTGTTAGATATTACTGCACGGTAGGAACTAGAAGCACAAGCATTTCGCTACTCTCACATCAACATCTGCTAACCATGTGTATGTGCTAACCATGTGTATGTGCTAACCATGTGTATGTGCTAACCATGTGTATGTGCATTGGATTTGATTTTATTTTTGACTTCTGCGTTAAGCGGGAGGGTGTTAAGAAACGCGGTTTGGCAGGTCATGTTTCAGAAGACGCATGCCTCTACCTTCGCTGCAGCTCCCCAGCTGGCTTAGGAAGCAATAAAAGATCGAAATCGGGAAGAAAAAAGGAGGGTAAAATAGATAATTCATATATACACATATGTGTGTGTGTGTGTATACATACACACAGTTAAAGTCTGAAGTTTACATACACCTTATACATTTAAACTCGGTTTATCACAATCCTTGACATTTAATCCTAGGAAAAATTCCCTGTCAGGTTAGTTAGGAGCACCACTATTTTAAAAATGTGAAATATCAGAATAATAGTAGAGAGAATTATTTATTTCAGCTTTTATTTATTTCATCCCATTCCCAGTGGGTCAGAAGTTTACATACACTCAATTAGTATTTGGTAGCATTGCCTTTAAATTGTTTAACTTGGGTCAAATATGTTGGGTAGCCTTCCACAAGCTTCCCACAATAAGTTGGGTGAATTTTGGCCCATTCCTCCTGACAGAGCTGGTGTAACTGAGTCAGGTTTGTAGGCATCCTTGCTCGCACACAGTTTTTCAATTCTGCCCACAAATGTTCTATGCGATTGAGGTGATGGCCACTCCAATACCTTGACTTTGTTGTCCTGAAGCCATTTTGACACAACTTCGGAAGTATTCTTGGGGGTCATTGTCCATTTGGAAGACCCCATTTGCGACCACGCTTTAACTTCCTGACTGATGTCTTGAGATGTTGATTCAATATATCCATATAATTTCCCCTCCTCATGATGCCATCTATTTTGTGAAGTGCACCAGTCCCTCCTGCAGCAAAGCACCCCCCACAACATGATGCTGCCACCCCCCGTTCTTCACGGTTGGGATGATGTTCTTCGGCTTGCAAGCCTCCCCCTTTCGCTCCAAACATAATGGACATTATGGCCAAACAGTTATATTTTTCTTTCATCAGACCAGAGGACATTTCTCCAAGAAGTATGATCTTTGTCCCCATGTGCAGTTGCACCCCGTAGTCTGGCTTTTTTAATGGCGGTTTTGGAGCCGTGGCTTCTTCCTTGCTGAGCGGCCTTTCAGGTTATGTTAATATAGGACTCATTTTACTGTGGCTATAGATACTTTTGTACCTGTTTCCTCCAGCATCATCAACAGGTCCTTTGCTGTTGTTCTGGGATTGATTTGCACTTTCCGCATCACAGTGGTGTTTATACTTGCGTACTATTGTTTGTACAGATGAAGGTGGTACCTTCAGGCGTTTGGAAATTGCTCCCAAGGATGAAGCAGACTTGGTCTACAATTTCTTTGCTGATTTCTTTTGATTTTCCCATGATGTCAAGCAAAGAGGCACTGAGTTTGAAGGTAGGCCTTGAAATACATCCACAGGTACCATTTTCTGGAATTTTCCAAGCTGTGGCACAGTCAACTTAGTGTATGTAAACTTCTGATCCACTGGAATTGTGACAGTGAATTATAAGTGAAATAATCTGTCTAAACAATTGTTGGAAAAATTACTTGTGTCATGCACAAAGTAGATGTCAAAACAGATTTGCCAAAACTATAATTTGTTAACAAGAAACTTGGAGTGGTTGAAAAACAAGTTAATGACTCCAACCGCGTGTATATATATATTTTTCAATTAAGACAAATTATATAAAGTTGTCAGCTATATGATCTGGTCATTATTCAGCTAACAAGCCAAAAATGAACTAAAACATTGTTTAGAATGTTGCTTTTAGTTGCCTGGTTTTCTGTATTGACTTACTAAATACATTTTTAAAACAGGTGCATTTAAATGGTGTTCAAATACACTAGTTACACTATTTTGCTGATATGCAGCCTGTAGTTTGT
This sequence comes from Oncorhynchus keta, assembly GCF_023373465.1. NCBI lineage: Eukaryota > Metazoa > Chordata > Actinopteri > Salmoniformes > Salmonidae > Oncorhynchus > Oncorhynchus keta. The sequence continues at coordinate 16,267,713 of NC_068444.1, read as the reverse complement.
GTTGATTCTTTTTCATAACTACAAGTTTGTTGGACGACAATAGAATGTTAATGTCATCGGTGCAACTGTCATAGTGTAAACCAGCCTTTAGATCTTTGGTTGTTTAGTACATGGCCTCACATGCGACTCCTTAAAGAGATGGGGGGGGGACTAAGGCTTACGAGGGTGTGAACAATGTTGAATGGGTATAGACAAAGCAGAACTTGCCAGTCGGTTTACCAAAACATTCGAGGGCCATTTTCTCAAGTGAGGTTACAAGTATATCAACTTACAAAGCAGAATTACTTCCCCATTGTTCCTCAACTGTAGTGTATGATACCATTTAAACGCTGAGTCTCTACTTTTATTCAATGCAACAAACATCTTAAAAAACAATACAATTTTGCTACATAAGACCGAATCGAGCCGCTAGGTTTTTATTATGCTTTGCTGTTCGTAAAGCTAGCGTAGCTAACAAATTGTCAGCCAACATAACTTATAACGTGACTTATTTGAAAAGTCATTACTTTATTACATTGCAGAACATAGCTAAAGCTAAGAATTTGTATCCGCTCTCAGACTTCAGATGTATATTTTTTCGCCATTTTCTTCAAATCTAAAGAATTGCCTTTTGGGGCCTAAAAAGCAAGGAAACAGTGGCCACTGCTCGTATACTTTATATTTTGTTGACTGTAGTACGACATCCAGAAACTTTTGGCATTCTAACCATAGCCATACTATGACCAATAAGCATACTTCATGTGAGGTAAATTGAGTATGAATACTCATACTAACCATACATGAACAAAACTAGGCTACTGTGGATAGCTAGCTAAATGGTGGTATACAAGCTCAGGTTAATCAATAAATGCAAACCGATATTTTGATTAGTTAGGTAGCTAGCTAATGTTTGCTTGCTTATCCGAAGTCCAGCAGCTAACGTTAGCCTTATTAGCTAGCTAACACCAGTCAGCTGAAAGCTAGCGAACAGGCGAAGAAAGGTACTAAGGTAGATGGTTATGGAAGTTTTTTTTTTACACACATTACTTCAACCATAAGCTAGCTAGCTAGCTAGCTCTCTGTGTGTGGAGTAAAGGTGGTCTAGAGGTTGTTTTTTTTCTCCTCTGGTTGCACATGTGACATGCTGGTAGAAATGAGGTAAAACGGATTTAAGATTGCCTGCATTAAAGTCACCGGCCACTAGGAGCACCACTTCTGGATGAGCATTTTCTTGTTTGCTTTACGACCTTATCCAGCTCATTGAGTGCTGTCTTAGTGCCAGCATCGGTTTGTTGTGTTAAATAGAAAGGTACAAATATAAACTCAACAAAAATAGAAACATCCCTTTTTCAGGACCCGGTCTTTCAAAGATAATTCATAAAATCCAAATAACTTGACAGATCTTCATTGTAAAGGGTTTAAACACTTTCCATGCTTGTTCAATGAACCGTAACCAATTAATGAACATGCACCTGTGGAACGGTCGTTAAGACCTAACAGCTTACAGACGGTAGGCAATTAGGTCATAGTTATGAAAACTTAGGACACTAAAAAGGCCTTTCTGCTGACTTTGAAAAACACCAAAAGAAAGATGCCCAGGGTCCCTGCTCATCTTTGTGAACATGCTTAGGCATGCTGCAAGGATGCATGAGGACTGCAGATGTGGCCAGGGCAATAAATTGAAATGTCCGTACTGTGAGGCGCCTAAGACAGCGCTACAGAGAGAGACAGGATGGACAGCTGATCATCCTCGCCGTGGCAGACCATGTGTAACAACACCTCCACAGGATTGGTACATCCGAACATCACACCTGCGGGACAGAGACAGGATGGCAACAACTACTGCCCGAGTTACACCAGGAATGCACAATCCCTCCATCAGTGCTCAGACTGTCTGCAACAGGCTGAGGTTGGCTGGACTGAGGGCTTGTAGACCAGTTGTAAGGCAGGTCCTCACCAGACATCACCGGCAACAACGTCACCTATAGACACAAACCCACTGTCGCTGGACCAGACACGACTGGCAAAAAGTGCTCTTCACTGACGAGTCGCAGTTTTGTCTCACCAGGGGTGATGGTTGGATTCGCGTTTATGGAACGAAGGAATGAGCGTTACACCGAGGCCTGTACTCTGGAGCGGGATCGATTTGTAGGTGGAGCGTCCGTCATGGTCTGGGGCGGTGTGTCACAGCATAATCGGCCTGAGCTTGTTGTCATTGCAGGCAATCTAAACGCTGTGCGTTACAGGGAAGACATCCTCCTCCCTCATGTGGTACCCTTCCTGCAGGTTTATCCATAACCCTTCAGCATGACAATGCCACCAGCCATACTGCTCGTTCTGTGCATGATTTCCTGCAAGACAGGAATGTCAGTGTTCTGCCATGACCAGTGAAGAGCCCGGATCTCATTCCCATTGAGCACGTCCGGGACCTGTTGGATCGGAGGGCTCGGGCCATTCCCCCCCAGAAATGTCCGGGAACTTGCAGGTGCCTTGGTGGAAGAGTAAAGTAACATCTCACAGAACTGGCACATTTAGTTCAGTCCATGAGGAGGAGATGCACTGCAGTACTTAATGCAGCTGGTGGCCACACCAGATACTGACTGTTACTTTTGACCCCTGCTTTGTTCAGGGACACATTATTCCATTTCTGTTAATCACATGTCTGTGGAACTTGTTTAGTTTATGTCTCAGTTGTTGAATCTTGTTATGTTCATACAAATATTTACACGTGAAATTTGCTGAAAATAAACGCAGCTGACAGTGAGGAGGTTTCCTTTTTTGCTGAGTTTATATAAGAACTCTTGTTACAGCTTATCATGAGGTACTCTACCTCAGGTGAGCTATACCTAAAGACTTCTTTAATATTAGACATTGCGCACTAGCTGTTATTGACAAAAAGACCCACACCCCGCCCCTTGTTTTACCAGATGTAGCTGCTCTGTCCTGCCGATGCACAGAAAACCCAGACAGACCGAGAGTAAGTAATCTTGCAATCTCAGGGCGGACACAAACCACAAGGCTACTGAGTTGGAAGACCACGAGAAGACCTTACCTTTACTCTCTGGTTCTAAAGGCTGCTGGGGCAGGAGAACACAGGTGAGCACCTTTTCCCCAGACTCTGGGTCTATGTCATTCTGGAAGGTGAGCAGAGGCTGCGACTGGTTCTCTGACAGCCACAGGGCCTTGAGTCGCAGCGCAGTCAGAGAAATGGGTAGGTGGAGCAGTCTGGAGAGATGACATGGTATAGACAGGCTTCAGAAGAATATTGCAAAATGTTTTGTGAACCTGATTGATTTGTGGACAGCTAAGAACACGTCTATTGGTGTCAAATATGATTTATTGTGAGCACCAGTCACATCTAAAAGCTTTACTGGGTCTGGTGTATATTCAAATGTGAATATTGTATATGATTAAAAAGGTTAATAAAGTGGCATTGAATGTTAATGTAGCCTACCTATTTCCGGAGACATCGAACACATGCAGCTCTGAGGCCTGAGAGATCTCAGAGGGAATCCTTGTAAGCCTGTTCTCACGTACACAGAAGACATTCAGGCTACTGCAACCTCCAATCTTGATTTGGGTAGGAAAGACATACAAGTAAGACGTGAAAACTGTGGGTTTAGTCTTTAGTTCACCCACAAAATTGCATATTTGTTCCGTGTTCTGAGGCACACAGACATCTTGCAGGGAGGAAGAGGGAAAAAGCTTTGGTTAGAACAATTTACGTAAAATAAAATAAAAATCTAAAAGTTACATTTTTACTTTACCATTACAAAACCACAGAAAAATATGATGAAGGTATACACACACTCACACATTGTTCAAAATATCCATTTAGTGTATTGGGCATAGAAAGGTAAACCATTCAGAGCATTTGGGAGCTTTGCCATAGAAATGGGCATATTTAAAATCCTGTGTAGCTTAGTTGGTAGCGCATGGCATCGCAATGCCAGGATTGTGGGTTCGATTCCCACAGGGGACTAGTATAAAAATAAAAAAAATAGGAAAGTTGCTCTGGATAGGAAAGTTGCTCTGGATAAGGTTGTCTGCTAAATTACTAAAATGTATTGAACGGCTAAGGTGTTTGGCAGATTAGGAGCTAAAATTAGCTGCAATTACTAGTGTGTTAAAGTAGGGACCTGATGGGCCAGCTAAAGCTCTGTAGTAAGACTAATCTACTAACTAAGTCAGTCAGTGGCCAGACAGACTTGAACAGGAACCAAATACAGTAATGGAGTCTCATCATGTTAAAAGGATCTGGCTAAGCTGAAGCCCTCACTGGAGTAAATAAGAGTTCAAGACGAGGGAAGAAGAGAAGTCCAAATACCAACAGGAATCCCAGTTAGTAGGCTACGAAGTAGACTACTCAAAGTCTAGCTCTTGCCTCAGAAGTAGGCTATACAAAGGACTACATGCATGGGCCTACGCTCAAACATCAATACCAGATACATTGTTTTTCTATGGAGATCTTCTTAAGTAAATATGAATATTGTTAAAATATTAGCATTAAAATGGAAATAAGCTAATATCAGCCTTTGATACTTTGAGCCAATTATCAATGAGTCATAAATATTGATTTAAAAATCAACCACATACCTAACACCACGGTATTGTGGTAAACAAGTGCTTGTCTGGTACCAGGACTACAGTTAACATTAGAAACGTCATGCAGCATTCACGGTTTGAGACAATAAAACAATGACACTATCAATTCATTATCTGGGCCAAGTGCTGTGGACTCACACACTGAACTGTTTGCGTGACTGAGACACAGGGGCATTGTATAATCACTAAAGGGCCTTTCAGATAAAGATTTAACCAGAGGGAGCTTGCTTTCTCTCCAAAAGACAAGAGGCTAGAATAAACACAGCACTCGGAGAATAAACCGTAGCTGAACACACCAGAGAACTGCAGAAGATAATAGAAAATAAATGGATGGGGGGGGGGCATATTTTGTCTGGGAAAAACAGTGCGTTTGCTGTCTGCGCTCGAATCTCCTGGAAACAAAAGATAGCATGCCACCAGCCTAGGAGCTAAAAAATCATGCAGCTGCTACTGTATAGACAGTCACATGCCAGGAATGATGTGGCACAGCCATGTCTTAGGTGAAGACAGTCACAGTGGGAGATAGCCTTTGTGAAAGAGTTCTCCGGGGCGATTTGATAATCGACATTGGTCTGCATAGTACCACAGTGGCATTCTGTATGCTTCTACTGAATGAGATTCAGTTCACAGAAACTGGATTTCCTGGTTAGCAGGTATGAGGATTAGCATTTCGCAATCCCCACTAAAATCAGAAGGGGTCAAGTCTAGTGCAGATAAGTTCTGCATGCAAATCACATTGATTACTTGGGGATGCACTAACCAGATTACACTTACTCATGACTGAAGCTTCTATGATTTTACATCATTGATCCGAGCAGCAGGGTAAATCATGGAGGCAAAATGAGATGCGATCAAGGTTTACATCAGCCTTTTTCTGAGCATGTTCAGACTGAGCATGCACAAGCATTTTGCTTAGGGTAAAATGGTTAGCTTAGCATTACATGCAAATAGACAGTTCCCTCACATTTAGTGAGGGGGGGGGGGGTTATTTCTACAGCAGAGCTAGGAAACAAGTTCTGTCAATTGGAGAAAGTGACCGTTTGAAATCATTTAAAAAAGTAGCTCACAGCAGCAAGGGGACAGATTGCTTTTTGATCCAGTCTAAACAGTGCACTCCTTCATATAATACAAGGATTGTGTTGTAAATCAATGTACTGTGGAGCGACTTCACAAATGTGATAAATATGGTAAAATCACAAAGGAAGATGGAGTCAAACTTCGAGCCATTAAACAAGCCCTTATTTTATCACAGAAAGAAACAAAGGAAGAGGAGTCATGTCCTCGTAACATAAAGCATTTACAAGATAAAGATATGATCTAAGCCTATAATATAGTAGACTATGAACTGTGGTGCCCTTTGAAACAACAAGTCTCAACAAATCTCACGGTGCTTATTTGCTTCAAACTACCTCATGTGGAAAGACCATAGCATACCTCTTTTGGTAATGATGCTAATCGGTTTCTGTCACAGTTGAAGTTGGAGAGTCTCTTTAGTTTTCCAATACTTCTTGGCACACTCTAAAGAGGGAAACAACAAGTAAGAAATAACAACATTTTGCACATATAGTAATGGGTATAGCAGTGACACTTGACTGGCATGTGGCCCAGCATGGGGATTACTTACACAGTCCTCCTGTCAGGATGAAATAAACAAATCTAATTGTTTGTGTCAAAGTGAGGATAAGTCCCTGGCGCACACTTAGATGTTTTAGCCTCTTAGGAAGTGAAGACTAAGGGCATAATGAAGGTCAAAGGCTACAAGATTATAGGAGATGCATCCCTTCAGAAGGAAAACAAAATTGTGTCATGCTGTACTGTAGATCCTTAGGTCTTTCCAAAGACAGAAGAGCACAGCCATCAGAGGTGGGTAATTACTACTGTAGAAATCAACAGTAGCTAAAGAGAACAATGTTCTGACCTTGTTAGCACATAAATTAAACTGCTTGACGTTGGATGAAACCGTTGTCTTTTGCTTTCGATTACATAACAGAAAAGTAATTGGGTCAAACCTGCCCTCACAACAGTATGTATATATGAGGAACTACAGTGCTATCAAAAACACACCTGTAACTGATTCTCTGTGAGCATCAGTTCAGTGAGACTCTCACAGTTGCCAATGCTCTCTGGCAGCTGGGTAAGACGATTCTGGTCTGCTTTCAATATAGACAGTCGCCTTAGTTTTCCTGCAAAACAAAAAGCCTTACTTACTGTGATGCAGACATATACATGAGGGTAGTCAGGATAGCATGGGAATCATTATAATTCATGAAGTTAATTGGCACCAATACCTATGGCTAACAAAACAATATACACTGCTCCAAAAAATAAAAGGAACACTAAAATAACATCCTAGATCTGAATGAAATATATTTATTAAATACTTTTTTCTTTACACAGTTGAATGTGCTGACAACAAAAATCACACAAAAATGATCAATGGAAATCAAATCTATCAACCCATGGAGGTCTGATTTGGAGTCACACTCAAAATTAAAGTGGAAAACCACACTACAGGCTGATCCAACTTTGATGTAATGTCCTTAAAACAAGTCAAAATGAGGCTCAGTAGTGTGTGGCCTCCACGTTTCTGTATGACCTCCCTACAATGCCTGGGCATGCTCCTGATGAGGTGGCGGATGGTCTCCTGAGGGATCTCCTCCCAGACCTGGCCTAAAGCATCGGCCAATTCCTGGACAGTCTGTGGTGCAACGTGGCATTGGTGGATGGAGCGAGACATGATGTCCCAGATGTGCTCAATTGGATTCAGGTCTGGGGAACGGACGGGCCAGTCCATAGCACCTTGCTCTTGCAGGAACTGCTGACACACTCCAGCCACATGAGGTCTAGCATTGTCTTGCATTAGGAGGAACCCAGGGCCAACCGCACCAGCATATGGTCTCACAAGGGGTCTGAGGATCTCATCTCGGTACCTAATGGCAGTCAGGCTACCTCTGGCGAGCACATGGAGGGCTGTGTGGCCCCCCAAAGAAATGCCACCCCACACCATGACTGACCCAGCGCCAAACCGGTCATGCTGGAGGATGTTGCAGGCAGCAGAATGTTCTCCACGGCATCTCCAGACTCTGTCACGTCTGTCACGTGCCCAGTGTGAACCTGCTTTCATCAGTGAAGAGCACAGGGTGCCAGTGGTGAATTTGCCAATCTTGGTGTTCTCTGGCAAATGCCAAACATCCAGCACGGTGTTGGGCTGTAAGCACAACCCCCACCTGTGGACGTCGGGCCCTCATACCACCCTCATGGAGTCTGTTTCTGACCGTTTGAGCAGACACATGCACATTTGTGGCCTGTTGGAGGTCATTTTGCAGGGCTCTGGCTCCTGCTCCTCCTTGCACAAAGGCGGAGGTAGCAGTCCTGCTGCTGGGTTGTTGCCCTCCTACGGCCTCCTCTACGTCTCCTGATGTACTGGCCTGTCTCCTGGTAGCGCCTCCATGCTCTGGACACTACGCTGACAAACACAGCAAACCTTCTTGCCACAGCTCGCATTGATGTGCCATCCTGGATGAGCTGCACTACCTGAGCCACTTGTGTGGGTTGTAGACTCTGTCTCATGCTACCACTAGAGTGAAAGCACCGCCAGCATTCAAAAGTGACCAAAACATCAGCCAGGAAGCATAGGAACTGAGAAGTGGTCTTTGGTCACCACCTGCAGAACCACTCCTTTATTGGGGGGTGTCTTGCTAATTGCCTATAAATTCCACCTGTTGTCTATTCCATTTGCACAACAGCATGTGAAATTTATTGTCAGTGTTGCTTCCTAAGTGGACAGTTTGATTTCACAGAAGTGTGATGGACTTGGAGTTACATTGTCTTGTTTAAGTGTTCCCTTTATTTTTTTGAGCAGTCTAATAAAACATAACATTTTGTGATTCCATGCAACACGACCACCTCGGTCAATGTTTGTATCTCAGTCTTCTTATTGGGAAAAAAATTATAAATATTTTTTATTTTAAATCAAATAATGCTAAATGGATTTAATTATTAAATGTTCCATTCATCCATTCTATTGTACCCTAGGGCCACATCACCTGTGATAAGTCGGGTCTGTTACCAAATGTGGACTCCATGTGGTTAACCTTTTTGATAAAACTATGCAATATATTTTAACCTGTTCAGATTAACTTCCTATTTATGCTCAGTTTACACTGATGTTGATCCCAGTTTTGACTCAATCAATATCAGCATGGATCAACATTCACAAATGCAAAGCAGCACACGCACGTCTCAAAGACACTATGGTGGTGTAGAGTGTAACAGCGTCCTGACCTATGCCCTCTGGCAGAGCATCGATGAGGTTCTGAGACACCAGCAGGTCAGTTAGGGAGACCAAGCCGCCGATCTCTTCTGGAAGGTGCTCCAGTTTGTTCTCCGATACATCTAGACACAGGAGGCTTTTCATGCTGCCTATCTCCTACGGGTTGAACACACTTCAATTATAAATGCATATCCCAGTCCGTGTTAGCCCTTAACAATAATGGTGCATCTCATGACTGTTATATCAACACAAGTCGCAATATTAATTTAGTCTAAGCACATCCAATGTTATAAAATGGGTGGGAGCCTTTTACTTTTTGGGAAATCAAACCATATTCTACAAGTTCGTTCAACTGTAATATTAAGACATAAAAATAAATTAGTGCAAACATCTTAAAAATATCTTACTGCAGGTATTTCAGCCAACTGGTTTCCGTCCAGCCACAAGTTCTTCAAGCTGACAAGACAGCCTATTGTTTCAGGCTGCGTGGGAGGAAGGATTTTGGAGGCAGAGGAGATAGCGAGAGCGTGAGAGTGAGGAAATAATTATACACAGGTGACTGAGGCAAATGTAAACAAGACTGGAAGAATTTCAACCATGTGTAAACTGTCATTCCCTAGCCTGATCTGGTTTCAGTTCATCTCTCAGAAAGCGTCTCTCCGTATCAGAGTTACATTTGCATAAACATTAAACCTGACATTGTTGTAAGACTATAAACTACAAAAATAAAATGGCCCTGTCCACACTACCCCTTCAGAATGACAAGACGGAGGAATCTTTATCAGTACTCCCAATTATGTTTCACATAACAAGAAAAATGTTGAGTGAGATTTGAGTGCTGCCCATTCTACACACGTTTAGCTTGGCACATTGTTTACTTCAGTGTGAATGTTCTCCCCACAAGATCAAGGTTACGTGCAAACAAGTCAGATAAACTTACCAAATTGTAAATTTCATTGTTCCCCAGGTCAAGTTCCTCAAGTCTGTGAAGTAGCGATAGTGACCTGTGGAATGCACCAGAGGGGTAGGAAATATCCTAAAACATCACCTACTGTGTAGGCCCAAACTCACCACACACAGATGGCTGTACATTTGAGCTACTTCTCGGTCTGTTTCACTAACCATGTGCGAGTGAAAATGTATTGGCCATAGACCAAGCAGTGAGACAGTTAGATAGTCAGCGAGAGACTTGTGCAAACATAAATTGACAGGGTTCTCCCCAAAGAATGTATGCGAGGCGTGGCCCCACTATGTAAAAGCAAATATATATATATATATTCTCTCACTTTATTTCTCATGAGAGAAGGTACATTTTTTCTCTAGATAGCAGGAAATGGAAGTTACAGGTGTTTAAAAAAGCTCAAATGTGTAAATCCAAAGGGGGGCGCTGCCGGCCGTACTCAACACCACCCTGTTTCACTATCCGGGGGAGAACCCAGGTAGAGCACTGCAGAGTTGTCTGTCTTCAGCCAAGGAGCACACTGCGCTCTACGTCACCTCTAAAGTCTAAATATAATCTTTATATAAATGTCTGTCATGTGAAACACATACGGCTTCATTTACAGTCTAATTGGCTACATGCTTGTAATGTAGTCATACAGACCCAACTTCATTACATCCCTTTTCAGGGGAATGGGTGCCACTCTCAGAGCGTTTGTGGAACACAGATGTCTGGGGGGGTTGGGAAAAGGGCAAAATAAGAATTTCAGTCTCTGACGGACTAAAAAAGTAGGCCTAGTCGTCTTGTGCCTTCAATTAATATTTGCCCTGGAACAAAGTATTTCCAGTGCATTCTGAAAGTATTCAGACCCCTTCAATTTTCCTTGAGGTGTTTCTACAACTTGATTGGAGTCCACTTGTGGTAAATTCAATTGATTGGACATGATTTGGAAAGGCACACACCTGTCTATATAAGGCCCCTGCAAAGGTCCTATAAGGTCAAAGCAAAAACCAAGCCATGAGGTCGAAATAACTGTCCGTAGAGCCCCGAGACACAATTGTTTCAAGGCACAGATCTGGGGAAGGGTACCAAGAACATTTTGCAGCATTGAAGGTCCAAGAACACAGTGGCCTTCATCATTCTGAAAGCAAAGAAGTTTGGAACCACCAAGACTCTTCCTACAGCTGGCCACCTGGCCAAACTGAGCAATTGGGGGAGAAGGGCCTTGGTCAGGGAGGTGACCAAGAGAGAACCTTCCAGAAGGTCAGCCATCTCTGCAGCCCTCCAACAATCAGGCCTTTATGGTTGTGGCCAAACAGAAGCCATTACACAGTAAAAGACACATGACAGCACACTTGGAGTTTGCCAAAAAGCACCTAAAGGACTCTGACCATGAGAAACAGCATTCTCTGGTCTGATAAAAGCATGATTAAACTCTTTGGCTTGAATGCCAAGCGTCACGTCTGGAGGAAACATGGCACCATCGCTATGGTGAATCATGGTGGTGGCAGCATCATGCTGTGGGGATGTTTTTCCAGCAGCAGGGACTGGGAGACTAGTCAGGATCGAGGGAAAGATGAACGGAGCAAAGTACAGAGAGATCCTTGATAAAGTCCTGAGCACTCTGGAACAGGTTCTCAGACTGGGGCAAAGGTTCACCTTCTAACAGGGCATCGACCCTAAGCACACAGCCAAGACAAATGCAGGAGTGGCTTCGGGATAAGTCTCTGAATGTCCTTGAGTTGCCCAGCCAGAGCCCGGACATGAACCCGATCGAACATCTCTGGAGAGACCTGAAAATAGCTGTGCAGCGATGCTCCCCATCCAACCTGACAGCACTTGAGAGGATCTGCAGAGAAGAATGGGAGAAACTCTCCAAAAACAGGTGTGCTAGGCTTGTAGCGTCATACTCAAGAAAACTTGAGGCTGTAATCGCTGCCTTTTTTGTTTTTTTTGCTAACATTTCTAAAAACCTGTTTTTTTGGATGTCATTATGGTGTCATGTGTAGATTGAGGGGGGAAAAAACTAACAATTTAAACCATTTTACAATAAGGCTGTAATGTAACAAAATGGCAAAAAAAGTGAAGGGGTCTGAATACTTTCTGAATGCACTGGGTCTAGGGAAGTACTTACTCTGGTAAATACGTTAGCAGGTTCTCTCTGAGTTCCAGTGACACCAAGTTGGTGAGGCTGTGGAGAGAGGCAAAAGAGAAGTGGCTATTTGTTGTTTGTGATAATCTGGGTACAATAACAAACAAATCATAGAGGGAAAAAAAGCACTTATATTTGTCCTTTTTATGAAGATTACTTGAAGCCATCTCCGACAGTCTCTGAAATCCAAGAATTAAGTCTTTCAGGAGAACGAATACCAACTAAAATAATGGCTGAGGTAATATCTTTGATCCCCAATGAAAGGGAACCATGGAGCGCAGGTAGAAAAAATAAATAATAAGTATGCACAATCTGTAACTAAATATTTCTTGCCATATTTGCTTCCATCTGATTGTGACCTATAAGAAAGGTATTCAAATAATTACAGCACTTTTGATTCCAGCTGACAGTGGGTGGTAAAGTGATGCGACTCACTCCTGCAGGTCTCTGGAGATATGGCTTGGACATCGTCACTGGTGAACTACGGGCCTAATTGCATCAGTTAAATGAAGCAGAAGAATCTCTATATCTTGTGGACTGGAACATTAAAGCCAGAAATCAATCGTGGCTTATTGTGAATCAAATGGCACAAAAAGTAATCCATCTATATAAAGTGTGGTCTTAACTTGATTGACACAACGCTACGATTGAAGTCTTAGCATTTGTTATGACTTCCGGATTCAAAAGTACAGCTAAAAAAATACATTTTAAAAAAAGTATACTTTAAGTCCATGTCAACACTGTCCATTTAGACCTAGTTAAAGAATAGAACATGAATAAACCATGACACAGTAGGGCACTCTAAAAACATGTTTTATCTTTTTGATAAACTGGCGTGTCCATGTACTCTCTACATAATGGTGAGTGTTTAGAGGTAATGTTCTCAGTGTTGGTTGTTATTACTTTCATTTGAAACGAGACAATTAAATTACCATTAGGTTATGATAAAGTCAGTGCTTCATTTGAGCTGGGTCCTGCCGGAACGCTCTAATAAAAGCACATTCTAATAAAAGCGATCAGAGTTCATTTCAAAGCGTAGATTTTCAGCACTTGCCTAATATTCTAAGAATTTATTCAGGTTGGGGCAGCCCAGCTTTATGGTTTGCGCAACATTGTAGCCTAGAGATCAACCCGTGGCTGTAGCTGAGGTGAGAGAGAATACTGCCTGTATCTCTCATAGAACTAGGATAAGAGTCACCTTCGATGATCTCTCTCCACTCTGCTAGACATGAGCCTGCAACTCATCTCGCCAGCGTTGCACTTCATTTATTTCCTCATAACCGCGGGAAGGGGGCTGCTGCAGCACCCCTGAACAATTTAAATACATTTGCGAAAGTTAGTTTCTTTCTGAACAAACACCTGTAATTCTAACTCATTCAGAATACTACACCAGGAGCAGGCATATCCATTTTGCCACAGATGATCAATAGCTTCTTTTTTTATTATTAATTGCCTAGCTGTGGATTGTGTGTAGCCCAATCAAAAAGACATAGCCTACAGTCTGGAACACACAGTGAATCTGTCAGTGAACAGCATGCAGCCAAAACAGGCATTGCGCAATATTTCTACTACAATAGTGGAAAAACACAGGTTGAAAAGCAAATGGCTCCTGCTGAAAAGAGAAGACTAGTTCTGTCTGCTGTAGGCTACCAACATATTTTATTAACTTCCAAATAAGCCTATTAAGCAAACAGCATTGTTTTACAAAGTAAGACAAGACAAGATAGGCTTGTGGCATGAGCACATTGCCTAGGCTATTGATGGATTCAAGATTGTCATTTTTATTGAGCTCAGATTCTCAGTGCGGTATTTAAAAATATTATACTAAAGACTCCAGTCATGTAAAGTGACCTGGAACTGCATGAAATTAATTTATAAAAGGTCACATTCTTCTCCAGACCTTAGGCTACAAAGATATTTCCCCATGTGTGCAACTAATGCAAACGCCTCTACTGTACTGCTCTATTCCACTATGCAAATGTGATATGCATACAATGCTTTATTTTAAATGGGATTTTCTTTTCATGCGTTCCAGTACCTCAGAGCCCCCCCAGGTCAACCCCCGTCTCGCTCTTACTTTTTTTTTCCAGTGACAGTATAATGAAATAAAATCCTAAAGTAGTTTTTGGAGGGAGGGAGGCAGCAAATCCTTTAACAAGTAATACAATTTGAATGGTCTACTGGCTCGGGAGCTTTTAATCGAAACAGGACAGTTGACAGTCTGTTCTTTGGTCTCTGAATAACATTAATAAATGGGAGTAAAGCAAATAAATGTGAGCCATGAAGTCTCAAACGACAGGATAAACAGAGTAGAATTCTTCTTAATCTATAAGGAATCTCTCCTGAATGACAGGCTAACCCTCTGCGGTGACGAACCCGACTGGGTCTTTCTAGATTCCCCCCGTCACAACGTGAGGTTACTGGGCCAGATTAAAAGGACAGCGAGAAATCTCTTCTAGCTCTGATGCTTGCAGTTTTAGCCCTAGCATTTCAGATGACCCAGGAGAGCCAACCAAACCACTCGCAACATGCTGCAAGAGGTGCAACTTAACATTCACATGGCTGTACATTAAGTTTTGCCACAGAGCCAGCCAGCTGACTAATACCATGTTGAGTTGATAAGGTGTCAGTGCCATTCACCCCTGTGACGGGGAGCTGCATGCGGTGTTGAGCCACACTAACTTGTTTTTAATCGTGTTCTAGTTCTCAGTCATTAACTCCCCTAGTTGTGAGGGCAGATCCTGACAGGCACTGACTCATTTAGTTATACAAGTGTGATAGATACAGGATCTTAATTTGACCCCTACTGTCGCAGCAAAATAATCCTGCAGCAACAGTTAAACGTTAATCAATAATGTTGCTTGATCAGTGGTTAGGCTATTATCTGGTCAAAATTAGACAACATGCGATGCAGGAAAATTCTCAGCAACAAAAGAGTGGTCAAATTAAGATCTAACATCTGTATGGTACACATGCATTTGGCGGAGGTAGAATCCTATGCCATCGGGAGGTAGACGAAATAGCTCTGAAAACTTATCTGTTATCCCTGAGCCCTCTAAACCACTCTGCATGAGGGTCGGATCCAGTGGAAAGCCAATAGAGAAATCTGTCAAATCTACTGGGAAAGTAAGAGCATAGATCAATGGCTCAAATGCAACACTGATATGGTACATCAATGCTGGATGATTTCCAGCGTGGGTTATCCAAAAGTAGCTACTCCAGTGGTGTCTCGGTGAGAGGTTAGCTGGCCACATTCATAATCGTCATTTTAGAAACATGGTACTAAAATCTTGTGTAATTGCATCAGATGCTCGATTAAGTTCTGGGAGCAGATGTGTTGAAAAGACGAGGAGAGGAAGCAGAGCGTCAGCTTCACCCCCCTCTCTCTGAAGTTAGTCAATGGGACAAATATCCCCTTTGGAAATTCAAAAGATGTGAAATTGTGATTTGTTTAAATGATCAGTGATGAAAAATCTGAACGAAGGTTCTCAGTTGTCACATCCTACAATCTGTTGACAGACAGTACGATACCATTTATGTTGCGTGAGCCTGTCCGAGAGATCAACAGCGGTGTAGAAAAGTCTTTTTTCTATAAATCCATAAAGCCTACACCTTTTGAGTACAACCTCATGTGGTGATATAATTTCAGTCCTCCACAGCTAGATGAGTGAGTGAATGGATGAACAATCAATATCTGGGCTAATGCTCTCCATTTATTCACGAGTAGGTCCGTCTTAACATTAACTGTCACGGAGCGCTTACTAGGTCACCATGGTAACGCAGATGACAACAGATTTAATAGGACTTAATCGAGCTGAGCGCAATGAATGTAACATTACTTAAAGTCTATAATCTAGACCTACTAATCACAGAGCCAGAAAACCAAGACTGAATCATTCTGCAAAATACCATCTGTGTATTAATCATGTAAGGCTATGCTACATACAGTAATCCCTAATTTACAGCAATATGTCAAATCAAAACAGAGCTTTGTTTAGTTTTACACTAGTTGCTCCATGCTATATTAAGCCTTTATCTGAAGGGAGAGAGGGCTGGCATTCGTCTGCAAGTGAAACATCAAGGAACATGGCACGCTGGAGAAAATTACACAGGAAATTAACGGGGCCGCTGGGGATAGAGAAGGACAGGAAAGAAGCAGAATCTGCTGATACATTTACAGGGAGAGTTTTATATGCCATAAATCCAATAACACCATTCTTGTCCCTTTGTGAAATTATATACTGAATCCTCATAAAAATGACCAAAATATTATTTTAAATATTATTAATATAAAAAATATGATTCTGTATGAAAAGGACTATGAATTAAATGTTGTTTTTAGACTAAAAGGATGAGGTACTTACTTTCCAATGTTTTCAGGAAGAATCTGCAACGAAATGTCATTGATGGAAAGGCAAGTTAAATTCCGGAGCTCTGGAAAACTCTCAGGCAATCTGGAAAAACAGGCATTCAAATATAAATCAGATTCTTGCTAGATGATAATAAATGGATGCAGATTCTTGAAAATCTATGGATCTGACTGTATTAATAGGCAATAAGGAAACATCCATAAAATATACTATAAAGCTGACATAGGCCAACTACTTTCCTCTCTGACAGGAAAGTGTCTGATCAACAGGAACTAACTTTTTCTTTCCATTTGATATATTATGGTTTTAAGCCTTCATGACCTGATTCACACCTATCTAAAAAGTTGTCACCCAGAGATATATATTTTCTACATTTTAGTCATTTGTCCACAGTGACTTACAGGAGCAATTAGGGTTAAGTGCCTTGCTCAAGGGCACCTTAACAGACTTTACACTTAGTCGGCTCAGGGATTCAAAGCAGCAACTTTTCAATTACTGGCCAAAAGCTCTTAACTACCTAGCTACCTGCCGCCCACTCATATTTACAATGGTGACCCAGAGACAATCTCCGACACACAATGCTACTGTCAGTGTGGGAGAGTGAAAGTTTTATTTGTGGGTTGTAATGCCTGGCCACATTTAATTCCAAATCACAATGCTTAAACATGTTGTATCATCTGCAGGTCAGTCACAGAGTGCCAGCTATATATTCTCTTAATATAATATAATAATAATAATAATAATATAATAATATATAATAATAATATATAATAAATAATAATAATATATTCTCTTCCTCGGGAACTGAGTAAAGCTTTCTAACAAGAACATCTAGGCCCTTCAAACTCAACTCTGAACCTCGAAGCCAGTTCCACTGCATTTTCCCCCATTGTTATCCTCTGATCAGGGACTGATTTAGACACCAGGTGGGTGCAATTAATTATCAGGTAGAACAGAAAACCAGCAGGCTCCGGATCTCGTAGGGTAATAGTTGAATACCCCTGATCTAGGCCATATGTACATTACCAATGTGTAGCTAATCACACAGCCCAGTGCATGGCCAGTCCCAAACTGAACCATATGGCATTGTGGCTTTGCCTCCATTGGGGGTGCAAATTAAACATAGACCTCACCATGAGACCAAAGGATGCTGGTGGGAGGTGTTATAGGGGGACTACAATGAGCCTGTCCTCCTATAGCTCTTCCCACCAGCCTCCTCTGCATGAGACAGCTGACAGGACAACTGGGGGGGAATATATCCCATACAATTATATTCATTAACTTAAATGACTAGTTCATGCTAATTGAACAATATTTTAGTTCAATGCCGTCAGATAGACTAGTAGTTAAAGCAACAAATAAATGCTGTCTGAAGACGTACCTACATAAAAAAAGTTTCCATTCTCCTTCCAGTATAGTTCTTATTTACAACGGTCTGCTAAGTGTTCAAACGATTGTTACTTTGTTGACGTTGTCATGCAGTTCCTACATACAGCCTACTATAGTGCTACTACACCGCTGTCCTGTCCGTCTTGTTATCCTTCCCATTAGCTAAACATTTATGGAGACATGAATTCAAAGTTCAGTTACCTTGTTAATGGGTTTCCACTAAAGTCTGCTACTTGGAGAGCTTTACAGTAAGAAATGGTCTCTGGAATTTCTATGATGTCTATGAGGGAGGAAAGAACTTCATGTTAGAAACATCTTGATCAACACCCTGTAAATGGTATTGGGAAACAACACACTAAACACTGGCATAAAATGAAGACCGGTTTTGTTAGCCAGGCCTAAGATTTCTTGGCCAAACTATAACGTGCCTCAGTCAAGATTACAACATAGTTCAGAACGTCCATCCAACGAGGCATTTCCACTTAAAGCTAGTGATCCAGAAACAACGTGAATAAATATCCATAAAGGAGAAAGGTCTATTTAGAATCACCACAAAATGAGTATGGTTGTGGCGCCAAACATAGAGCTGCATGTGAAACTGCCATTTGAACTTCTATAAATCAACATAATTAGCATTCTGGATTTTGTCCTACTGGGAAGCTCTGCGATGGCAGCTCTCTTTGAGAAATGTTAAGTCCAGAAGTTATGGGAGAAACCATACCAATGTGGCTCTGAAAATATGTTGGGTCTGTACAGTGAAGGGGATTGATAGCACTGAATGGTGGTTTGAGCTACTTCTATTGCTTGTCCAGCATTTATTGCATTTTCTAACAAAGAGCCTAGTCATAAATGAAGCATTATCAAAATAAGCAGGCAGTTTAAAATGTTTTCATTCATAGCACCAGTGGTTGAGTCAATGAGAGTTTAGGCCTGTTTGGTGGGGCTGAAAATCCCACCAACCAAGTGTTTATAGTAGGGATGTGACAAGTGTAAAAAAAAACATTCTTAACGTTTAAACTGCCATTTATTGTTTAAACGATAGGAAAAACAAATCTTCAAATTACATGAATTCAAAATTCAGATATGGTCCTGCTTGTGACCGCCAGGTGGCATGCAGTTCAATCAACCACAGACCTGGCTGGCTACCAGACGGTCGTCACTATTTCTTCAATTTCTCTTCTTAAAATGTGGTGTTAACGTAACCTTAACCACACCGCTACCCTTTTGGTTCGTTGCAGCGATGTATGACAGCGTATTCATAGACGTCCAACAATCTGTTCTGCCACGTATGGTGTTTAAGAGCTTTGTAGGGCTATTTGCAGAGCAATCATTGTATAATTTATCCATCTGGGCCACGGTTTTTCAGCATTACATCTTGTAATCTGGTTCTAGAGATGCCATTAGGGAAACATTGAAGCCAAAGTCCTCTACCATAGACAAATGGCTGCATATCAACTGCAATCAGCACTGCAATTCTGACTCCGTCCCTTAACCCACTGCTGCCAGCAACGGGTTGGGTTTCACCGTGCCACCCATTCAGCATTGCACCTGTACTCCCACTGTAGCTCAATTCCACCTTGCAAAGTTTGCATTTCACAACCTTCTTATTTAACTTCTCGAAGTATTGCCATACAGGACTTTGCTACTGTCATTTTCCGGTCTCACTCGCTACCATTTTTTCAACTGTTAACGAGGATGACGTGCGGAGCTCTTTATATTCATGGCAAATAATTTGACAGATGCATATCTCCTCCTACTAACGTTACAGCATTGTTGCATTAGGTGTTTATTTAAAGGTGCAATAATGCAGAGATCGAGCAGCCATTTCCTGGTTGCTGAAATTCGACCAGTTCTCTAAATTTAAAGCAAAAGACGCAACTCATATTTCTACGTGAATTTAGTTGGGTCACCCAAAAAGATACATATTTTAGTTTCAATTACTTTTATTTAACCTGTTTGTTAGTGGTCATTTTGATAACGGCACTGTGATTTTAACTTTGTATAAAAAAAATGTAAAACACTTTCTTTTTTAATATTATTTTTTATGTTAACGATCCCAATTTAGTTTAAGCGTCACACCCCAAGTTTAGAGCAGTGGTTCTCTTCTCACCATTACGAGAGACATCAAGTTCTACCAGCTGCATGAAGTTGGCTATCTCTGGAGGAAGCCTCTGGATCTCGTTGTCACTCAGGCCCAGCTTTCGTAGCTTTACCAGCTGAAAAAATGGCTGAAAAAGACAACACACATCAGATTAGCAGTAGGCCTACAGTCGACATGGACATAGGAAACATTCAGTGTGAACAAACACGATACAACATGGTGATCAATAGTTTGTCCCATCCTGAAAATGTGATGCAACAGTAGTACGTTGATAAAACATTTTCCAGATTGAACCGAATTAAAATGTTGAGTGAGTCTTAAAAACAGGTTGTAGGCTAACCATACTTGTCTACAAATCAACTCAGTAAATAAGTGTAAAACCAGCAAAAAAGTAAAGCAATTAGGCCTAAGAGTGGTGGTCAGTGGCCTGGGAAATATTGTTCAGTTCCCACCCAGTTCTCTGATGTAATCATCCATTCTTCTGGATGATGACCTACTTGGATGGTGTCTTATCCTGACACTGCCAGGCACTCCAAGTCAACATGCAATTTAAACGTCTCCGTTTCATAGATAAAAATGACACCCCCAAAAAGACCCTTTTCAAAAACAGACAATTTCAAGAACACTATGTAAGATGGTTGGAAACGCTTCTAATCGGAACAATGTCCTGCACAAGTCTCACTATAGGTCTCCACTAATAACTGAAAGCGAGATCACAATCTTCATTGTCTTTTCACAGAAGTCGTGAGGGAATTATATATATAGCCCTCCACTTTAATTGAATTATGAATAATAGGCTACTGGTATAAAAATAAAAAAAATCTCAGATGAAGTAGGCCTATTTTAAGGACAAGTAGTCTACTTTGATTGCAAACCCAAGGCAATCAGTGATGACAGTGAACTGGACTCCAATTAGCATTTAAGAGCACACTCAATCTAGGCTTCCACCTTTGACATATTCTACCTACATTTACCTGTTCACAATACCACATTTTTCTATGTCCACAACAAACCTAGCCTAATCATAACTGGACTGAAAACAGGTATTCATGGGACAGAGACACAGACAGACACACCCAGACAAGACTGCACTCGATTAAACTAACATAGGTTTCATCTCATGTTTGTCGTGACCTGAAACAACCTTATGACCAGACAGAGAGAGGAGCATACAAGCCTCTATTCTGTTCATTATAAATATAGACTAGGCCTTGGTCTGTTCTAATGTCTCAACAAGTTGAATCAGCCGTTCCAGAGTACAATGTCAGAAACAGGAACGGCAGGTTAGGCTTTCGTTCACCCCCCCACGGCACGCCCCCAACTCATCCTATAGATTAGAAGTACTGCTGTACACACATTTTCTATTCATATTATTGTCCATAAAAAACAAACAATGAACAAAAATATTAAAGCGCAACATGTAACAATTTCAAAGATTTTACTGAGTTACAGTTCATTTAAGGAAATCAGTCAATTTAAATAAATTCATAGGGCCAAATCTAAGAATTTCACATGACTGGGCAGGGGTGCAGCTGGGGGCAGGCATAGGCCCACCCACTGGGGAGCCAGGCCCACCCACTGGGGAGCCAGGCCCACCCACTGGGGAGCCAGGCCCACCCACTGGGGAGCCAGGCCCACCCACTGGGGAGCCAGGCACAGTCAACCAGAATGAGTTTTTCCCCACGAAAGGACTTTATACTCCTCACTCATCCCCCCGCAGACGATCCCACAGGTGAAGAAACCGGATGCAGAGATCCATGGCTGGCGTGGTTACATGTGGTCTATGGTTGAGAGGCCAGTTGGACATCCCTCAAAACTAGAAACGTGGCATTGTGTTGTGTGATAAAACTGTCTTTTTATTGTCCCCAGCACAAGATGCACCTGTGGAATGATCATGCTGTTCAATCTGCTTCTTGATATGCCACACCTGTCAAGTGGATGGATTATTTTTGGCAAAAGAGAAATGCTCACAAACAGGGCTGAAAACACATTTGTGCATAAAATGAAAGAAATAAGCTTTTCGTGCTTTTTTTATTTCAGCACATGAAACATGGGACCAACACTTTATATGTTGAGTTTATATATTTTTGTTGTGTGTATATTTATATTTCAGATAGATATTGCTCATCCTGATATCTTTATTTTGGGGATTTGTGTATTGTTCGGTATTACTGTACTGTTGGGGTTAGGAACCAGCATTTCACTGCACCGATAACATCTGCAAAATATATATGTACAAAACAAATAAAATTAGAATGATTTGATTGGCACAATGAAAACTGAAATAATATACCGTTCCCCACTCTAACCCAAATATTGACTTATCCTAAATTCAACTGAGGTGTATCCTAATGACTCCCACAAACTAAACTTTCTATTTGTCTCTATACCAGTGTCTTTACAAAAGGAAAGGCTCCTGTTTAAAAATAGATAACAAAATAAAAATCTAGTAGACAACAGTGTTGAACTCCTCAGCTTGAACAGCATAGCAGGGTTAGAGTGATCTGTTAAATTGGTCTGTTTGAGATAGCCTATTTCATGATTTAAGCTGTTCTTTGGATTTAAGTTCAGTGTCCATCTTGTACCTTGCACAGGACATTACCCAAAGCCAAAAGGTATTAGCTTGAAAACTGAAGAAAAAAAACTAGCCTACAATTAGCCTAGTTTAACCTAGGCATATTCCCTGTGGCCTAGCTCAAAGGTACTCTAAACTAAACTGAACAAGCCTGATTAAGACCATTCAAAGTCATAGATGCTCAAGGACGACTTGTTCAAACAGAAGCCAAAATTCATTAACTTAACCTAACAAACTACCGGTACCGACTGTCTAGCCTATATATATATGAGGGGCCCCAAGAGGTTAAACAAACCAGAATGGCTAGGGGTAAAGGGGTTTGTCAAACATTCCAAGCCATTTGACGTGGTTACTTTCTACAACATCTTTCATAGTTTTCAAGGGGAAATTATCACCTAGATCAGGGTTCCCAACTATCGGCACCCCAAGTTCTGAGCAAAAAAAATAAAAAAATCTTGTTTTTTTGGGGGGGGTGGACAGAAGACTAAAAACACCTGCAAATCAGCTCAGTGATTTTCCTTTTGGAAATCTGTTCCCATGCATAAAACAGGTATGTGATCGTATACAAATGTAAGCAAGGTTTGAAATTATTATGTTTAAGTTAAATATCTGTTTGGACTTCTTTTGGTCAATTTGCAGTCGACCATCCACTCCAAAAAAAATGTTTTATACAATTTAACAAATGTCCAGCGGCTAAATTGAGTTGATAATTCCTGCCCTAGATGAAGACATTACGGTGTGGTCTATGAGGACTAAAAGGTGTCAGCATGGTTAAGTTTAGCCGGCGGCTAGCTGAAGTATAGCCGAAACAGAGTGTCCTCGCATACTCTTAAAAGACCTTGTGCATTTTATCGTTTTTCAAGCAAATAGTACTGTTTGAACATTGAGACACCAAAGCCAGTATACACTTCCTCAAAATAGATTCATTCTGACTTAGATAGCCTAATTAATGACAGATTCCTTGCGGTATCTCAAACAGACCAAATTATGACGTTTTTGCAAAATTGTGTGACTAAGATGTTTGGTGCAGTATTTCTCTTTTTGAATGACAAAATACTTAATTGAAGAATCCCTACAGTTGACCAATCACGAACGAAGGGGCGTAGATGTCAGCTCCCAAACTTCGGCTGACCTCGAGAAAAACTAGCATGCCTGAACAGCCGGGGGGGAAAAAACGTACCAACGTCCAAAACGGGGAGAAAAAAAACCTGTCACAAATTCTAGTCATAAGTGACCGACCGGCTCGATCTCATGTAGCAAAATTTGAAATGGTGTATTTACATTGGATAAAAGCAGACTCAGAGCTAGAAAATGGCATATCATACACTACAGTGAAGGAACAATGGGAAAGTAATTCTGCTTTGAAAGTTGATATACTAGTAACCGCACTTGAGAAAATGGCCCTCAAATGTTTTGGTAAACCTACTGGCAAGCTCCGCTTTGTCTACACCCAGACAACATTGTTCACACCCTCTTAAGCCTTAGCCCTGCCCATCTATTTAAGGATTCACATGTGAGGCCATGTACTAAACAACCAAAGATTTCAAGACTAAGGGCTGGTTTATACTACGGGTGTATTTGTAAATTAATTCTGGAGTGCCAGAGTGTGCCGTGGGCGTTCATAAACTCAGAGGGTTGTCAGTTTGTCCATTCGTAAATTCAGAGCATTTAGCTCTCAGAGCACACATTGGACGTTCTGGCTGAGAAGTAGGGTTGATCCAAGCGTTCTGACCTAACAGCAGCAGCCAGGCTCCCAAGCTAACGTTGACTAGCTACTTCCAGACACATGAGAGAACAGCTCACTGACCATTTTAAGATATAGCTAGCTAAATAATTAACCATAACGTCAATGTTACTACCCTGCATGAATCTGCAGGTAGCTAACCAACCAGGTTCAATGTTAGCTAGGTAGCTAACCCCTTCCTGGAGATCTACTGTCCTGGAGGTTCAGTCCAACCCTAAATTAGCATATCTGATTCAGCTAGTTAAGGCATTGTTGTGCAGCTAACTAGTAGAATCAGGTGTTTTAACTTCTTGGCGCACCCATCCCGTTAGTGGGATCATTTGTCAACATCTGCTGAACTGCAGGGCGCCAATTCAAATTAAATTACTAAATAAAAATATTTAATTTTCATTAAAATCACAAGTGCAATATAGCAAAACACAGCTTAGCTTGTTAATCCACCTGGCGTGTCAGATTTCAAAAAAGCTTTACAGCAAAAGCTATCCAAGCATTTGTTAGGACATCTCTCTCGGCAGACAAAACTTTACAAACAGCTAGCAGCCAAGTAGATTAGTCGCGAAAGTCAGGAAAGCAATAAAATGAATCGCTTACCTTTGATCTTCTGATGTTTGCACTCACGAGACTCCCAGTTAGACAATAAATGTTCCATTTGTTCCATAAAGATTATTTTATATCGAAAATACCTCCATTTGGTTGGCGCGTTTTGTTCAGAAATCCACAGGCTCGAGCAGTCACGACGGGGCAGACAAATTCCAAATAGTATTCGTAAAGTTTGTAGAAACATGTCAAACTTTTTTTATAATCAATCCTCAGGTTCTTTTTACAATAAATAATGGATAATATTTCAACCAGACGTAGCTTTTTCAATAGGGGAGAGAGAGAAAATGTCTGCTCCAAGCTGTTGCGCATGTAAAACTCTGCTGGCACCCAGCCATCCACTGATGCGATGTGATCATTCTCGCCCACTGCAGGAGAGCCATTTGAAAATGGTCCAATTCACTCACTTATTAAGAGAACATCCCCGGCTATCCGGAAAAAAAATGTAAAAGTAGACATATTGTGCCGTCTGGTTTGCTTAATAAAACTAATTTAATACTTAAGTACATTTTAGCAATTTTATGTTCTTTGGATATTTAACTAAATTAAACCAAATACTTTTAGACTTTCCGCAACATCCGCACTGAGCTGAAGGGTAGAGCTGCCGCTTTCAAGGAGCGGGACGAACCCGGAAGCTTATAAGAAATCTCGCTTGGCTCTCCGACGAACCATCAAAACAGGCAAAGCGTCAATACAGGAATAAGATTGAATCGTACTGCTCCAACGCTCGTCGGATGTGGCAGGGCTTGCAAACTATTAGACTGCAAAGGGAAGCACAGCTGCGAGCTGCCCAGTGACACGAGCCTACCAGATGAGCAAAAATACTTCTACGCTCGCTTCAAGGCAAGCAACACTGAAGCATGCATGAGAGCATCAGCTGTTATGGACGACTGTGTGATCACGCTCTCCGTAGCCGATGTGAGTAAGACCTTTAAAACAGGTCAACATTCACAAGGCCGCAGTGCCAGATGGATTACCAGGACGTGTACTCTGAGCATGCGCTGACCAACTGGCAAATGTCTTCACTGACATTTTCAACCTGTCCCTGACTGTCTAATATCAACATGTTTCAAGCAGACCACCATAGTCCCTGTGCCCAAGAAAAATAAGGTCACCTACCTAAATGACTACCAACCCGTAGCACTCACGTCTGTAGCCATGAAGTGCTTTGAAAGGCTGGTCATGGCTCACATCAACACCATTATCCCAGAAACCCTAGACCCACTCCAATTTGCATACCACCCCAACATATCCACAGATTATGCCATCTCTATTGCGATCCATACTGCGATTTCCCATCTGGACAAAAGGAACACTTGTGAGAATGCTTATCATTGACTACATCTCAGTGTTCAACACCATAGTGCCCTCAAAGCTCATCACTAAGCAAAGGACCCTGGGACTAAACACCTCCCTCTGCACCTGGATCCTGTACTTCCTGTCAGGCCGCCTCCAGGTGGTAAGGGTAGGTAACAACATCCGCCACGCTGATCCTCAACACTGGGACTTCACAGGGGTGCGTGGTCAGTCCCCTCCTGTACTCCCTGTTCACTCATTACTGCATGGCCAGGCACAACTCCAATACCATCATTAAGTTTGCTGACGACACCAGTGGTAGGCTTGATCACCGACATTCATGAGACAGCCTTTAGGGAGGAGGTCAGAGACCTGACCGTGTGGTACCAGGATATCAACCTCTCCCTCAATGTGATCAAGACAAAGGAGATGATTGTGGACTAGGGGAAAAGGAGGACCGAGCACAACCCCATTCTCATCAATGGGACTGGGTGTCCACATCACCAACAATCTACCATGGTCCAAACACACCAAGACAGTATTGAGGAAGGTACGCCAAAGCCTATTCCCCCTCAAGAGACTGAAAATATTTGGTATGGGTCCTCAGATCCTCAAAAAGTTCTACAGCTGCACCATCAAGAGCATCTGGTTGCATCAGTGCCTGGCATGGCAACTGCTCGGCCTCCGATCGCAAGGCACTAAAGAAGGTAGTGCGTACAGCCCAGTATATCACTGGGGCCAAGTGTCTTGCCATCCAGGACCTCTATACCAGGCGGTATCAGAGGATGGCCCTAAAAATGGTCAAAGAGTCCAGCCACACTAGTCATAGACTGTTCTTTCTGCTACCGCACGGCAAGCGGTACCGGAGTCTAGGTCCAAAACGCTTCTAAACAGCTTCTACCCCCAAGCCATAAGACTTCTGAACATCTACTCAAATGGCTACACAGACCATTTGTATTGTCCGCCCCTCCCCTTTTACTACTTTGTTTATCATCTATCCATAGTCACTTTAACTTCACCTACTTGTACATATTACCTCAATTATCTAGACTAACCTGTGCCCCCGCACATTGACTCAGTACCCTTGTATATATAGCCTCGCCACTTATTTTACTGCTGCGCTTTAATTATTTTTTACTGAACACATATTTCTGAAAAAAAGGCATTGTTGTTAAGGGCTTGTAAGTAAGTCTACCTGCTGTATTCAGCGCATGTAACAAATAAAATTCATTTTGAAGTAGTATTTTACTGGGTGACTTTCACTTGAGTCATTTTCTATTAAAGGTATCTTTACTTTTACTCAAGTGTGACAATTGAGTACTTTTCCCACCACTGCTCTCCTGTAAAGTAGTGATGTGCAAAATACACCAAGTTTCCTGAAACAAGTCACATTTGAATTAACTCTTTCGAACTGTTTCAGTTGGGAAGCATGCGGATGCCTTAAGACTACTAATTTGATGCCTGTGTTGCTAAGTTGACAACACCTAGGCTAGCCTACATCGTAAACGCTAAAAATTGGACGAGAAGAACAGTTTTGATTAGGACTGGCTTTGGTATATTAGGCGAAGTTAGCACATCTGTAAATACTTAACAAAGACAATGGCAAACTTCAAAGGTGATGCTAGGCCTAGAGCTTGACAGAACAAAGGAGGACTCATGTTGCGCCATAACACCCTGATACTGACTGCACCTTTGTTAACAACTTCCTTGTTTTCATGGCTCAATGTGAGGAAGAGCAGACCTGCTGGCTGTCAGACATGACTAACCTAGTACACAAGGCGGCATCTTATCGCTCAACAAACTAGGTGGCTTCTTATACTAGGCTCCTATGCCCTTTAGTCTACTGAGGTTAGACTAAATTCCACATTGGTGATGGGACTTTTGAATAGCCTAGGCCACCCTATGCCAAATGTGTGGAAATAAATGTAGAGGGGGTGGGGAAATAAAGCTATAACCTATTCATTTGTCAAATTTTCACCTCTTCAAATAAGCATTTCTGAAAATGTCATGTCTTTACATCTCTTCATAATCAAAATCCCAAACTATCAATGTCTACTGATATCTAGACCAGCCTAATGCAGAACGATCAACATCTCAAAATGAGATGTGGTAGGCTTGTGCTGTGGTTAGGTGAACAGCTCCCTTTTCCTGTAGTTCCTACTATTTAGGCTAAGTGAAGTTGTAAAAGTAAAATAGCCTAGGACAGGGCCGAGTTTGGGAAATTATGGCCTAGGCTATAGGCAACAGATATACTCACAGGACTTGGAGAGATCACCATCTCTATTGACAATGGCACAGCTAGTTCTACAAGTTAGGCTAGCCTGCAAGTATATGCAGTTAGACATCCCTTGCTTGATTCCTCAACGAAAGGAACACCTGATAAGTATCCTCAAAATCTAGGCTACTTCTTGTCCAATCATTCACTACCTGACCATTTGCTATCCCCCCCCCCAAAAAAATCAGAGATTTATTTAACCACTAATAAACTAACACAAATCTTCTGGCAATTGTAGTGCACCAAACGGTTAATTTCTCTATAGACGAGGTCCTCGACAACACTCATGAGAAAGTGATGGAAAAGAGGAAAAACAGGAACGTGGCCAACTCACTCCCGTTTCATGTTTCCACAAGTTGATAAAAAGCCCAGTCTGCATTTTCTCTGCAATGACTCCTTTTCAAGAAGAAAAATGTATCACGCTATTATGTAGACTATATAGAAAGCTATATGATACGTTAAATCAGAATTTTATTTAATTAACTAGGCAAGTCAGTTAAGAACAAATTCTTATTTATAATGACAGCCTTCCCCACACAATCCCGGACGATGCTTGACCAATTGTACGCCGATCTATGGGACTCCCAATCACGGCCGGAGGTGATACAGCCTGGATGATCCCAATTTATCCAATCGAGAACTTCTCAAGATACAGATGAAGAAATCAAAGAGCCTACGCCAGCCTTTTCCTCAACTCATTAACTTGAAACAGACAGACTAAATTCTTCATGCTGTACCATTGTCACGACAACCCAATGGTGAACACACTCATACTATAGGCCTGTCTAGTGTTACATCACCTTGGTAGCAAATCTGATGAGACCACACAATGAGCAGAGCACAGTACAACAGTTACCTGGATAATCTATTCTGTTGGACTCATCTTGAGTTAATTTAGCTAGCCTAGATGGTATTAGTTGCATGTGAAGGAACACCAACAATGGTTGTGGTCCATCTTACTGCATGGAATGCAATGTAAGGGCGTAACCCTCTTCCCCGCAAACACTCGCACACAGAAATGACATGCAAACTTAGAGAATGATGACTGGGATGAAAATGCATGTTTGCTGAATACATTGCTTTCCAGAAACTATTCAAGTTTGACAATCCTGTTTGTCATGGATGACTCATGGTGGTGTATGGTGGTGTATGCTAAATGGGTCAACTTTGAGCACCTCTATCTCCTGAATGTTCTGGCACTGTGACCTGAATTTCAGGTCCAAAGTCACTGTCTGACCACTTTTACGATGGGCAAATATGCTATGGGAGGTTTCGATCAAATCAAAAGGGGTGCGGCCAAAAAGGTTTAGATTTTTTTTTTTAATGGAACGAGCCCTTTATCTTTCAAATACCAGTACCATAGTCTCTACACAGCCAGACAAGTGTGAATCATGCTGATCGATTTATTTAGTTTGTTATGTAGCAAGGCTATTCAATAAAGACGTTCGTAGCCAACTAGTCTTCCCCATAATAAAGATTAAATTGACAGTAGAAATTGTAACTTGTTGGAGCAGCAGAAGTGTTGCAGTTTGCCAAATAATAGGGCGCGCATAATTTCAAAACAGTCCCAAACATCGGAAATTAATACGACATGCGGGTGTCCTCTGTCCAGGGTCTTGGCGAGAAGGGATCCAGCTTGTCATTTTAACGTTAGATTTGACTTTTCGTAGCAGGTTGGGATGTCACCCAGTAGGTTAGAATAATTAGGTTATGGTTAGCTCAACCGTAACCCAAAAAATATATACTTCTGATGTTCATTTGACAAAAGCTGTATCCCTTCTTGCCGCTCAGGGATTCCGAGCGGCGCAGCGGAATAAGGTACTGCATCTCAGTGCTAGAAGCGTCATTACCCGGGTTCGATTCCAGACTGTATCACAACCTGCCGTGATAGAGTCCCATGGGGCGGCGCAGAGTCGTCCGGGTTTGGCCGTAATTGGAAATAAGAATTTGTTCTTAACTGACTTGCCGAATTAAATAAAAGGTTAAATTTAAAATAAAAATATTTTAAAGATCTCCAGACGAATAGCAATATTGTGTAATGATTATGTCCCCATGAAATGAAATAATGTACCCAAGTCACCTGTTCAAACTGCAGGTTGTTTTTTTCCATGGATAAATAACTCGTCATTGATTACATTTAATGTACAACTATTTTTTTCCCAGACATGACACCACGTAACATTACATCTCATCAGTGAACTATGCATAATACAGTTTTAGTTAAGCCAGCTAGCAAACACATTCTGCTTACCTTGGGCAGGTCGCGGAGTTGGTTAGCGTCCAGCAAAAGTTCCTCCAAACTCCGACTGTAGCGGTAGATCTCATCCGGGACGTACAACAGAGAGCAGTGCCGCTTATCGATCACTTCAACATGACGGTTGCACCGCCACAGAGGTATACAGTGAAACATCACTGGGTAATGGCAAAATCCGTTCTTAACAAATATCCCACCAATTAAAGAAACGGAAGACGCAAATTAATATAGCCACCTAGCTACTAGATTGCTTGCCAAACACTTTCTTGCAGTTGGTCGAACGAATTTCCAAAGCAAACATCTTAACCACCTCCCCCAGGCGTAAATAAATACCAATGGGCACCATGGAATAAAAACTGTGTCTGGCGCTCTCACATTCAATACTTTTGTAGGCTTGGTTTTTTATTCTTTACTCACGTCGCCTCTGGAATGTTAGTTTTTCTAATCGGCTCCCGAAAACGAACACATCTCTGTTTCGGTCTTATTTCGTGTAGCCTACTGATTTCGTTGTCCCAGAGTTATTTTCCCCTCAGACCAGTGGTGTACTCATTCTGTTGCCAAATGTTTCTTAAACGGAAGCAAACGAAACGACATGGGCGGGACTTAACTGAATTAGTCCAATAGAAACTCTTGTTTTAGTTGCAAAACGTTTCTGCAACTGTTTGGACTAATGATTACACCCCTGTTTCTGACCCGGAACATTCACTCCCTCGTTTCAATCTGACGTCACCATTCCTAACTGCTCCTCCCTTTGTATTTCACTCACACCCTCTGGAAAAGTAGAAGCAAGAGAGAGGATCGCGATTGAATCAGTTGCCTTTCATCAGTTGGCCTACTGTACCTCAGCTCAGTGTTATTTTAGCCTGAAATATCCTAGTTTTGTCTTTAATACTCCGTTCTTAATACAGTTTATTCTGAGAGTTATGCTCCCGAGTGGTGTAGTGGTCAAAGGCACTGGATCTCAGTTCAAGAGGCGTCACTACAGTCCCTGGTTTGAATCCAGGCTGTGTTTGGGAGTCCCATAGGGCAGCGCACAATTGGCCCAGCATCGTCCGGGGTTGGTAGTCATTGTAAATAAGAATTTGTTCTTAACTTACTTGCCTAGTTGTTGGTTCAATTTAAAAACATACACACACTTTAGAGTAGAGTAGGTAACATACAAACAAGATTGACACCCGGCTTTGTTTTTTTTTGTAAGTCAAATATGAATCTGTCTTTATGGGGCAGCTGTCAGAAATGTACATGTAAATCTGGGGTGCGTTCAGTTTGGTTCAACGTTTACTACGTTGTATTAGTTTGTAGCCTACTGAACACTTTCCAAGAACAGTGCACACAGTTCAACAGCCTTTGAGGTAGGCCTGTTTCCTCTCATTTGGCTATATCAATATGGGTGTGACCATTAGATATCGCAAAACTCACACACAATCGCCCTCTGGGCCACCATAACCACACAGTTCTTTACGACCAGTAAAGATCAGTACAGTACCGGTTCTGTTGAATTAAACCGTTGAACACAGTTGTCATACTGAATGCACCATTGATGTAGGTCCATCCACCAAAAAGCAATGAATACAAATATAGAACCCATTTTCAAAATAGTGAGGGCGTACCGTCTGAACTCAAGTCATCGATTGACTTAGTAATTCAGGATGAATCCATCTTCACTTGATGAACATCTAGGTCAGCGGGTCTCAACCCTGGGGTAACTACTAGTACCTGGCATACCCACAGATGGTACATGGGAAGACTCATAAGAACATGGGCATTGGGATCAGTTGGTGGGATATTTTGGGTAGAGCCAAATGTGTTGTGTACAGCACATGTCAAACGCATTCCAGAGGGCCGATTGTCTGCAGGTACATTCTTCCCTTGTACTTGATGAATAAAGGTCACTAATTAGTAAGGAACTCCGCTCTTAATTTCCAGGTATTCATTTAAAGGAAAAAACAATAGCCAGCAGATACAACACCTTCATGGAATGAGTTTGACACCGGTGTCCAGTAACCAAAAATGTTGAGAACCACTGCTCGATGGTGAAAAAAAAAGATTGTTGATAATATGGGCATAACACTTGCATTTTCTTCTCTTATCCACTAAGAGGCACTAGAACATACTAAATGACAACACTAAGCCCCCTGAAAATAACAGGCATACAGGTATCTGCCAAAATAATGTTAACACTTGCGTAAATGAGGGATACAATGTATATTGAACGCAGGCAGTTCCACAAGGGTGTGGTTCCTGAATTAAGCAATTACCATGCTTAGGGTCATGTTTAAAATAGCTGGGCGGGCAATTAAAGTATTTTTGCTACCATGGCTATGCCACCATCAGAAGACTATGCCCCCTCCACAGGGAACAAATGGTCACAGAATGGTTTGATGAGCATGTAAACCATATGTCATTGTCATCTCAGTCACCAGATCAACCCAACTGAACACTTATGGGAGAATCTGGAGCTGAGCCTGAGACAGCGTTTCCCACCATCAACAGAACACCCAATGGAATTTCTCACAGCAGAATGGTGTGGGATCCTTCCAGTAGAGTCCCAGACTCTGGCTCGTTGTAGCCCAACGCTCTATTAAGACACCGTTGGGGTTTCCTTTATTTTGGCAGTTAGTGCCATGTCCACAAATAGATGAAAGGCCAAAAACAATGGTTTTCATCATATTTAATAGTGCAATTCAGTGTTTGACAATATGAACAAACAAATACCATTGAAACATACCCATCAATCAAATGCAGCAATTGTTTTACAAGCAGCATGGGCAAAAAACTTCATACAAAGACGGCCCGGCCCAATAGCTACACTGAGTATACAAAACATTAAGAACACACCTTACTAATATTGAGTTGCACACCCCCCACCCCTCAGAACAGCCTTATTTCGTCAGGAATGGACTCTACAAAGTGTCAAAAGCATTCCACAGTTGTCAAGTTGGCTGGATGTCGTACCGTTCTTGCCAATTCTCCCTCTGAATGCCACACATACACAAGCCATGTCTCAAGGCTTAAAAATCCTTATTTAGCCCATCTCCCTCTCATCTACACTGATTGAAGTTAATTTAACAAGTGACATCAATAAGGGATCATAGCATTCACTTGGATTCAACTGGTCAGTCTCATGGAAACAGCAGGTGTCCTTAATGTTTTGTATACTCAGTGTATAGTTAAAGCTCCAATTTGGTCTCAAAAAGTAAAGTAGGCCAAGGAACATTTGGCCTGGAATGAATAGTGAAAAGGCATGAAGTGGAATCAATGCACCTGTATCCACAAGTTTCCAGCAGTCCATCCATCCTCTTAGGGTCTTCATCTACGCCCCATCGTTTTAAAGGCCTTCAGAGACTTTGCCATCATAGGTGCCACCCCTCAAGAGAAAGAAGAAGTAGAACATTCGCAACTTGGCCATAGTCTGGTGTAACAAGCCTCATCTGTGTATTTCACAGTAAAAACAATGGTTAACACTGATCAAGCTGGTTCCACAGGCTAATTTGACCGGTCTAGGATTATGAACGGCCAGACTGATGTTGACTTCTATATTTGATCTTCACATGTACACATTCTGTATACCATTGGCATGGGGTGTATTCATTAAGAAATGTTAACAGAATCAGCGTAAACTGAAGCAAACAGAACCCCTCTGAATTTGTCCAGTAGAAACTCTTGTTTTGCTCTGTTTGCTTCCGTTTGGTTCTTAAAGAGTGAACAGTTTCCATAATGAATACACCAAGTCTTTGTAGGACAAAACACATTTCTGAATCGAATGAAAGATGCTGGTATATTTCAAGGAAAACAAATAAATGTTACGTAGCCATTGTGAACAGGCCATTTCTACTCCTACATAAAGTAATTCAGCAGAGTATTGATGTAATCCAACAGTCAAACTCACTTCTCACAAATCCCCCACTTTGTGGGAATGCAGACCTTTATCACCTGCTGGTTAAATTGTAATCATGCATTAAGGCACAAGCATTGACTTCTACTAGAAGTTGCTGGCCTACGACAGCTGCATGCACAAAATGGGAGAAGTACAATTTGATCCACGTATATTACCATTAGCCTCACAAAAGGAATCAGTCCCTGGAGTAAAAAGTTAGAAATAATGTCAATACAATTACACTGTTCATGAATCAGTAGTGAAGTATTGTTAACCCATTAGGTGCCAAGTGATTCTACTTACGTGTTTTTTTGCGTGAATCTTGTCCTTGGCTTGTCCCAGAGACAGTGGTGCTTGGCCTAGGAGGTTCAACATAGCAGGGTCTGGCTCTGTTTTCCTGGGCCTTGACACTGAGAAGGAGAGGGGCAGTGCACAGTGTTAAGATCATGGCGTCTACATTACGGTTACATCCCAATTGCATACACACACAAAAATGATTTAATAACACTGTTAGAGAAACTGTAAACCATACTCCGACAGAAAAACGATTAACAAACATGTTTGTTTAAATAGCATCAGTTCAAAAGCGCCACCAGAAATGTCTAAAACCATTTGTTGTATTGATACTGCCAAATGTATTGTGTCAAGTCTAGTGAACAATGTCTATTACAATGATTTGTTGCAGTGGAAAACTGAGGACAAGCAGAATGAATGACTAACCAGAATGAAACCAGTTTATCCGGCACCCTTCTAGAGAAAGGTATTTAATCTAGCACTACCACGATATTAACAGCCAGGTTATGGCTCTGTTTAGCAACCGTTGCTGGTTATTTTCATTTGGGGGAGTAGAGCGTAGACCATGGGAACAAATAAACACTGTCTGTGGTCAGGTGATTGAGCTACCAATGAAAGTACAATGACATGAGTCAACCATGTGTTATGATCCTCGAGTGCATACATTAGGCTCAGTATTGAGTTGTTACCCATCTTATGAAATTATATTAGGAAAACATTACAGTTCATCAAGATATTGATTAAAATTAATTTCAGTTCAAATTCTAAATTATTCAAAGGATAGCAACTCCATAAGATGTATGATTGTCATACTTGGAGCAAGAATAATGTATTTTCTGGCATATACATTTGTAATTAGGCATCTTTGTCACCATGGTCAATATGAGAATGACAGGATGGTGGGGACAGACCTGGGCCTGTCTAGTGGGTGAGGCGGCAGTACGACACCAGTAGGTCCATTGTTCTCCTGCTGGATTCGTGGATGTCTTGCAGTTCCATGGATCTCTTGCTGAATTCTCACATTTCTAGGCGGCTTGGCAACAGAGTTAATAAACGCCATTTTCACCTGCCGGCCTGGGAGTGGGTGAAAGAGGGAAGAAATTACATTTTAGAAGACAAATTCTTATTCCACAACTAGTATTAGTGAAAAGACCTACAGTAAGTAAATATGCCAACTGTGTGGAGTCTATAAGATATGATTGGAGAGACAAACCAAAGATGTTTGACCCAATAATAAAAATACAACCATTTACACATTAAGGAATAATTGCACTATAGCATTTAGCTTACTTATAGAAATGGGGAGATATGGATTTTACAGAACCCCAGTCGGTGATGGGAAAGGCTTTATTCTACATCATCTCCAGCCCTACAAGGCCAGCAGAGGCCATGACAGATTGACAAGGTTTAGATTTAACCCCGTAGCCAGTCACCCTTTAGATCTATTCATAGCCTCTGTTGGTCGGGGGACAGATGGCCAGGTCGACATTAACCCAGTGCCTGGTCAGCATTAAGGGGTAGTCTTGCTCAGATCACTTCAAAACAACTGGGCCAACTGTTGCTCAGTCCCTTTCAACCCAAGACCAGAGTTTGTAAAGTGGAGGATCTCAGTTTAAAAGGTAGCATAACTTGACAGAGCATGAGCACTGTCCAAAGGCTGAATGGTAAGACATCTAGGGTTACTTTTTGACCTGTCCAAGAACTTGAATGTCAAGGATTTCCTGTGAATGATGTGAAGCAATACAAAAACATGATGAAATAGCAAACCTTTGGGTTTTCCTGAATGGGCAGAGACTATGGTTTTAGTCAGTCTTTGGAGCTTCCTCTCCCTTTCCTCAGATAGCCTCATATGCATCTCTCTCCAGGACTCGTACTCCTCTAGATGGGCATTCCTGAAGTCCCGCTGACAGTGCTTCTCCCATAAGTGATCAGTCAATCCAACATACATCTGTCAGAGAACATAGACGGTTTATCTGACAACTTCAAGAAAACGATGTGCACGATTCAATGGGGCAGAAGTCCTGTGATTCTGAATGGCCAGATAGCTAGCAACAATGAGAAGCTGCCATGTGGGGAATCGTAGGTGGCTCGTGTCAGCTTGTTCTTGATACCATGTCTTGTTGAGGTGTTGACTAATGTCATATCTATGCTAATTTGGCAAAACAAATTGCTAGCTAGCCAACCAACAACGATAACAATGTATTTGAGACAAGCACTCATTGTGCAAATGTATTTAAACATTGAAATATAGTTTACATGTTGTAAATAATCTAAGCCAACCAAGTGTTTTGTCCCATAGTAGCGTGCGCGTCAGTTTTCTTGCTAAACAACCAACCTGTATTGGCTGATCAGTGAAAATGGCAAATCTGCTCACAGTACCCATATTTCTTACCAAACCTTACAAATCTAAGCCATCAGTATTCACATCTATGAAGAGTCAAATTGGTGTAAGAATATTAGTTTTATACCAAGTTGCCATGGTGAAGCCATATTACCTATGCAGCACTATCAGACATACAGGAAGTACTTGCAGGTTGGCCCTCAGGGGTAAAGTGATGGGAGGCCTGTCCAGCATTAACCCTTGCAGGCACAACACTTAAATCAGGCCTCCTCAAAATCAACTTAAGAATGGGATTCTTACCGGGTTGCACTCTTCAATACGAAACAGCTGATCGGGTGTACAGCGCTCTAGTACTGGCTCAAGGATTTCAAATGGGACCCCTCCGATCTCATAGAGCACTAAGAAAAGATCAGAGCGTTAACATTCTCTCCATCCAAAGGACAGCCTGCGTAAGAGTGTTGAGGTTCCCTGCCTGGGCCATACTCACAGTCAATGTTGTTCTGCAGTGCCCGGATACATTGCTGGTACAAGGACATCATGGTTGGGAGAAAGGCAGACTTTGCACCAGAATAGACCTGCATCTTCCGGTTGAGTCTTTGACCAGTGAAGACCGGGCCCTCAGAGACCAAGACTTTAGATTTCTCTTCCACTGAAACAAATTACACATAACACCCTGAAAATACTTTATTTGATAATTAATTCAACAGAGACTCCCATTGAGACCAAGGTCAAACAAGGGAGCCCAGCATTTTACATAGCAAGATAAAATAGGATTCAAGTCATGACATGCAACTACATGTTCAGTGGAGTTGGATTAAGTTTGTAAAGCTTGCTCAATCACAAACCCTTGGTGGAAAAAATACCACAGTTTACACTCACTTTTCCTGTCGTAGTAGTTGAAGTTGGAGATCTCGTCATATTCGGGTAGAAATGTTGGCAATGGAATATTAAGCAAGTCCATCACAGACCCCTTCATAGCCTTAAAAAGGATGTCTTTGATCAATGTGACATTGTTGAATCAGAATGTCACCTCAAAACATTTATGAAAATATTTACAATGCATTACAACTCCATGCCAAATGTACCTTTTTAGGCAGTGAAAAATCTGCAGTCGCCGCAGGTAACTGCTTATTGGTTTTCGTGCTGGGTGTCTTCACAGCCTTTACTTCTTTTTCAACAGTCTTAAGTTTCTTAGGTGTTTTTTTACTGTCAGATTTTTTCTTCCTCTTAGGCGTGTTGATGTCATAGCTCAAGAAAGACTCAAAAGACATGGAGGGCACCTCGACGTCGTCGCCATTCGGCTTCTCCTCAATCGCCATTTTCTCTTTGGTCTTTGATTTTCCCTCTTGTTTAGTCTTTTTGTCTTCATGGCAGACTTGATTTCTTTCACTTGGTTTCCGCCTCTCTCCATTACAACCTAGGGAGTCACTCACTTTTTTGTTGTCTTGGTCATTGGATTTGTCAATAACTGTGCATTTTCTATCAGGTTTAGATTTTGACGACTCGTTGCTGGATGGTTTAGGACACGGCAGTGTTTTTCTATTGGAGTCTCTCCTTATCCCACATTTCCCTCCGTTATCTGAATTGTTGTTAGATTCTTCACTGGAAATCGACTTGGCTTTCTTATGGCTGCTCTTAGATGAAAATGTTGTGTTTGGCAGCACAACATTTTCATCTTCAGAATTTCTACTTTTTTTTCCAGTAACCATTAAACACTCTCGTGTCCTATTCTGTTTTTCCCCCTCATCCTTGTCCTTCTTCCAAGTACGCTTGTTTTCCTTCTCACTTTTAAAATGATCATTTTTCAATTCACTTGAGTCTTCATCTACTTCCTGTAAATGAGACATCTCTGCAGTACCTTGGTTTTTGTCTTCAGTTTTCAAATGCTCATCTTTGGAAGTACCTTGGTTTTTGTATTCAGTTTCCAAACTTTCTTCATTTCTGTCAGTTTTCAAATGCTCTTTTTCTGAAGTGCCTTTGTTTTTCTCATCAGTTTTCAAATGCACCCCTCTTGAAGTAGGACCATCTTGGTTGTCCTCATCGGTTTTTAAACGCTCATCTTCTGAAGTATTTTGACTTCGGTCCTCTATTTTTGAGCATGCCTCTTTTGAACGGTTTTGAATCTCTGCATCGGTTACCAAAAGCTTGCTCTGCGAAGCGTCCTCCTTCTCTGTATGGCTGTATGAGGGAGAAATTCAAACACTCTAGTAATGAACACGGGACAATTATTCAAATTATTCCAAAGCAAGTGTGCCAAGTACAATACCTCAAGGTTTCTTTAGGAACCAATTTCTTCCAGTGACTGACCAATAGCCTAACAGCTTCTCCTGCATCCCCATGCTTGCGCAAAGAGTTCACAGCTTTGCCGATTCCAGTCTCCTAATCATAATCAAGACAAAAATACATGAAATTGAGTACAAATGGGCACATGCAAACCACAACTCTTCATGCAACACACACACAATTTTAAGTATAGGAGTGTCTTACTGCAAGAATGTCTAGGGTTATATCCAACTCCCTTAGTTTCTTTAAGATTTTCAGGACCTGTAAGATAGACAGATGGCTATGCATAAACCAAAGACTGTATATGGTATACATTTTCAGTTTACATTAGGATGCAAACATAGTGCCAATTTCCAAACATTTGTACAAAACTGTCCTTGCACGATTAGAACGCCTAACATGTTTATCATGAACTACTACCATAGGGGGGGGATCATGTTTATCATGAACCACTACCATTGGGGGATCATGTTTATCATGAACAACTACCACAGGGGGGATAATGTTTATCATGAACAACTACCACAGGGGGGGATCATGTTTATCATGAACAACTACCACAGGGGGGGGGGATCATGTTTATCATGAACAACTACCACAGGGGGATCATGTTTATCATGAACAACTACCACAGGGGGGGGATCATGTTTATCATGAACAACTACCACAGGGGGATAATGTTTATCATGAACAACTACCACAGGGGGGATCATGTTTATCATGAACAACTACCACAGGGGGATCATGTTTATCATGAACAACTACCACAGGGGGATCATCATGTTTATCATGAACAACTACCACAGGGGGATCATGTTTATCATGAACAACTACCACAGGGGGATCATGTTTATCATGAACAACTACCACAGGGGGGGTCATGTTTATCATGAACAACTACCACAGGGGGATCATGTTTATCATGAACAACTACCACAGGGGGGGTCATGTTTATCATGAACAACTACCACAGGGGGATCATGTTTATCATGAACAACTACCACAGGGGGATCATGTTTATCATGAACAACTACCACAGGGGGATCATGTTTATCATGAACAACTACCACAGGGGGATCATGTTTATCATGAACAACTACCACAGGGGGATCATGTTTATCATGAACAACTACCACAGGGGGATCATGTTTATCATGAACAACTACCACAGGGGGATCATGTTTATCATGAACAACTACCACAGGGGGATCATGTTTATCATGAACAACTACCACAGGGGGATCATGTTTATCATGAACAACTACCACAGGGGGATCATGTTTATCATGAACAACTACCACAGGGGGATCATGTTTATCATGAACAAATACCACAGGGGGGATCATGTTTATCATCATGTTTATCATGAACAACTACCACAGGGGGGGATCATGCAGAGTTTGTATGAAAAAATAAACTTTTTTTTAAAGTTAACAAAAGCTGAAACAGCAACGGGAACTAATGGACAGACATGCACAATATGGCAATCCTCGTTTCAGTTCACTAGAAAGCAGTGCTTGATTTGGACATGAGCGCACTAGAGTAGAGTACCGGCACCTAAAATGTTCTACTGCTTGAGGTCCTGTTCCTCTTAATTATTGTGGTGCTCCTGCACCTACATAGAAACAGTAACAGCACCCAAAGTGAATACCTGATCCTATTTCAGTTTGAGTCAAGTACTCCTAGAAAATCAAAATTGCTGAAGAAGTATGGGACAATCCCCTCCCAGCTTGCCTGCATCCACATCAGTTGTAAAAATGTGGCTGCCTACAGTATGTAGCCTACTGCATGTGTGCAGCAGAGGCCTCACATCCAACCCAGAAACACAAGATACACCTGAAACAAGGTATTCGTATGACAGGTGGCAAACGTTTCATCTGTATTCATAATTCTCTCAAACATAAGTATTCCAGTAAGTGTTTCCGCAACTCAGCGCCGAGTTGACAGACAGCAGCCGCAAGTTGGGCAACTGGCTGGGTTGTTAATTATAGCGCCAGAGCACTTCTCATTCCCCCCAACAATCTTCCCCACTCCACACTGGTTGACTAGACGGGAAGCATTTTATGTCAAATGTGACTTTTCGTAGAAGGTTGTGAATTGTGTCAAGGTAAGGAAATCGGTAAACTAACCCCCCCCCCATAAAAAAAAAATATATATATATATATATATTTTTTAAATCAACGCGACTCGAACAGGCAATTTTTGACTTCACTTTGACATTAGCTGCAGCACTTCCTGCCATAATCCTCCTCACGCCTACCCCAATATGAAGTTGTTGCACACATGCACAGACAACGCATCACCAGCAGCATATACTTAGTCACAAGAGTTCCATGTTGTTAAAGTTGTTCATAAACTCTTCCAAACATGCATGTGTCAAACAAAACACGCATTTAATGAATTGATTTGGGGGAGCAGCCCTGCTGACATTGAATATGTTTAAATAGACCACGTGACTTATTTTGTAAACCTCAGTGCTTCCATCACTAGCCTACCGTACAATACTTGTGATTCAGTCGAGAATGCTATCTATGTATTACTGTCCAGGTAGAGTAAGTGTACAATAAATAACCGGCGTAAAACTACAATCAATTACACTGGTGCGTCTAAAATACCTTCTTTGATTCTGTCGTTTCTTTGAGCTGAAGTTTTAACTGCAGCACTTTCTTCGACACGTCAAGTGCGTCCATCACGTTGGCTCACGTGTATTAATTGACCCGAAAGCGCTACTGCACCACAGTCACGTTATATAAGGGGCGGTGTCAAACTATTTTTTATTAAAGAGGTATGTCCAATTATCCAAATATCAATTAGTGAACGTGAGCAGATGTCAGTGTCACTGTAAAAGACCCCTCAGACCATCCCAAAAATGATTTAGTATACAAATGAGCCGATGAAATGATGTGGTCCTAAAGTCACAAATGACACATCCATTAGACATCACGGTTGTCTGAGAATCTTCCTTTTCATGATAATATTTTTTCTCCATTTGCAATCGGAACTTTATCACTCGTAGAATGAATCACCAGATAACCATGACGTCTATTTGAGTTATTACATTGGGTTGACAATTAGGCCCTACCCATAATAATCACGCCAGAGAGATGGATTTGAATGTAGCCTATGCTATATGACAAGTTAAAACCCTGACCTGTTCACCGGACGTGCTATCTGTCCCAGACCTGCTGTTTTCAACTCTCTAGAGACAGCAGGAGAGGTAGAGATACTCTCAATGATCGGCTATGAAAAGCCAACTGACATTTACTCCTGAGGTGTTGACCTGTTGCACCCTCGACAACAACTTATTATTTGACCCTGCTGGTCATCTATGAACATTTGAACATCTTGGCCATGTTCTGTTATAATTTCCACCTGGCACATCCAGAAGAGGACTGGCCACCACTCAGAGCCTGGTTCCTCTCTAGGTTTCTTCCTAGGTTCTGGCCTTTTTAGGTCGTTTTTCCTAGTCACCGTGCTTCTACACCTGCATTGCTTGCTGTTTGGGGTTTTAGGCTGGGTTTCTGTACAGCACTTTGTAACATCAGCTGATGTAAGAAGGGCTTTATAAATACATTTAATTGAATTTGATTGAAGTTATTCAGGGTGATCCCAGCTACCATATTACAAGTCAGTAGACTAGTATTGTGTCCCCCTCACACGTATTGGGCAATACTTCCATTCGCATGCTCAGAGGAGGAGTTTACTCCACTTTTCTGGCACTGTTGAGTATAACCAGTCTCTTTTGCCCACTATCTGAAGGTGCAAGTCTTTTTTCACTTGCTTCTCATCTCTTTGGTAAGTAAGCCATGTTTAGGCCATATTATTCCTATGTTTGTAATGTCTTTGTGTCTGTCTGTCAATTACAAAAGTTGCCTAAATGTTTGTTAACATGTTTGATTTGATTTTGGCACAGTGACACAATACAGTAACCTAATGTGTAGGTTTGACACCATAGTTTTATTGTCAGTTTATTTCCATCAGATTTCAAATTAACTAGGAAAGTTTTTACAAAAGGCTGATTATTTTTTAGGCTATAATTATAGATCTGCTGACTTTCTGGATAATGTTTTGGATTTTTCTTTCAACTTTCAGTTTCTTTACATTTATAATTTCTAC
This sequence comes from Oncorhynchus keta, assembly GCF_023373465.1. Taxonomy (NCBI): domain Eukaryota; kingdom Metazoa; phylum Chordata; class Actinopteri; order Salmoniformes; family Salmonidae; genus Oncorhynchus; species Oncorhynchus keta. Next base: position 16,224,252 of record NC_068444.1, on the reverse strand, counting down.
AAAGGTGAATTATTTAATTGATTAGTTGATCATTGGGCCTTCTTTTTTTAAATCTTCAGAATTAACTGAACTTTTTAGAAGGACATTTGGCTAGGTCCTCCTGACACAAGTCTATAAAAGGAACGTCATGGGTGAGCTATCCAGCGTTGCTATTCCTGGTCACAGAACTGATACATCGCGACAGATGCAGATAGCTGAATGTTGATTCGCTGACTTGCGCTACAGCATTATTCTGGAATAGGCCAACTATATGTCATTTTAACTTATTTGATGGAGAAAAAAATGGTAGTCTATTGTAATGATGTTTACGTTGATTATGTCTAACAACATTGCTTTGAATTGTTATCAAATTTGAATGTAAAAAAATGCAAGTAGGATAGAATGGGCCTTCATACTGTTAGAGAATGTAATACCCTTTTCACAATCGTCTCCAAATGTATATTAAAATAAATGTAAAAAAATACAACGGTTTATATTTTCATTAAGGTGTTGAACTTTGGTTGCAACTTTCAAATATCAAAATAACAGTATAAATGCAAAGAAATTATTGTGTTTTCTTCAGACAGCCTCACTTGTTCACACTGTATTCAGCCACTTTGTCAATTATTCCACAACATACATTGCCAAATGGCCGCAGCAACGTATATAACACGCCTAGATGCAGGACTGACTTTTCGAAAAGAAGGCCTACTTATTACCACAAATACAAGTAAAGCTGTAATGATTATGATATTACACATTTGAATTTGACAATATTTTGTGTGACAATATTTCACTCAACTGTACATCTGTCAGTTTTGTCCTAAATGTATTAGTTGCCATATGGTGTTGTGATTGTTTTTTCATTTCAACAGGTTGCTCTTGCTCTGACATATTCTTATTTTCCTCCAAGTAGGTCTGGGCTGTGTCCATCTGTTGCAGCCATGGCACCCAAAAAAAACAAGACTGCCAAAAAGAACAAAGGGGATAACAATGAAATTACTATAATGGTCGAGGAACGCCCGATCAAAAACATTAACGGGCTGAACACCTTGTTGGAGGGAGGAAACAGCTTCACCTGCATCTCAAGTGAAGTCACTGACCCTGTCTATGCTCCTAACCTCCTGGAAGGTCTTTGTACCATGAGGCAGGACAGTTTCCTCTGCGACCTGACCGTCTCCACAAAGTCAAAGTCCTTTGATGTCCATAAAGTTGTCATGGCCTCCTGCAGTGAGTACATTCAGAATATCCTGAAGAAGGATTCCGCCCTCACGAAGATTGACTTGAATGACCTTTCACCCACAGGTCTGGCCACTGCCATCACATACGCCTACTCAGGTAAACTAACCCTGTCATTGTACAGCATTGGCAGCACCATTGCAGCAGCCATGTTGTTGAAGATCAACACCCTGGTGAAGATGTGCAGCGACTTCCTCATGCAGGAGCTCAGCGTGGAGAACTGCATGTACGTGGCCAACATTGCCGACACCTACGGCCTCAAAGAAACCAAAGAAGCCGCCCAGAAGTTCATGAGGGGGAATTTTATTGAGTTCTCTGAGATGGAACAGTTCCGGAAGCTCACCTACGAGCAGATCAATGACTTCCTCAGTGATGACTCCCTGCAATTGCCCTCTGAGATTACAGCCTTCCAGATAGCCATGAAGTGGTTGGACTTCGATGAGAAGAGACTGAAATACGCCCCAGATCTTCTGACCAACATTCGCTTTGGCACCATCTCAGCTATGGACCTGGTCAATCATGTCCAGAATGTGCCCAGAATGATGCAGGACCCTGAGTGCCATCGTCTCCTGGTGGACGCCATGAATTACCACCTGTTGCCTTACCAGCAGAACATTTTGCAGTCCCGCAGAACAAAGGTACGTGGTGGCCTCCGTGTCATGCTGACAGTGGGTGGACGACCAGCTTTGGCGGAAAAATCTCTCAGCAAAGAGGTTCTCTACAGGGATGAGGATGACGTATGGAATAGGCTGACAGAGATGCCAGCCAAGAGCTTCAATCAGTGTGTGGCAGTCCTGGATGGCTTCCTTTATGTTGCTGGTGGTGAAGACCAGAATGATGCCAGGAACCAGGCGAAACATGCTGTCAGCAACTTCTGCAGGTGAACATTTGATTCTGTATGAGCTTATTCTATTGTAAATGTATCCTTTCTGCTCTTATAGTATGGCTGATATTACACAGACCATGACAAGATATTGTACTGTACATTCAAATAATAATTTGTATCTAATAACATGTCTTTGTCCATTAGGTATGATCCTCGATTCAACACCTGGATTCATTTGACCAACATGATCCAGAAGCGCACCCACTTCAGTCTCAACACCTTCAATGGTCTCTTGTTCGCTATTGGAGGTCGTAACTCTGATGGATGCCAAGCTTCAATGGAGTGTTACGTGCCTTCCTCCAACCAATGGCAGATGAAAACCCCCATGGAGATCCCCCGGTGCTGCCACGCCAGCTCTGTCATTGATGGCAAGATCCTTGTTAGCGGTGGTTACATCAACAATGCGTACTCCAGGGCTGTGTGCAGCTATAACCCTTCCACAGATATGTGGCAGGATAAGAACAGTTTGAGCTCCCCTAGAGGCTGGCATTCCACTGCTACAGTCGGAGACCGGGCTTATGTGATTGGTGGCAGCCAGCTGGGTGGCCGTGGAGAGAGGGTGGATGTCTTGGCTGTTGAGTGTTTCAACCCTCACAATGGACAGTGGAGCTACTCTGCCCCGCTAAACACAGGAGTGAGCACTGCTGGTATAGTCAGCATGAATAATAAGATCTATCTCCTTGGAGGCTGGAACGAGATTGAGAAGAGGTACAAGAAATGCATCCAGGTGTATAACCCTGACCTCAATGTATGGACTGAGGATGATGAGTTGCCAGAGGCTACAGTTGGCATCTCATGCTGTGTCGTTACCATACCCACACGCAAAACACGAGAGTCCAGGGCCAGCTCTGTTTCATCTGCACCAGTCAGCATATAGAGTCTGGCAGGTTGTTTGATGTAGTCTGCCAGAGGACCAAAAATCCTCGAGCCAGTCCAATTCAGAAAATCCTTTATGCAGAAAGTGATCATCCCTCTTTGAGTTAAAAAAAACTGATAACCTACAAATGTCACACACACACACATCTATTTTGGAATTGAATCAGATATATTCAAATTGTTTTTTATACGTTTTATGAAGGATGGAATTTCTTCCAAATTAAGGCAAATCATAAAATTGTTACGTGCGACATGAATTCAGGAAGTTGTTTTGTGTTGTGAGACAAATTTAAATATTTTATTATCAAGGGAAACATTTATTTCCTTTTGGGGCCAATTCAGCCGTAATAGTTGAATCAGCCCTACTCTCCCTAGACCACAGATTTTATTCCCAATATTAAACTTATTTGGTGTTGTGCTAATAGTAACTGCATTATTTGTACAATACACATAAACATGCCTATATGGCGAACCCTTGTTATGTCACTATCATTACTTTCCAGTGACATAAAGCTAAATACACTGTATATAGTATAATCAACGACTGGACATATGATGATGACGGAAGACCATTGACTTAAATCCTCATATACAGCAGTGGAGGCTGCTGAGGAGAGGACAGCTCATAAAAATGACTGGAATCCATGGAATGGCATCAAACACATGGTAAACCACGAGCCCATTCTCCACAATTCAGGTGCCACCAACCTCCTGTGATATACAGGTATACAACTGTGATTAACATTTAAAGGGACATTTAAAAAAAAAATGTAAACTCATATTCATCATCTCCAGCACCACCCCAACATACAACATATGTAAATGAGGGCGTGTTTCTATGTAGATGGAGAAAGACGAGTGTTTCCACAGACATCATCGGTTTGCATCCAGTATGTTGATGTTGTGGTGGTGCTGCTAGAGATCATACATTTCCCTTTGAAATCTTCAGATGTCAATGCAGAAGATAAACGAATTACTAAGCATTCTTTGTTGCTGAAATATATTGTAGCTTCAAGGAGTAGACGCTGCTGGTTTCTTGTTTGTTTGTTTTCTTTAACACACTATACACTACAGTCATGTGAATTGTATGTACTGTCCTGACTCAGAAGAAGCTGTTGGGAAAATGTTGTTATGATGACATTGGTAATATTTGTTTTGTAAAAAGAGTGAATACTGGAAAATACAGCTATTAGCCTGAGCTGTTACGGGTGTGGGCACTCTGCAACAGTGCCTCCTAATTTCCCTGACAGCTCATGATTTATTTTGTTCTTATTTTAAACATTTAAAAAAGTTGTGTTTGACATATAACTGAAATTGTTTGAGGTGGATGGTTCTAAGTTTCACTTGTAGGTGAAGCTGGATTTATTAGTCTCACACATACCATTTAAGGCAATACACCAGTATAAAAAAAAATCATACATAAATAGTCTGAATTTGTCTTTTCCTGTAATTTATGCAAAGCTATATTTTACAATCATATATGCAAACACTTTTTCACTTTATCTTTGGCATAAGTTCTCATATTTTTACGGGGCCACAGAAGCATTTTGCTTTACGATTTTGGCTAGAAAACTATCATGTTTTCTTGCCAAAAGTTTATTACTAGAGCACGGGGCAAAACGACAGGTCAAGGGCAGGCAGAGGTCAGTAAACCAGATCAGAGTCCATAAGGTACAGAACGGCAGGCAGGCTCAGGGTCAGGCAGAGGTCAGTAAATCAGATCAGAGTCCATAAGGTACAGAACGGCAGGCAGGCTCAGGGTCAGGCAGAGGTCAGTAAACCAGATCAGAGTCCATAAGGTACAGAACGGCAGGCAGGCTCAGGGTCAGGCAGAGGTCAGTAAACCAGATCAGAGTCCATAAGGTACAGAACGGCAGGCAGGCTCAGGGTCAGGGCAGGCAGAATTGTTAAAACCGGAAAAACAGACAATAGAAAAGACAGGAGCAAGGGGAAAACCGCTGGTAGGCTTGACGAACAAAACAATCCGGCAACAGACAAACAGAGAACACACTGGGGATAACGGGGAAGATGTGCAACACCTGGAGGGGGTGGAGACAAGCACAAAGACAGGTGAAACAAATCAGGGTGTGACAAAAAAGTCACTCATCAATCAGTATATCAATCAGTATATCAATTGTACTTGAGTTGTTGTTTTAGTTTGCCCTGTACAATGGAACCAACGGAGTAGTCTAATTGAAGGAGTGAGACAAATGAAGCACACCTCAAACACTAAGTACACATGACATGCATTTGACCCATGTCTGCTGAACATGTATGAGCTTACCTTGCTTTAGTGCAGTAAATCCAGTGGCTGTGAGACACATTTGCCTATGAATACTAAAGATGAGATAAAGCCACCTGTATGTGAGTCACCCTGTTTCATGGTCTATGAGTCATAGTTGTTGAATCATTGTGACTATCAGGTTCAAACAGAAGACAGCAGAAGACTACAGAGGGCGTCATTTTCAGTCCTCTCCACAGTGCCGAAATGTACAAACGTTTTTGTCCTATAACTTGCAGCATACAGTTGAAGTCGGAAGTTTACATACACCTTAGCCAAATACATTTAAACTCAGTTTTTCACAATTCCTAACATTTAATCCTCATAAAAATTCCCTGTCTTAGGTCAGTTAGGATCACCACTTTATTTTAAGAATGTGAAATGTCAGAATAATAGTAGAGAGAATGATTTATTTCAGCTTTTTTTTCTTTCATCACATTCCCAGTGGGTCAGAAGTTTACATACACTCAATTAGTATTTGGTAGCATTGCCTTTAAATTGTTAAACTTGGGTCAAACGTTTCGGGTAGCCTACCCCAAGCTTCCCACAATAAGTTGGGTGAATTTTGGCCCATTCCTCCTGACAGAGCCGGTTTAACGTAGTCAGGTTTGTAGGCCTCCTTGCTCACACACGCTTTTTCAGTTCTGCCCACACATTTTCTATAGGATTGAGGTCAGGGCTTTGTGATGGCCACTCCAATACCTTGACTTTGTTGTCGTTAAGCCATTTTGCCACAACTTTGGAAGTATGCTTGGGGTCATTGTCCATTTGGAAGAACCATTTGCAACCAAGCTTTAACTTCCTGACTGATGTCTTGAGATATTGCTTCAATATATCCACATAATTTTCCTACCTCACGATGCCATCTATTTTGGGAAGTGCACCAGTCCCTGCTGCAGCAAAGTACCCCCCACAACATTATGCTGCCACCCCCGTGCTTCACGGTTGGCATGGTGTTCTTCGGCTTGCAAGCCTCCCCCTTTTTCCTCCAAACATAACGATGGTCATTACGATCAAACAGGTCTATTTTTGTTTCATCAGACCGGAGAACATTTCTCCATAAAGTATGATCTTTGTCCCCGTGTGCAGTTGCAAACCATAGTCTGGCTTTTCATGGCGGTTTTGGAGCAGTGGCTTCTTCCTTGCTGAGTGGCCTTTCAGGTTATGTCGATATAGGACTCGTTTTACTGTGGATATAGATACGTTTGTACCCATTTCCTCCATCATCTTCACAAGGTCCTTTGCTGTTGTTCTGGGATTGATTTGCAATTTTCGCACCAAAGTATGTTAATCTCTAGGAGACAGAACGCGTCTCCTTCCTGAACGGTATGACGGCTGCATGGTCCCATGGGGTTTATACTTACGTACTATTGTTTGTACAGATGAACGTGGTACCTTCAGGTGTTTGGAAATTGCTCCCAAGGATGAACCAGTCTTGTGGAGGTCTACACATTTTTCTTCTGAGGTTTTGGCTGATTTCCTTTGATTTTCCCATGATATCAAGCAAAAAGGCACTGAGTTTGAAGGTAGGCCTTGGAATTCATCCACAGGTACACCTCCAAATAACTCAAATTATGTCAATTAGCCTATCAGAAGCTTCTAAAGCCATGACATAATTTTCAGAGAAGAGAGAGGAAGAGAGGATGGGAGAGAGAAGGAGAGAGGATGAGAGAGGTAGAGAGGAAGAGAGAGGAAGAGTGAGGACAAGAGGAAGAGAGAGGAAGAGGAGAGGAAGTGATAGGTAGAGAGGAAGAAATAGGAAGAGAGGAAGAGAGAGGAAGTGAAGAAGAGAGAGGAAGAGAGAGGAAGATAGGAAGAGAGAGGTAGAGAGGAAGAGAGAGGAAGAGAGAGGTAGAGAGGAAGAGAGAGGTAGAGAGGAAGAGAGGAAGAGAGAGGTAGAGAGGAAGATAAGAAGAGAGAGGAAGAGAGACAAAGATAGAGGTAGGAAGGGAGAGGTAGAGGAAGAGAGATGAAGAGAGAGGTAGAGAGGAAGAGAGAGGAAGAGAGGACGAGCGAGGAAGAGAGGAAGAGAGAGGTAGAGGAAGAGAGAGGTAGAGGAAGAGAGAAGAAGAGAGAGATAGAGAAGAAGAGAGAGGAAGAGAGGAAGAGAGAGGAAGAGAGAGGTATAGGAAGAGAGAGGAAGAGAGAGGTAGAGGAAGAGAGAGGAAGACAGAGGAAGAGAAAGATAGAGAGGAAGAGAGAGGAAGAGAGAGGTAGAGGAAGAGCGAGGAAGAGAGAGGTAGAGGAAGAGAGAGGAAGATAAAGAGAGAGAGGAAGAGAGGAAGAGAGAGGAAGAGAGGGGAAGAAATCTGGAGGATCATGAGAGAGAGAGTACCAAAGAGAATAGTAGAATTCCTCAAATAGACAAGCACCTCTTTTATCTCAGATTTTTCTGAACTAATAACCTCTGGATGCCCCACCCTCTCCAACACTGTAATTCTGGGAGATTTTAACATCCATGTTGACTAACCCAAGTGCTCTATGGCTGCTGACTTCCTTAACTGGGCTGGCTAAACCTGTCTTTGCAGATGGTATCGGAGAATCGGGTCACAGACCACCAGGCTCAGAGACAGCTTTTACCTACAAGCCATCAGACTGCTGAACACCTGAGCTGAGACGACCACCTGTACATCAACAGTCTCCTTGTACTGACTCTTCGCACCTTAGTCCACATGCACTCGCCCATACATTCACTCACACATATGCACAAACACATACACACATACAGACACTCATGCACACACTCACACCCACTATAACTAGTATAGTAGGCATTGGAATGAATGTACAGTATATTGTATAACAGTCAGGTTATTGTAACAGTTATTGAACAAGACAGTTAACCCATTGTTCCCCGGTAGGACGTCATTGAAAATAAGAATTTGTACTCAACTGACTTGCCTAGTTAAATAAAGGTAAAATAAAAATAACTTTTTGGGCAATGTAATCAATGTAATCAATGTAATCACAGTAATCACTAACCAGCAGTGGCGGATTTAGGTATGGGCGGCATCTTGCCGGGGGCGGCACGAGGCGCCCGCACAAAAAAAATTGGAACGGTGACATTTGTGCGATCGCTCATTTGCACGTCACATCAATGATATCATGTCACCGTGTGAGACTGTGGGTCAATGAACCTTGTCGGAGTGGGCACCCTGATTCTAGGTTGTGAGCTAGGCAGGCTACTGCCTGGGAAGGTCTCACACTCAGAAGTACGAGATGGGGGGAGGTAGACCTCAGGTCTCCCACTGGAAGCCTGAGGTAGGGGGAGCGGTGAAATCTATCAAATATAACGCACCTCTAACTTTGTATAGTACTGATGCAATTAGTAAAATCAGTCACACTATCAAATGCTACCAAATAAACCACAATTCCTTCATAATACTGTGAATATATAGTTTCACACACATAGCTTTTGTGATATATTGAGTATTTTGGGGTGTCTTATGCCTAGAATTAGCCAAGGAGGTTGTATGGTTTATTTGGTTCCTTTTCTGAAAGTTTGATCAATTGTGCATAATGACATGCATATTTAATTGCGCAACAAACACATTTTGAGTGTCAGACTCATATAATGTTTTTCAATGCAAATTCAGGGGCACTTCTGAAATATTTTGGAGCACCCTCTGGCACTGGCCAGGATGAGGAGCCATCTACCTCCTCAGCCACATAGGCGTCTCCACAAATGTTGTCTGAGCCTGAGAATGAAGACCCATTTTCTTCCATTTCCCCCAGCAGGATTCTTCAGGTGTGTTTGTGCGCAAACGCATGTGTGTGTGTGTGTGTGTGTGTGTGTGTGTGTGTGTGTGTGTGTGTGTGTGTGTGTGTGTGTGTGTGTGTGTGTGTGTGTGTGTGTGTGTGTGTGTGTGTGTGTGTGTGTGTGTGTGTGTGTGTGTGTGTACACACACACACACACACACACACACACACACACACACACACACACACACACACACACACATGTGTTTATGTGTGTGTGCATCCCTGCATAAGATAAACAAAATAAATAATTTCCCTTTTCCAAAGTTGTAAGTTTCCATATTGTAGGTAACAAGGATTTTATTATTACTGGGTATGTGGGATGTTCCATCACTATAACTGCTGTGAATAACTTGTGTAAACTAATGCCCATGTGCTCTGCATTAGAAATGCCTGTAGCAGCATCCCCACCAGACTGTCTACAGACCCTGCTGCTGAGGATGAACCACTGTCTACAGACCCTGCTGCTGAGGATGAACCACTGTCTACAGACCCTGCTGCTGAGGATGAACCACTGTCTACAGACCCTGCTGCTGAGGATGAACCACTGTCTACAGACCCTGCTGCTGAGGATGAACCACTGTCTACAGACCCTGCTGCTGAGGATGAACCACTGTCTACAGACCCTGCTGCTGAGGATGAACCACTGTCTACAGACCCTGCTGCTGAGGATGAACCACTGTCTACAGACCCTGCTGCTGAGGATGAACCACTGTCTACAGACCCTGCTGCTAGTTGCAGAGGACCTAGTGAGGTACCACCTAACTTAGTTTTCCAAAGGAATGACAGTGATGGAAGAAGTTGCCACCACCAGAATTTCAGGAAGACCTTGGTGAGTGGTGAAAAAATCCCTAGAAGTTAGTTGGTATATTCTGAAAGAAACAACAGCCTCTTCTGCTTCTGCTGTAAACAATTTCAAATAAGAAAATTAACTTAGCATACTCAGGACTGACAGACTGGAAACATGCAAGTTCTTTGCTGAATTCACGCGACAGCAGTCACGAACACCAAAACTGCATGAAAACATGGAAAGAACTGGCAAACCTTCCAAAGTCTCTCAAATGAGGAGCTGACAGAACAATGTGAGGCCCTTAGTATGACACTGCACTATAAAGAACACTCAGACTCGGATGGCAGAGATCTTGCACAGGAACTGAAGAACTTGCCTGACTTGCCATCAAAGACAATGACCCTGCTTGAGCTGCTGATATTTATACAAGAAAGGGAGCTCTCAGAAATGTATCCAAATTTGTGGACTGCTCTCAGAATTAGTCTTACTCTTCAATAATCAGGTTCTCCTCTTTGTAAGTGTGTTACTTTATTTGTGTGATATAGGATTTGTGCAATTTAGTTTTATTTGCGTGTTTTTTGTTAGCAATGGGGTAATGGTGTAATAATTTGTATTTATATACTACAATTAGTTTGTATTTGTTGCTTATTTTTGATATTTATGAGTGTAATGATGTGCGCTGAGAGTCGGGACGCAAGTTCAGGGAATGAATGTTAATACAAAACAAGAAAAATGCAGTTTATTAGGTTACAGATGCATTCGATTATGATGAACTTCACAGGGTGGTAAAGGTGCACGCTTGATGCTCCTTTGCAATAAATACACAGGGTCTTATTCTGGTGACATGATGATCAACGCTTGGCTGCCGTTTGACAAATCTTCTCCATAATAATCTCATCATGTGAGAATGAGAATCGCAGAATGGTGAAATTACTAACTGACTAGAGTTGACTGTGTGATATTAGGTTGCTTATTGTGTAAATATTTTCCGTCTGGATTTGAATCAACTACCGTGTGGATTTGAATAAACTGTGAATGAACTAGCCTACCCGCACTGTTTCTGTGAGCTGTTGGTTAGAGTGCAAATGCCAAGATGAGTAGGCACATTCGCTATATAACGCACGTTTTTTGTGACTATCTGTAGAGTTGAAAATGCGATGGAAACACATTGAACATAAATGTTTTATTTGTTACATGACAATTATTTTTTTTTTTTTACATGACAATTTAAAGGAAACTTGTTGTGTGCACTACGTCAACGCCTAATGATTTTTATCTGCCACAAGTCAGTTTGGTGGAAACACCACTGGAGAGAAAAAGCGCATATTTTCCGTAAACGGATTATTCAATATGCGCATGAAAATCTGTCGCCAGTTGGATGGAAAAGTATCGACTGTTTAAAAAAAACACCCTATCCTAAAGCAATGTAGCAGATGTGGAACTCACTCCTCAGCGTGAAGTGTCCCCACTTGCGCTGAATCAGGAGGGAGCAAGCACTGTTTCGTTTACCTTCCCCAGATGACACCGGCCCTTAGCCCAACTCCAACTTTACTTGCATTCCTCCAGGCTGGCATCTCAACACAATGTATTAATTACACTATGACTAAGTGGTGATATAGAAACAGATAGTAGACCAATCCTGATGTTCTCTTACAGTTTATTAGGCTACAGTTTTTTTTTTTTTTTTTTTAAATATGAATTTTACAGAGTGGCGCACGGTGTGGTGTCAGCCACATAGATCTCAACACATTTATTCCTGGGCAATAGGGTAGGCTTACTCATTCTATTATGCCAAACTATGACTTTAGCATAACGCCCAGTTGTGCAAAAAAATGGAAACTAGGTGAAAGACCAGCACTGTAAGTACAATAATTTGCTTTGTCATCGTTACAATATTTTCAATTTTTTTAGACACACCTTATGGTGCTTTCAAGACAACTGTGAACTCGGAAATAACCGAGGTCAAATCATAATTTAACCTTTATTTAACTAGAGAAGGCCGGTAAGGACAAAGTCGTATTTACAATGATGGAGCTCTACAAAATCGGAGCTATACAAAGATGCCCGAGTTTCCAACTTGGAATCCCGAGTTGAATGACCATTCAAAAGAAATTCCTAGTTGGAGCTAGTTTTTCCCACAGTTCCCAGTTGTTTTGAACGCGGCAGTAAATGTAGCGGTTAAGTAGACTTTATTCCTACTGGTTTGAGGGAGGAGGGAAAGACTGCTGAGTCACAATGACGCGTCCCCCCGTTGTGGTTTAAGTAATTGACAACGTCATAGATGTACAGATTGCTATAACATATAATGTAGTTAGCTGATGTGTAAAAAATCTCTCCGGGCGTTGTAAGATCTGTCAGACAAAGCATAGAAAAACGTCTGAGCGGACAAACGCGCCCACAGTCACACGTGTTCAGTCACTGTGAGTGTGAAGAGTACTAGGAAGGAAATTTTGTTCACTCGGTGTTGCACACTGAAACAGAGGATTCTTGGCTAGTCGAGTGAATTTACCGGTCCTCACTATATAGAAGTGATTCCATCAAGGAAAATATATTTAGGTGTAGGTCCTATTAGATAGGTATTGCTGGGGGGACAACCTTGGCATTATTATTGGCGCTTGGGACATTGTGTCAGCGGGTAATTTTAATAGCTTGCTAGCTCGCTAGATAACAAGAGATGTGTGAAGGCCTCCCTTGTTGGCTAGCTAATAAGTATCCAGCGTTACAGTTAAAATAGCAAGACCATTGTTGGTTTGGCTCAAGTTCTGTTTTGTTGACAGTAGCTACGTCGCTGAACTTGGATAACACGTTAGCGAGCAAAAATTATAGATAGCTAAACAAAATAGCAAACGCCAGTCTCGCTGTCGGTGCCGAACGCTTGCGATATGGGCTTGCTGTCAAAAGGGTCACCGCTCAACTGGGAAGAAACCAAAAAGTATGCAGACCATGTTCGGAAACATGGCATCGTTCAGTTTCTCAACATCTATAACAAGGTGAAAGAACGACAGAAAGATGTCTTATTATGGGGCGATGAGGTAAGGGTGTCGTATTGCTTAACCTTTGCATAACATGCTTTAAAAAAAAAAAAAACTTTTGCATAACAAAAAATGTACACGCGATCCACACAAATGGCATTGTCAGTTAGTCACCAGTTAAGTGAAGTTGTAACTATGTTGCCAACTTCGGTTGTGCAGATGAAAGACTAACCGAATTGCAGCAAAGTCTAACAAGTGTTTTAGGCTACATCATGTAGTCAGGATAGTAGTTGTAGCGAATGCTTAGATGTTTATACTCCGTCCATAAACAATGAACCCATTCAAAGCATCTGACCATTACATAACTGTTTTAGATCTAGACAACTTCAATCAGTAACTGATGTGTTATTCAGTTACTTAGGCCATTGAACCGTTTATATTGTTGCTAGGAGCGGCAGGTAGCCGAGCGGTTATAACGTTGTGGCGGTAATCGAAAGGTGGCTGGTTTGAATACCTCCTATGTGCTCTTGAGAAAGGCACTTAACCCGAATGTGCTCCAGAGGAGAACCATACAAGTGTGGCTGACCCCGTAAAACAACAACCTATCAATTCGCTGTATGTGAAATATTTTATTTTAAAAAACACTTCTTATCTATACAATTGTTTACATTTCATGAGAACCGATGCATACTTAATACAAACTTGTTAAAAATGTCTAATCGAAAAATGGTTTGGTAAGTAAATATCTAAAACAGAATAAATGTGCTTATTTATCATAACATGGTTTGAGACATTTTATTTTTGAGAGATTTCTTATCTAAGCTTTATATGCTACTAAACATGTTCAAAGGTTGTCCCTTAACATGCATCTGGCATGTAGATGGGTTGTTTAAAAAAAGTTGCACATAGCATCTAGATGTAGTTGATATGTGATTTCTGTCTGTGCTGCCTTCAGTGTGCCTCAATTTCACGTGGAATGTTGTTGTTACAGATTAATCCCTCTTTCAGACAGGGGGATTACAGGGTAGTAGAGTCAAAGTCAAGGAAACATAATTGATGAATTGGAATGGATGTGATGGCGCCTGTTTTGATCTTGGAAAGTATGGATCAAGGCTTTGGGTCTACACAGTGACGCACATTGGAAAGAAAGGTGGTGTTTGGAGACATGATCTGCACCATTCTGGTCTAATGAACAAGCTTCATGGCTGATAATCTTGCATTGTCATTGGAGAATAGAAAAAACTGTTTTGCGATTTAGGCCACACCATCCTATTGATGTTGAATGCCGCTGTGGTGTCTTCTTGTCTCATATGTCAACATGTGCAGTAGGCCTAACTGAATTTGCACACTGTTTTTATGGTTCGAAATACAAATGTATGTATTTAAAAAAAAATATATATATATATATATATATATATATATTTAAAAAACATTTTTTTTTCCAATTTTGCCCTTTTAGGTGGAATACATGTTGATCGAAATGGATGAGAAAAATGGAAAGGTACGTCTTGTTCTCAATGGTGGGGAGGTTTTGGAAACCCTTCAAGACAAAGGAGAAAACACCAACCCCAAGTAAGTCATCTTTAAATCTGTTTAGAAAATGACCAGGTTGTGTTGTGTGTGAAACAGGCTGTTATGTATCGACCTTTCTTATGCGAACTCATTTGGGTGGCTTACACTGCAGGCACTAAAGACAGCTTCTGTCGCTCAATAAGGCAGTGTTCCATTAGCCTGTTCTGCAACTTTTTAATAAAAAAAATGCAATAAAGTGGCACTTCCCTCATGGGTCATGCAAAAGCTCCTTTACAAGTTTGCAACTTCTGCATGAGTTTTACATGTTTTGTTTTCTTGAACTACTACCTTACAAATTGCACTGGTGTTCAACCTGCCGCTCTACCCTGGGCTACTAAATGTCTTTAACATGGGTTAAAAAGCCTTCATCTCTATTTGATGTGAATGTTTTTGTACAAGCCTCACTGTAGTAGTCTGCTTGCTAACTGTCCATGATGTGCTGAACCTGTGAAGCTGACTTAACCCAGGGGAATTGTAACTATAGCTGTAGCATTCCTCATTACTGCCTCTCTGTTGCACATATTGAAGAGCACGCCCCTGTAGCACAAATGCATTGCCCACAGCATTTTCCATCCGCTGAGATAGTGGCTCACATCTGATTTTTAAAAAAACATGTTTACTTTAATGTGAAAGATTGGCATAATACAATTGACTCTGTCGGACAGAGACCTTGTTTTGTTAGACAACATTATTCAATGGCTTTTAAAAATTGAAGTTTGCTTATTAAAATATATAATGCATTGTTTTTCCTTGTAGCCATCCTACCCTTTGGAGGCCAGAGTATGGCGGCTACATGATCGAAGGGACTCCGGGGCAGCCCTATGGTGGGACGATGTCAGAGTTCAACACAGTGGAGGACAACATGGGGAAGCGAAGGCGAGAGGCCTCATCTGTGCTGAATAAGAATGAAACGCTTGCCACCATCACGTCATTCCCAAGGTAGTTAACTACCTATTGTCACTCACTAAATCACTTGAAACGGTTAGATTTTATTTATAGTACCTTAACATTAATGTGTATCTTGTAACATTGGTTTTAGGTTAGGCTGCCCAGGCTTCACACAGCCAGAATACAAGCCAACACCTGTTGAAAAGGGAGTGTCAAAATCACTGTTCTTCCCAGATGAAGCCATAAGCCAACACCCAAGATTCAGGTAGGCTTGAATAATATATATTCGAAATACGGGTGGTCCCAGGTATCGAAGCCACTATCCTGGTGTTGCAAGCACAATGCTCTACCAACTGTTTTATAGAGGTTGCTATGGTATTAAGTTTGTCACAGGTATTTGCACTATTTTGTGTCACTGCATGATATGTGACATTTGAGATCTTTATTTGCATCCCATTTAACAAAGTATGTTGTGAATGTTTTTTCAGCACCCTGACCAGAAACATTCGTCACAGAAGAGGAGAGAAGGTGGTGATCAACGTACCCAGTAAGTCTAAATCAGAACACATCTTCACCATTTGCACTCAATAATTACACCTTTCAGTCAAATACATTTCGTCACATTTTATTTTCAGTGGTCAAATTTAGGCCACATTTACAATTGAGTAATTTAACAGATGCTCTTATCCAGAGCGACTTACAGGAGCAATTTGGATTAAGGGCCTTGTTCAAGGGGACCTAGTCTGCTCGAGGATTTGAACAAGTGACCTTTCAGTTACTAGCCCAATGCTTTTAACTGCTAGGCTACCCATCGCCCAAAATGTGCCACAACATTTTTTTATTAGTTGAAATAACTTGCTTATTAGTATCTACTTTCCTTTGTGCTTCTTTCTCCTTGTTAGTCTTTAAAGACAAATGCACCCCATCTCCATTTGTGGAGAAGTTTCCGGAAGACGATGGGGAGGCTGCCAGGGCAGCTCTACCTGATCACATCTACATGGATGCCATGGGATTTGGAATGGGCAACTGCTGTCTTCAGGTATACACAACACATTATAGAACTGTAACCCTGGTATACTTATTTTAATTTACTAGACTAGAGAATATTTTTGAAGTCATGGACATGTTTTGTATAAACAGGTTGAGTAATCTTTAACTTGAACCCTTTTTATAATGTTTTTCCAGGTGACATTCCAAGCTTGCAGCATTGAAGAGGCGAGGTACCTTTATGACCAACTAGCAACATTCTGCCCTATAATGGTAAGATTTTCTTAGAAAACATACAGGAAAAAGTATTAATTGCCTCAATGGTAATACAAAAATTCAAAGGTGTCGTAAACAGCTTTGGTTAACCACATTTTGAATCCTTACAGTATTCAGTAACGCTTTGATTTTTTCGAGTGCCTTTTCTGTGGTGGAAACTGGAACGCTAACTGCTGATCTGTTTATAGATGGCCCTCAGTGCTGCTTCGCCATTCTACAGAGGCTATGTGTCAGACATTGATTGTCGCTGGGGAGTTATTTCTGCCTCGGTAGATGACAGGACCGGGGAAGAGAGGGGGCTGGAGGTGAGCAGATGAATCAGGAAAAACTGGCTCCTAATTAAAGAAACACGAGCCAGCCAAACAAGGCCCTGTTGCTTCAGCGGGTTGAATGGAAGAGTCCGATCATGTCAGGCTCAGACAGGCATTATTAATTTCTCTGTTGATTTCCTGGTGTTCAATTATGTTAGCCAGAACAGGTTTTCAGTTATTTGTTTGCTTTGTTCCTTGAAATGTCGGTTTTTCAGACTTCTCTTTCAATGTGCATGGAAATGTGTTTTCTTTGCAGCCTTTGAAAACCAACAAATTTCGAATCTTGAAATCCAGATATGATTCAATCGACAGCTACCTCTCCAGCTGTGGCGATAGGTACAATGACATAGATCTGACAATAGACGAGGAGATCAACAAACAGCTGCTGGATGCAGGTAAAGAACTTTGTAACAATGACGTGAGTATTAGATTCTAGATGGTGTATAGAAATAATAAAATATGATGAAGGATAAGTAACTGGTAAAAAAGACTCCAGATGAAATGTGAAATTTACTTTTTATGTATTTTTCAAGCAATTAAATTGTACAATGTGTTTATTTGTATTTTAATCATTAAACCTTCTATAGAGAAGTAATCAAAATCTGTGTTTGTAGGGATCGACAAACTGCTGGCCCAACACATAGCCCATCTCTTCATTCGGGATCCGCTCTCAATATTTGAAGAGAAAATTTACATGGATGATGAAAACGAGTCTGATCACTTTGAGGTAAAAATGATACCCACCCAATACTGACTTATAGTGACTACATGACTGTTTGCGAATAGACCAATACCTGTGATGTTATAAGGAGGCATTTTTGTTGATATAATCACATTTGTCTGTCTTGTAGAATCTGCAGTCAACCAATTGGCAGACAATGAGGTTCAAACCTCCTCCTCCAAACTCGGACATCGGATGGCGAGTTGAGTTCCGTCCCATGGAGGTAACATAAGCCTTGCAATCTTGTGTGTTAATAGTTGTATGTCATTTGGATATTTACCTGAAATACACATTGTTTTAAGTAAATATTGTTTCAAGTAAATACTTGCAAAAAGGATTTACATGTACTGTGTCTTAACCAGTTTTGTACAATGTTTGTAGTGTAGAAATTGAGTGCCTGTTTTCGTTTGTTCCAGGTGCAACTTACCGATTTTGAAAACTCTGCATTCGTTGTTTTCATCGTCCTGCTCACCAGGGTTATACTGTCCTATAAACTGGACTTTCTCATCCCCTTGTCAAAGGTGAGATCAGCTGTTCTTCTGATATACTTTTAATTAGCTGAATTTTAGGAAATTCTAGTGCATGTAGGGTAATGATATACCATTTATGCGTTCTGTTTTCTATCAAAAGGTTGACGAAAACATGAAAGTTGCCCAGAAAAGAAATGCAGTCCAAGAGGGCATGTTTTACTTCCGTAAGGACATCTATAAAGGTGAGAGGATACGAGTCAGATTCCATATACAGAAACCTGGTCGGGGAGCGTTTTGGCAAAATGCCTGAACAGGTTGATGCTAAAGCTTCTCTTGTGTCTTCCCATAGGCTGCAACCCTGCCCTCGATAGCTCCTCATCGGCTGCCCAGAATGGCTTGGACAGTGAGGGTGACAATGAGTACACACTGATGAGCATTGACACAATCATCAATGGAAAGGTGCTTATTAAAGATGCGGTATAAAGGTTTTGGATCATGTCAGCCAGTCGTACAAAGTCATCCATTTTGTATGGAATGTCACGTCCTGGGGGAAAAAAGCACATCATATGATGTGTTACAAATTCCAATTTGTACAATTTGTTTTATAATAATAATATATGCCATTTAGCAGACTCTTTTATCCAAAGCGACTTACAGTTAAGATCATGGTATTTTAATAATATCATTAAATCTATATTTATATTGCACTCTTTACTTTAAACCATAAGTTGTTGTTTCTTATCATTTAGGAAGGAATTTTTCAAGGGTTGATACCAATCCTCAACTGCTACCTAGAAAACATGGAGGTGGATGTTGATACAAGATGCACCATCCTGAACTACCTGAAGCTCATCAAGAGACGTGCCTCCGGTATATTTAGCAAATGAACACTGACAATTTGACTCTGGATTGGGTAACAGGGTTTTGTGAGGTATTGTTGTGGGCTTTCCACATCATTGGTGGAGATTAGCAAAAGCATGCGGCATTCCAGTAGTAGAAGGCACATGTTGCTCCCTGACACTGTCAACAAGGTTTTGATAACGCTTTGGCTGCATTGAGACAGGCAGCCCAATACTGAACTTTTTTTTCCCTTCACTAATTGATCCTTTGAAACATCAGGTCTTTTCACATCAGATCTTTTTCAGAGTAAATCTGATTGATCAAATTAACAATTTGGTGAAGAAAAAAAAATGTATAATTGGGCTGCCTGTCTAAACGCAGCCTTAGTGCTTTACAGTGTTGAATCTGAACTCAAGTCACATTAACAATTTAATGTACAGGGTTATAAATGCCAAACATGCATAAACAAGTGTATCTTAATTATCAACAGAAAAAATAAACATGATTTTTCTCTCACATTGTTCTTGTTGCTGATGTAGGTGAACTGATGACCATGGCTAAATGGATGAGGGAGTTTGTGGACAAGCACCCCCAATACAAGCAAGACAGTGTCATAACTGACAGAATCAACTACGACCTACTCCGCAAGTGTGACAGCATCACAAAAGGAGAGGAGCGATGCCCAGAACTTATTGGTGACCCAGTCAATCGGGGCAAATGAACTTACTGTCACAGCTGTAATCAATTAATGAATGTGTTGTCCATCATTGATATTCATTAGCATGAAAAAGACCAAATATCTGTCTGGACAAAGTGGTCCAAACAAATTAAGTTTTAATGGAGAATATAGTGTGCATTGCGATGGTCAAGCGGGTGTATTGCATTTGTATATACAGTATCAGATTTGTACAATTTGAAAATTATTTTAATAAGTGAAATTCAATCGGATGTGTGATAGCAATTGGATATGTAATTTGATATCCTGTGTTCATGCTAACAAAGTCTGAGTGTGAAATTATGTAAATGCAGCAAACAAAGTTGTAGACTACATTAATTGTAATCTTTAAGTCTACTGTAAATACTGAACTTTGATCTGCTCTACAAACATTTAACAAGGGTTATTTCATTTCCGAATATGGTATATCTGCATTATCTGTCAAATGATTTGGCCTTTTAATGTGAGAAGTGTCAAATGAAAGTGTTTGATTTGCTGTGATATAGTACAATCTTAAACTATTAAAGGAGTCTTGCATTGAAGTGAATGTGAACGTTTGATTGGAATGTTATGTCTCAATAAATCTGTACAGCACTGACTAAGCATAGTATTTTGCTTGGTTACATGGTTCTATCGATTGTTGCCTGTGCGACTAGCATCATTACTCTGGACGGTTCTGACTTAGAATATGTGGACAACTACAAATACCTAGGTGTCTGGTTAGACTAAACTCTCCAGACTCACATTAAGCATCTCCAATCCAAAATTAAATCTAGAATTGGCTTCTTATTTCACAACAAAGCCTCCTTCACTCGTGCTGCCAAACATACCCTCGTAAAACTGACTATCCCACTGATCCTTGACTTTGGAAATGTCATTTACAAAATAGCCTCCAACACTACTCAGGAAACTGGATGTTGTCTATCACAGTGCCATCCATTTTGCCACCAAAGCCCCATATACTACCCACCACTGCGACCTGTATGCTCTCATTGACCCTCACTACATATTCGTCGCCAAACCCACTGGCTCCAGGTCATCAATAAGTCTTTGCTAGGTAAAGCCCTGCCTTATCTCAACCCACTGGTCACCATAGCAACACCCACCCGTAGCACGCGCTCCAGTAGGTATATTTCACTGGTCACCCCCAAAGCCAACACTTCCTTTGGCTGCCAATGACTAGAACGAATTGCAAAAATCACTGAAGCTGGAGTCATATCTCACTCTCTAACTTTAAGCATCCAGCTGTCAGAGCAGCTTACAGATCACTGTACTTGTACGCAGCCAATCTGTAAATAGTACACCCAACTACCTCATCCCCATATTGTTATTTATCTCCTTGCTCTTTTGCACCCCAGTATCTCGACTTGCACATCATCTGCACATCTATCACTCCAGTGTTAATGCTACATTTGAATTATTTCGCCTCTGGCATATTTATTGCCTTTACCTCACTACTCTTCTACATTTGCACACACACTACATAGATTTGTCTATTGTGTTATTGACTGTACATTTGTTTGTGTAACTCTGTGTTTGTTGCACTACCTTGCTTTATCTTGGCCAGGTTGCAGTTGTAAATGAGAACTTGTTCTCAACTGGTCTACCTGGTTAAATAAAGGTGAAGAAAATTAAATAATCTCTGGATAATATGCTCAATGTGGAGTGAGACCTTTAGTCCACTAGAGGCTGCTGGTGACATATACATAATATACATGACTGTAATGTGGCCAAATGGACAATATGGGAAAGGAAAGTTGGACAGTTGTACAACTGAATGCCTTCAACTGATATGTGTCTTCCGCATTTAACCCAACCCCTCTGAATCAGAGAGGTGTGGGGATCGACTTATTAATCAACATCCACGTCTTTGGTGCACGGGGAACAGTGAGTTAACTGTCTTGCTCTGGGGCAAAACGACAGATTTTTACCTTGTCAGCTTGGGAATTCGATCCAGCAACCTTTCGGTTACTGGCCCAACGCTCTAACCACCTGCTGCCCCATTATGGAGATGTGTTCATGTGGAGCTTTATGGCAATCTTTTCAACGTAAACCTCTTTGATGATAGATGAACATATTAAGGATGGATGCATTAACAATAGAGTCCATTTACACCAGGGGTGGAAAACACATTCCATGGAGGGCCTAGTGTCTGTGGGTTTTCCTTTTTCCTTTCAACCTGGTGGGGGCAGTTCCTTACTAATTAGTGACCAACAATTCAAATCAAGTACAAGAGTGGAGCATGAACCTGCAGACACTCGGCCCTCCATAGAATACATTTGACAGCTGGTGATTTACATAGTACCTCCAAGGGAACCTCACGTACATGACAAATCAGTTCAAATGTAAAGAACTGATGGTGTTCCAAGCTCTAAAAATGTAGGCCTACACTTCGCTAGTGTCAAAAATGCCAACCTATTAATTGGATTAGTCTTGTTCAGCAAGTCATCCTAGCATAGTGGCAATGTTCAACTTTATCACCATCTGACCAAGGCCATATTTTTCCTTGCCAAAATGTTCAAAGATGTTGACATGTATTGTAAGGCAAGCAGTTCAAACTGTTTTCAGGCATTGAAGTCTCCACCGAGTAGGCTAGCTAGGCTATGGTTTGTTGCAGCAATTGGACAGTTGTACATTTGATGTGTATAAGCCATATATATAAAACATGCAGTTTGAAAAGAAAAATGTATTTCTGTTTAGTTGCCTACACTCTAGAGTTTTACATTCTGCATCACTATAAGACAACACATACCGCAATGTGGTGATTGCTGAGACTGGATGTCTGTTTACCTAGTAGGTTAGGAGAATTAACATGGCAGGTTAAGATAATTAACGTAGCAGGTTAGGAGAATGAGGTTAAAAGTTAGCAAAAGGGTTAGGGTTAGGCCTAGCTAAAATGCCATGTTGTCAACAACTCTTATCCCCGAAGCGACAACGAGATGGCGCTGTACTAGTTCCACAACCGTACAGACCATCCGTCTCAAAAATCCATCAGTATCATAACACAGGTTACTGAGCTCTGCTCTGTGTAGCCATGTGAGTGATGCAGTGATTTGATTGGTCTCCACTGACGAGAAATGAATGGGGTGACATCGGCTTGCTAACTGATTTATTAACTGGATGTGAGTAATGCACTGATTTGATTGGTCTCTCCACTGATGCGAAATGAATGGGGTGACATCCGCTTGCTTACGGACAGGCTATCTGGGACGCGTTCAGCAGGGTTGAAGGTTTTGGAACGTTCAGATAGAAATAGGCTAAACTATAGCTCAAACATGCCTCTCGGGCGTATATAAGGAATCACATCGGCTCTAGTCATGGCATTTCTATCTGCAACGTTCGAGAACGTTTGGCAACTGAACATGGCCTAGGTTGAAGTTATACACGTGCCGCGTTCAACCAGTTAGCAAGTCAGAAATTCCCGTGAACGCAGCATTGGGGCATAGGCCATTGGGCACGTTTTCTTGTCACTTTTTCTAAATCCAGCATGTCACATATACTATAGGCTACGAATAAAACCTCACGAGTAACCTTGTCTCGACTACAATGTACATCCCGGGTGTCTGTAGCCCAGGCAAAATGTAAAAGAGCGCACATTGGCTAAAAGAGAATAGCTCTTTGGCATATGTAAATGCGCAGTTGTGCTTTTAAAACTTGCCTCTACAACCAAGATTTTCACTACTCAGCAAACCATGCAGTTTATTATGCTACATATTAAATAATGCTAAACTTTACAGGGTGGAGACACTGCACGGTGATGAGTTTGATGCTCATTTCCAATAAATGATGATCAATGCTTGACCGCTCTATAATAATCTCATCATACAGCTACCCGCACAGTTTACCAGCACTGTATCTACACGCTGTTGGCTAGAGCGCACATGACAAGACCAGAGTAGGCACATTTGCTATTTAATGCAACAGTTTTTGTCACAAAACAATCGGTAGAGTTCAAAATGCCATAAACACATTGAATTTAAGAGAAACGGTACATGTTGTGTGCACTATGTCATCACGCACTGATTTTTATTTGCAACAAGTCGGTTTGGTGGAAAAACAATTGGTAGGAAAATGCCCATATTTTGTTTATGCCGGTTGTAAAATATTCACATGAAAATCTGTCGCCAATTGAATGGAAACCTAGTTTAAGTGGGACGCCAACATCAGCAAACGGTCAAATCACATTCTGGATGATGATCACTGCCAATGAGGTAGGCCATTCGGGTGGCTGATAGCCAATTATCTACCATCTGAAGATGATAGCCTAATAGCTAGATCTCGTCACTTATGACGCTCAGGACAATTTGCCATATAGACAGAGTTCATGTGTTTCTCCCGCTGTTTCCACTGACCGACGAGGCTGCACGTTTGTGCTTTGGGACCTGGGCAGGCAAGATTACGCATCCTCCAGAGGTACGTTTTATGAGCTAGAATGTGGTTGGAAATAAGATAAGTCTTGGTTTTTTTGGGGTGGAAATGCTATAACAGTATTTAGCATACATAATTGATATACTTGATAATCTACTTTTAGCAGCGATTTCATACTAGTTCATGTCTCACTCGCTAGATCATGTATGTAGGCTATGTAAAACAATTGATCCTGAATCGGTGACCTCTGTGACGCGAACGATTACGATTGTTGTTTGCAATGTGTGTGCGATAAGAGTTGGGCTAATGATTTAGACATTTTACTTTTCGCTAAAGACATAATTATAATATAGGATTTGTCTACAAGACTAAACTTGGACAGTAGCCTAGTGTCGTAGCCTGCATCCTGATCCAGCACAGCAGCCATGAGATATCTAACTTTCCTGCTATATATAATAAATTGTAGCGCTATTTGGCTATGATGCTCTCTCTCTCTTTTTTTTGTTTTTTTTGCATTGTTTTTATTAGAAAACTTTAACGACATGTTTATGTGCTGGTTAGATCTGATCAAAGGACACTATTTTGAGACAAGTCAGTTATAACTACAAGTCATCACTCACAATAAAGAGAAGTAATTGACCTCTATTGACCCAGAAATTATCTGGGTCAATAGAATAATGTAAATATTTATGTTTGTATTTCTGTGCGTTTGGGACTGCTGAGCAGATACTTCATCTACTTAATAATTATAAAGGAAATATCTGAATAATAAAAAAATATCAGCGTTCTTAACAGAGTTGGGGTCAATTCAATTTCAATTCAGGAAGTACACTGACATTCTAATTCAAATTCTCTTCAATGCTTCTCCATGAGGAAAATTTGGAATTAGAATTTTGATTACATTCATAATTAACTGGAATGAACTATTGCATTGGGCCAATAGTCAGGATTATAGCTCAAGCCTTAACCTTCTGAATTAACTTTATAGCCTGCCTAAGCTGTAACAAGACCGGCATCCTTGCATGTTCCTTCAGTCCGAAAGTTGTTTTATTGTGAAGTCATCGTGACAATGATTGTACCTCTGCTACAATGAACCAAGCTTTGATTTCCCTTCAGCTGCTTTATGGAATTAAACAGACGTACATATTTTGTCAACACAGTTAAGCTGATTTGCGCCGTCATTCAACAACAGTGCTGCTTGAATATGGTACTTTTAAAAATATCTAAATCAGGGTTCCCCAGCAGGCCGATTTTGGGCCGCAGGTGATTTTATTTAGCCTCCCAAGTTTCTGAGCAAAAAAAAAGATATAGATATTGTGAGTGATGACTTGTAATAATATATATATTTAAAAATGATTTTATTGTTGGACATAAAAGACTGTAAAAACACCAGCAAATCAGCTCCAAGTGATTTTAATTTTGGAAATATTATATCCGTTAGGGCTCCTTGCGGTCAATTTGCTGTTGACAAATTATTTGCAATTATGTTTTCCGACCCCCTGTCCATCCGCTCAAGAACAAAACGTCCCCCGGCTGAATCTAGTTGATGACCCCTTACCTTAGTGTTAGTAGTTTACCATACATTTCAGTCTATCAGAGTGTGTAATGTAACTATGGCTCTGGTGATAAGCTGCAATGTGTGACTGTAGGTACTCTCTCATCTGTCTATTCAGGTTAGAAATGGAGGCTATTAATCATAAACTAAACACGTACATAGACTCATGGATGGGTCCCAGAGGTAAGTGTTATTACTGTTGCATTACTGTAGATTAAATTACAGTATAATAATTATCATATGAATAAATGCTTAGTTATGGACTATTGATATAGAATGATTTATCACCATATATCTCCTCACAAAATGTTTGCCTTATGTGTTAATACATGCTCCTCCAGTGGAATGCACCAGGTCTTTTTGCATCTCCATGATTCTAGCATAACCTTTCCAGGAGTTAAACAAACATGCTTCGGTAGTCACTGCCAATTCTCACTCAAACTGTGTTGTGTTCTCTTGCCCTCTCCAAGCAATATGCCTGCCCTGCAGTGTAGCTACAGATGTAGGATCTTAATTTGATCACTTTTCTGTTGCAGATGAGCTTTGTGATTTACAGAATTTCACTGAAAACCCACACTAACACACGGTTATATAAACACTATTGCACTTTTCATGTAGCCTACTTGTGGCCGGCTAATAGCCTAACCACGGATCAAGCAACATTATATACTAAATCTTGAAATCCTGTTAATGCAGGATTATTTTGCTGTGAACAACATAGGTCAAATTATGATCCTACATATGTGCCCCTCTCTACGCTCAGTGCTATCGCACTGGTTCAGGGGATACAGTAAATATGGGAATAAGGTTCCGAAAAAAAGGGAACATTCTACTGTATGTTGTAATACCAGGCTGTTGTCTGTCTATGTATTTCAGATGAACGGGTACAGGGATGGCTGCTGCTAGACAACTACCCTCCAACCTTTGCACTAACACTCATGTACTTGCTGATCGTATGGCTGGGGCCCAAGTACATGAGACACAGACAGCCGGTGTCTTGCCAGGGCCTCCTGGTGCTCTACAATCTGGCCCTCACTCTATTATCTTTCTATATGTTCTATGAGGTAGGCAGGCTGCACCTGAAGGTGGTGTTGGTATCATCGCAGTGCAACACTGCTGGCAGATGAGGGGAAGTGAGAGGATCGGGTGACTGGTAGAAGTGGCTAAAGGACTCTGTGAGGATGAGGGAAACTGATCTTTGATTCGGATTAGACACAAATGGCGTCTTGCACTGATGCCACCCCGGGACACAGTGCTGTGGGGGAGTGAGTGGGGCACAGCTGGTCTCTGACAGGATCGTTGTTAAAACAAACAAATCTCTCACCCAACCTCAACACAACCCTCAATTGTTTTCTGAAAACCTGCTACTATTATTAGATTGTTTGAAGTTGCAACGTCTAATTCTGAAACTGTTGACAGTATATACTGATGAACTGTCTGTATCCTCAGTGGATATCTAGGCTAGTAGTTGATAGCATTATCCCTAATTATAGTATAGCGTAATGAGACTGGAGAGAGAGTGAGCTGCCAATGCTTTCTGTAGTGTAATCAGTTGTGGTAGTAAATATGTAAACATAGTGTGATATATATATACATATAGTGTAATATGACATTATCTAAATGTCATGAGCTAGTTATGCGGATCCCGAGGGACAAAGTCTTCTCCACGCACCTGTAAGTCTAAAGTCTTTTCTGTTCTCACCACCCTGGCCAAATGGGCTCAATTCGGTCTGCATTGCATAACCCCTCAAAAGATTGGCTGTGCCCATGCTGTGTAAATCATTAAACTCGCCCGTTCTGACTCTACCCTTGCTTTAGGGAGAACTTTTAGTCCTCATAAATCAATGCCACACGATTCCAATTCAAGTACAAAGCAGTTGCTTGCTGTTATCCCATACGGCACGTATATAAATTGTATATAAATTGCATTTTAAAAATGTTATTGGTGTGACATGTGTTTTAAATAGCCATACGGAAGAGCAAAATAACCAAGGGCATAGGCCTGGGGTTTTTAGGTTCCTTAAGTTACTGTGGGATGCAAGCTGGCCACAATAAAGGCTTTAGGTTTAGAAACAGATCCTGAGCTCATTCTGCCTTTTAGATAGGCAATATCGATTGGAATGCGCTGGATCTTAAGCTAATTAAAACATTTTTTTTCTGCAGGAAACTGCATCTTCACTAATATCACGAATCAGCCCTGTTCCGCCCAAATCTATA
The DNA here is from genome assembly GCF_023373465.1 of Oncorhynchus keta. Classification (NCBI taxonomy): domain Eukaryota; kingdom Metazoa; phylum Chordata; class Actinopteri; order Salmoniformes; family Salmonidae; genus Oncorhynchus; species Oncorhynchus keta. Next base: position 16,196,550 of record NC_068444.1, on the reverse strand, counting down.
TGGACATTTGGATCTTGTGACACTTTGTTTTGAGTTACATAATATGAATAAAGACGATTTAGTAGTAGTGTATTAGTAATAAATAGTGTATTATAACTTAAGGGACATAGCCTAGCCTGCAGCATATTGTTGTTAATAATCGTACTGCTAAAACACAGTAAAAATGTCAATGCAGCAGCACATTTAAAACAACAAAAGGCATGACAATGACAGTAGTATTGTTTAATGATTAGACACTCTCTCTGTAGAGACTTTTGGGTTGTTTTTCAATGAGTCCTCTGCATGTTTCGGGATTACCCAGTTCAGTGGCGCACAACATCTGCCAATCCCAGGCCTGTCCTCGTTCTGCTTTCATCCCCATGGGCACATGCAGGGCAGTCACTCTCCTGGTGCCACAATCATCGGATAATGACACTGTATGTCTCGAAGTCATCAACGTAATTAGATCCCTGCTTTGCACTGCTTTTTTACCATCCTGTTCTGGAATGGGTCCTGTCTCGAGCCAAATGCACTAAAATCCTGTGGGAAAGCTTAATATTCCTCAGAATCATGTTTTCTTCAGTAGAACATAACCAGGGGGGCAATTCTGACCATGGGTTCTGCTCTTGAGTTTGATGTCATATTGAGCACAAAACACTTGAAGCTGAACCTGAATCTTGTTATGTCTTTAGATGCTTTACATTTAACTCGTTGTTTTTGTCAGTTATTCAAGGCAGTGGTGGATAATGACAGAGCTATTTCCATAGCTATCCCAAATTAGATGAAACGTCTGAACAAGGGCTCTATTTAAAACGGTGACATCACAGGCCTGCTCAATAACAAACAAATACAGGGACCCAATGTTGCACAGGCAACAAAAATAATAATGATCTTATCGCTGGTTAAGGAGACTAAATGGAGAGGACAGACTCTGGGATATAATATTGTCCACTACTTCCACTCCTGCAGCAAGTATGTGAAGCTAGCATCCTAAATGTCAATGTAAACAGTTTTACAATCAGCTTTTGGGTGGGAGAAAGCAAATTGATGTTGCAGGTGATTTAAAATGTGGATCTTGTGACACTTGCAGTACAATAATGATATACATTTGATATTACAAGGGTAGTGCAGTATTTGGGTGATTCAAGTTGTTTGAAGATGTCAAAGACATGGCAGTCTGTGTTTCTACATCACCTTGCGGTCTGTCTCCAGATGGTGTCTGCTGTGTGGCAAGGGGGTTATAACTTCTACTGCCAAGACACACACAGTGCGGGAGAAACAGATACCAAGGTAAGACGGTCTTACTCAATATGTCACCCCTCTGTTCACTTATATATAATTTTATATGAAACAATCTCGTGTTAGGTTCAAAATATGGACTGTATATGGGGTAACAAATGCATCGTCACCAGACACCAGCTGGACTTCACCCTGTCACTCATTCCCTTTATGATATTTACAGATCAATATATACTTTGTTCTCTCCAGCTATTTTTGTCATGGTGGCTACCAATTCTATTGGTACAATTTATGTCAGACAGTACCTGCAAATCCTAACAGATAAGCCACAGAGTCAGACAGCCAGTCTATTTAATCTGTACTGCTGTGTCATCAGTAGTTACTCTGTAATGTCCCTTGGGAACATTGAACACTGAGAGGAAACTTGTTCTCACTGAAATGTGCGATTGGATTGCAGGTCTGTGCTGATTAAAACATGTATAAGAGTCCCTGCTGTTACAGAAGTGAATTAACTTATTTTTCACTTTGTCCTTAATAGATATTTCATAGGCCTGTATGTGCAGATGATCATCTTTGTCCTTAATAGATATTTCATAGGCCTGTATGTGCAGATGATCATCTTTGTCCTTAATAGATATTTCATAGGCCTGTATGTGCAGATGATCATCTTTGTCCTTAATAGATATTTCATAGGCCTGTATGTGCAGATGATCATCTTTGTCCTTAATAGATATTTCATAGGCCTGTATGTGCAGATGATCATCTTTGTCCTTAATAGATATTTCATAGGCCTGTATGTGCAGATGATCATCTTTGTCCTTAATAGATATTTCATAGGCCTGTATGTGCAGATGATCATCTTTGTCTCTCAAAACATGTAACCTTTTTGGTCAAATTATTTGCACCTCATTAGGTAAAATACAAATCTGTCGATGTATGCCTCTCAGGGGGAACATTGAGTATGTCCTTGCAGGAAAGGGAATTACTAGAAAATACATTGTATTGCTTGAAAGCTTGACTCTTCTTCTTATATTTTTTTCTCTTGTCTCAGATCATGAATGTGCTGTGGTGGTACTACTTCTCCAAGGTCATAGAGTTTATGGACACCTTCTTCTTCATCCTACGGAAGAACAACCACCAGATCACGTTTCTGCACATCTACCACCACGCTAGCATGCTCAACATCTGGTGGTTCGTCATGAACTGGGTGCCCTGTGGTCACTGTGAGTGTTTTAACTCAAAATTCCCTTTCTATCCTCAACACTGTGGTCACTGAGTGTTTTCAAATCAAATCAAATTTTATTGGTCACATACACATGGTTAGCAGATGTTAATGCGAGTGTAGCGAAATGCTTGTGCTTCTAGTTGCGGCAGTGCAGTAATATCTAACAAGTAATCTAACAAATTCACAAGGACTAACTTATACACACAAATGTAAAGGGATGAATAAGAATATGTACATATAAATACATGGATGAGCAATGGCCGTGTGGCATAGGCAAGATGCAGTAGATGGTATAGAATATAGTATATACAGTTGAAGTCGGAAGTACACTTAGGTGGGAGTCATTAAAACTCATTTTTTCAACCACTCCACAAATTCCTTGTTAACAAACTACAGTTTTGGCAAGTCGGTTAAGACATCTACTTTGTGCATGACACAAGTCATTTTTCAGACAATTGTTTGCAGACACAGAGATTTATAAGTGAAATAATCTATCACAATTCCAGTGGGTCAGAAGTTTACATACACTAAGTTGACTGCCTTTAAACAGCTTGGAAAATTACAGAAAATTATGTCATGGCCTTAGAAGCTTCTGATAAGCTAATTGACATAATTTGAGTCAATTGGAGGTCTACCTGTGGATGTCTTTCAAGGCCTACCTTCAAACTCAGTGTCTCTTTGCTTGACATTGTGGGAAAGTCAAAAGAAATCAGCCAAGACCTCAGAAAAAATTGTAGACCTCCACAAGTCTGGTTCATCCTTGGGACAAACAATAGTACATTTACATTACATTTAAGTCATTTAGCAGACGCTCTTATCCAGAGCGACTTACAAATTGGTGCACTCACCTTATGACATCCAGTGGAACAGCCACTTTACAATAGTGCATCTAAATCTTTTAAGGGGGGGGGGGGTGAGAAGGATTACTTTATCCTATCCTAGGTATTCCTTAAAGAGGTGGGGTTTCAGGTGTCTCCGGAAGGTGGTGATTGACTCCGCTGTCCTGGCGTCGTGAGGGAGTTTGTTCCACCATTGGGGGGCCAGAGCAGCGAACAGTTTTGACTGGGCTGAGCGGGAACTGTACTTCCTCAGTGGTAGGGAGGCGAGCAGGCCAGAGGTGGATGAACGCATTGCCCTTGTTTGGGTGTAGGGCCTGATCAGAGCCTGGAGGTACTGAGGTGCCGTTCCCCTCACAGCTCCGTAGGCAAGCACCATGGTCTTGTAGCGGATGCGAGCTTCAACTGGAAGCCAGTGGAGAGAGCGGAGGAGCGGGGTGACGTGAGAGAACTTGGGAAGGTTGAACACCAGACGGGCTGCGGCGTTCTGGATGAGTTGTAGGGGTTTAATGGCACAGGCAGGGAGCCCAGCCAATAGCGAGTTGCAGTAATCCAGACGGGAGATGACAAGTGCCTGGATTAGGACCTGCGCCGCTTCCTGTGTGAGGCAGGGTCGTACTCTGCGGATGTTGTAGAGCATGAACCTACAGGAACGGGCCACCGCCTTGATGTTAGTTGAGAACGACAGGGTGTTGTCCAGGATCACGCCAAGGTTCTTAGCGCTCTGGGAGGAGGACACAATGGAGTTGTCAACCGTGATGGCGAGATCATGGAACGGGCAGTCCTTCCCGGGAGGAAGAGCAGCACCGTCTTGCCGAGGTTCAGCTTGAGGTGGTGATCCGTCATCCACACTGATATGTCTGCCAGACATGCAGAGATGCGATTCGCCACCTGGTCATCAGAAGGGGGAAAGGAGAAGATTAATTGTGTGTCGTCTGCATAGCAATGATAGGAGAGACCATGTGAGGTTATGACAGAGCCAAGTGACTTGGTGTATAGCGAGAATAGGAGAGGGCCTAGAACAGACCCCTGGGGACACCAGTGGTGAGAGCGCGTGGTGAGGAGACAGATTCTCGCCACGCCACCTGGTAGGAGCGACCTGTCAGGTAGGACGCAATCAAGCGTGGGCCGCGCCGGAGATGCCCAACTCGGAGAGGGTGGAGAGGAGGATCTGATGGTTCATAGTATCGAAGGCAGCCGATAGGTCTAGAAGGATGAGAGCAGAGGAGAGAGAGTTAGCTTTAGCAGTGCGGAGCGCCTCCGTGATACAGAGAAGAGCAGTCTCAGTTGAATGACTAGTCTTGAAACCTGACTGATTTGGATCAAGAAGGTCATTCTGAGAGAGATAGCGGGAGAGCTGGCCAAGGACGGCACGTTCAAGAGTTTTGGAGAGAAAAGAAAGAAGGGATACTGGTCTGTAGTTGTTGACATCGGAGGGATCGAGTGTAGGTTTTTTCAGAAGGGGTGCAACTCTCGCTCTCTTGAAGACGGAAGGGACGTAGCCAGCGGTCAGGGATGAGTTGATGAGCGAGGTGAGGTAAGGGAGAAGGTCTCCGGAAATGGTCTGGAGAAGAGAGGAGGGGATAGGGTCAAGCGGGCAGGTTGTTGGGCGGCCGGCCGTCACAAGACGCGAGATTTCATCTGGAGAGAGAGGGGAGAAAGAGGTCAGAGCACAGGGTAGGGCAGTGTGAGCAGAACCAGCGGTGTCGTTTGACTTAGCAAACGAGGATCGGATGTCGTCGACCTTCTTTTCAAAATGGTTGACGAAGTCATCTGCAGAGAGGGAGGAGGGGGGGGGGGAGGAGGATTCAGGAGGGAGGAGAAGGTGGCAAAGAGCTTCCTAGGGTTAGAGGCAGATGCTTGGAATTTAGAGTGGTAGAAAGTGGCTTTAGCAGCAGAGACAGAGGAGGAAAATGTAGAGAGGAGGGAGTGAAAGGATGCCAGGTCTGCAGGGAGGCGATTTTTCCTCCATTTCCGCTCGGCTGCCCGGAGCCCTGTTCTGTGAGCTCGCAATGAGTGGTCGAGCCACGGAGCGGGAGGGGAGGACCGAGCCGGCCTGGAGGATAGGGGACATAGAGAGTCAAAGGATGCAGAAAGGGAGGAGAGGAGGGTTGAGGAGGCAGAATCAGGAGATAGGTTGGAGAAGGTTTGAGCAGAGGGAAGAGATGATAGGATGGAAGAGGAGAGAGTAGCGGGGGAGAGAGAGCGAAGGTTGGGACGGCGCGATACCATCCGAGTAGGGGCAGTGTGGGAAGTGTTGGATGAGAGTGAGAAGGAAAAGGATACAAGGTAGTGGTCGGAGACTTGGAGGGGAGTTGCAATGAGGTTAGTGGAAGAACAGCATCTAGTAAAGATGAGGTCGAGCGTATTGCCTGCCTTGTGAGTAGGGGGAAGGTGAGAGGGTGAGGTCAAAAGAGGAGAGGAGTGGAAAGAAGGAGGCAGAGAGGAATGAGTCAAAGGTAGATGTGGGGAGGTTAAAGTCGCCCAGAACTGTGAGAGGTGAGCCGTCCTCAGGAAAGGAGCTTATCAAGGCATCAAGCTCATTGATGAACTCTCCGAGGAACCTGGAGGGCGATAAATGATAAGGATGTTAAGCTTGAAAGGGCTGGTAACTGTGACAGCATGGAATTCAAAGGAGGCGATAGACAGATGGGTAAGGGGAGAAAGAGAGATGACCACTTGGGAGAGATGAGGATCCCGGTGCCACCACCCCGCTGACCAGAAGCTCTCGGGGTGTGCGAGAACACGTGGGCGGACGAAGAGAGAGCAGTAGGAGTAGCAGTGTTATCTGAGGTGATCCATGTTTCCGTCAGTGCCAAGAAGTCGAGGGACTGGAGGGAGGCATAGGCTGAGATGAACTCTGCCTTGTTGGCCGCAGATCGGCAGTTCCAGAGGCTACCGGAGACCTGGAACTCCACGTGGGTCGTGCGCGCTGGGGCCACCAGATTAGGGTGGCCGCGGCCACGCGGTGTGGAGCGTTTGTATGGTCTGTGCAGAGAGGAGAGTGTCGCTCTGGATAAGAGCGTCTGCTAAATGACTTAAATGTTAAATGTTAAACAGGGATAGACAGACACATAGTTGACAGGCTACAGAAGAGGCTACGCTAATGCAAGGAGATTGGAATGACAAGTGGACTACACGTCTCAAATGTTCAGAAAGTTAAGCTTACGTAGCAAGAATCTTATTGACTAAAATGATTAAAATGATACAGTACTGCTGAAGTAGGCTAGCTGGCAGTGGCTGCGTTGTTGACTTTGTAGGCTAGCTGGCAGTGGCTGCGTTGTTGACACTACACTAATCAAGTCGTTCCGTTGAGTGTAATAGTTTCTACAGTGCTGCTATTCGGGGGCTAGCTGGCTAGCTAGCAGTGTTGATTACGTTACGTTGCGTTAAAAGAACGACAATAGCTGGCTAGCTAACCTAGAAAATCGCTCTAGACTACACAATTATCTTTGATACACAGACGGCTATGTAGCTAGCTATGTAGCTAGCTACGATCAAACAAATCAAACCGTTATGCTGTAATGAAATGAAATGAAAATGTGATACTACCTGTGGAGCGAAGCGGAATGCGACCGGGTTGTTGAGTGCAGAAGTTCTATTCGGTAGACGTTGGCTAGCTGTTGGCTAGCTAGCAGTGTCTCCTACGTTAAGGACGACAAATAGCTGGCTAGCTAACCTCGGTAAATTAAGATAATCGCTCTAAGACTACACACTCTAAACTACACAATTATCTTGGATACGAAGACAGCAAAGACAACTATGTAGCTAGCTAACACTACACTAATCAAGTCGTTCAGTTGAGTGTAATAGTTTCTACAGTGCTGCTATTCGGTAGACGGTGGACGTTTGCTAGCTGGCTAGCTGCTGGGCAGATAGCAGTGTAGACTACGTTAGGACGACGAAATACGATAATTACGCAATTATCTTTGATACAACGACGGCTATGTAGCTAGCTAAGAAGAAATTGCTAAGATTAGACAAATCAAACCGTTGTACTATAATGAAATGTAATGAAATGTAATGAAAAGTTATACTACCTGCGGACCGAGGTGCGGATGCGACCGCTCGCTCCAACCCGGAACCCGGAAGTAGTAAGCGAGTATAAACACCATGGGACCACGCAGCCGTCATACCGCTCAGGAAGGAGATGCGTTCTGTCTCCTAGAGATGAAGGTACTTTTGTGCGAAAAGTGCAAATCAATCCCAGAACACCAGCAAAGGACCTTGTGAAGATGCTGGAGGAAATAGGTACAAAGTATCTACAGTGGGGAGAACAAGTATTTGATACACTGCCGATTTTGCAGGTTTTCCTACTTACAAAGCATGTAGAGGTCTGTAATTTTTATCATAGGTACACTTCAACTGTGAGAGACGGAATCTAAAACAAAAATCCAGAAAATCACATTGTATGATTTTTAAGTAATTAAACAAAGGAGATGATCGTGGACTTCAGGAAACAGTGTCTCTTTGCTTGACATCGTGGGAAAGTCAAAAGAAATCAGCCAAGATCTCAGGAAACATGACGGCTGCGTGGTCCCATGGTGTTTATACTCGCGTACTATTGTTTGTCCCAAGGATGAACCAGACTTGTGGAGGTCTACAATTTTTTCTGAGGTCTTGGCTGATTTATTTTGACTTTCCCACGATGTCAAGCAAAGAGACACTGTTTCCTGAAGTCCACAATCAGGCCCACCACAGGAGTCGCTGGTGCTTGATGAGACAAGGATATCCCTACTGTCCAAACCCGACGCTAGGCCAATTGTGCGTCGCCTCGTGGACCTCCCGGTCTCGGCCCGGCTGCGACAGAGCCTGGGCGCGAACCCAGAGTCTCTGGTGGCACAGCTAGCACTGCGACGCAGTGCCCTAGACCACTGCGCCACCCCGGAGGCCCTCCTTTGTTTTGTTGACGTTGCGTGAGAGGTTATATTCCTGACACCACACTCCGAGGGCCCTCACCTCCTGCCTGTAGGCCGTCTCGTCGTTGTTGGTAATAAGGACTACCGCTATAGTGTCATCTGCAAACTTGATGATTGAGTTGGAGGCTTTCATGGCCACACGGTCATGGGTGAACAGGGAGTACAGGAGGGGGCTGCGCCGAATACAACAGGCTGTGTACCTTACTGTGAAATGCTTACTTACAAGCCCTTAACCAACAATGCAGTTGAATAAATATACTTTTATTTACTAAATAAACTAAAGTTAAAAAAAAAAAAATCTAATCAAATCAAGAAGTAACACAAGAAAATGACATAACAATAACGAGGCTATATACAGGTGGTACCGGTACTGAGCCACAGAACCCTCTGGACAAGTTTTTCATGCAACCCAAAAGGGTTTTTACCTGGAACCAATAAGGGCTCTTCAAAGGATTATCCTATGGGGACAGCCAAATAACCCTTTTAGGTTCTATAAGCACATTTTTTCCCCCCGAAGAGTGTACTTACTGTATGTTATCTTTTTAAGTAGCTATACAGGTGTTATAGATGACATGTTTGTCTTGAATTGATTCTGTGACTGAGATACTTTCAAATCAATTTGATCCGTTGTTAAATGGTAAAGAAATGAAGTGTGAATTGAACCTACTGCTATTTCAGGACTGCACAGCATGCATTTTTTCAGTGATATACCATACACTCACCTCCTAATTGCTTTACACAGACAGTGTGACACACTGTGTCCTAGAACAGGACACTGACCTATGTCTTACAGCTCGCTGTGTTTTACAGTGGACTCTCTGAGAATGAACACCTCAGCTGCTTTCCACTGTATGCCATTGACGTGGCTATTTCTTACTATTAATAAACAGCAAGAATTGTAATTTTGTATTTCACTGATGTCTCTGACCCTGCTACGGTACTCTAGATGATTCATCCACCCCCTCTCTCCTGTCTCTTCCTCAGCCTACTTTGGTGCCTCCCTCAACAGCTTCATCCATGTCCTGATGTACTCTTACTATGGGCTCTCTGCTGTCCCGGCCATACGGCCCTATCTATGGTGGAAGAGATATATCACACAAGGCCAGCTGGTGAGCCTGCATGTCCCTGTTTCAAACCTCAGAGATGTCATTTCACATCCATAGTTATCAACCATAGTGGAGGCTGCCGAGGGGAGAACGGCTCATAATGTCCGGAACGGAGCAAATGGAATGGCAAACAACTGGTAACCCTGTATTTGATACCATTCCACTCCGGTCATTCCCACAAGCCTGTTCTCACCAATTAAGGTGCCACCAACCTCCTGTGTCATCCAGAGTATAGCTCAGCCAATCTCAGGGTTTTAGTGAATGTGACAAAGGCCCAATGAGATGAAACAAAAACATGAACCATTGGTATAGATTGAAAGTGCAATATTTCCCCCATCCATTTAAGGTATTCTGTAGGCCTTGGATCAATGGTATTTATTTATGCATACTGTGTGTGCGTGCATGTGTGCATTGATGTTCACTTAGTTTACAAACAATTAATGACATTTTTGTCTCATTCCTCTATAGATTCAATTCTTTTTGACCATGTCCCAGACCATCTGTGCAGTCATTTGGCCATGTGGTTTTCCCAGAAGCTGGCTGTTTTTCCAAATATTCTATATGGCCTCGCTTATTGCCCTTTTCTCAAACTTCTACATTCAGGTGAGCGAATATAAAACTCTTGCATTAATTAGACAGTATTTCAATTCATTATGGTGTTAAGTATTTTACACTGGTGGTGACGGGGTTAAATAAAACCGTGCATTGTCTACAGTAGTGTTCTTCAGATTTTGAGATCATCCTAATGTGTTGACTTCTTCCCTCTTTTTTAGACTTACAAGAAACACAGTGTTTCACAAAAGAAGGCGTATCACCAGAATGGCTCTGTTGATTCGCTGAATAGCCATGCGAATGGGGTGACACCCACGGAAACCATTACACACAGGAAAGTGCGGGCGGACTGAAGCTTGAATAACCTCTCAATCCTAACTTTTGTGCATATCTACTATGTATGTAATATTGCTAGGAGCGATGTAGGATTTCTTATGAAGAAATGTATTAGAAGAGCATAGCTAGTTTATTCACAATATAAGAAAAGCCATGTTAATCTGAAAGGGATTCCTAACATTTTGCACACCGCTGTCTGTTACTATTCATATTGAATCTAAGTTATTTACAGTTAAGTAACAAGGATAGCAGAGGAACCACAGTACAGAACAGTCCCAGATACCCACTTCCTTTTAATGCTGCACAAGACTTTCAAATGTGTCCACTGAGTAACTTTAGAGAGGTTCACCTTCATTGCTTGCATTGTAAAGTTTAGTTTAAAACCAGTTGCAATAATAGATTTGTCTATTGTCTGTATCAGTCAAACAGGTTTGAAAAGCATTTGTCCGTCAAATGGCACTGATCAGAACAATATTTTATGTGAACAAGAAATACTATAAATTCAGTTTTATTTTAGTTCTTGCTTTAGATAATGCTGTTGTTGTAGCAATAGTTTACATACAAGGGCATTTTATGAGAGCCCTAATCTCTTGTGGACAGATGCAGGTAACATAAATCGAGCATCTGACGCAATTGTGCAATTTTAGTTCTGGGTGTCCGTGACTATTCCTCTACAGTAGCAATTTAGTTTCTATCTAATCTTTTCCCAGTTTGAATATTTATTTCCTACTTTATTGCAACACATTATACAACAAAAAGCTAAAATCACACTGATAGTGTCATGGATTGTGTTAAAAATAGATGAAGTGTGTTGAAATAGTTAAATGTGTCTACTCAACCCTCAGAATTCAGCCCCATATGATATTAATGTATGCATACATGACTGTAAATCACTTTGTATAACAGCGTCTGCTAAATGGGTTATTATTATATGACATATATTCTCATTATCTCTCTGAACCCAAAGTCACCATTTTACTGTTATATGTGCTGAGAATGTCAACCTCATCTCCATGGAATGCAGAAAACAATTAATACAATTATAAACCAAACTTAAACTCTGTATCATATTTAATATAGTTTACATATATGTGCTGTGTTTTAAACCCATTCCTCCCTCTTACACTAGTGTTTCCCTCATTAGATTGAATCAGGATAAAAGTTACATCAAGCCATGATGTGACTATTGTGTTTTCTCCAAAGCGTTGCCTTAATAGATGTTGCTACCTATATGTTTAACTTGTTCCCTTCGTTATGGAATTGTATTATAGTCCATGTATGCCTTAATTATGAAATACAGGGGCCAAATCGCCAACTTATGTTGTAGAGATGTGTCTCGCTTTGAAAGCCATTTAAAGCGCTTATCTATGGCTGGGTTTACACATACAGTCCAATGCAGATTTTTTTCTTCACCAATTGGTCTTTTGACCAATCAGATCAGCTCAGAAGTAGATCTGATGTGAAAAGATCTGATATGATTGGTAAAAAGACCAATTAGTGAACAAACATATCAGAATTGGGTTGCCTGTTTAAACGCAGCCTAAATCAGCTGAAGGATGTAATCTACTGTTGAAATATGGTGAGATGAATGGTGTAATAAACTGTTGTCAATGTGGCTGGATGAATGATGTAGTTCTGGGTGTCCTTTGAAATGTGGTCAGATTAATTATGTAATCAACTGTTGTAAATGTGGTCAGATGAATGATGTCATCAACTGTTGAAATTTGGTCAGATGAATGATGTAATCAACTTTTGAAATGTGGTCAGATGAATGATGTAATCAACTTTTGAAATGTGGTCAGATGAATGATGTAATCAACTTTTGAAATGTGGTCAGATGAATGATGTAATCAACTTTTGTAAATGTGGTCAGATTAATTATGTCATCAACTGTTGAAATGTGGTCAGATGAATGATGTAATCAACTTTTGTAAATGTGGTCAGATTAATTATGTCATCAACTGTTGAAATGTGGTCAGATGAATGCCGTTTTGAGAGAGAAACAGCAGGACACCACATTATTATGTCTGTGAATAGACTGCAAAATCAGATTTGTATACACAGTAATCTGTAGAAATGTACTCAGCTTTCTAACAATGCAAGTGAAGCCAGCCTCGAAGCTGTTGCATTTGTAATGTCACTGAGATTGGAATTAATAAAAGCATTCAAGCTTCATCTAGATCTCCCATGGTGTATTTCAGGCATCATTCTAGAATCTAGATGGAGCACTCTGATCAAGCCACAGCCATTACTGCTTCCTCATTAGCATCATCACCCTCAGGGCACATTGCAATTATCACTTACACGGATATTCCCTAGCTACAATATCTCTCGCTTCTTATTAAGCCAGCTATTTTACATTAAGCTTACTTATATTATAGATATAAATAATTGTAAAGTGTGTGTTCAGTTATGCACCCCATAAGTAATAATTTCAAGCTTGTGGGGATTGTTATTTCACCAATCTCTGATGATTTCTTCCTCTGTTGTATGTTCATTTTCCCTGGTTGGTGAACAAAAGTATCACATGGGGAATACTCTGTTTTCAATCCACAGACTTTGATCCATAGGTTATAATCATGACATTGAAGAGCATGAAAACATGACAGTATTATGACAGTGCTTATGAGGACACACCCTAACATGACACCTAGACAACTATCAAAGGTCATGTGAAAGATCAGATTTCACCATTATCATGAGGAAAGCTAATTTTAAATTGCATTTTTGCATTCAATTTCATTTAGATACATTTTGCTAAATAGAACCTTTAATACGATAAGGTAGTGATGCAACGCAGCAAGCTTCCAATCATCATATTTTGTAATCCGATACAAATTTAATGTAGATCAAATATTTTTCTAATCCGTTTCAGCTTTTCAGCCCTGGGTTCCTAGAATATGTAATAGGTGGATTATGTGTGCCTGAGATTTTTTTCTTGTGTTGGGTATGGGGCAGTGTTGTATTATGATTGGGGTTGTGTAAGAACTCTATCAGAGTTGTGTTTTGGTTGTTGGTGTGTGTGCATGCTTTATAGTCACAGATGACAGCAAGGTTTACATTTCAGTTTGCTGCACGGATTCCATTTCCTGGATTGTAAAAGCTAGTGAACTACTGTACCAAAGTAGGCCACATGTTTTCACTGCACCATGCAGCTACAACCACCAAAAAATGTAATTTAATTCAAAACTTCAATTTATAGTGTAATATATTATCCCAGATGCTTTGACCAGTCAAATGCAATGCTTAGTACACTACTCCCCTCTCAGCCGAAATCTGACAAGAAAAACAACTACGTAGTTCCCACATGTGTTTATTCCAGTTGATCTCCCAGATGGGAGAACATAGTTTACTACAGAATTAACAAAAATGTGAAAAGGTTAATTGTTGGGAACAGGTGAAAAACATCCTACTAATGCCATTTTATGTCATCATTCTGGACATCGATCCAGTCTTTAAAAGAAGGAATGATTTTTTTTTTTGTGACAGCCAAAAACATAATGGCTGTGAGACCCACTCACACCATAAGATTAGAAGCAGATGCAGTTGATTGGTATACATACATTCATTAAAAAACATTTCAGACACAAACCAACAGGAAGAGAGGTATGCATTTAGTCTAGGTGATGTGTAAACTCTGTCTCAGCTGCCCTACAATGGGCGTTCAGAAAATGCTGTGTAGCTCTTCACACGTGCAAAGTAAAAGGATGCGTACATCTGGTCCAAGTCGAAGGCAGTGACAACTGTCTCGCCGGTGGATCTGCAGGAAAAAGTCAACATTAATAAAACATTTTATGTCCCCAATAATTTCTCTTGCAATGACATTCATAGACTGAATGCTGTCAAAATCAAAACCCTGGATAACCAGTGTATTACCTGTAGGTGATGTGGCATGAATGGTGGATCCAATTCAGCTTGTTGAAGCTCTGGCGCCCCCCGGAGGACAACTGCAGTCCCACATGAAAGCTGTGTTCTGTCTCGGGCGCCGCTGGGTTCCGCCGGCAGAACCGAGAGATTCTCTGGTACTCTGCCACCTTCTGTCAAGAGAACACACACAGGGAGTCAGAACTGGACAGACAAATCACTTTTCAATCATCTGTGGACGATGACACGGGTCTAAGGAGTCTGAAGTGTTAACAATTAGGTCATTTGTAATTTTCTCCTTGTATTATGTGTCCTGCACTGCACCAGTTGACCCAGTTAATGTGTGAGGAAACTGCCTATCTTGTTGGGTTTAAGTTATAACAGGAATGGAAAATATGCTAATAACTTTCCACATCAAGTTATCACCTCTTCTTTTCTTTTGGAGACAACAACAAAGACTTTGGTTTGATTGTCTGTGTCCTGCGACAGACGATAATGACCACACATAATGGACTCCACCCTGTGTAAAGGGAAAATTAAAGCCATTAATGTTACAAATCAAATCGTTTTGACAAAAAACTAACTATTATTGCCCTGAAATGTTACACTGTCGTCCAAGTCTGGAGTGTATGTTGTGTTCTAAAGACCTGGTGTTCCTGCTACGTAGACGGGGAACAGTGACCAGTGGGTCCTCAGGTGTGGTCAGCATCATGACTTGGCCATCAGGGAAAAAACGCAGATATCTGGGGACAAACAGTACACCTAGTCTTATCTGACTGCATGATAGATCATTAGGATATCACAACAAGGAAACTAGTGACTGACTGAGGACCCTACCTGTAGTACTCCACTTGGTGCCAAGCCCTATAGAATCCATCAAGGGACTCCTCTCCCTGACGGATGTATGCCGTCTTGCTGATGTAAACACCTTCAAAATCAATATTGAAAAACCACAGATTGTTTTATTTGGTAAATTCAATCTAGTTTTAGCTATGCAACTTATGCTAGACATGCCAACTGTGCATTGGTATTGAGGAAATAGACAAGTCTGTGAAACAATCCCACTTATAAGGGATTTTCTCTCTCTAAGAAAGATAAATAACTAATGTTCCTTAAATGTTTACCATCAAAGCGCACACGTGGCCTCTCAAGAAACATCTCCCTCCAGGAGTTGAAGGGCACCAGTTTGGTACAGCTCCGGCCCCACGCTCTCAGACAGGCCGAACGCCAAATCTCTGGGTCCCTGAGGAAATATCAACACAGAGGGGAAATAATCATCTCTGTTCCATTTGAAAAACCAATATGTCATTTAGGAGCCTGTTTTGATCCAGTGTAAGGACCAGTCATTCACAGCACTGGCATGAATTAAAATGAATCCAAGCCATGTTCATTGAAAATATGATGGATTTGTATAGTCTATGGTCTGACCTAGCACAAATGTAGAAGCCTCTACAGACTAAGGAGAGCTGCTCCAGGGCACGCAGGTCCAGATCACGGGACACAACCCAACGGAAGATGTACATCAAGACCTCTGGGGGCAGGGCTGGGGACAGAAACCAGACCGTAAATACAGTGTAATAATAGAGTAGTGCCAATCTAATATGCTTCCAGACAACGGTTTATTGAGACGTTTCCATCCTGACCCAAGATCCCAGTGGGATAGAAACACTGAAGACTTACCCGTGTGTCTTAATAAATCACTGTGGGAGCATATTATGGGAGTTGCCAACATTACTTTTTACATGTTATTCATGTCTTCTGTCTAGGACCTGAATTGTGGTGGTCTTTGTAGCTCAGTTGGTAGAGCATGGCACTTGTAATGCCAGGGTAGTGGGTTCGATTCCCAGTAGCACCCATTTGTAAAATGTATGTACGCATGACTAAGTTGCTTTGGATAAAGTCATCTGCTAAATGGCATATATTATGATTGCCTGAGCTCTCCCTACCTGAGATGTGCATCTGAGCCATATCCACCTCAGGAACACATATCTTCAGAGAGTTGTCTTGCAGAGTGAGCTGCTGATGGAAGTAGGCCAATAGATCCTCTATTTCACCATCCATGTCATTCTCATTGCTTAGGAAACAGATATGCAGTGTCACACATGGTAGGACTTGTATGGAACAGAGGAGTGACAAGGAGTTCAGATGGCGCACACTTTCAATGTGTACGGTATTCAATGTAGTGTTACAAATTGCCAAAAGTATTAAGATGAAAAGACTTACCCGCCATCTGGATCAGGGGAACGACTGTAGTTGATTTTGAACTCAATGTCAGGCACAATCTGCATTGCCCTGCGATAGTACTTAATTGCTGTAAATTAGGGCAGGAAAAGGGTTTAGCTGTGCTTTTATGTAAAAACATTATTCCCAATCCCAACTACAGTCACACAAGAATCCCATTCAAGTCATGGTACTGATATTAGTATTTTTGCCGCATCATTTTATAAATCATCAATAAAATACTTTGTTGAGCTTCACAATCCATTTTAGATACATACTATGATCATTAGCACATCACATAGAAACCAGTGAGTGACTGAGGCCCCTACCTGTAGTCAAGCCCTATAGAATCCATCAAGGGACTCCTTTAGACATGACACACAAAAAAATGATCAGTTCCATGACTTGAATGAGTTTTGCCACAAATGCAAAAACATTACTAAACTAAACCAAAGCATGGATTGCTGTCATACCTTGTCCATAGACTGCTGAGAGGGCAAGGAAACCAATGTGTCACTTTGTAATTGGGTGAACCATCCCTTTAAAAGGTCCATAATTTTAACCATACTGAGACAAAATACTAATTTTCAAAAGTGAGTGCTATTTTGCTTTTCCCAACTTGTCTCACAGACATGCATACCTTCATAAACAGCTCCATTCTCTTCTTCCTCAACAGCTTTAAGGAACAACTCTCTGGCCTAAGACAAAGAAACAAAATATAGTAACGATAGTGAAGACAACTATTAGCATGCAGTCAAATCTGTTGTAAAACTACTATTCTAAATGGCTGACTTTTTCCTCCCGGGCCAGTTCCTGTTTTCTTTTCAAGTCTGCAGCTCTCGACGACAGTCCTCGGTTCCCCCCATTGGACGCAGAGTTGGGCTTCAGTTCAGACATCCACTGGGCCCTGAACACATTGAGCTCCACCTAGACATATGGACAATGATGTACAAGTGACTGACATGAAGCGTTTTCTTATTGCCTGGGTCAAGTAGTGAGTAGTCTAGTAAATTTAGCCTGCTCTGAGGTTACCCCAGTGGGCAGGTGAAAACAAGAAAGCATTCCAGTAGCCTAAAACAGATCTTTCTAGTTCCTCCCCATTGTTTAAATAAAATACTGACAATTGATGGAAATCCGGCAAGTTAAGACCTGCTTTTTTTTATACTGAGACCAACCAAAACACAAAGAAATCCAGTACTGATCTTTCTGATTCCTCCCCTATGTGTAGGTGAATAGCAGCCAATATAATATAGCACTTCTGCATGTAAAAAGCTTGTAAAATTTCTCAGGGCAAGTGATCATAATCTTCAGCCAACCCCCAAAAAATACACCTGGTGCCTTTAAGACTTTAATGTGTACACACACAAAATGACAAATCATGAGCTACAACACTCCATTGTGTCAGCTCTGTTAATCATAACTGAGTGCATGGCTGCTATCATGAAAAAAAAAAATCAATATGGATTTCTACATTTAAAGACTTCATTATCATGCAATCCTGAGACGTAACAATAACTGTGTAGACTTTGTATTGTGGGGTTCTAAAGTGGCGCTGCGGTCTAGGGCACTGCATCTCAGCAGTGCCCAACCTGGTTCAATTCCGGTCTGTATCACAACCGGCCATGGGAGTCCCATAGGGCAGCGCACAAATGGCCCAGCATCATCCGGGTTAGGGTTTGGCCGGGGTAGCTCGTCATTGTAAATAAGAAGTTGTTCTTAACTGACTTGCCTAGTTAAATAATGGCTAAATAAATAACAATTCAAAATAAGTAATCTTACGTGGAGGTTTGCATCATCAGTACTTCCATTCTCTCCATCTTGATCTTCTACAATGCCAAGAGAGTTGATAACGCTTTCAGCCTGGGCAGAAAAAAACATGTTTTGTTAAAATAACTAGGCCTAAACATGGCAGAGAATCACAAACAAATGTCTAACAAATAGGGTTGAAATAAATCAGCAAATATTTAAGTCATTAACCAAATGCAAGCTTTGTTTATGGGAGTAATGTGGTTGGACAGAAAGACAAGCACAACAAATATTCAAGGAGGATGGGATCACGGTTAAAGTTACTTAGAGGTGTAGCATGCACAATGTGCACACGTTAAGTAGAACACGTAGCTAACTGGAGACGAACTGCATTGGCTTTTGCCTCTGCCCGGCAAGGCACTAATTTAACGTTACCTATACATGTGACAAACAGGAAGCAAGCATGGTTTAGCACGCCACATTGCCTGAATGTACTTTTCAGACAGTTAACTTGTCTATTCATCTTTAATGTATCAATACATTAACTACCAGTAGCTACCTAGTTAGCAAACGTTAACTAGTTCGTATCATTGTGGGACTCCCAAGTGGCGCAGCGGTCTAAAGCAGTGCTCGAGGCGTCCTTACAGACCCTGGTTAGATTCCAGGCTGTATCACAACCGGCCGTGATTGGGAGTCCTATTGGGCAGCGCACAATTGGCCCAGCATCGTCCGTGTTAGGCCGTCATTGTAAATAATAAGTTGTTCTTAACTGACTTGCCTAATTAAAAAGTGGCATGTTTTACATGCATGTTTACGACTACGGGACACGTCATGCAACCACCAGCAGTAGGCGTGAGTGACCATACTTCCTAGCTAACGTTAGCTAGCTAGCTCGACAACAAGTAGCCGTGTGCAAGGATTAGCCTAAAAAACAAACGACATTGAGCTACCATTATGGCTTATCTGTAAGCTCTTCTGTTGTCCGTAAACGTTTTCAGGAAAGGGTCTACAGATCACGGTCAGAAAAACGGACAACACAACGTGGAAATTTGAGGGATCGCAGAAATGCAGCCATTTCGACGACGTGCTGACGAGTGTGTGTAGCTAGAAAGTCACTTACAACGGTGTGTGGGCGTGACGTCAATACACCACGTGACTAACTATTATGCACTATATCAGCACTCTTATCACAGAAGTTTTTACCTTTCTGCTTGTTGTAGGCTAATACATGTAGGCTAGTACATGGGCCACACAAACAAGTATCATCCTTCCCTGATTAGCATCTTTTGCTAAAATCGTTCCATCCTAGAGTGATCCTGATTCCCGATTGTACCATGTAGGGGGTGTTATTGTTATGAAAGAGAAAGTTAGGGTACATCTCAATATAGTCTGAATTGGCATCTTCTCTTCTCACAACTTGGAAAAACAGGACTGGTTAAAGCAATATGGTTGGGAATTAGCTTTACCTGTTCAGTGCAGATGAAGGAAATGAAAAAGCCACTTTATGCAATTTTTTAAAAACCTTTATTTAACCAGGCAAGTCAGTTAAGAACAAATTCTTATTTTCAATGACAGCCTAGGAACAGTGGATTAACTGCCTGTTCAGGGGCAGAACGAAAGATTTATACTTTGTCAGCTCTGGGGTTTGAACTTGCAACCTTCCGGTTACTAGTCCAATGCTCTAATCACTAGGCTACCCTGCAAGATGTACCCAAATGTTTTATTTGATTAAACTTCATAACATTAAAAAAAAGTGGTACCCTCACCCCTGTCCCACCCTAAAAGCAGCCAATCACACACTCCCAGCATACAGCACAAGTCAAAAATTTGGATACACATACTCATTCAAGGGTTTTTATTTAATTTGACAATTTTCTACATTATAGAATAGTAGTGACGAAATCAAAACTACGAAATAACACATATGGAATCATGAAGTAACCAAAAAAGTATTAAACCAATCAAAATATATTTCTATTTTAGATTCTTCCAAGTAGCTACCCTTTGCCTTGATGACAGCTTTGCACACTCTTGGCATTATCTCAACCAGCTTCACCTGGAATGCTTTTCTAACAGTCTTGAGGGACTGAGCACTTGTTAGCTGCTTTTCCTTCACTCTGCGGTCCAACTCATCCTAAACCATCTCAATTGGGTTGAGGTCAGTGGATTGTGGAAGCCAGGTCTTCTGATGCAGCACACCATCACTCTCGTTCTTGGTCAAATCGTCCCTTACACTGCCTGAGGGTGTGTTGGGTCGTTGTCCTGTTGATAAACAAATTATAATCCCACTGAGCCCAAACCAGATGGGATGGCGTGTCGCTGCAGAATGCTGTGGTAGCCATGCTGGTTAAGTGTCCCTTGAATTGTAAATAAATCACTGACAGTGTCACCAGCAAAGCACTCCCACACCTTCTCATTCATGCTTCCTGGTGGGAACCACACATGCAGAGATCATCCTTTCACCTACTTTGCATCTCACAAAGACACGGAGGTTGAACAAAAAATCTAAAATTTGGACTCATCAGACCAAAGGATAGATTTCCACCAGTCTAATGTCCATTGTTCATGTTTCTTGGCCCAAGCAAGTCTCTTCTTATTATTGGTGTCCTTTAGTAGTGGTTTCTTTGCAGAAATTCAACCATCAAGGCCTGATTCACGCAGTCTTCTCTGAACAGTTGATGTTGAGATGTGTCTGTTACCTGAACTCTGTGAAGCATTTATTTGGGCTGCAATTCCTGAGGCTTGTAACTCTAATGAACTTATCCTCTGCAGCAGAGGTAACTCTGAGTCTTCTTTTCCTGTGGCAGTCCTCATGAGAACCAGTTTCATCATAGTGCTTGATGGTTTTTGCAACTGCACTTGAAGAAACTTTCAAAGTTCTTGAAATGTTCCGTATTGACTGACCGTCATGTCTTAAAGTAATGATGGATTGTAAATTTCTACTTGCTTATTTGAGCTGTTCTTGCAATAATATGGACTTGGTCTTTTACCAAATAGGGCTATCTTCTGTATACCCCCTACCTTTTCACAACACAACTGATTGGCTCAAACGCATTAAGAAGGAAAGAAATTCCACAAATAAACTTTTAACAAGGCACACCTATTAATTGAAATGCATTTCAGCTGGTTGAGAGAATGAATGCCAAGAGTGTGCAAAGCTGTCATCAAGGCAAAGGGTGACTACTTTGAAGAATCTCAAATATAAAATATATTTTGATTTGTTTAGGGGGAGGGGGTAGAAAAAGGAAAGGTCACCTGGACCCAAGCAGGGAGGGTGGGTTGGCAGCTACAAAAGCTTGGTGAAGCTTGCTAACTGTGAAGCTGCTGAAGAGGCTAACGTTAGTCAACTCCAACTGACGCAACATAACAATATGACATAGCAATATGTGTTGAAGATTGGGTTGGTGTCAGGTCTAATGATTTATATATACACTAGCTGCTCCCGGAGGGCACTGTTCTGAAGCCTCCACACCTCCATCTTGGCCCTCCCTCACGGTGTAAAAAATATTTTGGAAGCTATAGAAATGCATTTATTAATGTCTACATTTGTTTTTGCCACCTTGATTCTATTTCGGACACATTAATGCATACTTTTACTATATATTATGTGAGATAAACAGAAAAATAAAAGATTAAAAAGTATATAAAACATTTTCTTTAAAGTATAGTTTTTTGAAAGTTCTGTTACTGTCCCCACTACAAAAAAAAATGTATCTTAAATACATGTAATTTTGTTCTTGAAACATTTAATGAAATACCGTAGAATTCCATTTATTGCTATGGAGGACTGCTCCTTCTGGGGAGTGCCAAAATGGCCGAACAGTGGCTGGAATTCCAACTCGGGACTCTTTCCAGAGCTCCGGCTTTCAAACCACTGACGTCATGAATTGGCCATATATTTTTCCTAGTTCCCAGTTCTTTTGAACATGGCATAAACCCAGGATTGCATATGCTATTGTCACGTTCAGATCGATTTCGCAGTCGTATTTTTTCTGAGTTCCCAGTTGTTTTGAACGCACTGAAGTCGGACATTTCCGAGTTCCCAGTTCTTTTGAACGCGGCATTATATAAATCATTGGTCAAAGCAGAGATGATACACTTTGTACGCAGGCTTGGTCAGATGTGGTAAGAACACCAAGTCCAGTAGATGGCGGTAATGTGACATAACATTGGTTGCCAACCTCCGTCAAACACCACTGATGTAGAATACGCAAATCTGCGACGCCCTTGGTCGAGCAGCTGTGATTTATTGTGATGGGCCTGGAGGTAATGTGAGTGAGTGTGCTCGACTCTATACAAGTAGTTTATTGGTGTTGTCTTCAAATGTCCGTTATTCGAGTTGAAACGGATTGGGTGGGTGTCTTTTTAACTATTTTGACTTTGCTTTTTGTCATTATTATCAGCAGAAGTCAAAGATTGATCGTGTGTCTAGCTAACGTTAACCTTAGCTCGACTGCAACATCTGTTTCTCGTTGCAGCAGTAAACATAACATGACATTCTGGTCAGAAATCTTACCAGACAGTTTTTACTCTTAAAATCGTATGCATGCCAGCCCTGTAGGTAACGTTTGCTAGGTAGCTAGTAATGAAATAGGCTAAAACAGTCTGACTACTGTCTGTTGAAGGTCTAGTCAGAAGATCATTTGCATGAAATTAGAAACCATCTGTCTCAGATTCCTTGTATTGTCTGGAAACGGAAAAATAAGTGTATATTTCTCCCCTGTGATTGGTTCTATGGCTTCCTCTAATGACACCCCACCCCTTCCCATCCCTTTTCCTCAGGATGAGGCAAGAAGCCCATGACAACATGAGTCCTCCAGCTGTGCCTGTGGTCCACTGTTGTTGTCACAGGAACATCTGGTTACACTCAACTGCTGCAGGAGGCTGCCAGCCTACCACCTCTGTGTTCCTTCAACCTACCACCTCTCTGTGTTCCTTCAGCACGTATTGATCTGATCTGCTCCTGGGCGATGTTGAGGAGAGGGCAGCACCATGAATAGATACACCACGCTCAGGCAACTCGGGGATGGCACCTACGGCTCAGTCATCCTCGGCCGCAGCCTGGAATCAGGAGAACTGGTCGCAATTAAGAAGTGAGTGGACATTGTCATAGCATTGTTAGTATGAAAAAAAGAAGGCTGTGATCTCTGTGTGCAATTGCAGTCCCACCTTTTGAAGGGTTGGTGTATAGTGTAGGTTACATATTATCCTCTGGTACCTAAATTGGAATGGCTTCAACTTACAAGTTGTTGTAGCTGCTAAGCCGTGTAGTAAAATTAGCTGTCAGTGCCTGTGGGATTCGCTAGGAATGGCATTAGCCGGTGGCCAATCCCACGCGTGGTTAAGCTGACAGCTGTCTAGGCAGATGTCGACGAATGAAAGTGTACGGATGACTGACAGGCCCACCTATTTGGCTGAGTTGAAAAAAAGGCATCTTTTGGTGAGTACCTTTGGGCAGGATCATAAAAACGTCTGGCTTCTAGTTATAACTTTGACAGGAGGTATGTGGGGGGTTCGGCAGCCACAGACTAGTTGCATAAATTTATGATGTTGGTGCTCTCTTGAGCTCTCTTGAGATTGAAATGGACAGGGCCTCTGCCTGTTATAAACCTGCTCTTTTCAATCATACATTTTATACGTATTCATCAAACTTCTTATATCAATGAAAAGAGTCCCGATATGATTTACAATAAAAAGTATGATCTATGATATGTTGGTCCTTTAATTCAGTTACGCTGAAATGATTACATATTTGTTTCAGAATGAAGAGAAAATTCTACTCATGGGAGGAATGCATGAATCTTCGTGAGGTCATAGTAAGTTCTCCTTCCCAGATATGATGCTTGTGGGTAAAGTGCTCCACCTAGTGCAGTGTTTCCCCTAGGATTTTGTCCAGCAGTGGTGGAAAGGGAGGCACTGTACCACACCGGTATAGGGCAGCCTAAAGAATACAGCCTATGCTTTCAGTTGTTCAGTTGTCTACTGTTTCACCTCTACTCAAAACCACAGAAACCAACACAAAGAATCGAGAAGGTGACTCTTGTGTGTACTGTCTTTGGATTTTAACTCTCTAGTTCCTCACTCAGACCCAGACATTCATTCTTTGCTGAGAGCTTGAATCCAAAGGAGTATAGCAGCATTCTAGAAGAAAACCAGCCCTCCAGGGATCTTGGTTGGAATGTCAGCTGTAAATAGCATGTGCCACCACCAAGACCCATAACGACTTTCCCCTCTACTCAAAACTATGGCATGGTGCCTCCATTTACCTCCATCCTTTTCAGTGCATGGGAAAACTTCACCTGCATTTACTATGATCTGCTCTAGTTTTCTTTATTACACCTGAGTTATAAAGCATAAAGAAATCCCTAAAGGCTGCACCTTAAGAAATACCAGTTGTTCCCCACACTGTACCCAAGATGATATACAGTTTATTCATGCTTTGATTGTCAATCAATATTTTTATTTTGAACTATAGTGTATTTGTTGTATGCCGGTTTTAAGGTTCAGATCTTCTGTCTTACCTTTTTATTTTTCTAAGTCTGGAGGCCGACAGCAGCTTAATTGGGGAGAATGGGCTCGTGGTAATGGCTGGAGCGGAATTATTGGAATGGTATCAAATGCATCAAACAAATGGTTTCCAGGTGGTTGATGCCATTCCATTTGCACCGTTTCAGCCATTGTTATGAGCTGTCATCCCCTCAGCAGCATCCTGTGGTATCTAAGTCTGGCCATGATGGAGTGTTGCAGAGCTGTTTTTGATGATTTACAGATTGAGGTTATTTCCCTGGTTGCTAAGGTACCATCTAATTTGTTCACTCCTTTCAGTCCTTGAAGAAACTCAACCACGCGAATGTGGTCAAACTCAAGGAGGTTATACGGGAAAATGACCACTTGTACTTTGTCTTTGAATACATGAAGGAGAACTTGTATCAACTAATGAAAGACAGGTAAATATAGCTTTTTTTGATTCACATAGCCTATATTTAGGCTATTTGAAATGGGTTTAGTGCTTTGGGGATAATTGTCAGTAGGTCAAAATCATAGCTCATATATTGTTATCTGTATCATGTTACAGGTCTCGGCTGTTCCCTGAATCTGCCGTGCGAAATATTATGTTCCAGATACTGCAGGGATTAGCTTTTATTCATAAGCATGGTATGATTAGAATGATACACTAGCACTTTTTGCTAATGCTTTTTACTTTTACTTGCTTTTTACTTTACTTTGTATGCTCACTGTATGATTTTCCCCCTAGGATTCTTTCACAGGGATATGAAACCTGAGAATCTTCTGTGCATGGGACCAGAGCTTGTGAAAATAGCTGACTTTGGGCTTGCCCGTGAGATAAGATCTCGGCCGCCATACACAGATTATGTTTCAACGAGATGGTTAGTTTTGTTACCTCCATATGATGGGTTTATGTGTCACTAACCACATTTCTATCCACAGCTTTTATACGAGTGAAGTCATACCGTATATAAAAAATAAATCACGCGATTTAAATGCTTACAGATCATTTGTTAATTCGACATGGTGGGATATATTTATGTCGGTAAAGTTAATAATGCGAGAAATGGCGTTGGAAACGCCTTTATGCACAAATATTGATATAATAACCATCATATGTCGTGGAATTTCAGTACTGAGAGAGACTTAGTCAGTTCTTCAAACAATCATCTTATTGCAATAATGAAACTGTCAACTCAACAGTCTTGACTGTTAGGCTGAGAGCCTACCCTTTACAGACCATGCTGTTCCTTATATATCTCGTACCAAGATTGCTTAGTCATAGCTGGTTCAACCCACCCCCCCATATACTTGGGTTCATCCTATGGTCATCTGCCTCTGGTGCTGTCTCCCAGATGCCAGGAAGATTGGGACTACTGAGGCCTTTGCTCTGTTCCTCCAGGCTCTCTCGATCTCGGAGACACCCACCGCATCTTTTATCTATGGAATGCCATCTGTAGGTTTTTACTTAGCCATCACTTAATCAGTTGCCAGCCCCAGCTTCAAAACACTCCTCTCAGTTCACTCAGGATGAAGGAAATATCTTACTACAATATTAGTTAAGTAAATCATTTTAAACTATTAATCTCAAACAAATAAGGTGAACACGTAATTTTTCCCTCACACATATCAAAGTAAACTTTGAGTCACTCGATGATATGGTGTTTGGCCCTCCCACTACGACTTTGGAAACCATGCAGTTTATAAGGCTACAGATGAAATAAGTTATGATGATCTTCACAGGGTGGTGAAAGTGCAGAGTGATGAGCTTGATGCTGCTTTCCAATAAATATTGAGGGTCTTATTCTGGTGACATGATGATCGATGCTTGAATGCCATTTGACAATTTTTTTTTTTTTTCTCGCTCTTATCCATAATCTCATCATACACAGTAGGCCAGCCTACCCGTACTGTATCTGTGAGCTGTTGGCTAGAGCGCACGTGCCAAGCCCAGAGTAGACACATTGGCTATTTAATGTAACACTTTTTGTGACAAAACTATTGATAGAGTTGAAAGTCCGATGGAAACACTTTGGACTTTAGATTTTGATCCGGTACATAAAAACATACGCATTTTGTGTGCACTACGTCATCACATACGTCAGTTTGGTGGAAACACCACTGGTGGGAAAATGCGCATATTTTCAATGCGAATTTTAGAATCTTCGCCAATTGGATGGAAACCTAACTACTGACACCATATTTATATCTGAATTTATTTTTCAAATTTTCTGTCAATTTGTGACATTAAACCTCTTGTATTTCTCTTATCATGGGGAGCATCAACCAGCCTATAAAGACCTTCTCCCTTCCCTGTGGTGTCTTCCAGGTACAGAGCTCCAGAGGTGTTGCTGAGGTCCACCTCGTACAGCTCTCCCATAGACCAGTGGGCTGTGGGCTGCATCATGGCAGAGCTTTACACCCTCAGGCCTCTGTTCCCTGGCTCCAGTGAAGTGGACACCATCTTCAAAATCTGCCAAGTCCTGGGAACTCCAATGAAGGTAGCCTTGTTCTCTGGGGCTGTTAGATCCAGAATGTCAGCCAAAAGCAAGCTATACTGTCCTCACATCATCATGTAAAATGTCTTGTGGTGGTGTTAAATACAGAAATCAAACCTCACTGAAGATGTGATCAGTCTTGTGTAATGTGCTTTTGAAATGACAAACTTCACAGATTATTTGTCATAACATCAAAAAAATGGTTACATCTATTTTATTACTATATGGTAAAATAAGCAGGTCAATAATCATTGTGTTGGATCCACTTCTTCTAGAATGACTGGCTGGAGGGCTTCCAGTTGTCAGCAGCCATGAATTTCCGCTGGCCCCAGTGTGTCCCCAGTAATCTGAGCAGTCTGATCCCCAACGCCAGTACTGAGGCCATCCAACTGATGAGAGACCTACTCCAGTGGGACCCTAAGAAGAGGCCAGCCTCTGCCCATGTAGCAAACCTTGGCTTGGGCATATCTCTGTTATAATCTAGGCTAAAATAAATGTTTAGAATGGATCCTTAGAATAGTTATTTTACCATCCACTGATAGAATGGTGAATACTGAAATAATTATCAGATTTAAAGCTATGTTAGCTTGTACATTGCTAAACAGGTTAGATATTCTAACATTTTAATGGCATGTCAATTGATTAATATGTCCTGCTTTGGGATCCTTCAAAGCCAATCAATTATTTTATTCTCCATTTGCAGGCCCTCAGGTACTCTTACTTCTACGTGGGTCAGGCGTTGGGCACTCCTCAGCAGATCCTGGAGCAGGGCAGGCCTCAGCCAGGTCCCCTACCTCCACAGCCACCACAACCATTACAGCAGCCCCTGCAGCAGCTACAACCACTGCTGCTGCTCAAGCCAGTGCCCCCTCCCCAGCCAGCGCCCCCAAATCAGCATTTCACCTCGTCCAGGCCCCTGCAACAGATCCATCCAGCCCCAGTCTCAGCCCCCACCCCAGTTCCATCGTACCAGAGGCACTCAAAGCTGTTGCGAGAGCAGCCCAACCGCATGGTGAAGCAGGAGGAGACTGAGATGGTCCCACAGACCCGCTTAACTTACGTTGTTGACAAGAGCTTGCAGAGCCAGGTGAGTTTTCAGTCACCAACCAGGGCTACTTGAGCACGGCAAGCATTCATCAGTGGAATGTCGTTAACTGAATACAAAATTTAATGGAAAGTTGATGAATTCTTCATAAATGTAATTAAACTGTTTTTCTTCTTTCTCTCTCCATAGAGATTGTTAATACACCATTTCCTTTTTTTAACAGTTGACCCAGGAGGCTGAGAATGCCAACTTCTTAAGCTATCAGACGAAACCTAAGGGTGGAGGACGCCGGCGATGGGGCCATGGCACAGGCCTCCTAAAGGGTGACGAGTGGGATGACTTTGAGGACACTGAGCTGACCTCACTAAGTTTTCTGGGCAAAACAAACTTTCCTACAGAAAAACGAAGAGAGGAGACGTTGAGCAGGTGAGATTGTCTGCCTGTGTTATCCCAGTGACCTGCTTTAACCTGCGTTATCCCAGTGACCTGCTTTAACCTGCGTTATCCCAGTGACCTGTGCATTATCAGTCTGATCTTTTCAGATAAGGGCTTTATGTATTTCTGTTATGCCTTTCAGGTACGGAAATGTTTTGGATTTTAGCAGCCCCAAAGTTAAGGGGCAGGTGACGACAGGTGAGGATGCACCTTTGAATCTGAACAAGGCCATGTCCTACCAGGAGCCTTCAAGGACAGCCTCTGCCAAACAGTATTACTTGAAGCAGTCAAGATATCTACCAGGTAGAAAATACAAAAACCTTCCCTTTCTTCCAAGTGGATATTTTTAACAAGACACTTTCAGTTATTGCCAATGTACACTACTGTTCAAAAGTTTGGGGTCACTTAGAAATGTTCTTGTTTTTGAAAGAAGACACATTATCTGTCCATTTAAAATAACATCAACTTGTATCTGGAGCATCAGCATTTGTGGATTTGATTACAGGCTCAAAATGGCCAGAAACAGACATTTCTTCTGAAACTAATCAGTCTATTTTTGTTCTGAGAAATGAAAGCTATTTCATGTGAGAAATTGCCAATAAAGAAGATCTCGTACAACGCTGTGTACTACTCCCTTCACAGAACAGCGTAAACTGTCTCTAACCAGAATAGAAAGAGGAGTGGGAGGCCCCGGTGCACAACTGAGCAAGAGGACAAGTACATTAGATGGTCTAGTTTGAGAAACAGATGCCTCACAAGTCATCAACTGGCAGATTCATTAAATAGTACCCGCAAAACACCAGTCTCAACGTCAACAGTGAAGAGGCGACTCCGGGATGCTGGCCTTCTAGGCAGAGTGGCAAAGAAAAAGCCATATCCCAGACTGGCCAATAAAAATAAAAGATTAAGATGAGCAAAAGAACAGACTGGGAGATTGGAAAACAGTGTTATGGACAGATTAATTTAAATTTGAGGTTCACAAAGAAGAACATTCGTGAGACGCAAATGCTGGAGGAGTGCTTGACGCCATCTGTCAAGCATGGTGGAGGCAATATGATGGTCTGGGGGTGCTTTGGTGGTGGTAAAGTGGGAGATTTGTACAGGGTAAAAGGGATCTTGAAGAAGAAAGGCTATCACTCCATTTTGCAACGCCATGCCATACCCTGTGGACGGTGCTTAATTGGAGACAATTACCTCTTACAACAGAACAATGATCCAATGCACAGCTCCAAACTATGCAAGAACTATTTAGGGAAGAAGCCGTCAGCTGGTATTCTGTCTATAATGGAGTGGCCAGCACAGTCACCGGATCTCAACCCAATTAAGCTGTGGTGGGAGCAGCTTGACCGTATGGTAAGTGCCCATCAGGCCAAGCCAATCCAACTTGTGGGAGGTGCTTCAGGAAGCATGGAGTGAAATCTATTCAGATTACCTCAATGAATTGATAACTAGAATGCCAAAGATCTGCAAGGCTGTAATTGCTGCAAATGGAGGATTCTTGGACGAAAGCTATGTTTGAAGGACACAATTAGTATTTCAATTAAGAATCATTATTTATAACCTTGTCAACATTCTGACTATATTTCTTATTCATTTTGCAACACATTTCATGTATGTTTCCATGGAAAACAAGGACATTTCTAAGTGACCCCAAATGTTTTAACGGTAGTTTTTATCATAAAATGAGGTCACTAATCGGCATTGAGCCTTCTTTTTCAGTAAACTTTGAACTTGATGTAACTGCCATTTTTCTACCAAATCAGAGCCATAAGCATATGTACATGCTCTGATATAGAATGCCTAATGGTTTTCAAACCTGGATGAAACCACATTCTTTTCAGCACCTGATTATCAATGATCATCATCTCAGGAGTGGCTATGTTGCTGAGTCATGATGATGTAGTCTTGTTGAACCACAAGGGGCAGCTTGTTGCAATGGAAATTACATATCAAACTCTATTTCCTAATCTATCCCATCTAACCCTGCAGGTTTAAGTACTAAAAAGAATATGGCAATAAATTCCAACTACAGTGAAAGCAACCTCTGGGGCAGCAAAATTCCTGTTGGAGGAACACTTCCTAACCGAGGCACTCATGGTAATGATTTGTGTTGGGACCAATGTCCTGCATGTTTATCACCTGTCATCCTACTACACTAGTGAGAGGGCTGTGTGGTATAAGCTAGGGTGATGTCTATCTGTGGTGTGTGCTAACAGTATTACATGTAAGGTACATTTCCTGTTATCTTTGATGGCCCAATCACAGGTTCAAATACTCTTCCAAGCGGATATGTACCGAACTATTACAAAAAAGAGGTTGGTTCTGCCGGCCAAAGAGTGCAACTCGCACCTATAGGGGACTCGACAGCATCAAGTGAGTGATCTATAGGGGACTCAACAGCATCAAGTGAGTGATCTATAGGGGACTGGACAGCATCAAGTGAGGGACCTATAGGGGACTGGACAGCATCAAGTGAGGGACCTATAGGGGACTGGACAGCATCAAGTGAGGGACCGGACAGCATCAAGTGAGGGACCTATAGGGGACCGGACAGCATCAAGTGAGGGACCTATAGGGGACCGGACAGCATCAAGTGAGGGATCTTTATAGTCTCGATGCACAGTTGTCAATCCAGGCTAGGTGCTGTGTAGTAACGTAATTCTATTGTAAGGTGATAATGTGGCTTGTCTCTGCTGTCACAGATTATGCAACCTGGAGGTCGTCTAGCAGAAGTCAGATGGGTGCCTCGTCCTATGTGCCGTCGCCCACCAAGACTACGCCTGGCCTACGGTCTCGCCCCCCAGCACAGGCCATCCATGGGCGCACAGACTGGTCTGCCAAATATGGACACCGCTAGTGGCCTCTTTGGGACACTTGTGTTATTTCAGTACTTCAGATTTGTCTTTTCCCTATAAAAGGAAAAATGTATGTTTTCATATCAAAGTATGTACATGTTATACAGCAATAACCTTGGTTTTGTATTAATCTGTGTCTATTGTTCAATGTACAACTTTTTCAGTGTGTGTGTGTATTATATGGATAAATGACCTCTGCAAAATGTTGGTGTCGTCACATTTTGTTCAGTGACAAATTCCATACCATTTTTTTTGTTTATTGCATAGCATAACTTTCTCAACCCCTTCTTAAAATGTTTGTTCCATAGATTTTGTAAAACGGCCCCATGACGTCCCCACGATCCAGTCTATATGCATTTTATATTGCAAATATCACTGTGATATTTTGGCCAACACTGTTTTTCTGTTGCCAATTTGTCTTTTTTTTTACATGTTTTTCTTGGTGCTTTCTTTCATGAGACATTCTGGAATACAGGAAACACTTGATCATTTTTATATTTTATTCATTGTTTTTTTCTCTAAATCAATAACTGTGCTTTATTTTAATCAGAATTGATGACACAATTGGCTTTAGTGTTATCTTTATCTTTGTAATGAATTGTGTGGCTCTCAAAAAAAATTATTGAGAGATTGTACGTTGACTTGGTTTATCTGCTGGGCCAAATTGTAAAAACATGTATAACTGCCAGTTACCAAATGCCATTGCTAACATTTTATTTATGTGGTATTGTAATGACCATTTCATTAACAACAGTTAATAAAGTAATTGGTGTGTATATCGTCTGAATTAGTAATTAAGTAGTTAAGAAAAAAATCTTATTTACAATGAAGGGTCGTTGTGGCCAGGAGAAGAACAATGAATGCTCTTGGGTCCAGAACAGTTTTTTTTTCCAAAAGAAGGCAGACTGCCACGTGCAGTGCCTCATTTGGATGTGTCTGAAGTCTTGGAGCTTGACTTCCCTACGTTTCTCCTACAAATGGGCCTTGAGCTTGTTTGGAGGTTCTAGCAGGGAGTGCAGCTACGCGTATACCAACGATGCTCGTCCGGGAAACTCGTCCTCTTCCACCGAGCGCGGGGCTT
Source organism: Oncorhynchus keta (assembly GCF_023373465.1). Taxonomy (NCBI): domain Eukaryota; kingdom Metazoa; phylum Chordata; class Actinopteri; order Salmoniformes; family Salmonidae; genus Oncorhynchus; species Oncorhynchus keta. Next base: position 16,164,107 of record NC_068444.1, on the reverse strand, counting down.
CGGGAGGGACGCACATGGAGCGGTGAGGGAGGAAGGGGACACCCGCCTAGCCAGCCAGATCAGCCGAATCAACCCTAGCGATCAATGGGGTGACAGATGTCGCAGCCAGATCGCCCTCACATCCGCAGTAAAGGATTGGCTCGTCGGTTTATATATCAAGAAAGAGTCATACGATTTGCAGTTACGGTTTGTATTATTTTTGTTGGTCGTATTTTAAAATACTGTTGTCTATGACATCTTCTGTAAGAGGGAGACGGAGAATATGTGATTTGCCTTCTAATATGTTTGTTTCACAATGCATTTGTTATTTTACCCATGATGCCTTGCAGACATGCAAATCTCCAACTCAACTCTCATGTCGGTCATATGACAGTGCTTGAGTTTCACTTATTCGTTAGAAGCGTTTCGTAACTTTGTAAATTAACTTATTCGGAGCTCACACACATAACAGGTGCATACTTGTCTCTCGATATATAAGGTCAGTATTACTTCTTAGACTTATCTAGAAATTTTTGGTTGATAATTGCACAGACATCCGCGTGTTTTGTAATGCTTTTTTTCAGCTTTATTTTTGTGTATGTTTCAGTGTTCTAGTTTCAGAGTAGTCTGTTCACAATGTATTTGACAGGCATGCATGCACCAAATCTATTGCAATGCATCTAGCGCAACAATGCTGAATTTGCACACACGTGAAAGCGTAATGGAATATGGTTATTTCTTTCCTACAGTAAACTTCAATTTCACCATGTCTGGAAAAGTGGTGTTGACTTATTTCAATGGGAGGGGGAGAATGGAGTCAATTCGATGGCTTTTAGCAGTTGCTGGAGTTGAGGTACGTAGGCTGAGCAAATAAAACACAATTTGACTGTAGGGCGTTTCCATGAGTTGAAATAGTGGCTAGACAAACATGTGATGCCCACAGATAGATCACTGAACTGGATGTTCTGTCATAATTAAAATGTACATTTTATGTCCACAGTTTGAAGAAGTGAATATAACAAAGCGTCAGGAATATGTAAAACTGTTGAGTGGTAAGTTTTGGTCACAATGGTAAATAGAAATCTGATAACATGCTCATTGTTTTGAAGGGTGTTTCATTGTTTAACCTTCTTTTTTTAAAGATGGAGCACTCATGTTTGAGCAGGTTCCCTTGGTGGAAATGGATGGAATGAAGCTGGTTCAAACCAAGGCTATCCTGAACTACATAGCAGGGAAATACAATCTCTATGGGAAAGACTTAAAAGAACGAGTCATGTATGTATGACATTTTTTTATGATTGAATTCTAACATTTATTTACTTGTTTGGTTGTATTGCAGAGACATAAGTGAAGCTGTTTGTACAAAACAATGAGGGAAATCTGCTATGGTTTCAAAGGGTTTGGTTTTCATTTACTTTTAGGATTGACATGTATGCTGAGGGCGTGCAGGACTTGATGCAAATGATGATGGCGTTGCCCTTCATGCCGCCTGACACCAAGGAAACTAAACTGGAGGAGATAGAGAGGAAAGCAACAAGCCGTTACCTCCCTGTGTTCGAGAAGGTACTGTATGATTTGGGCCTTGGCCAGATGGGAAGAGTAGAGCTCACTCAGGGAGGAAATCTAATCTAAGCTATTATATTAGCATAACAATTGAAACAAACCATGTTTGCTAGGCAACAGAAAAGAAGGTTGGCACGTTTGTACAAGTTGTATTGTATAAAGAGGCTGTGCTTGTGATTTTCTCACAGGCGCTAATTGGCTCCCAGTACCTGGTGGGTGTTCAGTTGAGCTGTGCTGATGTCCAGCTACTTGAAACCACCTTGATGTTGGAGGAGAAATTTCCAACAATTCTTTCCAAATTCCCTGCTGTTAAGGTAAAGTTGATTACAAATGTATTTTGTTCTTGACAAAATAATCATTAGTCAAATCATCTTGTTTCATTTGAGTCTCATCAAAACATGTTAGAGGTTGACATAACCCCAGTAGCATATGAATATCACATACCAGCTCCACAGCACATTTGTTAGATATCAGTATACAATATGACTGGACATACCGGTTCAAATGTACTGCTACAAAACCCTGGGTGTGTTCCAATAATCTCTCCTCTCTCATGAAGTCTACACTCTTTCAGTACTTCCCACAAATCTCAAAGCATTGGATTAGTGGAGGCATATTTCTTTTACCAGTAATTGCCTTTCAAATCAGTAAAGGGGAGAAAAACAAGTGCACACCCTGGGAGGAAGGATAGATGATTAGGACATATTACACAGCAGATTTAAAAGAAGGGTAAAAAGATCCATGGATACTTCAGTTGATTCATTCTTGATTGGGTGTGAATGGTTTTCTTTTCAGGCTTTTCAAGGTAAGATGAAAAGCCTACCAGCCATTCACAAGTTCCTGCAGCCAGGCAGCAAGAGGAAGCCTCAACCAGATGACGTATATGTAAAGACTGTGTGTGAGGTGTTAGACTTCAAGCTCTGATTCTCGTCTAAACATAAAGTAAAATTGACTTTAAAGAGTTGAAGCTAATATAATATATTACCTATACATTGTTCCATATTGTTATTCCAAGTCATAATTTCTTGTAAAATGCTGTGGAGAAATTATAACATAAGCTTATGAATTGTTTAACCCTGGCAATATGAGTGTGGTGTATTGTTTGCAAAATTGTTTTAGAACTAGTTCCCTTTGTGCTCACAAGAAGTTTCCGGCAATACCCAAGAGAGAACCTTGATTTACTTGGGTGAACGCCCAGAAATAGCCTCTGAGAATTTTATCAGGAGCAGGTGTCTTGTTACACATTCTCTTTTGTACCCAAAACTCCTCGTGCTGAGGATAAATCGTGTCTGTGTGAGTTGTGTGTATCCTAGTATAAAAGGTGCCTGGGGACAGTCCCCTCGTAGAGCTTCTGACCAACCTGTACTGAGTGTGCAGAGTTTGTTGTAACCTTTCCACTGGCGTGACTCTTAATAAAGTTAATTTACTAATTGACTTGATGAGTCCTTCATGGTAATTTCTATTACAATGTGTAAGGACAATTGTTTAATGAGCACAAGTATTTAATGTTTTCCAATAATGTGCACAAAGAAAAAGGCTGAACAAACAAAATGTTTGCTGTAACTAAACCCTCTGTGTCTGTGAGTTTTCCATCATTGATAGAGGCTATTTACTGTCATGCAACTGAATATGATTATGTAAAACTACTGAAAGGTTAGTAGTCAAACCTGCAATGCTATAAAATGTATTTTGTACGAGTAGTAAATGTCATTGTATTTCTGTTCCCATATCCATTGAACAAATCATAGCATGTGTGCTTATAACCAGTAGTAAATTTAATTGTTCAACAAAAAGTGCTCATTTGTTCTTACAATGACTGAGTGAATAGTTATTATAAGACTGTACTTCATTCAACTTAAATAATTTCCGATGAGACAACACAACTATTCAAGGAAGTACAGTGGCTTGCGAAAGTATTCACCCCCTTGGCATGTTTCCTATTTTGTTGCCTTACAACCTGGAATTCAAATGGATTTTTGGGGGGGTTTGTATCATTTGATTTACACAACATGCCTACCACTTTGAAGATGCACCATTGTTTTTGTGAAACAAAACTTGAGCGTGCATAACTGTTCACCCCCCAAGTCAATACTTTGTATAGACACCTTTTGCAGCAATTACAGCTGCAAGTCTCTTGGGGTATGTCTCTATAAGCTTAGCACATCTAGCCACTGGGATTTTTGCCCAGTCTTCAAGGCAAAACTGCTCCAGCTCCTTCAAGTTGGATGGGTTCCGCTAGTGTACAGCAATCTTTAAGTCATAGCACAGATTCTCAATTGGATTGAGGTCTGGGCATTCCAAGACGTTTAAATGTTTCCCCTTAAACCACTCAAGTGTTGCTTTAGCAGTATGCTTAGGGTCATTGTCCTGCTGGAAGGTGAAACTCCATCCCAGTCTAGTCTCTGGAAGACAAACAGGTTTCCCTCAAGAATTTCCCTGTATTTAGAGCCATCCATCATTCCTTCAATTCTGACCAGTTTCCCCAGTCCCTGCTGATGAAAAACATCCCCACAGCACAATTCTGCCACCACCATGCTTCACTGTGAGGATGGTGTTCTTGGGGTGATGGGAGGTGTTGGGTTTGCACCAGACATAGTGTTTTTCTTGATGTCCAAAAAGCTCAATTTTTAGTCTCATCTGACCAGAGTACCTTCTTCCATATGTTTGGGGAGTCTCCCAGATGCCTTTTGGCAAACACCAAACCTGTTTGCTTTTTTTCCCCTCTTTAAGTAATGGCTTTTTTTCTGTCCATTCTTTGGTAAAGCCCAGCTATGTGGAGTGTACAGCTTAAAGTGGTCCTATGGACAGATACTCCAATCTCCGCTGTGCAGCTTTGCAGCTCCTTCAGGGTTATCTTTGGTCTCTTTGTTGCCTCTCTGATTAATGCCCTCCTTGCCTGGTCTGTGAGTTTTGGTGGGCGGCCCTCTCTTGGCAGGTTTGTCATATTCTTTCTGATATTCTTTTATAACTCAACCCTGATCTGTACTTCTCCACAACTTTGTCCCTGACCTGTTTGTAGAGCTCAATGGTCTTCATGGTGCCCCTTGCTTAGTGGTGTTCCAGACTGGGGCCTTTCAGAACGTTTATATATACTGAGATCATGTGACACTTAGATTGCACACAGGGGGACTTTATTTAACAAATGATGTGACTTCTGAAGGTAATTGGTTGCACCAGATCTTATTTAGGGGCGAATAGCAAAGGGGTGAATACATATGCATGCACCACTTTTCCGTTTGTATTGTTTGTATATAAAAGTACCTTTTAAAATTTCACTTCATACAATTTGGACTATTTTATGTATGTCCATTACATGAAATCCAAATAGAAATCTATTTAAATTAAAAGTTGTAATGCAACAAAATGGGGAAAGCGCCAAGGGGGATGAATACTTTTGCAAGGCACTGTAACACCCTTTTTACTCAACATTCACATAGCATTAAGTCATTGTGTATGTGCACTCACTGCCCCAGTGCTGCATACTTTAGGAGTGACATAAAAGCAGCAATATGATCATAGGTTGCAGGATCAAGTTCTTTAAAGAACGTACAAACATTAAGGATGATTACAATAATACATATAGGCAAGCACAAACAATGTGTAAATGCAAATTCATCCCTTGTGATGACATTTTCCATCTTGCTTTAGTTGGTTGTTGTATTGTTCAAATCACATTACAATCACACTCATGAAGAGAAGTCGTAGGACCATCAGCACACTGAGTAAAGAAAACAGATATGATAACTTCATATTGATTGTGCACATTAAATATTTAATTAGAAACATTCCAATACAGGGTCAATTGTAACAGACATCAAAATACAATGAAAATCAGCAAAGAGTTTCATGAACACATTCACCTAACCTCCATATATTTCAAAACCATGCAATAATGGTTATAGTGGACTTGATTTGATTTGATTTAATGGTTATAGTGGACTTTTGATGATTCTCACCTTAGTCCTGCCATGATACCACCTGGAATTATTTTTCCAGATTTCTTGAATCTCATTCCCATTACTATTGTCAGCGCTCCTGAGGCAACTGAGAGAAGAAAAAAAAGATGTATGAAATTCTATATCAAGACATGTCAAGACCTAAAATATACACATCCCAACACGTATACATTCCAGCATAGCAGGCATACTAACCGAGGGAGTAGAAAGTCTTGGTTGGGTCATTTGAAATCATGAAGGCCCCATAGGCGGCTATGCTGCCAAACAATAGCCCAGCTATCAGTGACATGACACTACCTGTAGTAAAAAAAATTAAAAAAAATATCTGTTACTTGCCATCAGCTTGTTAACAGGGTCAAAGTCAGTAAGACCAAGGAGCTGATTATGATATACTACAGGAACGGGGTCCAAAAACACGTGTGCAGTCGTAAAGAAGGCGCGACAGCGTCTCTTCAACCTCAGGAGGTTGAAAAAGTTAGTCAAATCCTCAAAAAGTTCTACAGCGGTACCATTGAGAGCATTTTAACTGGCTGCATCACTACCTAGTATGACAATAGCACCGCCCTCGATCGCATGGTGCTACAGAGGATGGTGCGGACAGCCCACCACATCACTGGGGCAGAGCTCCCTGCCATCCTGGACATCTATATCAGGCAGTGTGGAAAGAAGGCCCTGAAAATCATTAAAGACTCCAACCCCTCAAGCCATAGACTATTTTGTCTGCTTCCGCACAGCAAGCGGTACCGGTGCATCAAGTCTGACACCAACAGGCTCTTGAACAGCTTCTATCTCCAAGCAATAAGACTGATAAAAAGCTAACAAAGTAGCTACACAGATTATCTTTATTTACCTTTTAGTTTTGCACAGGGCCCTTCACACACACACACACACACTCCATCATCTGCTCACTCACATTATATGCACATACATTTATACTGACTCTATACACACTCACATACAAGCTGCTGCTGTCACTGTTTATCTTGTATCCCGTTGCCTAGTCACCTTAACCCTATACATATCTACCTCCCACCACTCCAGTATCCCTGCACATTGTTAATATGGTATTGGAACTGACCATGTACACAGTATAATTACTTAGTTATTGTGTTCTTCATATTTATTCTTTTTTCTGGTGTTTTTTCTAGTATTACACTGTTATTGATTATTGCATTGTTGGGTTTTGAGTTTGCAAGAAAGGTATTTCACTGTACTTATGCAAGTGACATTCAAAACTTGAAACTTGAATGAAACTGTGATAATGACAAATGAATGTAGCTTTGTGCATTTTGAACTGCTTGACTAGAAACTCCTACCTTTTTTCTTGTATCCCATGAATCCCCCAAGGACTATGGCTGCAGCGTAGCCAAATCCAAGCCAGTCAATTGCCATTGCAGTGCTGTGGAGCAGGAGTATGGGTAAAGACCAATTAATCTTAGACTACATTGCTAAATGTTACAAGATACTGTAGCGAGATACAATTATGTAGCGAACGGAAACGGACACTTGACAAACACTGACCACTTGAAATATATGCATATAACTCAGATAGGAATATAATGAATTAATTTACCTGGTATTTGCTAATTTAAACGTAAAATAAATTAGTAAAAATGTACGCCTGTTGTCCCAATGGGTTTGTTCGTTTTGCATGCCCCGGTGTCCAGAATGATTGGAGGTAATACATCTGCGACCATTCCATTGGTGCTTAGGTTAAATTTTCATCCATCCGGGTACCGGTCCATGCAAAACGAACTCGCCCAGTGGCACTAGGAAGTGTTATGTGAAAGTGCGCATGCGCGTACAAATTACGCGCTCACAACTGCATCACTTCTCTTTCAACCTGTCTTCAATAACCCACTAAAAAATATATAAAAAATAAATTAATGAACAAAAAGAAACCAACAAAGAAAATACCAAACGCTTTTGATTGTCATTCCGTTATTACATAAGTCTCAAAAACACAAATGAACACAAGCATAATTTAATAATTGAACAAGTTTATGGTGTCAGATCAGGTTAAAATGTGGTATAGGGCAAGGTGAGTAGGTCAAAGTACATTAATGACTAAGGCACTTTTTCTGCACTGCATTAACAACTGTTAAAGGATATGCATAAGAGCAGCACAATCTTCTGAACTTTCTTAGCAGTGCATTAGATAATTTGAGAGGAATATTTAGGAAATTAACAAATACAAAATAAAATGTATCTCTTCAATCAACAAAGTAACATTTTCATTCTATATTGATAAGATTTTTTGTATCTCTTAAGTGCTGCTGCATTTCAGGAAAGGCATGCACAACTGTTCAAGTAAAGTACAGGATGTCAACAAAACATTCTGTCCATGTACATACACGACACCACCAGAAGTATGTGGACACCTGCTCGTCGAACATCTCATTTCAATTCATGGACATTAATATGGATTTGGACCCCCTTTAGCTGCTATAACAGCCTCCACTCTTCTGGGAAGGCTTTCCACTGCTGGGATTTGCTTCCATTCAGCCACAAGCGTTAGTGAGATCGGGCACTGATGTTGGGCGATAAGGCCTGGCTCTCAGTCAGCATTCCAATTCATCCCAAAGGTGTTCGATGGTGTTGAGGTCAAGGATCTGTGTTCTTCTACACCGATCTCGACAAACCATTTCTGTATGGACCTCACTTTGTGCACGAGGGCCTTCCCCAAACTGTTCCCACAAAGTTGGAAGCTCAGAATCATCTAGAATGTCATTGTATGCTGTAGCGTTAAGACTTCCCTTCACTGGAACTAAGGGGCCTAGCCTGAACCATGAAAAATAGCCCCAGACCATTATTCCTCCCCCACCAAACGTTATAGTTCTCACTATGAAATTGGGTAGTTAGCGATCTCCTGGCATCCACCAAACCCAGATTAGTCCTTCAGACTGCCAGATGGTGAAGCGTTATTCATCACACCAGAGAACGCGTTTCCACTACTCCGGAGTCCAGTGGCGGCAAACTTTACTCCACTCCAGCCGACACTTGGCATTGTGCATAGTGATAGGCTGCTTGGCCATGGAAGCTCCCGACGAAAAGTTATTGTGCTGACGTTGCTTCCAGAGGTAGTTTGGAACTCAGTAGTGAGTGTTGGAACCGAGGACAGATTATTTTACACGCTACAGCACTCGGTGGTCCCGTTCTGTGAGCTTGCGTTGCCTACCACATCGCGGCTGAGCCGTTGTTGCTCGTAGACATTTCCACTTCACCATAACAGCACTTACAGTTGACCAGAGCAGCTAAAGCAGAGCTGAAATTTGACAAACTGACTTGGTGGAAAGGTGGCGTCCTATGACGGTGCCACGTTGAAAGTCACTGAGCTCTTCAGTATGGGCCAATTCTACATCCAATGTATGTCTATGGAGATTGGCTGTGTGCTTGATTTTATACACCTGTCAGCAATGGTGTGGCTGAAATAGCCAAATCCACTAATTTGAAGGGGCATCCACATACTTTTGTAGATGTGTATGATAAAACAACTACAAAGGAAACTGAATTTAAAAGTATACTTGAAACAAACTCCAAAGTGAATAATAAAATACCTTTGGAACAGAGTGGAATAGCAACATCTGTGATTATGAACATTTTAGATCATGACATTGGGTAAACATTTTGCACTGTATATGGGTGTGTTTGGTAGCCACAATGTATTTTTTGACCAGTGACACACAAAAGCATTACATATAATAGCGGAATAAAAAGACTTGTAGCTTTGAGCCAGAGTATGAAAAAGACAACATGGACAATAAACTCTTACTTGATGAAACACCAAGAGGTACTTTATTTACAAAAGGAAATAACTAAAACATATTACTTCTGTTTCTCAAAATCAAAAAAACAATATTCAACCACATACTACTGACACCAAAAGCTCATAACTGAAGACAATTACACCAATAAACTATGCTGTGCAAAACAGTTCCAGTGCTGTCCAGTAGATGGAGTCCCAGTGCAGTCCTCTGGGTGGAAGCTGAGGACTAACTCCTCTGGTAGAAGGCACACATTTCTGGGTTCAATTGGCACAATAGTGTCTACCAGAATTGTTTGATTATTTACAATCAGTTTTTTTAAAATCAAGTTGACAGAATTAAACAAAATAAATTGAATGAATGAAAGTTCTTAAACTATTGCCATTCCACGTTGTTATTAAAGGAAGGATATGTAAATGAGACCTTGGTATGGCAGGTGTAATTACCATGGGCTAATTTAATCCATATTGGAAGACCACTTTAATTATTCAATAAAATAAGAATACCAACAAGTGACAACAGTTGAAAAAGTTGTTTTCATTATGAAAAATTATGGACATACAGTATATTACTGTTTTTAGAATAGTTTACGCATATTATACAGTTGACTTTGAAAACAAAGGAATATGAATTCTATATTGTGATACACTACAATTGGCCTTCTCAATATATAGCTATCTCTACCTTTTGTGTAATCTGTAACATGGCAAAGGCAGCATATACAAAAATGACTCTGTAACAAGCTCTTTAGGTCAATTAAAAAATACAATATTGGTTCCTCAGGTACAGCTGACCTGATTACAGATACATTCCTCCAACTAAAACACTTGTTTGATACCCCTGCACTTATATAGAGTTTGGCAACAATTTGTGGAACTTTTGCAAAAACTCAAACGAAGCACATATACAGCAGACACGTTGTAACTGGGCAATAAAAAGGAGAACTTTAAACACATGGCTAAGTAACCATCACTTAGACCTAAACACTCCAACATCAATTATGTATTCATTGGACAATTGAATAAACACTAATCACTCTTTTTTGCATTGAGTACTTTGTAATTAGTACTGAAAATTTAATCTGCTCTCTAATGCTGGGTTCACATGCTCCTCGGAATAAGAAACTCTAAAGTATGTTACTGGAAAGATCAGAGGACGATGCATGTTATCTCCCCTCTCCTATTTCCTACTTGAATGCTCATAAATAACTTTTTGGACATTGTCAACTCAGAGTTATGAACATTCTGAGAGTTTCTCAGTCCCGAGTTGTTAATAATTCCAAGAGCACATGAACACAGCATGTCATCTCAAACAGAGAGCTGAACCCTAACTCTGGTAAACTAATGTTGAAAAGGGATGCTGGACACTGGATATGCAAAAGCACAGAATTTAATTATGTAATAGGCTAAACGGTATAGGGAATAAAATCTGTCTATTCATACTTTATGACTGAGATAAAAAGGGGAAATTCAAGGAAAGAAATACATACAATATCCCCATTTCAATTTCTCACCTTATCTGGTTGCAAGTTGATGCACACAACCATAGAGCAATGAAGCAGCAGCACAAGAAACAAAACCGCTTCTCTATCCATATCCCTATCTCTCTTCTTATAGCTGTTAGGTAGGCAATGAGCAATGAGCAATCCATTTGGACAGAATTCTAGAAGAACCAAACCTTAACAGCAACAAGTGCTTTGTTTCGAAAAACATACGCCCCCTGCCTGATGGGTGAGTGAAAGGGCAAGGTCTTTCCATAGCCATAGCAGACGGCATTGATGACCACCATGAGCATCCTATGGACTAACATTCACCCAGAGCCATCCCAACAGAGTCCCATACACCCAGGTTCGGACATAGAGTTTCCTGCCAGACTCCGTCAACAGCATTGGCAGTGTTAGCCCGCCCAAAAACAGCAGCGATGGCAACGTCTTTGTAATGCTCAGATGGGACCTTTGACCTTCTCCCGGGAATCTGCCTTTTTTGTCTGGATCCTCAGACTCATAGAAAGTAGTCAACATCCTGTGGCAAAAAAGAGAAGGATCCCTTTAGAGTTAAAGCATATCCCGAGCTCATGTCTAATCAGCCAATCATGAGAATTTATAACTGTGATTGTTAGTAAGTTGTAGGGTTGCAAAATTCCAGTAACCTTAACCAAAATTCCCAGGTTTTCCAGTAATTCTGGTGGAAAGATTCCCGTAATTAAGTGAGAATAACCACGAAATCCGGAATCCTCCAACCAGGATTTCTGGAATTATGTAACCCTAGTCAGTGCACACTTCATGTGCAGTGGGGGCATCAACACATTATTAAATTAGTTATCAAAGCAGACTAGCTCCAGCATCCTTAAACCTGATATTGCAGTCCACCATTTGAGTAGTTGAAGTGCTGCCGGAATTTCAGACTAATTTCAGATACATTTTCTTAACATGAACTCAACCTTGGCCTAAATGTGGAATTGGTGCATCGGTCTGTGCCGTAATGTCAGACAGGGTTAGAAAGAGGGTGGTAAGAGGACACTCACTGGTCCTTGATCTCAAATCGCTCGTGCAGCCACCTGCGGAAAAACACAGACTCCGGGGGAATTTCCTTCACGTCCACACGTTCAAAGTGGATGTGAACTTTGGGACATTCCTTACACAGGAATTCTGTCAAACAGAGAAAACATGAATGAGAGAGAAAACATGAATGAGAGACAAAACAACATCAGGAAGACCATAGCAGCCAAAGACCACGTAGCAATCAAATTGTGTTTGTGAATGAGGCACTACGTAGGTCCAGATACAGTATCTTATGGATCTGAACTTCCGTCCTCTAACTCCAAAAACAGGAATTAAGTGACTACAGCTTCCACATAGGTCTGTTTACAAAACACTGTACAATCTGAGCAGGATTTGAATGATCAGCTTTAAAAACTATAGTTTCATCAAAAGCCCTGCCTGCTCTGTTTTTCTTACAGGCCCTCAGATTAGCCTATAGGCCTATTCTTAATCATAGTACCCATTTGGCATTTTCATATGACTCATCCAATCAGCCAGATCTACAAGGGTAAAGCAGTGATTAAAATCATTATCCCTCACACTACACTCGTGAGGGCAATTTGTAGAAATGGAGAAACAGCTGGATAGTTTGACAAAAGCCTCCTGAGATATAAGAAAGCCCAAAGACCGCATGTCACGTCACTTGAGCCTCCACAGAGGGAGAGCACTTATGACAGAAGTCAGCCTTTCCTGTGACCCATTGGTTGATTTACACTAACTCCTGCCTTGTAAAGAAGGCCAAGATGGCACAGTGATTCTAAAGCGTAGAGCTATTATCTCATGATAGACAAACGCATTACACACCAGCTCTGATTCATATGTCAAATTTCTCGAGAATTGATTTGACAAGAATGAATGCTCGGATGGTCTTCAATTCCTTGAGCCATTTTGTTCAAAAGTCATGGCGTCATCTGATAAATAGTAGAGGTCCTAACCGCAGGTGACAGTTTAAAACCACTATATCAAACATCACTGACATGTTCTGATGCCATGATAATTCCATCAATGCAAGAGGGGTATTAGTCTTGAGGACTGGCAGCATTTTAAATCCTGCCACATGAAGGTTAAAAGCCAAGATAAGAGAAAAGTGGAATCCCTGCGCATGTTGTACATAACAAAACAATAACTCTGGTCAGACAGCTTAGCTGAAAGCTCCCATGGAAACATTGACGTTAAAAGTAAGCAAACAGCTGAATCTGGGGCCCGTGCATCGAAACATTCCCATGGAATAATTTCAACCAAACCCCCATAACCACTGCATCAGTCATTCAATGGATATTACACTTTATTTCAGTTAATATCAACATGGGTTCACATGATACCTAGGTCGAAAATATGCAGGTTAAGACAAGGGACTGATCAATGTGGAGCATTCGAAAAGAAACACATTCATTGGACCAGCGCTGTTGCGGATTTATTGAAAACGTGACCAGCATTGGCTGTAGATAATTTGAAAAAGAGACAGTAAAACAGGTATGCTATCTGTTTGCTGAGTAGTTAGCTGAAATTCACTAAGACTGTGTTTATTTTCCACTTCGATGGGAAACTTTCTGTAGTGCAAACATTCACCTCCAGTCATTTTTGCTCTAAGACTGGTCCAATGAATTTGTTTATTTTCAAACGCTTCTGCATGGAATTATAACATTGTCTTAACCTTTTATTTAAACCTAGCTTGAAACCAGGAATAGCCTGGACACCAGCCAATCAGAGCAAATGCTTTTGTGTTTTATCAATAAGGGTGAAAGATTATGGGTGACAATATTTGCTTTCCAAATGATTTGATACCCATTGAGTTTGGTTGCAAAAAGGTTAACCGTTTCAGTGCGGAAAACATTCCTGGTTTCAGTTCAAACACGGTCCAATCATTTCTTCCCTCAATACAGTCATCTCAATAACATGTGAAATACTGGGAAATTAACAGGAGGTGTACTTAGACAAACATGCTTTTCTATTCTTCCCATGCTGTTTACTACCAGTACATCACTGTTTATTCCTGAAAGCAACAGGATGTTTTCACACCAAAGCTTTTCAAAAACACTTTGGGAACACAGAGGAATCAAAAACACCACAACACGCACTGTTTACAGGAAGCCAACTTATTTTCTGTTTCAATTAGGAGAACAATGTTATACTGATAATGTACTGAGTAACTCCAGTTGCGTGTGGGAATAAAGAGGATTATTGCATGCATCAAAATCCCCCCTTAATACCTGAAAAAACAAAATTATCTGGAACAACCTCATACCTGGCATTGATGGGGCAGGATGTCTTTCATTGCTTGTGCCCAGTGTTCCCTCATACACCACGGTGACATCATACACAGCATCCAGGTGCTCCCTCATGGTTTCTATGGCAACGTGCGAGGCTTTCATTCTTGGGGTCAGAACGTGGTCCAAGACAGCCAGTCCTGAAGGAAATTAATAGGATAGCATTTGTTCATGTTTTTACATTTACATCTTATCCAAAGACACTTAGAGGAGCAATAAGGGCACAGACAGATTTTTCACCTAGTCAGCTCGGGATTCAAACCAGGGACATTTCAGTTACTGGAGTTTGGTTGCAATGCTCTTAACCACTAGGCTACCTGCCGCTGTTAAATCTCTTGGTTGTGCCAAGTGACATGCAATGTTAATTATAGCAAGTTTCCAATAGCAGTGCTAAACAAGACACTGTTTCTAGTACCAGCATTTCACTTGGATCTTTCAATGAATGCCAAGAAAAAGTATAGTGTCTGGGGAATAAAGACCTCCATTCAAATGATCAGGTCACATAACCTTGACTTGTTCACATAACTGAATGGTAGACAACAGGGGGCAAATTGAATTAGCAACGGTCAAACTCTCATAATGACGTCTTCCAAATGTCACCGGGTTGTTGTAATCGCTGATCAGAAAGATTGTTGGCTGCATTTGAGACCAGCAATTATCTAAAACCATATATACACGCAATTAATAGGTCATTTAACAGGCCTGTTATTCTCCCCTGATTTAATCTTGATTGTACTCTGTCCAAAGTCCACGGGTTTTTCTTTGGGACCAACTACTACTGCATAACAAATGTGTTGTCCCATCCTGTTGTTGGTAGAATATACGTGGCACCATCCCTAGGCGGCTTCCACCCAGTTACGTAACCCTGCACCTTCGAGGCCACTTTAATAATGTTTACATATTTTTGCTTTACTCATCTCATATATACACTGTATTCTTTTCTACTGTATTTTAGTCTATGCCACTCCGACATTGTTCATCCTAATATTTATATATTCCTTAATTCCATTATTTTACTTTTAGGTTGTGTGTATTGTTGTGAATTGTTAGATATTACTGCACTGTTGGTGCTTGAAACACAAGCATTTCACTACACCCGCAATAACATCTGCTAAACATGTATATGACCAATAAAATTATTTGGTTCTCTTTTCTCTACTATACCCCCCACCTTACGGCGAGCAGATCATATAGTCATGTGCCAAGCCCAAATCCCTAGAGCGGTTTAATAGGACTTAGAGGGGCAGGTGATATTTCACATTTTGATTTCAGTGACAGATTTTAAGTTAAATCTGTAGCTACGCACGCAAAGGACTGCAGTTTTTCAAGTACCACACTGTGTATATGTTACGCTCCATAACATGGTAATATAGCTGTGAGGGCCAAAGCAATTCATTGGGAAATCTGAAATCTGATGGACAAATGTTATAAGTTCAGACAAGGAATTATTCATTTTTATTAATATTCCACTTTAAATATAAAAAAATAAGTATCTTATAGTAAACTATAAGTCTGCTGCCAAACTAATAAATCCTACTTTATTAAACAAAGTGTCTGCCACCAAACTAATACATGCTACTTTATTAAACAAAATGTATGCTACCAAACTAATATATTCTAATTATTAAACAAAATGTCATATGCACCAGCTTTTAAACCATTAAAATGTGCCCTTGCGAATTAGGTCTAGCAACATTCTAAATCACTTATCAGCCAGCAGTAAAATACTTTTGTAATCACAAGTTAATCTTTTGCCCAATTTTTAAGCTACAGCCTCTGGGATATTTCATTAAAGCAGATCACTGGTTGGAGCTGCCAAGCTCTTGGCGCTGTACCAGCAATCCACTGACGATGAGAAAAAAATATAAACCAGCCAGGCGGCTTTTCATTTTGTCTAAGCTTCCACTCTAATGCAGTCAACAAATATTTGGGTCTTGACATTTTTACATAGATGGCAAAAAGTTAGTTGTGGGTAGAATGTATCTGCTGTTATAGTAAATGGATTTTGCTTTCATGCTGCGAATTGTATTAAAAACCTTTGTAGAAGCTGAAGTACCTGTTGCAATGCATTAACATACATACCCCTCATTCATTCTTCTTCATTCCCCAAAGCTTTGCTATTAGTCATGCAAGACTACACTCGCTCTAAGTCAATAATACTACATTTGAAAGAGTACCTTCTTTAGCAGAAAAGGCCTGACTGTCGCTGATCATCTTCTTGAGTTCAGGATTGTATCGGGTTCCTTCTGGGAAGATGACAAGATACATCTGCACAGAAAACAAAACAAACAGGGATGGAGTTAGGATAAGAAGTCTTACAGGGCGGATCAGCACATCATTGCTCTTAAGATTAGTATACGAGTACAGTTTTACAACAAGTTTACTAGACATCAAGGTACTGACTGGTACCCCTTTCATACATCCCTGTCTACACTCTACATACCCATGGTTACACATCTGAAAACTCTGAAACTTGGGTGTCATGTAGACTAGACAAGTCATAAAAGCATGCCAAAACATTAGCCCAGAGACCAAACAACAAGCTGTGTATTTTAGTGTCCTGGGAAAAAGTTATTTGGCAACAGCTGTCCTTCCTGATATAGACTAGACACAGAAACATTTAGAAGGGACATGTCAGTGACCAAAAAGGCCATTATAAATATTTCAGTTGGTTTCATGTATTTTGTATCTTTTAGAATACCAATGCTCTTTAAAAAAAATGACAATTTGGATAATGTAAGAGCATGAACTGACAGCCCATCAATAGAATCCATTTGAATGAAGTGACAGTATTAAACATTCGTTTTGTTGGCAGCCATGTAAAAAGTTATAGGCTGCAATGCAAAAAAAACATGCAAATATAATTATTATATATATATATATATTTTTTTTAATGGTTTTTGGAAGGAAATAACATTCACAGACAATTGTCAGTGTGCTCCATAAATACTTACTGGTGTTCCCAACACTGTCTGTGAAGAGAGCTTCTTTTTCATTGCCTTCTCGTCAAACTTTGCACTTCGCTTCACGTAGACACCTCCATGCTAAAAAAAAAAGAAACAGAAAAAATGCACACAAAACAGGCTTAAATTAATCATACCAATAAGCACAGCACACATAACATATCTTTGACAGTGCACAAATCTTTCAGATATTTTGTGACCAAAGTGTAATAATTTGTTGTTGTTGTTGGGGGGGTCGTTACAGGTATAGTATTTAAATTAATTTAATTTGATTTATTTAACCAGGTAGGCAAGTTGAGAACAACCTGGCCAAGATAAAGCAAAGCAGTTTGACACATACAACACACATGGAGTAAAACAAACAGGAATTGGCTTCGGGGGTGACCGGAGATATATACCTGCTGAAGCGCGTACTACAGTTGGGCGCTGCTAGGGTGACCAGCGAGCTGAGATAAGGGGGGACTTTACCTAGCAGAGTCTTGTAGATGACCTAGAGCCAGTGGGTTTGGCGACGAGTATGAAGCGAGGGCCAGCCAACGAGAGTGTACAGGTCGCAGTGGTGGGTAGTGTATGGGACTTTGTTTGCAAAATGCATGGCACTGTGATAGACTGCATCCAATTTATTGAGTAGGGTATGGAAGCTATTTTGTAAATGACATCGGCGAAGTCGAGAATCGGTAGGATGGTCAGTTTTACAAGGGTATGTTTGGCAGCACGAGTGAAGGATGTTTGTTTGCGAAATAGGAAGCCATTCTAGATTTAACTTTGGATTGGAGATGTTTGATGTGAGTCTGGAAGGAGAATTTACAGTCTAACCAGACACCTAGGTATTTGTAGTTGTCCACATATTCTAAGTCAGAATCGTTCAGAGTAGTGATGCTGAACGGGCGGGCAGGTGCAGGCAGCGATCGGTTGAAGAGCATGCATTTGGTTTTACTTGCATTTAAGAGCAGTTGGAGGCCACAGAAGGAGAGTTGTATGGCATTGACGCTCGTCTGGAGGGTTGTTAACACAGTGTCCAAAGAATGGCCAGAAGTATACAGAATGGTGTCGTCTGCGTAGAGGTGGATCAGAGACTCACCAGCAGCAAAAGCAACATCATTGATGAATACAAAGAAGAGAGTCGGCCCAAGAATTGAACCTTGTGGCACCCCCATGGAGACTGCCAGAGGCCCGGACAACAGGCCCTATGATTTGACACACTGAACTCTATCAGAGAAGTAGTTGGTGAACCAGGCGAGGCAATCATTTGAGAAACCAAGGCTGTCGAGTCTGCCGATGAGGATGTGGTGATTGACAGAGTGGAAAGCCTTGGCCAGGTCAATGAATAAAGCTGCACAGTATTGTTTCTTATCAATGGCGGTTAAGATATCGTTTAGGACCTTGAGCATGGCTGAGGTGCACCCATGACCAGCTCTGAAACCAGATTGGATAGCGGAGAAGGTGCGGTGGGATTCAAAATGGTCGGTAATCTGTTTGTTGACTTGGCTTTCGAAGACCTTAGAAATGCAGGGTAGGATAGATATAAGTCTGCAGTTTGGGTCAAGAGTGTCCCCCCCTTCGAAGAGGGGGATGACCGCAGCTGCTTTCCAATCTTTGGGAATCTCAGACAACACGAAAGAGAGGTTGAACAGGCTAGTAATAGGGGTTGCAACAATTTCGGCAGATAATTTTAGAAAGAAAGGGTCCAGATTGTATAGCCCGGCTGATTTGTAGGGGTCCAGATTTTACAGCTCTTTCAGAACATCAGCTGACTGGATTTGAGAGAAGGAGAAATGGGGAAGGCATGGGTGAGTTGCTGTTTGGGGGGGTGCAGTGCTGTTGACCGGGGTATGGGTAGCCAGGTGGAAAAAAGGTTATTGAAATTCTCAATTATAGTGGATTTATCGGTGGTGACAGAGTTTCCTATCCTCCGTACAATGGGCAGCTGGGAGGAGGTGTTCTTATTCTCCATGGACTTTACAGTGTCCCCGAACTTTTCTGAGTTTGTTGCAGGAAGCAAATTTCTGCTTGAAAAAGCTTGCCTTGGCTTTTCTAACTGCCTGTGTATATTGGTTTCTAACCTCCCTGAAAAGTTGCATATCACGGGGGCTGTTCGATGAATCTAATTTCATATTCAGTTAATTTATTTTTCATTCATTATTTCACACACACACACATGCAGTACCTGGGGGCTGCCACTCAGATGAAGAAAAAAAAAAACATTAAAAAGGTACATAACTAAAGTATTCATAAGAAGTAATAAATTCAGTACGTATAGAAAAAAAGACACAAAGGCCTACATATTTTACATAAATATATTACCTGAGAGAAATACCATCCGTACAATGGGAGCCACTTCAGACCATCTTTCAGGACATATCTCACATGGCCAAGTGCCTTCTGCCTAATGGCTAACATGTCAGCAATGATCCAGTCCGCTGTATGACAAGACAATGGAAAATAAGGGTTTTAGTCCAACTGCAGTGCAAACCGCAGCGTTTTGATGAAATCCTCAAATTTCACCACATCATATGCCACTTTTATCTCAAAATGAAGAGAGATGAGTTAGTATAACATCTTGTTGAATAGGAAAAGCTCACCTGTGCATTGATGGTTGGAAAGGTAGACCACATTCTCTTTATTCTTTGGTATGTCTCCATAAATAACAATCTAAAGGAGGAAGAATGAGCACTATTTTAGGCCTAAAAGACACCTTAATGACATAATGAGAAACATCAGAAACAAAATGGAAGAAATTTGGGTGGTTGCCAAACTGATAGAATTTGTGCCAACCTTTGTATTAGTAATTAGACTTCCACCCAGGATTTTGTCGTGGAAAATCCACTTGGCGCTGAGAAATCCAATGGCACACCAGCCATGTCTCAGTTTTTTTGTTCATAAACTGTTCTCATCATCTTAATAGCCTTATACAAGCTGTTAATAATGAATCAAGGGGGTGTCTAAAAACTTTGTCACCTGTTCAAACACCTGAGGCATTGCTGTGCTTCATAAGGTAACATGTTTGTAACAGTACAGGACTCCAGGTCTTCAATGGGTCTACTGGTATTCCTACTGTAGGCATATGTGCAATTATATCATTTTGAGAGCCATATTCAAGAACACCCACAATAAATCACCACCAGACTAGGCTCAAATAGAAAACAACAAGATGAACGACAAAAGGGTGACTGTGAAGTTACCTATTTGACTGATCAGACAAACACTGATAAACCGAGTGGCGCAGTGGTCTAAGGCACTGCATCTCAGTGCTAGAGGCATCACTACATCTGGTCCAATTCCAGGCTGTATCACAACCGGCTGTGATTGGGAGTCCCATAGGGTGGTACACAATTGGCCCAGCGTCGTCCTGGTTAGGCCGGAGTAGGCCGTCATTGTAAATAAGAATTGGTTCTTAACTGACTTTCCCAGTTAAATTAAATTAAAATATTTTAAACTGATGGAAAAAAAACAGCATACCACAGGTAAAACTGGATGCCTTATACAATGTTCCAGACTCGTACAGGCCTAATATATGCATACAGACCACATTCATTTCTCAGCTTTAAATTAGCCATTATTTTGAGCTCTAGTACTGGCCAAGTAGCCTGGCACTAATGACAACCACACTTACTACATACCATTAGACCTAATACTATCTTTCTCTGGTGACATCATGTAATAACATGTCACCATACAAGATACTTCACAAGCTGTAAGTCAGTGTATCCTTAAACTAAGTGAAATGTATGCCTACTCACCTCCACCCCGGTATAGTTTTCAAAGAAAAAGAGGACGAGGCTCTGGTAGATGTTATAGAGGTGGTCGTCCATCCTGCGGAATATTCTTGATGGTAGGAATGCCGAAATCAAGCGACAAGCACCCCATGACAGTATATAAGCCGGAGCTGTGCCTATCATAACCGCTGCAGGAAACCAGTACCGCAACGAGTACGTGTGCACAACAAGGGAGAGCAGCATTCTGTACTGCGTAATAGCTTGTTCAAGTAGCGATAACTAACGTTACAAGATATCGGGTACCACTTTCACTTCTCTGTTGACCGTTATTTGTACACTGTCAAAGCAAGAGATAGCTAACGCGGTTAGCGGAAGCTTGACAGCCACCCCAAATTATCGCAGTGAGAAGTTGCAAATGTAGAAAAAAAGCATAACGTTATAGTAATACCACATGTCAATGTTATGCATATCGCAAAAGTTCAACGTAACAACAACTAGCAAACGACCTCGAATCTCCAATAGCCACCTAACTTTACCTAGCTAAACGGCTAACGGTAGCTTACGCCACGGCTAGCTACAAGCTTTCGCTAAACACTGCTCAACGGGTCCATGAACCAAAATATTAAACGCTGTCTTACAAAATAACGGTTTAAACTACATTGGTAAATCACAACATGCTCAGAATCTAAGTTCTCCTTGGCCCACAGTTAAGTTAACTTCGATTCAAAAACTGCCTCTACCATGGACTCCATGGTGGAATGGGGCGGAACTCGTAAGCCACTTACCAACATCTTGCAAGCTGATTGGTTTAAAGAGGAGTTCTGAAGTGGTGGTTGCTAAGAGTGGACAGTTGCTGACTTGCTGGTGTCAGTCTGAGGTATTAAACAGCAGTGCCAGGTGCTCGCTGCAGTAAAGCAAGGTCTGCTTAAAATGCTCTGAGTTTACAAGCTATTTTTGGAGTAGTGTGTGTCTGATATGTGATCTGCAATATATCTTGAAGGTAAATGACTGAGTGAATGTCAAATGGATGAAAGCACTAGTCAGGTCCCTGTATCAGTTTGCTGTTTAATTAACCATCTTTGATGCACAGCAAACTCCAAGTCCAACCTCATATTACTGGGATTTCCATACCAAGAAATATGGAAGTTGCTTTAGGTGTGAGATACAATCGAAAGGAAAAAGGAAGTAAAGTAATGCGGTTGTTTAAAAAGCATAATGAGACTTAGAGTAAAAACTTCACATTTCCCATAAATATTCTAAACCAAAGCTAAACGTTAATACCACACTGTCAAATACAAATCGTATCAAATATACTGTCAGTGGTGGGAAAAGTACCAAATTGTCATACTTGAGTAAAAGTAAAATACTATTTGAATAAAAGTCAAAGTATTTGGTTTTAAATATACTTAAGTATCAAATGTAACGAGTACTTTTGGGTGGTAGGGAAAATGTATGGAGTAAAAAGTACATTATTTTCTTTAGGAATGTAGTGAAGTAAAAGTTGTCAAAAATAAAAATAGTAAAGTACAGATACCCCAAAATGACTTCATAAGTAGTACTTTAAAGTATTTTTTACCTAAGTACTTTACACCACTGTATACTGTATAGATGTATCTATTACAGCAGCATGAATCACAAGGATAAACTATGAATGTAACTTTTTCTTAACTTTTTATACTCAGGGGAATTACCCTATATGGACAGGGAGGGGTATGTTTAAATGTTTCTAACAGAAAAAAATATGAGACGCATACAGTATGCATAACCATGGTAGCAATTGAAAAGGGAACAATTTTGAGATAATGGGGAAATTATCAGAACAAGTGTGAGGACACAACATTTCATCTGACAAGGCCAAATCCTAACACTACACTCTTGATTTTATGTGCATTCCACTTGTAGTCTACATGAGTTCTCGAACAGAAATGGGAAATTCAAATTTTTACTCACAGGTGTGTGGTTTGCTTGTATGACATCACATCCTGCTTTTGATTTACAGCCCTCACCTTGACAACAGCACAATATGCAAAGGTAACCCATTTTGCGGGAAGGACGGGGGCAAATTGTTGCGGGTGCTACACCTGCTTAGAATGTCTGTCAGTTGAATCCCGCCGTAAAGCAGAGACCCAGAGCCCGCTCTCACATAATGTATATTATGTTAGTGTTCAGCCACTGTGTTTCCATTGAAGCACTTACCAGTGACCAAATATGCTATTTTCAACCTGTATACGTGATGCAGTGTTAAGGGCTACATATTAATTAACACTAGGCTGACATCTTACCCAGCACCCACTGCTCAGAGAGAATCCTGCTCCCATCTGGTCTCTTGCCTTTGTACTTCCCCATGCAGAGGCCTGCCAGCCGGACCGTTTTGAAGACTGTGCCCCCAAACAGCTCGATAAGCTCCACCAGGCTGTGGTTTGGGGGCTGGGCGTCCCGGAAGACAAACATTGCAGGCTGACCCAGGAACAGGTCCTGCTGGCACTCCCCTGCAGACAGGAGCTGCTTCAGTTTACAGATTTGGGAGGAGAGACATGACAGGGTCTAAGGTGGTATGTATTTTCCCGGAAGGGAGAGTTGTTTGCAGCAAGTTTTTTTTAAAGAGCCCTTAATATAGCTAAAAGAGTAGTTATTCAGCAATGTACATTTTGTATATGTATTGTGTGTTTGGCTGACCATTAGTTGTCACAACCAGTGTGTTGCAGTGTTCTATTTTCACAAGGAGAGGGCAGAAAAACACCTTGAATTTGTAAACAAGTCTTCCTTTAGCCTATATAGGGATAACCACATTTCATACAAACAGAGCTGCTGTCATCACCTGTATAATCAAATACCCTCCAAAAGGCTTGACCCCGATCTGACCCCAAATCTCATCCAGTCTAGTATTTCTCCACTTGAACAATCTACTAACTTGGTATCTTGACAAATGTTGAATTTAAATAAAACATATGTGAAATACAACACGATATGTGAAAGGGATTTGAGGTTTGAATTGAAAATGAACATCTGCCTGCCAGAGTGAACCATAAAACCTCTTAGCAGTAAAATAATGTTATAACAGGAGTCATGATGAATGATGATTACAAGTGGTTTTTGTAATCTGGGGCCATGCTTATTGACTTGTAATGATTGAAAATATGAAAAAGCTAACCACACAGGAAAAAAAATATATCCACTCATTTTGTTTACTGCTTTCCATTGTGTCATTTGAGCAATGGATTTAATGTCTTAGGTTTATAACGATGCACATTTTGGGGGTCCGACAAGGGGTAGAACAGGGTACATATATTAAGCGTAATCTAATCAGATCTGGTAGACATTTATATTTCACTATGAGGACATGTTGGTCACCCTGGACTCCAGTCCACATCTCTCTGAGCCCTTCTCCGCAGCCTCTAGGGGTGGACAAATAGCCCTTCTCCGCAGCCTCTAGGGGTGGACAAATAGCCCTTCTCCGCAGCCTCTAGGGGTGGACAAATAGCCCTTCTCCGCAGCCTCTAGGGGTGGACAAATAGCCCTTCTCCGCAGCCTCTAGGGGTGGACAAATAGCCCTTCTCCGCAGCCTCTAGGGGTGGACAAATAGCCCTTCTCCGCAGCCTCTAGGGGTGGACAAATAGCCCTTCTCCGCAGCCTCTAGGGGTGGACAAATAGCCCTTCTCCGCAGCCTCTAGGGGTGGACAAATAGCCCTTCTCCGAAGCCTCTAGGGGTGGACAAATAGCCCTTCTCCGCAGCCTCTAGGGGTGGACAAATAGCCCTTCTCCGCAGCCTCTAGGGGTGGACAAATAGCTCTTCTCCACAGCCTCTAGGGGTGGACAAATAGCTCTTCTCCACAGCCTCTAGGGGTGGACAAATAGCTCTTCTCCACAGCCTCTAGGGGTGGATGACATTGGCTGACACAGCTCATAGCTTGCAGTTGCGCCGAGTAATACATCAAAGATTCAATAAAATGCCATTCTCTGCGCCTGGTTTGACTTCCTTGGGCTGCTGTCCAGGCTGTCCATCGTCATTGCCCGAGAGCACTGAATGAAAACATACAGGCAGTCTTCGCTGACATTGTGCTCCGTCTTAAGACTACAGAGTAGGGTTCTAAGCTACAGGGGATGTTTGGAGTGCTGCTCCAATCTGCTGCTTTATGGATGAGTGCCAGAAAACAGGCTTTACCTTGAATTAGACCTATTGGAAGTTTTTTTTGGTAGGCCATTCTCAGACTTTAAAGCATGTTGGTCCTCCTCTCTACATAGCAGGAGCCTTTTTATCACTAATACCATATAATAACATTTTGGTCAAATCGTTCAAAGGGTGAGTGAACGGAGCATTAAAGCACATTGTTCACTTCATGGGGCGTGATACTTGGGGTGGATTAATAATGAAGACATGCGGATTATCAGTGAAAACTGTGTCTTTCATCAGGGAACACTGATTTGAATCAAGTGAAGCATTGATTCTCAAGAGATTTGTGACAAGAGACTTAGGCTACATCTCAAAAGGAGCATTGCAATTGGTTGAATATCAATCAGGAGACATCTCATATTATTTGAAGTAGGCTAACTGTGGCATATACAGCTGGCAAAAATTGACACTCAATATAACTTTAAACTCATTAGTCACGCCACAATATTTAACATAAACCTCCACCCTAAACAAAGTCTGTCTGTGTAAAGTTATTACTCTGAACTAATGTATTGTCTTTACAGATTTAGGATCTTAGTTGTATCACCCTGTTGTTGCAGGAAATCTCCTGAAAAGCAGAAAATGCTAACTTGTAGTGTATTCAAGGTTCAAAAGGGCTTCTAAAGTTTGTAATTTCCTATTGCTGTAGGGTTGTTTTTTTTATTTGAGAAACGGGTCAAATTAAGATCCTATATATATGTATCAATCTATATTGGAAAATATGGTGTGTGTTAAGGTGGGGGGGTTGGATTTCTTTCAAATTATGTTCCTTTGGAAATGTAATTCATCTTTACACTCTCCTTTTATGACATTTTAAGTTATTCCGTGGCTGTCAAAATTTTGGTTGTTGTTAACAAAAATTCAGAAAATGAAACACATCGAGTTTGTGGGTTTTCTAAAATTGGGTTCCAATCTAAAACAGCTGCTTGGCAGATTCTGCGCAGTCAAACGGGTCACAAAAAAGGTGACGGTTGGGTTTACTTTATGAGAAGGTTAAGCTACAACAGCTGATCAAAATCACAGGTTTGCAGTAACTAGACATAAAATTTACAAAATGTAAATCACATGAGTCAAATAAATGAATGATTATTGAAAGACCAAGAATAATCTTAACAAGTTTAAGGTCTCTTCTTTCGTCAGCTGGGTCCAACAGAAATTCGATTTACGCTTTGTCCCAACCCCTCCGAAAGACACGCATACAGGTTGGAGAGTTAAAAAAAAAAATGTATTTTACCTTTATTTAACTAGGCAAGTCAGTTAAGAACAAATTCTTATTTTCAATGACGGCCTAAGAACAGTACGACAGATTTGTACCTTTGTCAGCTCGGGGGTTTGAACTTGCAACCTTCCGGTTACTAGTCCAACGCTCTAACCACTAGGCTACCCTGCCGCCACAGGTGCAGGGGGCCGCCACAGGTGCAGGGGGCCGCCACAGGTGCAGGGGGCCGCCACAGGTGCAGGGGGCCGCCACAGGTGCAGGGGGCCGCCACAGGTGCAGGGGGCTGCCACACTGAGCACCCGTGGAGCAGTTATGTGAGTCTTTGAAAATAAGTTGTCTTTAATTATCTTAAAATGTGTCCTAAGAACAAACTCCTATTTCATAAACAATAAAAACCTCTACATTATACACAACTACTATTGGTAGCCTATTGTGTTAATATAGCCTTTTAGCATCCACAAAGGAGCATGAGCGAATTGGGCTTTGGATCACAATTCAGGCATAAAATAGGCTAGGTCATTGTGTGAGTCACTTCCTTCCCCCTGATGAGCTTCCTCCAGACATGAAACGACTGACAGACAATCAGACAGCCACACATCTAATGACTTAGCGATTCAACTGGAACCCATGAACCAACTCCAGTTTTTCTGAAAACGGCCTTCCTCTGTGGTCATCTGCCTAAAACGTGCTGCATTTCCTTCACATCACTTCACTTCCTGTAATTCCGCTCCTTGTGTGTGCTGGGACTTGAGTAAAAGACAAATGCAATGCATTGTAACAGAAACCGATGCTTAAAAATACACACAGAATATACCTAAAAAGGTTATATGACCTTTGGAATATTTGTAAAACCGTTGTCTCAAAGTTTTAAAAAAACTGTCAGTCAAATAGAGAGACTAGCTGTTTCACCCAGAGGTGAAATATGTGGAGCTTCAGTGTTAAGGGAAATGAAGAATGAAGCTAGTGGAGCAATAGGAAGATGACCATGATGGAGAAACATCCCTGGGGTATAAGACAAAACATCCTCCAAGCGGATTCACTTCCTTTGTAGACCACCTGCATCGCCCCGTGTGTGATATCAGCGGTTTAATATAGCTCGCATCATTAGAATAGACAATGACTTGTAAAACATTTTTACTATACTTAACAGGCTGGCTCATCTTGAAAATAATAAACACAATAAGTCATGTTTAAATATTGCTAAATTATTTAAAAGTAATAATCAGCCTTGTGTATAAGCAAATCAGCCACGCTATTAGTATTTTATGTTTTATGTCTGTCGTCAATAGAAGAGCTCAACTACTGAACTGAACTGCATAGAACTGAGAGGGGCTCTTGTCAGGTTTGTTAATGTGTGACCCTCACTTTGCACCGACCCAACTTGATCTCTCATCCATTCAAGCCAAAGGTTAATGTAAACCAGCTATGTTTGCCATGTGTTTCAGTATATGCATGAACAGCATACATGTCAAACCACAGGACTTATTTATAAATCTAGAACTCCTAAAATGTATCAAGCATGCAAATAGATGTAGCTGTCGAGATGTCAAAATGGTCATGGTTTTTATAGCGCTTATGCACCTCCATCATGCAGCATGTCGCACTCTACTTTACCTGAAAGCCTTGAATAGCAGACCATGTAAGATCTCCCGAGGGTGACTGTTCTCACACACACACACACACACACACACACACACACACAAACACACACACACACACACACACACACACACACACACACACACACACACACACACACACACATACACACACACACACACACACACACACACACACACACACACACACACACACACACACACAACCAAAAATCAACCACTAAGTTAAAACAAAGCACACATTCCAGAGCTCATTGGCACCTTTGAAAATGAGCCAGCATAAAAACAAAAAAAATCCTTGCCCCTCCTTGGAAGACAGTTTTCCCAACAACATTTATTGTCTATGTCCCATCCCTATGGATAAATACGTATCAAACCATGCTCCTGAATAAATCACAATATTTTAGCAGTATGGACAACGTTTGTATTTTAATACTATTTGAACCTGTCTGGTTTCAACTGCCTAGGCTACTTGGGACCGTTTTCTCCTCATGATACTCCATGCCAGTCTAAGAAAGGCTTGAGACAGGATGCAGGGATCACAGCCGCCCTGATCTGAAATGCATCCTCTCAAATCAAAGTTGGGAAAATCAAGAGGAGAACGTGGTCTGGCGACAGCCAGGCACCTCTGAGGATTCTAAGTTAACTACAGTACAATAAGCTAAGTCAGGTAAATTACGTTGACTTCAGACATGGCTACTGTGTAGTACTGTGTATTATGGTAGTTTCCCAGCTGCCTGTCAACAGCAGCCAAGATCAGAGGTGATAAAGAAAAAAGAAGCGCCTTGAAAAAGGACTAGATGAAGAACCTTGACTACTTCATTCCCACACAGGAAAAACCCTGAGCCCTGTGAAGCCAAGATCCGTTTATTTTAAGTCACATTAATAGAGATTTAGCATCTTATTAAGATGACATGAAGTGGACGGATGAGCTTTATTAATGTCCCCAGAACTTCAGCCAGATACTCTTCTCCCTCTGTAAACATACTGGATCTCACCCCTTCATATGTAACCAAGACCCTGATACAGCCCAGAGTTGGAGAATGACAGGAAATAAGAGCTAATGTTTCTTAAGACGGAGCAAAGAGCTCGGAATGGGATGAGTGACGACAGAGAAATTGTCTCTCTTTCCCGCAACATTCTCATATTTAGACAAATGCTTTGTGCTTTTGTCATCAACAGGGGAAAACATATTTAGTGGGTAGGGATGGATATTGCAATTGCAGACTTTGCTGGAAGAAGGCAGCTGCATCCAGAATAGATGATCGGCCATCGGCTTGTGAGAACACGCAAATATAGTAATTAATTTATACTATCTGCCCATCTGTCTCCCTGACCTGTTCATAAAGCTCTCGATCTCATGCAAACAAAAGGATACGGCGGGAAGTGTTTAATTAGTGCATCTGCTCCTGTGTGTGTGTGTGTAAGAACGAGTCTCCACATTGCTGCTTCCAGCCCAGCGGCTCTTCACAGTGACTGGCCACAGGGATGTAGTGGGAGGGGCCTTGCTTTCACTCCAATATCTAGCTAATCAGAGGGCCAACTGCAGCTGAAACCAAGAGGCTGGGGACTTAATGAAAAAGGGGAAGCGTGCAGTCTAGGACTGGGAACCTGCAGGAATGACACCATCTACCCGGTATACCCGCTGACCGTATCCCCTCCTCCTGCCTATAAAAGAACCTGAAGAATTGAAAGAGGACTGTGTGCATTTGGATATTCCAGAGGAAAGAATTACAACAATATTTCCCTTCTAAAAACAAATCCATTGAAAGGCAGTGAGTGACCCAAAAGGAGAATTTTGGATAACAATACAAATTTTTGTTTTAATTCTTAAAATGTTTTATGTTGGCTTACTGGTCTTGAGTGGCTGCTTGGCCCTGGGGGCCGGCTACAGGAAAACTACAGACACGACAGCTGTTAAGAGGCAATACCAGATCCAGAATGGCCCGTGCAGTTACACCTTTCTGCTGCCTGAGCAGGACAACTGCAGGACCCCTAGCAGCACCTACACCAACCTGGTCCAGAAGGACGATCCGGCAGAGTATGACGAGTCTGCCCAGAGGCTGGAGCAGCTGGAGAACATCATGGAGAACAACACGCAGTGGCTCCTCAAGGTACAGTGTTCTGCTTGACGTCACACAGCTTCTATACTGGTAGTGCAGGTGTGTGTGTTCAACACAGTCTCACACCCATTCGCATGATATACGTTTTTTTATTCTGTCCCTCTATATCTTATGATCTGTTTCATCTCTCCAATTCATTTATGTTACAAATGGTTCCACAAAAATATATGTTATTTGCACTCTTTGGATGAGTGCCCATATTTAAAACATAAGGGACTTGGTTCCGGATACCCCTTTGGGTGCTATGAGCCGTTTAGTGATTAAGCAGTAAATGAATGGTTCTGCTGCTCTGCCACTATGTTTAGGGCTGGCACAATTACCGTATAACTGACGGTCATGGATGAAGAGTCATGAAAATAACCATCATAACCATAACATTTTTAAATCAGCTGATTGAAGACGGGACCGCTGACCATTCCTGCGGTTGAGTCCATTTCAGCTGTACCCTTAACATGAAACTGTCATTCAAATTCTGTTAATGGATGTGGGTCATGCAATGGAATGTATTTGTTATGATATCGAGTTGAATCAACAAATCATAGCATATCATTTTACTTCCTGTTTGCGCCTATGGTTACACTCGCAATGGTCGCCAGTCCACCCATTATGCCATCGTTGACATGAAAAGGGACGCCCGTTATATTCAGTCTATTTCTACGGCAGGAAATGCATAGAAATTAAAAAATATTGCTATTCAAATGGCTATTACGGAGACTGCGGTCATTTGGCTGGCCAATTACAATCATCCAGAATTCCTTGATCGTCACAGCCCTAATTATGTTGTTACGTAAATGTAAGATGATAAAGTTAAGAGACAGTAAGCTTTAGCAGCCTTCGGCATTGACCTCATTATGTATCTTACTGTGCAGAGGTGATGTTATGTAGTATCATGGACTCATTTCACCTCAGGGAAATATTCATATAGGCCAGCTACAGGTTCTGGTTTCCCACTCCGC
Organism: Oncorhynchus keta; assembly: GCF_023373465.1. NCBI lineage: Eukaryota > Metazoa > Chordata > Actinopteri > Salmoniformes > Salmonidae > Oncorhynchus > Oncorhynchus keta. The sequence goes on along the minus strand of NC_068444.1, from coordinate 16,133,272 downwards.
TCAATATGGCTTACAACAGGGCTCTCCAAACCGGTTCCTGGAGAGCTACCCCTATATAGGTTTTCAATTCAACCCTAGTTGAAACTAACCCAATTCAGCTTATCAACCAGCTAATTAATAGAATCCGGTGCCCTAGATTAGGGTTGGAGCGAAAACCTACAGGACAGTTGCGCTCCAGGAACAAGGTTGGAGAGCACCGTTTTACAAGTTGCTTTCTATAGGACGGGTTTATTTCCCCCCCCGTGAGAGAATACAAGAGTATACACTAGGACCAGGACTATATCAGTATCATGATTCTCGTTAGTATCGTGGCAGGAAACTAAACACAAAGCGGATTTGACTTCTTTAGGAAAACAGCCCTTATGTTGGAAACAAACATTATATTGTCATCCAGAGTCACATTTATATTCCAAGCTATAGCACACAATATTTTACATACAGCAGGTTTTTAAAAGGAACAAATAATTTCAGCCCCCGATAGATACCAGTATCTTCACAGCCTTAGTGTACACACCAACTTTTCAGTGATGTGCAGGCGCGTTGTACTCCAGTCACTTCCCTTACTGCCAAGATGGCTTTGAAAGACTTCCATTCAGATGCAAAGAATTCTCTGATTCTGATTGAGAGGACTGAACTTGACCGTGTAAAGATGTAGGCAAGTGAATTGTGACATTGTCCTACTATTCGAAGGGGGCATCTTGACATGGATTCAGTCTTGAGCAGTAAGAAAGTGAATGTGAGCCGAAGTAGGAAGAAAGTATCCTGAAAGGCCATAAAACAAAGAAGCGTTCCAGAACAGAACCAGGGCTGTGGTGGCTCTGTGAGTGGGTGAGAAGGGCCCGCGAAGTGACAAAGCCTCGACACAGGTGCCCAGATGAAGGGTGTGCGCATCCCTTTCAGCACTGCTGAGCCATCACTTGTGAAAGAAACAGAGTGCCTCTGCTTGGGCTGCCTCCATTCTTTCTTCTCTATAGAGTTTGATTAATGATGAGGTCTATAGAGCTCTGACAAGACAAGCACAACTTCAAAGTCTTATCACACAGCTCACACCTCTCCAAGGAAACAGAGCCTGACTTGAATCACTCCGCCAGCTAGGTCAGCTGCTGCGAAGCGTTAGGGTCCCCAGACCTTTTGTCATTGCCGTTACATCAGAGCCACTGCTTAGGAACACCTCAATTAGAAAAATGTAGTCTTTAAAGAATGATGTTTTGAATACGGCACTCAACATAGCTTAAAAATACATTAAGGACAGTGATTGATCTGAAAAGTCAGCTCTCACTCCACTAGTTTAAAAGCCTCGAAATGAAGCCATTAAAATAGTGAATCTGTAGTCTTTAGACTCCGTGATAATCCGTCATTCAATTCATTAAGCGTTCACTGCCTCACAGAATTCTATCCTCGAAGGACAGATTTGTTATGCGCAAACATGCGTGTAACTCTGCTAAAATCTCCAATCCAATTGACATGCATGATTTATGCTACACAATAGTCAGAGTTATGTGTGTTCAAGGTTAGGATTTGGCCTAAAGTGACTACTCTGGATGGAAAGGATTAAGAACATTGTCATTAATGTCTGTCATGGAAAGGAAGTCCAGTCTTTAACTGAAATGCAACACATTGGATGTAAAACAAACAAGTGAGCGGAACTAATCTATGGGAAATCTGCAAAGGTTAAGAGACACCTGGTAAAAGTGAGGTCGGCTCAATGCGTCCAGAATTCTAGAGCTATTTTAAAGGAAAAAGTAGACTATGTAATAGGGTCATTTGTAGAGAATTACTAACACGTAAGAACAAAGCCTTATGCAAAATGTAAGTATGCAATTCCCGAATACATTACTAATAAAATTAAATGTAATTTTTCCTGACACGTCAATTTCACACACTACAGCTTGTGGGAATATTGGCATGATCTGTAATAACAGAGGAAAGGCTCTTCCTCTGTACTGCACCATGTAAGACCCTGAGTCAAGGACAAAGGAAATCACTGTACATCAACTGATGAAATTAACATTTATTGTGAGAGCAGAGGTAATACCTCAAATTATTGCACTGTCCCACTCTGGGGGAAAAATAGGGAGTCCAGCGGATGGACATAAAAGTGGTCCTTCTGTAGCTCAGTTGGTAGAGCATGGCGCTTGTAACGCCAGGGTAGTGGGTTTGATCCCCAGGACCACCCATACGTAGAATGTATGCACACATGACTGTAAGTCGCTTTGGATAAAAGCGTCTGCTAAATGGCATATATTATTATTATTATATTAAAAGATATGTGTCAGTTTGCGGTCACACTTTTCATGTTAGCGGGGAGGAACAACACGTAAACAGCTGATTAGATTGCCGTCATTGGGAACTTCCTGCTTGCAGTTCCGATGGCACACTCTTCCAGCCTCCACGTGTCTGTGTCCAAGAACACAGCCAATATGGAAGTGGAGAAAGGAAGACCAATTCAAAAATTAGCACTGACTGCTGCACTGTCATTCATTAACACGGGGAAAGGCTAAATATGCTTCCCAGTTTAAACTTGGTCACAATAGTTTAGCTTCTTGGCAGATGGGTATACAACCTAATTGTTTACACAAACAAAGACCAGAAAAACTAGAGTGCCATGATATCATCTTGCAGTGGAAGACGCTGTGTCGTAGAGGATGCAACTCATCACTCATCATTTCCATCCTGTTTACAAGACTTTCAGGCCTAATTGCCACTCAGGAACTTGATGTAGAAAAGAGCTTTAGGATTGGGTTTGTTCTAAATCTGACAGGTGGATACTGAATAGGGGACATAACGCCTATCTAAAGCTTTTATTTTCTCTGAAGACAATGATACCATGTGGGATAGACACTAGAGAGGACAGCTTATTTAGAACTTTTCCACTAGTAGACATTTTACAATGTATTAGTTGTCGCCACGATGACTGAACCTAATTCATGAAAAGGCTCATTCAGAGGTACAATTTTACAAAAATAACCTTAGCGGTTGAATATAGCATGTTGACAGGGAATTACAGTGCAGTCCTGATTGATTGTGATACAATTTGATGTAACCAAAAACAACCATATAAAAAATGTGTAGATTTTCAGTTAGATATTAATCTCTAGTATAGTTCAAGTGATGGCATTAATATGAACCAGAAGGGATGCTGGGAAAATATTCTCAGTCTTCCATTTTTGACCCCAACAGAAGCAAGTGAACTTCCTGCAGCAATTTAAGGCTTCAATATAATGTAAATCTAAACATTAGTCAAAATACCTGGCCTGTCTCTGGATAATTGTCTACATCTACCTCTCAGTCAGACAAGGGGAAAAGCCATGAACTCTATGACAAGGCTGTACTGCTTAAAAGGAGTCATTCTAAAAGAGAAATAGGCTACACATTCACTGTGACATCCATATGGTAAACCACAGTATCATACCCAATTAATTTGACACCATCACAGTGAACCAATAATACTGATATATCACTTAAACCATCTCACTAACCTGCCTTCGTCAACTCTTATTGATCCTTACTGCAGCTGGAGAACTATATCCAGGAAAGCATGAAGCAGGAGATGGCCCAGATCCAGCAGAATGCTGTCCACAACCACACCGCAGCCATGATAGAGATTGGGGCTAACTTGCTGAGTCAGACCACTGAGCAAACACGGAAACTGACCAACGTAGAGGCGCAGGTGAGGACCTTTTACTTAACAATATTGGTTTTGTGTGTGTGATATATATACATACTGTATACAGGGCTGTGAAATGTATTTGCCGCCTTTCTAATTCTCTACTTCAAACAAAACCTAATATTAGATAACTGGATCCTGAATTAACAAATAATACAACAATTGCACACTTATCTCATTTATTTCATTAAAAAAAAAGTTGTCACACCCAATTTTTTATTTGATTTTACTTGGCAAGTCAGTTAAGAACAAATTCTTATTTTCAATGGCGTCCTAGGAACAGTGGGTTAACTGCCTTGTTCAGGGGCAGAACGACAGATTTTTTTACCTTGTCAGCTCAGGGATTCTATCTTACAACCTTTTGGTTACTAGTCCAACGCTCTAACCACTAGGCTACCTGCCGCCCAAATGCCCCCGTGTGAATGCCCCCTTACACTCAATAATTGGTTGTGCCTGCAATGACTCCAACCAAACGCTTCCTGTAGTTGTTGATCAGTCTCACATCGCTAGAATTCATGATTCCTTCTATTAAGGCAAGTCGTCCAAGTCCCGAGGCAGCAAAGCATCCCCAAAGTATACATTTTTGTTATTTGTAAAGTCATGTTCCCTTTATCTAATATTAGGTTTTGGTTGAAGATCTGATAACATTCCGTATAAAAAAACATATGCAAAAATAGAGAAAATCAGAAATGGTGCAAATACTTTTTCACGGCACTGTATGCTAAATGACTCAACATTCATAACCCAGTAACCTACATCAAACAATTCAGTGTTTCCCCTATATTCATTTAGCAGCAGCGGGGATAGCTAAATGTTTTCAGTGTAAACTTAAACGACTAAAACCAGACAAAGTATGTAGAAAAGATCATGGAGCTCTATATATCACTAAAATAAAATCACCAAAACAATCATCAAAATAAAAAAAAACTGGACAGTCAGGGAGAATGTACAATTCCAAAAATGTCATGGCATGGGGACCCCATTGATTTTCTTATGTTTGAGACACTCCGATAGCATAAGAAAACTGCATAAGCCATGGAAGTGTAGAACTGCAGGAAATTAGCTTTAAAACTGCCCTTTTTTCTCTGCCCCATGGTTAAAATGTGTAGAAATGCAGGAAATTAGCTTTAAAACTGCCATTTTTTATCTGCCCCGTGGTTAAAATGTGTAGAAATGCAGGAACTTAGCTCTGTGGCCAAGAGGGGGCCTCTAAAATGTTTGGTCAGAGACACCGCCGTTAGCCCCCCCATGCTAACTTTGCTACCACCGCTGAAAAAAAATCCTAGGGAAACACTGCAATTAATGACAAAAGTAATCAAATTGCCAATGTATATATATATTTTAAATTGAATGCTGTCCAACAGGGCAAGGATTATGATTAGCTTTAGAAGGCCATTGACCTTTTGTGAACGAACTACACAGCATTTCCTGTTACTAACGTCATTGTATTCCCACAAGAAAGGGTCTATCAATTTGTCACAATCAGACATCCATGTGTTCAAAGTCTCCAACACCAGCTCCAATGGTAGACAGACACATACCCAACATTCATGTAAACAACAAATTGGCCCAGCTTTTTGCGGTGTTCAGTTCCTCAAACTGGAAAATCAGATGGGGTTTTCTGGACCTAGGATTTCAAAACGCCTAAAGAAATTCATTACATTATAGAGCCACTCTTTCACAGTAGCCTCTACACCCACTGCCCCCTTTCCAATATATTTGTCCTTTATTGGAATTCGATTGTTCAGTTTTTTCCTGTTACGAAACAGATTTCCACAACCATCTACACCCATGCTAATTGTGCTCTAAGAACGTGAAGCGAACCACAAAGTGTTTGCACATGAAGTGAGATAGGACTGTTACAAATTGAGTTTGCACTCCTTGAATTTTTATCAAGTAAAGTGCTACATTTACAAAATACAAATGTCTTGAGGGTGCTGTATTGTAAATGTTTTCAGTCTACTGTGAGTGTGGATAAAAACTAAACTCATGGCAGGGTGTGCACAATTTATTTTCAACTGTAGCTGTTCCAAAAGAATTGCAGTGAACTATGGAGCCGTTTATGAAACAGACTACTCTAGAGAATACAGGGAGATATCAGAATCCATTACATATGACTCATTTGAGATATTTTTCTAGCCAGGAAAAGACCAATGTTTCATTTAGTCATACCACATCCCCAATTGAGAGATTGCCACTTTAAAGTAATCAGTAGTTGAAACAATAACGAGTCCTCACCGTTGTTTCGGTAAAAAGCTAAGGGATGGGGGTGGAGAATTGGAACCACTCAAATTCAGAGATCGACTATCCATGATATCAAAATGTGTTATATCAAGGGTTTTTGAATATACAGTGTTTGTTTACATTGACTTTGTTTACACCTTTGTAGTAAAACAAGCTTATATTTTGGGCTCTGATGAGGAATTTACAAGTTCTGTTCTTCAAGAATCAATGGGTACATTTCATTAATGTATAAGTCCAAAAATGTATATACAGTGAAAAGTATTTGCCCCTTTTGTCATTCTCTATTTTGCACATAACTGACACTGAATGTTATCAGATCTTCAACCAAAACCTAATATTGATGTGATCAAATAACAGATACTTTCGAGTATGACATGCTTGTTTCAGATCCTGCCACAACATCTCAAATTGGGTTTAGGTCTCGTCTTTGACTAGGCCATTCCAGAACTTTACATTTGTTGCTTTTCATCCATTCTGATGCAGACTGACTTGTGTGTTTTGGATCATTGTCTTGCTCCATGACCCAGCTGTGCTCCAGCTTCAACTCATGGATGTATGGCCTGACATTCTCCTTTAGAACTATTTGATACAGAGGATAATTCATGGTTCCTTCAAGGAAGGCAAGTCATCCAGGTCCTGAGGCAGCAAAGCATCCCCAAACTATTACACCACTCGATCGAGGTTGTGGCAGGACCTGAAAATAGCAGTTCATGCTCAAAACCCCACTAATGTTGCCAAGTTACAGCAGTTCTGGATGGAAGAGTGGGCCAAAATGTATCCACAGGGATGGGAAAGACTGCAAGAAGCATTTGGTTTCAGTCATTGCAGCTAAAGGTGGCACAACCAGTCATTGCAGCTAAAGGTGGCACAACCAGTCATTGAGTGTAAGGGGACTATTACTTTTTCACACAGGGACATTGGGTGTGGCATAACTTTGTTAATTAAATAAGTATCAACATTGTAATTTGTTCACTCAGGTTTATTTTATATAATATTAGGTCAAGGTTGAAGATCTGATAACATTCAGTGTCAGAAATATTTGTCAAAAATAGAGAAAATCAGAAAGGGGGCAACTACTTTTTCATGGCAAGTTAGCAACTGCTGATGTTTACTTAATTTAATCTGTAAAGGGCTTGCAGCAATTAATAGCGCAATCTCATCTAACATTTTCTGTGGGAAGTAATTGTCTCTCATCTTTAGGTAATAAATAATACAACTCGGCTAGAACGTCAGCTTCTTGAGAACTTTCTGTCAACGAATAAGTTGGAAAAACAGCTCATTTTCCAAATAAATGAAATAAGCAAGCTGAATGACAAAAACAGGTAAGGATGTTTTGTTGTTTGTAGTAAACTGCACAGTCATGCAGGTGCCCAATCTCTAAATCATGCTAACTAAAAAGGCTACAAACACCAGATAGTAAATATTTAGTCTAATGTTTCCTATATTCTGTGTGAAACACAGTTTTGTAAAACAAACTCCTTGATTAGATAGCTAGTTGCTTGGATTGGAAACCAGGGAAGTTGAGTTGCCATATGTATTGTACAGCAGTCCACAACAGTAATAATTGATGGGACAACACCAACATACTAAGTAGTGCTATAAGACCAGTAATGCCCTGCCAGCTCTGTTGCAAGTTGCTGAGCGTGTACCCTGCCCTTCCTCCTCCCCAGCTACCTGGAGAAGAGGGTGGGGGAGATGGAGGTGCAGATGCAGGTGGAGCTGGAGCAGCTGAAGGAGAAGAAGGAGCAGCTCTCTACACTTGTACTGAGACAGACTGCCGTCATTGAGGAGCTGGAGAAACAGCTTCTCCGGGCCACCACCAACAGCTCTGCCCTGCAGCGGCAGCAACAGGAGCTACTGGAGACCGTCAACAACCTAATCTACACCATCTCCGTCCCCGCAGGTGGAGGAGGGTGACAGACTCGGGGAGGGGGGATCAAAACCACTGTTGAAAAGTAAATATATATTTTTATGGAAAAGTAAACTTGATGCAGTATAAATTTGATGTGCTCTCCACTTTCTGCAGTGAACAAGCCTACCATGATGCAGGATACACCGACCACATACCCAGACTGTGCTGCACTCTACAAGTCGGGGAACACCGACAGTGGAGTCTACTCACTGGCCCTTCCCAACACTACACAGGAGATTAAGGTACAATTAAACTCTTATGTTAATATCCATTTGTCCTATGCAATTTATAAGCTGCCTACATTCAGAATAAATGTACATTAACAGTTGAGGTCAGAAGTTTACATACACCTTAGCCAAATACATTTAAACTCAGTTTCACAATTCCTGACATTTAATCCTAGTAAAAATTCCCCGTCTTATGTTAGTTAGGATCACCACTTTATTTTAAGAACGTGAAATGTCAGAATAATAGTAGAGAGAATTATTCATTTCAGCTTTCATTTCTTTCATCCCATTCCCAGTGGGTTAGAAGTTTACATACACTCAATTAGTATTTGGTAGCATTGCCTTTAAATTGTTTAACTTGGGTCAAACATTTCAGATAGCCTTCCACAAGCTTCCCACAAAAAGTTGGGTGAATGCTGGCCCATTCCTCCTGACAGAGTTGGTGTAACTGAGTCAGGTTTGTAGGGCTCCTTGCTCGCACACACTTTTTCAGTTCTGCCCACAACTTTTCTATAGGATTGAGGTCAGGGCTTTGTGATGGCCACTCCAATACCTTGACTTTGTTGTCCTTAAGCCATTTTGCCACAACTTTGGAAGTATGCTTGGGGTCATTGTCCATTTGGAAGAACCATTTGCAACCAAGCTTTAACTTCCTGACTGATGTCTTGAGATGTTGCTTGAATATATACACAATATTCCTGCCTCACGATGCCATCTATTTTGTGAAGTGCACCAATCCCTCCTTCGGCAAAGCACCCCCACAACATGATGCTGCAACCCCCATGCTTCACGGTGGAGATGGCGTTCTTCGGCTTGCAAGCCTCACCCTTTTTCCTCCAAACATAACGATGGTCATTATGGCCAAACAGTTCTATTTTTGTTGCATCAGACCAGAGGACATTTCTCCAAAAAGTACAATCTTTGTCCCTGTGTGCAGTTGCAAACCGTAGTCTGGCCTGTTTATGGCGGTTTTGGAGCAGTGGCTTCCTCCTTGCTGAGCGACCTTTCAGGTTATGTCGATATAGGACTCGTTTTACTTTCATAGATACTTTTGTACCGGTTTCCTCCAGCATCTTCGCAAGGTCCTTTGCTGTTGTTCTGGGATTGATTTGGACTTTTCGCACCAAAGTAAATTCATCTTTAGGAGACAGAACACGTCTCCTTCCTGAGCGGCATGGCAGCTGCGTGGTCCCATGGTGTTTATACTTGTGTACTATTGTTTGTACAGATGAACGTGGTACCTTCAGGCGTTTGGAAATTGCCTCCAGGGATGAATCAGACTTGTGGAGGTCTAAACATTTTTTTCTGTGGTCTTGGATGATTTCTTTTGATTTTCCCATGATGTCAAGCAAGGAGGCACCGAGTTTGAAGGTAGGCCTTGATATACATCCACAGGTACACCTCCAATTGACTCAAATGATGTCAATTAGCTTATCAGAAGCTTCTAAAGCCATGACATCATCTTCTGGAATTTTCCAAGCTGTTTAAAAAGGCACAGTCAACTTCGTGTATGTAAACTTCTGACCCACTGGAATTGTGATACAGTGAAATAATCTGCCTGTAAACAATTGTTGGAAAAATGACTTGTGTCATGCAAAGTAGATGTCTTAAACTGACTTGCCAACACTATAGTTTGTTAACAAGAAATTGGTGGAGTGGTTGAAAAACGAGTTAATGACTCCAACCTAAGTGTACGTAAACTTTCGACCTCAACTGTACAATAACACCACCACAGCCAATTGTCTTGCAAATGTGTATAACAATCCGTCGGGAATCAAATGTAGTCAATGACGGCACAGCTTTCCTTTAATTCAGAGTCAGTTCAAATGTTCTCGGCCTTTGGTTTGTTTTGTGCATGCCTAAACTTGAGTAGGGGTTCTCCTTAGATACTTTTCATTGGTGAGTTACAACCTGGTAATTACACATCGCTTGTGCTCACAAAACTACCATTGCTTTTAAACTACTGATATGGAACTGTTTTTATTGTTATGTTTGTTGCTGCAATCTAAACTCCCTCACTGTACTGAAACATCTGAACTTAATATCATTGATACCTGGAGAAAATTGTTGTTTTGTTTGAAGGCTTACTGTGACATGGAGATGGAGGGGGGTGGATGGACAGTACTACAAAAACGATTTGATGGTCATGTTGACTTTCACCGTACGTGGAAAGAGTACAAAATGGTGAGCACTAGAGGAAATTATCCCAGTCCCACAGCACAAAGCTTAGATAACGCTGGCCAGTAGCAAAAAAACAGAACAAACGTTATGATCATATTAAAATTTGAATAATTATGTTGTTATATTCCTTCAAAGGGCTTTGGAAAGCCTTCAGGTGAATACTGGTTGGGAAATGAATTTGTTTCGAAACTGACCAATCAGCAACCATACGTCTTGAGAATACAGATGATGGATTGGGAGGATAACTCAGGATTCTCACTATATGACCAGTTCTCTCTCGGCAGTGAAGCAGAAAACTACAGGTATGCCTATATTTCCCAGGTGTGGTGTTCCAATGCTAGGCTACTTATGTGACGGAAACTATGTTGGGGGAGTCTGTGTGTGGAGGATCTTTAAATATAGGTGATCACTTTTAGTACTTTGCGATGCGGACTGAAACACATTATCATAGCTGTATGACAGAGACAGATTTAGTCTGTTACTCAAGATGTTTTGATGTAGTAATGTTAAAGTAAGCTCTAACAAAATGGTGCATACAAAATGTTCTTTAAAATCAACAAATGACAAACAAAATATTTACCTTGTCTGAAAATATGTTGGGTGGGCGGTGGGAGGATCAAACACTTGTCACCAGTCCAAAATAAATATTTTGTCATCTGGAAAATGGTCAGGATCTGTGAAACAGAAGACTAAAATGCTTCAGTCTCCTAAACATTCAATCTGCACCCCTAGACATCACCAGTACCTGCCATTTTCTTTGCTGAACATAAGCTGATTTTAAGGAGAGAACTGATACTTCCTCTCTGTTTGAGCATTAGACCTCTACTCAAGCACACTCCTATTAATTCCTTAAGTCTCAAAGTATGACCCTTGACTATTCTAGAACCAGAAATATAAATGATTCCATATAACTTATCTTCATACTGAAATTCAAAGGCCACAAAACAACAGAGGTTAGCAATGACATCAATACCACATCACCAGCATTGATATTTTCGACAGAATGAATGGGCGGAAGGTAGGCCTAGCGGTTAGAGCATTGAACCAGGAACCGAAATATCACTGGTTCAAATCCCAGAGCCAACTAGGTGTAAAATCTGTCGATGTGCCCTTGAGCAAGGCACTTAACCCCAATTGCTCCTGTAAGTCACTCTGGAAAAGAGCATCTGCTAAATGACTAAAATGTAAAATGTAATGAACAACCAAACCATAACAGGGCCCTTCTGTCAGCAAACCCTACTGCAGCTGTCATGCTTCACTTAACTTGCAAATGACTAGTGTGTAGACATAGCCTATAGTAGGGTTACTCAACTCTTACCCTACAAGGTACAGAGCCTGCTGGTTCTGTTCTACCTGATAGTTCATTGCACACTAAATCAGTCCCTCATTAGAGGGGACCAATGAAAAAATGCAGTGGCACTGGTTTCGTGGTCCATAGTTGAGTTTGGGTGCCGATAGCTTGTCATGGAGCACAAGAAAGGTTCAGAAGTAGTCACGGAAAACCAAGGGATATTCAAACACAGCATCTTGTAAGTTAGTGCTAGCAGAGTAAGGAATCCTTGGCGGACTAAACTTGGGTCTTCCGACGAATGGCAATCATGTACTTCCTCCTCACATTGTATTCCTCTGTTTTCTTTACACAGGATACACCTTAAAGGCTACAGTGGAACAGCAGGCAAAATTAGTAGCCTTGGTCAACCAGGAAGTGATTTCAGCACAAAAGATGCAGACAATGACAGATGTGTTTGCAAATGTTCACAACTGACAACAGGAGGTAAGGAACAGGTTAATATGCCAATCTCCTCGACTTTTCCACCAGCCTTCATTAAGATCAATTATTTCCCCCATTTTCACATTAACTCCCCCAAGAAGCGTTTGGCACTACCCCCAGAAAAAAAAAGTTAAAAGATGTCTTGCCTTTTCTTTCTGTCGTGGGGTCAAGGCTCTCAAGCAAAATTAGATATGAGCTGATCAGTGATTAACTCAGTTGGGAATTCAGCCCCTGCAACAGCTGACATTAATAGTCTGGGAACTACGGATTTCCCCCTCCCCCTCTCTCTGAGCTCAGAAGAGAGGTCCTCCTCCATGCCTCTGATTTGTAGACTGCTTTGGGCACTAGACTTGGAATTGTTCCGTGTATCGGGGTCTGCCTACTCTACATGTAAGCTGCTCTCCAAATGATTTCCCCTCCCGAGGTCTCGCATAGAGGAATCCCTATACCTCAGGGAATTGTTGGGGATAACCAGCTGCATATGAACAAAAATAGGACTAAGATGACAGACACAGGGGGAATGAGCTGCACAACTTGCAGTCCATGTGATATAACAATCCAGACTTTCCCCTTGGAACTCAACGAAACTGAGGGTATAAAACTGTGGGAGTTAATCGTAATATGATAATACAACACTTCAGTGTTAGAAGGAGAAGCACAACTCCTCATTGGGCTCGTTGTCTTATAGACCATGCACATCATGAAAAACCTCAGACTGACAATCTCTTGTTTTCTGCTTTTCAAGGCTGGTGGTTTGACGCCTGCGGCCCCTCTAACTTGAACGGAATATTTTTCCAGCACGGTCAGAACTCTAATCGATTCAATGGAATCAAATGGTACTACTGGAAGGGCTCAGGCTACTCACTGAAGTCTACCACAATGATGATCAGACCAGTAGACTTCTGAGGCTGTCCCAGAGACATGCCTCTCACAGACGGACATAGAAAGGAGAGCATTGTCACTCTGGGAAACTACAGACAAGACAGACTGAACTGCTCCATAACAGCGACCTCACCACTTCCAAGCATTCCACAAGGAAGGGAACAAATTAACTCGCTCCAACATGTCAGCAAAGAGTTTACAGTTTTGTACAAAATTGACAGGTGAAAACGAGCAGAAGTCTATGAACTGTGTATTTTTAGAAACATATGGGCTTTGGACTGCATAACCAACCGGGACAAGGCAGTCAAAGGATGAAATAGGTATTTATAGCTAACTGGAACTGTGGTAGAGATAACAGTATTGTTTTCTATAACAAGCAATACCAGGGGAAATGTTAGTGTGTGACACAATGCAAGGTTGACCAAGTACATTCTGTAATAACGATATTTCACCCCATTACATTTGATACAATGAATTTGAAAATGGTTACATTTTATTTTATATTAAAATGTAAAAATAGGCCTAATACTAAACGCAAAGAAAACTAGGGTACAAATACACGATCAAATATGAACATAACGCGCTACGGTCATCAGTAATGAATCTACTGGTTTTCTTTCTTAGAGCTTGTACATACTTACATGATTTAATTTAAAATGTATAGATGGTTCACAAAATGTATTAAAATCAGATGTGATAACTTTGATTGGGATGTTACTCAAAACATGTATTCAATGTCAATTAACCTAATTATGCACTTGTGTGAATCTATTGCAAGTGTGTTCAACTTTTTCCATGATTACACAATTGACTGAGTAATTAAACTTCCACATCCTTTGCCTGACTTAGGCTACGTACTCTGTCGTGATTCGAATCTGTATCCAAGGTATCCAGAGAAAGTGGAGCATATCTGCATATATTTATCAATCTAATTTAATTGTTGTACTGTGGAAATGTGATTTATGGTGATAATAATTTATGTAATACATTTTACCCATGCTTCTGTGAACATTTGGGACCAAAACTTTTTCACTTAATTATTCTAAGCGACTGGCGTTATGATTAGGATTAGTGTATTTAGGATTTTTTCTGTGTGGAGTACAATGTCTTGTCAGATTCTGTCACTCCTACGTGACGCTCGTCCCTCAACCGACAGCCGTCGCGCAATCTGATGTGAAACAATGATGTCGACTATGGATAATGGTTGTCAGAAAGGCAAAGAAAGACTTCAGAACATCATTCAAATTAAATCTTAAATTCAAGCTACAGTTCTTATGTCTTCATTCTGCTTTAACACAAAACATTTAAAAAATGTGTTTTAATGTCTGATGTGTCATGCCTATGATGTTTAAAAAATGCCTTCAACTTTCAATTCAGTTAGATTCTTGGACAACGTCAGGCTTTTGCAGGAAGCTATTTACCTCAGCACTACCCACTACTGCACAAGACAGAAATCAGCACAGATTGAGCGTGTCAGGTAAAAATGCTGAAGGCCCCATTAAAATCAAATGACCTGGCTCATCAAGAGCCTTCAGGGAGTGTGGAGATTGTTTTGGCCACCACAACAGAACTGTGTGCGATTTCAAAAGGAAATGTGATGAGACAGTATTCTATAGCAAAACACCCCTTCCCCTTCACAGATGCAGGCCAAAGATTAATGAATGGAGGAGGACAGGAAGAAGCAACATCCACATCTGACACAGGATGCTGGAGTGAAAAAACACTTTGAAAATTCATTAATGGCAATAAAAGTAGGTGTCCTACCCACTTCCTACTGTTTGGAATTCCAGCTCTTCGAGACAGTTGCATCATATGATAGTAAACTGACCAGGCCATTTCATTATAAAAGCATAGACTTAACCAATATGACCCCAAGGGCTATGTTTGAATAAGAACAGTATACAATATTAGTAGAATCTTCAGTTACTGACAGGTGCTGCTGGAAACTGATCTGAAAGTTCACATGGTTCTTCTGGAATTGTCTTTGTTCCAAACACCACAAAACCTGTTTAGGGGAATATTACCTGCAGTCACAGGCGATGCCCAGGAGAATGTTGAGGGTCCGCAGTGGCCCACCGGCACCATGTGGGTTGTGTTCTCACACACCTGGTCCACCACTGGGAACCCACCCAGAGTTTGGACCACCTGGGTCAATATGTGTTGCTTTCTGAGGAGCCAGAGGTGTAAAGAAGAAAACCGTTCTAAATATCGAGGTTAATAGGTTGAGAAGGCAAAGTATCGCCAAGAAGTTCAACAAGACATAATCAAATGTTAATCTGTCTAAGATCCTAAATGTTGCTGTAACAAATATGTTTTGAAATCTACTTACTCTGTGGGCATGCTTGTCATAACTAATGTCCTTAGAGAGTCTGGATGTAAAAATTATTAACAAATGATATGCACTTTAGAGTACATTCGCACACAGTGAGTTCAATACAAAGTACACACCTAAATAATGACTAAGGGGTAATAGCAGCCATAAAGTCTCAGTTTCAATAGTTTGCATATTGCTTTCCTTTGTTGATATTGAGCGGCAACACAGTGGTACAGCTCTGGATAGGTAAACAGTGAACACCACATGCCAGATATCTGCAGAATTTGATGTGTGAAGAGGAAATCAACACCCCAAGGCCATGAAACAATTAAAAACAGGTTGGAGCGCACCGCCGGTATTATTATTCTGGACCATCCATCTCATATACAGACACAGTAGTACCACTGCCCCCTCACGGGCAATCAGCACTGAACACCTGAGCGACAGTTAGTGACAGGGCGAACAGGCTCTTTCCCGTCAGGAACCGCTCTCCAGTCGGAAGTCTGGGGTGAAAGCGTCCTGAGCAGAGGGCATCCACCAGTACACGGCCCCATACAGGACTGCTTTACATGCATAACATGGCGTCCGTGACATAAATGTGGCCCAGGTGTGATAAAAAGGTTGCTCGTTGCATATTAGTAATGCCGGGGTTGGAAACAGTCAGCATACAGCAAGGGTTGAGAAAAGTTTAACAGGCCTTTTGTTGAGAAGGTAGCCCAGTATATCGACTGAGCTGAGGATTGCTTGACATTTCATCTGAGGGCTGTTGTGACAAAGTGCGTTAGCAATCAACAATAATTCAACAATTCACCCTGTCCAACCATACTTTAGACATGTTCTTGTTTTTCATTTTAAGGTTTTACAACACCTAGATCCTCCGTGACAACAGAACCCTTTTAAATCTGCCAGACTCAAAAGAAAACACACCCAAAACCCCTATACAAATGGACATGAAAGGATTCATTGATAAAAAAAAAAAGGTTTAAAAAAAAGGTTTCAGCTTTCTTTATTAAAGTATGGTTTGGTCATCCTTCATTACAAAGGATTGTCCTTAGCGCAGTGCTGAAATAAGTTCCTCAATGAACTTTAAGATGGACATCAACCATCATCACTATGATGGAAGCTTAATATGGGATGGAAATAAATGCTGCTGTTGATATTACCAAAGAAATGTGTTCATTAGGGAGGCAACAATGTTTTCAGTAGCAATGCAAGAGACTGGCTGCCCATTGCTGACACTGATCTGGGAATGCTTTTCTGACATCAAACAAGCCGGCTAGGAGGATTTTCTGTTAGAGGGTAAAAAGCCTAAAGAGCTATTATTCATTTTTCACTGCTTTGCCAAGAAACAAAACGAGGAATTTCAACAACTACGTTTTTTGGAGGTTCCTCAAAGGGGATTTTTGGCTTCACTTATGCAATGTTCTGGCAGCAGTGCAAGAGGGCAGGCATTGAACAAAGAGTCTGCACTAAATAAACCAAAGACAAAGAGTTGGTGTGAACTGTTGCACCAGGCTCCATTTCAATGTGCCTCTCACAAATGAAGGAAATTATTTTGGGTATGACGAGGTCCCGTTGATGGCTGGTCTATGAAACCCGAAATGACTCAGGCTCTATCCATACAGTCAACTTCCATTGGCCCTCGTTCTAATCTATCTGGGGTCAGGGGGGCTGGAATGGCCAATTTTAACTGAAAAACACAAGGGTACAAAGATCTGATTACCGATTGAACATGTGCAACAGCCGTGCATAGAAAACATCAACAATCACAGTTAGGCTGCATGAAGCGAATAAAGTGGTTACGGCATCATGTTTCCTGAAGTTCTTTAAGAGCACATGCACAATGGCATCTTATAAAGCCAAGTACTCAAGATAAAAATCAACTTCTACATTAGGGGGTCATACAAATAAATGCTCAATGATACACATACAGGACAACTCCCCTTACTGCTAAGGGTACAAAAATCACATCAGATGTCATGCTTCATCAAAACATTTTATTCATACTCTACAAAATCATAGATTATCTAACTTTGATAATGCTGATAGTGTCAGAAGAACAAAGAGGATAAGTGGTTTATAATATAATATATGCCATTTAGCAGACGCTTTTATCCAAAGCGACTTACAGTCATGTGTGCATACATTCTACGTATGGGTGGTCCCGGGAATCTAACCCACTACCCTGGCGTTACAAGCGCCATGCTCTACCAACTGAGCTGCAGAAGGACCACGTTTATGTCATGACTTGTACATGACTTCATTCCACTCCTGGTGAATGGTAAGACTACCTTTGTCAAGATGCGGAGGGGATTGAAGCCAAATCCAAACACTTCACTCCATAATATGTTATGAGTGCTCCCAGGACTTTTGGACAAGGCCCTCCTTTGGAGATTTTTGCATTTTTTAAACACCTGAAACTGCCAGTTCCTGCAACATAGCACAATAAATGGCCTTATATGATAAAAACCCAAGAAAAAACATTTTTATTTTACAAGCTTACATTCATTGGGGAGAACCCTCGCTCCTATTACACTTCTGTGAAGGTTGAGATCTCTTCCACAGTTGTAAATAAAAGGGGCTAGTTCTCCTGATACGTACCCAGATTTTTTATTTCCTCCATCAGATTTGGGGGTGGAAGTTACATGACACATTCTATTCAAATCACTCTATTAAATTTAAACTAAAATGTAGATGAACTAGCTCATGTAATGATGAAAATAATGTGTATTCTGCGATACAGTTTCACATGGGAATTCAAACAAGATCTCTCCATAGTGTTAAGCGCTGAAGTTGTTCAGGTTGAGCGAACACAGAAGAGTGTCAGGTACATTTTCACAGGAGAGGATGCTATCCTAGAGCCCCTGTGGCAGCAGCTTCAAAGACCATCATGACTACTCATTCAACCACTGCAGTTTCTGAGCAGCTGTGTTCAAAAGGAATGGAATACAAAAGGCAAACAATACGCTACTGTTCCTCCACAGGTTGGCTTTACCAAGAGATCATAGAGAACAAGTAGACCAACTCTAGGTGTCGGGCCTAAGTCGTATTCAAGTCACAAACTGTCAGGTTAAATAAATATCTAAGAAAATCAAAACCATGACAGTTTAAAATGATTGGTTATAAAAAATAAAAAGAGTCATACACGATATAGAAGCTTCAGGTAATTTATTGGGTAAACCAATGCTGGGCTCTAACAATTACAGCCACCACCACAGAAGCAACTTAGATTATCAATTTGGTTACCTTTGTATTTTTGTTCATGCTCTTGCCCAACACATTGACTTGTCTTTTCCGTTTGCTTAAATTTAAATGGTCAAAAATTGTGTCCGTGTCACCAGCTGCTGCAGCATAGGCAGTTCCTCTGCATACAACTGCTGAATTCACTTGTTTTTGTGTGATGGTATCAAGCAAACACAAATTGTCAGTAAGGTTCTTCTAGAAAGAAAGGTTAACATTTGTTTATTAGAAAACATATCACCCCATCAGTATTAAACACATTAATTTAATATTGTTTTTCCATCATTTCAGGGGAATCCTCAATAGGCTATATTAAAACTTCAATTCACAAAATGATAAACTTACATGGGCCATACAGTGTGTTTCAGCCTTTGCATCACTGAAATACTGATCATGGTAGTATGATGGTTAATGAATGCCATTCTGCTGCTGTAATAAAATGGTATCACATTTGGGACACTGGCAGAGAAAAGATTGCAAACATTCATGTGGATAATGAAACTCAACCACTGTGCCAAATCTACAGCATACTATTATTACTTGAGAGGCAAAAGTGTTTGATGTTGATCAGTTACATTTAAATATAGCAAACATTGAGAATTCCTTCCTAATATTGTGTTGCACACCCCCCTTTTGCCCTCAGAACAGCCTCAATTCATTGGGTCATGGACTCAACTAGGTGTCGAAAGCGTTCCAGAGATGCTGGCCCATGTTGACGCCAATGCTTCCCACAGTTGTGTCAAGTTGGCTTGATGTCCTTTGGGTGGTGGACCATTATTGATATAAAACCCAGCAGTGTTGCAGTTTTCGGCACAAACCGGTATGCCTGGCACCTACTATCATACCCTGTTCAAAGGCACTTAAATATTTTGCCTTGCCAATTCACCCGCTGAATGGCACACATACACAAATCCATGTCTCAATTGTCTATAGGCTTAAATCCTTTTTTCAAACAATCTCCTCCCCTTCATCTAAACTGATTGAAGTGGATTTAACAGGTGACATAGTTTTCACCTGGATTCACCTCGTCAGTCTGTCATGCAAAGAGCAGGTGTTCTTACTGTGTTGTATTCTCCATGTATATTGATTAGTAAAACATGCTAATGTATTGAATACCATTGCATTTATTATATTCATGACATGGTAACATCCCAACACTTAGTATATTTGGTTTAGAATTCACATACTTTTGAAATGTCGGCTACTTTTTACTTGTTTGTCCTCGTGTCGAGTTAAGAGAATCAAACTTTTTTGCTTATCTAGTGCTTTTGTTTGCTGCTGCCAAACTTGGTTTTGAAAGGTGTGTGGGATCTGTTGAAGCGCTCTGCTGGTCAGGGGCACTAGTCAGTTCATCAGTGAAGTCTTTAGACACTCTAGAGAATGGCAATGCGCTATGCCTACTTCTTCTAGTCAGAGTTTGTTTTGTATCATTGTCCTCGGATGATGGACATCCCTTTGTATCCTGGTGTGGATGCGCATGTTGATCCAACATGCTGTTTACACGGCTGGTTTCTCTTACACTGGGCACCCCATGTGTTCTCTTTTTGGCACTGGCCGACTCAGACCCTGTGGTTTCACTCTTGCCCCTCTTCCTCTTCCCAGGGCTAGGCTGAGGCTCCAGTTCAAAGGGGATCTGAACCTTGGACTCTAAGGGAAAGCTGGGTAAAAGGCAGCTTCGTTGTCTCCTAGCTTTGTTAGCTGGAGAGAAGTCCACAAATACCCCATCATCATCGTCTGCACAGGAGGAGGCACGGAAGCCATTTGAGACAGTGCAAGATCTTTCTAAAGCAGGAAGCGAGGATTTTCTACAGTCGCTTACTTTTGATTTCGGTGTGGTAATCTTTAGGGACGTTTGATGAGGCACACTGGGTTTTTCGGGTAAAATTCTTGAAGAACGGCGACTAGAAATCTTCAGATTAGTAGTTGGCTTACTTTCCGGAAGGGACTGTGGTGTTCTGCTTTTCCTGACAGGTGGTGTGACTTTTGCCATATTACTTCTGCTGGATACAAAACTGTTAAACGTAAACACTGATTGCACACTCTTGCTACCCTCCGGGCAGTCATCCAGACAGGGACTCTCTAAGGAGATGTGCTTTTTGATGACATTACATTTAATTGAGGTCCTCTTAGGATTTGCGTCTTGTTTACTCTCTTTAGCCGGTGAAATGGGCAAAGGACTTTGAACCAATGCATTTTGTCTGGGCAAATCACTGCACGTTGACTTCCAAGGTTTCTGAAAGTCTTTGTGCTGTGGTTCACAGGTGGCTTCATGTTGCTCCTCTCCATCAGTTTTATTTGAGCAAGAATATGCATTAAAATCCTGATCAAATTCTTCTGCAGGAGAAAGATATGACATTATGAGAAGAAAATATACTGATAAACTTCTAGCATGGTAAAATTGACACAGTCAACACATTTTATGTACTTACCCAGGTTTTTCAAGAAAGAGTGGGATGGTGTATTCCCA
Organism: Oncorhynchus keta; assembly: GCF_023373465.1. Lineage (NCBI taxonomy): Eukaryota > Metazoa > Chordata > Actinopteri > Salmoniformes > Salmonidae > Oncorhynchus > Oncorhynchus keta. The sequence goes on along the minus strand of NC_068444.1, from coordinate 16,112,367 downwards.
AGAGAAGGCTTAAACTCAGGTGATAATCTAGATTGTCCCACCTGTGAAGCTGAGAAAAAGCATTAACTAGAGTCAGCAAATATTTCTCAACTCAATCGTTTAACACCCCAGCTCATGTTTTGCAGATTCTACACATACTATACACATAAAACCAAAACCATTGGCCAGTCACAAAACATACCTGCGGGGGATAGATTTTCCCTAGCTTCTCTCATCTCCTTCAGCCTCTGTGCCATGAAGTCACACCGTTTCATAGAAGGACTGTAAACTATTCCTTTCTCTTCGTCGATAATGTAAGGGGACACATCTGCTACTACACAGAAATATATTTACATATTAAACCACAACCACACAAAAAAAACTTTTATTTATATTAAATAAATAATATAATGTATGACATGAGGAGAGATTCCTTACTAAAAGGTGATTTTGGTACTAGGTCTTCGATCATCTTGTCCAGTTTTTTCTTCATGCGCCAGTCATTCTCAGGGGTGTCTCTCGGCTGCATACAACGATGCTGTATAAAAAAATAACAAAAGATAACTCATTTGGATAAGAACACTTCAATAGACCCTTTCAATAAAAATAATCCCCAATGCCTAATAATTTAAAGAAATTAGGTAAATATGCAGCAATGGATGAATTGCAGAAAGCTAAGTAGTTAATGACAGTGATTATCTATTGCCCACTGGTATATAATGTCTTCTTGATAGTGAAACCCAAAAGAAGTTATGCACTGAGAATCATTAAACCTAACTGAGAATTAAATTTGCCTACCACCTTTTTCTTGAGTGCTGAATTGACGTCATCATTTAATGCCGGATACAACTCCTCATCAACATGTACTCCATCATCTTTACATCTGCATTAATAAAACAAACAATATGAGTGACAGGGTAACAGGGGCAGAAGGTAGCCTATGGTTAAGAGCGTTGGGCCCTGAGCTGACTGGCACTTAACACACATTTTTGTTTTCACTGTTGCTACTCACTGTTATTTGTCTATAGTCACTGTACCCCTACCTACATGTACAAATTACCTCGACTAATCTGTACACCCGCACATTGACTCGGTACCACCTGTATATAGCCTCAATATAGTTATTTTATTGAGCGACTTTAAATCTCTTTATATTTGGTTTAAAAAAATCAAAAGTGCATGGTTTTGTAAGGGCTTGTAAGTAAGCATTTCCTGGTAAAGTCTACACCTGCTGTATTCTGCACATGTGAAAAAGCAAATTTGATTTGCTAATGTAAGTCACTCTGGATAAGTGGTTGTGCTAAATGACTAAAATATAAACACAACATGTAAAGCGTTGGTCCCTGAGCTTAAAATATCCCTGATATTTTCCATACGCACAAAAAGCTTATTTAGCTAAAATGTTATGCACAAATTTGTTCCTGTGGGAACATCTGAGACCAAGCACCCAGACAGCTGATGAATATTTATGTAATCAATAAAGCCTGTGTGTGGAAAAACTGATTGGCTGGGCCTGACTACCAAGTGAGTGGACCCCTGCACTCCCAGGCCCAGCTATGGTTGGGCCTCTGCACGGACATGTGCAATCCATAGATTAGGGCCTAATTCGTTTATTTCAATTGATTAATTTCATTATACGAACTGTAATTCAGTAAAATCATTGAAATGTTCACGTTTATATTTTGTTCAGTATAAATAACAGAGCTCACAGCTATTTTATTTGTCAGTCAGTAATATATAATAATAATAATAATAATATAATAATATAATAATAATAATAAGTCAGTGACACCTTGTGGTTGATGAAAGAATAGCAAAAACAACAAAATGGTTACCGACTTGTCATCACGCAGACCAATAGATATTGACGACTAATCATTGCTATGATATTGCACTTTAAGGCCAAAAAGCGTTTACACTGTAGTCCTGTGTAGCTCAGTTGGTAAAGCATAGCACTTGCAACACCAGGGTAGTGGGTTCAATTCCCACTGGGGACCAGTATATAAATGTATGCACTCACTACTGCGAGTTGCTCTGAATAAGAGCGTCTGCTAAATTATGAAAATGGAAATGAAGCTTACCTGGCCACCCAGAGGACAGACACAAGTCTCACACCAGTCTTCTTGGCTTTATTCCAGGTTGCTTGATGGCCATTTTTAAAGACTATGTGTGTGACTTGTTTATTGAAGGTTTTAGATACCTGGAATGATACAGGTAAATATCACAATGTGAAATGTGTACATAGTAACAACCTTCCAAACTGCTTAAAGGAAAATACCACTCAAAAACAATGTTGTCCCCAAAATGGTTTGCATGTCAGTCACATTTTCAATATATAGAACTTAAAATATAAAATAAAAAGCTGTCACAGTATGATGCGTTTTGCGTAATACCAAAAGATAGCGGATTTGAGTGGATTTTTCCCTTTAATAATGGTAGTTTTAAGAACCCCACAGGATGTCATTAAAAACAAATGTAGTTAGCCAATAGCTCTCGAAAACCCTTCTCCTTACATAGGGTTTTCAGCAGTTACATTCACCCACGGTTGGCTCCATGTGAACTACAATTCCAAAACTGTTTTAACATTTAGACACATCAATAATCACTTTCAAACTGTTTTCCCCCCTAAACATATGCTCCTTATCTTTCATAAGAGCAAGAATGAATCTTCCAAATAAAAAAGATACTTACTGTAGCAGTTTGGCACAGATCCACAAGCTGTGTGTCCCCTCCAGTTTACAAACTTCCTCTCTAGTTACGCTTACATACAGGTGTTAGGAGCATGCTAGATAGGTGGCTAGCTGTGCTAATTAGCTATGTCTAAACATGAGCTGTAACATGGAAATATATGGCCATGTGGGAACACTAACCCCATAAGATGTAATTTACCCTTTTCCCCTCCTCCTCGCCAATATGAAAGATACGTTCCTTGTGTTTCCAAAAACGTACCGCAAGCGATGCGTTTTAACATTCAGAAAAAGAGTCTGGGATCTTAACAGAACTCCCCCAACCAGAATACACTATAGTTAATAGGCGCTAATGTAGTTAGCATCTATGAAAGGGTTAGTTATCCATGTACAAAAGGGTAACTCACCACACCTCCCATATCCTGCAGCTGCTGGATGAATGGTTTAGAGTAATTCTCTGTTTTACTTGATGACCACACATCAACGTAGGCAACAACATCTAGAGAAATGATCAAACACCACCCCCCATCCTTTATTCAAAGACAAATGAGAAAATACAAGAAAAAGCTGTAGCTAGTTAGGCAAGCTATCCATTTACATTTACATTTAAGTCATTTAGCAGACGCTCTTATCCAGAGCGACTTACAAATTGGTGCATACACCTTATGACATCAAACCATGATGTTAGTTTACACATTTACCTTTCAGAATAGAAGCAGATTTAGGTGTACTGGTTGTGGTCATTTGAGTCTCTTACTGAAGGATTTCCCTAAAAAAATTGGAGAAAGGAGTAACCAAGTTCAATTTGAGGAAGGAAAGTGCAGGCAGTGTGCAATGGGGAAGCATGTTTGATGACATGTTACAAATACATTTTTATGTCACATGCGCCAAATACAACGGGTGTAGAATTTACAGTGAAATGTTTGCTTACGAGCCCTTCTCAATAATGCAACGTTTAAAAATAAAATAGTAACACAAGTGGAATAAAATAAAATACAACAATGGAGCACCAACCAGTACCATATCATAGTGCAGAAGTAAGAGGTAGATATTTACATGATGGCAGGGTAAAGTGACTAGGCAGCAGGTTTGAAAATAATAAGAGTAAAATAAAGGACAGAGCACCAGCAGCAAATTATGCGTAAAAGTGTGTGTGTGCATGACATTTAATTTTTGTATCGGTCTGCGTGTATATGAAGCGTAAGTGAATGTGTGGTAGTGTATGTGCAGATAGTTTGGGTACCATTAATAAGCTGCAATGTGTAGCTTTTTGGGGGACATGACCAAATTCACATCGAGGTGGTATAGATCTGTCATTCTCATTTAAAAAGTCTAAGAAGCAGTAGATCTGTTCTATGTGAATTATTTATATGCTTACATTTCTTAAGTTATTTTTTCGCCTTTTACTTTCGGTTTTGTACACCAACTTAAGACAGCTGAAAATAAAATATTTTTGGTTATGTAAAATATATTGCACAGCTGTATAGATGGCACATTGTCTACACTATATAACCAGTTGCTTGTTTTGTCACAAACTAAAAATAGGCGAACAAATAACGTTAGAATTCTAGCAACCAGGAAATGGCGGAGAGATTTCTGCATAGCGCATCTTTAACTGACTATTTAAGTCTGGCTTGGGGGTAGAAGCTGTCTCGGGGCCTGTTGGTCCGAGAGCCGATGCTTCGGTACCGTTTACCGGACGGTAACTACACCCACTTGCAAACTCGTAACCATCTAGTTTAGCTAGGCAGCTAACTACAACTACAAAAGTGTATGTATACTACTACAAGCAAATTCACAAAACATTGGGTCCGAAGACATCTAGCAAAGTAGCTAACTTATGAATGCAAATCGTACACGCTTTAATTTCCATGCAAACTGTGACCATGACTACTTGCCATTGAGTAAGGAGTGCTAACTTTAGCTAGCTAGAACATTTCGTCTGAATTAAGACCATTTCAAACAGTAGGTACTGTCATTTTGCTACTAATTGTATAAAGTGCGTAATCTGTTGACTAAACTGTGGTTAAAAAAATAAAACGTTATATACACATTTTTCGCAACTTACAGTCGGGCGCTGGACAAATCCTTTCCAAAATCTTGACTTTCCGCGCGTGTATTTTTTTAGGACAAGGCTTGCTGGGAAGTAGATGACGTGTGATCTGTCATTGGTTGGTGAAAGTGTTGCCATGTTTGTAGTTTTCCTGGTAATTGGCCTATTTGAAAACGACCTCGCGGAAGAAAATGACACACAGACAGGATGCCGCGCGGTGAAACACCGCTTCACGTTCATTTCAATGGAAGGACAGCTTGAGGGGCGGTGCGAAGGTGGTATAGGACGCGGTGAAAAATATAAACTTACCCAACTTTATGCAAATCAGCAGTGGCGACGGCTGGGTGATGACCAATCATATCGAGTGGTTCCTATGACGAATATGACGCTATGCGACCCGAGGCTGGAGACTTTCTTCAGCAAAGATGGCTGACAAGAAAGCTAGGATGGAAGCACATGTAAGTGATTATAACGTCATAACGAATCACGCAAGAAATGTACAGTTGACAGGAATATGTTAGTTAATGTAGAGACAAACGATTCTCCATATATATTTCTTTATCATAAAGTTAATTTACGAAAATCGCGATGTTGCCAGCTAGCTGACTAGCTAACATTATCCAGCTAGCTGGCTAGCTTTATGGGTGATTTGACATGAGTATGACATTGTAATGTTTTAGGGACTCCTGAAACAACCAGCAAACTAGGCTGTCGTCTTGTGAAACAGTGGCTTTAAAGAATCTAGCTAGCTAAAGCATTTACTGCAAATTGAATGTACAATTATGTAAGCTTGTCTTGCTGATATTTGCCATGCAATGCAGATAGGTTAAATAACGTAGCTAGCTATGTTCTGTCTTATTGTGCAGTGGAGAATAAAAATACCTGTATGCCTATGGATGTATAGCTAGCTATGTAGTCGATCTGTGTATGGACCCAAACGTTTGGTATACATATTAGTTCAGAACATAGCTTTGAACCTCAGCAATCATAGCCTGTTGTATCAACTTCAAAACAGTCTGAATGACATTAATGAAGCCTGCGGATTGAGTAGAATATAATATAACTTTTGTGTCAAGGATGCAAGTTGTATATACATGTAGTTATTACCATGCTTTTGAGATCCCCACATTGTAGCCTGTACATATCATGTACTCTACCTTGTCAAATAAAGGTGCAGTTCAGGTATGAATGTCTTTGAGATTATTTTTGTCATATCCAATACCAAGAGTATCACATTCCAGTCTTTGAATGATGCTGTGTCTGCATGTATGTATTACAATTGTACACTTCAACAGTGTTTACCAATCTTGGTCCTGGGAGATCAATGGTTACACACTGTAACTAATAGACGACAAACAGGATTTAACTAGTTAAAGGCTGATTTGTAATTCATATATAGAGAATTTAATATATAGAATTTAATATATAGAATTTAAAAAACCAGTACACTCCACTTCCTATGCATCATGTACAGTTGAAGTCGGAAGTTTACATACACTTAGGTTGGAGTCATTGAAACTCGTTTTTCAACCACTCCACAAATGTCTTGTCAACAAACTAGTTTTGGCAAGTCGGTTAGGACATCTACTTTGTGCATGATACAAGTAATTTTTCCAACAATTGTTTACAGACAGATTATTTCACTTATAATTCACTGCATCACAATTCCAGTGGGTCAGACGTTTACATACACTAAGTTGACTGTGCTTTTAAACAGCTTGGAATATTCCAGAAAATGATGTCATGGCTTTAGAAGCTTCTGATAGGTTAATTGACATCATTTGAGTCAATTGAAGGTGTACCTGTGGATGTATTTCAAGGCCTACCTTCAAACTCACTGCCTCTTTGCTTGACATCATGGGAAAATCAAAAGAAATCAGCCAAGACCTCAGAAAAACAATTGTAGACCTCCACAAGTCTGGTTAATCCTTGGGAGCAATTTCCAAACGCATAAAGATACCACGTTCATCTGTGCAAACAATAGTACGCAAGTATAAACATCATGGGACCACGCAGCCGTCATACTGCTCAGGAAGGAGACGCGTTCTGTCTCCTAGAGATTAAGATACTTTGGTGCGAGAAGTGCAAATCATTCCCAGAACAACAGCAAAAGACCTTGTGAAGATGCTGGAGGAAATAGATACAAATGATCTATATCCACAGTAAAACAAGTCCTATATCGACATAACCTGAAATGCCGCTCCGCAAGGAAGAAGCCACTGCTCCAAAACCGCAATAAAAAGCCAGACTACGGTTTGCAACTGCACATGAGGACAAATATCGTACTTTTTTGAGAAATGTCCTCTGGTCTGATGCAACAAAAATAGAACTGTTTGGCCATAATGACCATTGCTCTGTTTGGAGGAAAATGGGAGACGCTCGCAAGCCGAAGAACACCATACCAACCGTGAAGCACGGGGGAGGCAGAATCATGTTGTGGGGGTCCTTTGCTGCAGGAGGGACTGGTGTACTTCACAAAATAGATGGCATATTGAGGAAGGGAAATGATGTGGCTATATTGAAGCAACATCTCAAGACATCAGTCAGGAAGTTAAAGCTTTGTCGCAAATGGGTCTTCCAAATGGACAATGGACAAGCATACTTCCAAAGTTGTGGCAAAATGTCTTAAGGACAACAAAGTCAAGCTATTGGAGTGACCATCACAAAGCCCTGACCTCAATGCTATAGAAAATGTGTGTGCAGAACTGAAAAAGCGTGTGCGAGCAAGGAGGCCTTACAAACCTGACTCAGTTACACCAGCTCTGTCAGGACGAATGGACCAAAGTTCACCCAACTTACTGTGGGAAGCTTGTGGAAGGCTACCTGACACATTTGACCCAAGTTTGACAATTTAAAGACAATGCTACCAAATACTATCTGAGTGTATGTAAACTTCTGACCCACTGGGAATGGGATGAAAGAAATGAAAACTGAAAGAAATAATTCTCTCTACTATTATTCTGACATTTCACATTCTTAAAATAAAGTGGTGATCCTAACTGACCTAAACAGGGAATTCTTACTTGGATTAAATGTCAGGAATTGTGAAAAACTGAGTTTAAATGTATTTAAACTTCCGACTTCAACTGTAAATACTCTAAAACTGGTTCATCTCAATATCTAATGCTCTTCATCTGCATTGATCTGATAAACAGGATAGGTGTAGTATTTCAACAAATAAGAGACTTAATTTCAACCAGTGGAAAATGCAAAACACTTTATTGAAAGAATTTCATTATCCAAGTGTTATAAATACAAGCATTATAAACGTTATAATTGTAATATTATAAATACAAGTTCAATCTGTACTTCAATGCACATCTGTTGTGCATTATAAAAACAGAGGAAGAAAGAGGAGGTGGCGAGAGAGGTGTAAAATACAGAAAGGGAAAGAGGTAAGAACATAGGAGCAGGGAAGGCAGCATATGATTAATGAATTTTAGTGCAACCCAAATATTCTCTCAGTTCATCACAATTACATAAGTGTCTAGTTGGCCCAAAGGTTATCTTAGAAGCGGGTGAGGTGGCGATGATGGCACTGGGGGTTGGCACATCAAAACATATCTGCAGATGAGAGACAGATAGCATGTTTAATCCTTTTATTTTTTATTCTAACATTGTTAGTCATCATAATAATCAGGAGGTGAAATGCAAAACTGACCTTGGATCATAAACTCTGGGACTACTGCATCTCTATCTGTATTTCAACGTAAAGCATCTCTTTATAATACTTCCGGTTGACCTGACCAGCCCACCTCTCACCTCTGAACATATTTTGGCCTCTATGTAACCAGTTCAAAATCCGGGAAGGGTTCACAGACACAGCTGATATAACCTAGAGGATTTATAGGGAGAAGAGAGGGGGATCGAGTGAAGGAGAGACTTATTGAGAAAATAAGGTAGTTAAAGAGACAGTGTTCAACAGGAATCTGTATGTGTGGCCTCACCTGGTGTCCACACCACACAAAGTAGCTGCTGAAAAACATGAACGAACACATGAGGACAAACAATATAGCGTAGTTATAGAAATAGTGACGTGTCTTGTTATTCTCCACGGTTGGCCCTCTTGCCTATTCTTTGAAGGTGGAAGGAGCCACAGTTATACACCTGAGCCTGCTTACTGCACAACACAATCCATCAATCAGATTGTTACATGAGTGTGTGGGTTATAGGGTGTGTAATTGTTCTACATTTTTTCAATATGGGTCATTTAAAATAGCCTGTTTTTTTGTTTTTTACCTAAACAGCCCCCTCATCTGAGAAGTAGAAATCAAAGGGAGATACATTGGGAATTGAATAACTGCAGTTGACATAGCTAAGTTAATGGAAGAATACTCTTATTGCAATGTGAATGGCTCTTTAAAGAGCCTTTGGTTGTGTATAGTGTAGTCTATGTTGTTGCCAGGGAACAGCACCCTCTTCGAAGAAGTAGGAGGTGAAGATCTCCCGCACACAGATTTCCTGTCTTGCTGCGTTGTTGGACCCCATCCTTGAAACATCCTGCAGAGCAGCAGACTACTACTCTGGCACACGGCAGTGAGCTGCACATCCCCTCCTGCTCCTCGTGTCCATCCTCATGAAGTTATGCAGGACACAGGTAGCCTTCACACACCTGAATTCCTCCAGGAGGCAGTCCCAGATGGACCTTGTCACCCAACCTTGCAGTGCCCTACAAGTTAACCGTAAGCAATCGTTATGAAGGAATTTCCAGTTACAAGGTATCTGTAGGAATATGGAAGACAATGCAATTAGACTTTTACATCACCAGGTCATTGTGGATTACTAAAGTATAATATCCCTGATAACAAATCATGATAACATTGGATTGATAGATGCATGGGCACACATATGTGCATATCGAGCATGTGACAATAACAGGATCATAACAAGGATAGCATCACAAGGTATACCACCCTGCATACCACTGCTGGCTTGCTTCTGAAGCTAAGCAGGGTTGGTCCTGGTCAGTTCCCGTGTGGGAGACCAGATGCTGCTGGAAGTGGTGTTGGAGGGCCAGTAGGAGGCACTCTTTCCTCTGGTCTAAAAAATATCCCAATTCCCCAGGGCAGTGATTGGGGACACTGCCCTGTGTAGGGTGCCGTCTTTCGGATGGGACGTTAAATGGGTGTCCTGACTCTCTGAGGTCATTAAAGAGCCCATGGCACTTAACGTAAGAGTAGGGGTGTTAACCCCGGTGTCCTGGTTAAATTCCCAATCTGGCCCTCAAACCATCATGGTCACCTAATAATCCCTAGTTTACAATTGGCTCATTAATCCCCCTCCTCTCCCCTGTAACTATTCCCCAGGTCGTTGCTGCAAATGAGAACATGTTCTCAGTCAACTTACCTGGTAAAATAACAGATAAATAAAAATAAATAAAACAAATGAGTACATAGATACCACTTGAAGCTTGACGATGAGTTGATAATTTGAAACAGCTCTGCAGCGCTAAGGAAAAAAAACAAAATGTGCACCCCTTTGAGTTCCCAGGACTGAGAACCACTGTGCACCCCTTTGAGTTCCCAGGACCAGGACTGAGAACCACTGCTCTTCATTGGGACCTCTTCATATGTAGACATGCTCTCTTTATCGGAGCACAGAAAACATCACAAGAAACATACTTCATTATAGTCAAAGTACACCGCACTGGATATTATGTTACTATTATCTCCATCCTCACTTCTAGGGACAGGAACTACACAAAAGTACCTGCCCTATCCAGAATAGCTTACTCTCTTACTGACAGTTGGGGCTGCTATCCTTTCACCATCCTCCATGGCTGTTAGCTAGCTACCTACAAATGCATTTAGAGTTTGTTTTTTACAGTGATAAAAACACATCAAGACAGCTAGCTAATATGAAGTTAAGCAGATGGTGATTTTTCATTCACTTAGCTATCTATACAGTATGTGAAGTTGGCTAGCTAGTTGGCAGCTCAGTACATCGTTTTTTTTACATTTTCGAAATGTAAACTCAGCAAAAAAAAATAAACATTCCTTTTTCCGGATCCTGTCTTTCAAAGATAATTCGAAAAAATCAAAATAACTTCACAGATCTTCATTGTAAAGGGTTTAAACACTGTTTCCCATGCTTGTTCAATGAACCATAAACAATTAATGAACATGCAGCTGTGAAACGGTCGTTAAGACACAGCTTACAGACGGCAGGCAATTAAGGTCACAGTTATGAAAACTTAGGACACTAAAGAGGCCTTTCTACGGACTCTGAAAAACACCAAAAGAAAGATGCCCAGGGTCCCTGCTCATCTGCGCGAACGTGCTTAGGCATGCTGCAAGGAAGCATGAGGACGGCAGATGTGGCCAGGGCAATAAATTACATGTCCGTATTGTGAGACGCCTAAGACAGCGCTACAGGGAGAGAGGACGGACAGCTGATCGTCCTCGCAGTGGCAGACCATGTGGAACAACACCTGCACAGGATCGGTACATCTGAATGTCACACCTGCAGGATAGGTACAGGATGGCAACAACAACTGCCCGAGTTACACCAGGAATGCACAATCCCTCCATCAGTGCTCAGACTGTACGCAATAGGCTGAGAGAGGCTGTATTTAGGGCTTGTAGACCTGTTGTAAGGCGGGTCCTCACCAGACATCACCAGCAACAACGTCGCCAATAGGCACAAACCCACTGTCGCTGGACCAGACAGGACTAGCAAAAAGTGCTCTTCGCTGACGAGTTGCGGTTTTGTCTCACCGGGGTGATGGTCGGATTCACATTTATCGTCAAAGCATTGAGCGTTACACCGAGGCATTTACTCTGGAGCGGGATCGATTTGGAGGTGGAGGGTCCGTCATGGTCTGGGGCGGTGTGTCACAGCATAATCGGCCTGAACTTGTTGTCATTGCAGGCAATCTCAAAGCTGTGCGTTACAGGGAAGACATCCTCCTCCCTCATGTGGTACCCTTCCTGCAGGCTCATCCTGACATGACCCTCCAGCATGACAATGCCACCAACCATACTGCTCGTTCTGTGCGTGATTTCCTGCAAGACGGGAATGTCAGTGTTCTGCCATGGCCAGCTAAGAGCCCGGATCTCAATCCCATTGAGCACGTCTGGGACCTGTTGGATCGGAGGGTGAGGGCTAGGGCCATCCCCCCCCCCCAGAAATGTCCGGGAACTTGCAGGTGCCTTGGTGCAAGAGTGGAGTAACCTCTCACAGCAAGAACTGGCACATCTGGTGCAGTCCATGAGGAGGAGATACACTGTAGTACTTATTGCAGCTGGTGGTCACACCAGATGCTGACTGTTACTTTTGATTTTGTTCAGGGACACATTATTCCATTTCTGTTTGTCACATGTCTGTGGAACTTGTTCAGTTTATGTCTCGGTTGTTGAATCATGTTATGTTCATACAAATGTATCACACGTTAAGTTTGCTGAAAATAAACGCAGTTGAGGACGTTTCTTTTTTTGCTGAGTATATTTACTTTACTTTCTCCCAGGCATGTGGACAATTGGAAACAGGGCAGCAAAGTTTGTTTGTCACCAGAGCGTTTTAGAGGATATTCCTATTGAACTATGTACCCATTTAATAACCAGAACTTCATAAAAACTTGTTATGCTGAATTCTTGACGCACAATTGAACATGCTGCCATATGCTGCCAGCATACCCACAAGCGACTCACAATGGGCGGCCTCAGCACTGCTATTTAGTGTACATTCACCGTGACTTAGCTTATAACTGTACTGCTCTCAACACAGTCACACACACCCTCCCACCAATCAATCACTGAGCAACAGCCTGCCTCACTACCTGACAGTCAGCAGCAGGTCACAGTGAAATATATTTGAAAGAAAAATGCCATGGTGGACGTCATTTCTCTTCAAAATATATAGAGGAGAGAGAACAGGTTGTGACATTATATTTCACTGTGACCTGCTGCTTTCCAAACCTTTTTCCGTAACACATTAATGTGCTAGAACTGATGCACATCAAGAAATAGTGCAGACAAAGCACTGGAAAAAGACTTTGGGCGCACGAGAGCGCATTACACAAATCCGCTAGGAGGTGGTTTAAACTACATTCTAATGTTGACTGCTTAAAGAAAATGGTTATCACGCCAAGTGCTTTATGCATGCTCAGTTCTTGAGTCTCAGGGGCTGCCCTAGTGGAAATTTGAAATTGAAGTGGAAGTTATGGAACCTAGCATGGTTCTTTCTATGGGGAAAAGTCCTCAATGAAGCTGACGTTAGGCTAAATGTGGAGAATTATACATTTGCCTCTGTTGGTCGTCAAGTAGCCTATTTAATGTCTATGCCACTGTAGGCTACTATTTGATACAATACATATGTTGAAATAACGATATCACTGGAGTCATTGCAAATCAATTTGTGCCACTTGTGTAGCCTATAGGAGCTGGAAAACCAATTGATTAAATAGCCTATAACTTCAGTTTATTGTTGTTGTAGCCTTGTGTTATTATGAACGCATTAGATTGACAGTAACAGTAGTCCGATTAGGCTACAGGTAAAACTAATTATAACAAATAAACACGGGCTGTTGTTGACAAGCATATTCAGTTCATGTACATATTATTAATATTTTATTCAGTGATTGAAATTATGACCACATCCTCAGTAGCCTATTCCAGCAGGCTCCTGGGAAACACAAGCACTTCTTATTGCGAAATCGCCTCGCTATTCATGTTGAATAAATTATTCTGTTCATTTGAACTAAGCGTGAGATGTAGGCCTATCAGGGGCTATAGGCTACCTGCCTTTATTTAAGCAAACTATGGCAAAATGTAAATACAATCATAAACACAGATTTTAGTCTGTAGCCTATATCTATTGAAATGCAAAATCAAAATCAATTGCATATGGGCCATTTATAACGGTTTGTAGTCTTGACATCTGGTACATAATAACAGGGGGCGGCAGGTAGCCTAGTGGTTAGAGTGATGGACTTGTAACCGAAAGGTTGCAAGATCGAATCCCTGAGCTGACAAGGTAATCTTTGTCGCTCTGCCCCTGAACAAGACAGTTAACTGACTGTTCCTAGGCCGTCATTGAATATAAGAATTTGTTCTTAACTGACTTGCCTACTTAAATAAAGGTTAAAAAAACCAGCACAATTGCCTAACATTAGTATTTTTTTATGTACATCCAAGCATTTCTTGCTCAGAGATTTAGAGATCCTCTGTCCAACTTTCCTCACTCAAACTCTCCTGTCAGATTTATCTATAATTATGCACAAAGGGGATTCATTTACAATTATATACAGAGGGTCCCCAGTCCAGTCCAGGGCCCGCTACGAGGGTCCACAGTCCGGGGAGTGGGGGGAGCCAGAGGCGGAGGGGGGTCTACGTCCCGCACCAGAGCCGCCGCCATAAAGGGAGCCCACCCGGACTATCCCCTTTAGAGTCAGGTTTTTTTGTGGCCGGGGCGTACTGTCACGCCCTGGCCATAGAGAGGCTTTTATTCTCTATTTTGGTTAGGCCAGGGTGTGACTAGGGTGGGCATTCTAGTTTCTTTATTTCTATGTTTTCTATTTCTTTGTGTTTGGCCGGGTGTGGTTCTCAATCAGAGGCTATCGTTGTTTCTGATTGAGAATCATACATAGGTAGCCTTTTTCCCATCTGGGTTTGTGGGTAGTTGTAGTGATCGGTTGAATAGCATGCATTTAGTTTTGATGCGGAAAATGCTTTTGACCTCGTTGAGTGGGACTACCTAACAGTGGCCCTTTATAGATTTGGCTTTGGCCCCAAATTCAATGCGTGGATAAAGATTCTTTATTTTTCTCCCATGGCTTCGGTACGGACTAATAACTTGTCCTCTGACTATATTCCCTTGCACTACAGATCCAGACAGGGTTGTCCACTATCCCCCTTGTTGTTTGCTTTGGCAATCGAGTCCCTCGCCATCGCACTAGGCTCTAATGATGCCATTCAAGGTATAATCAGGACGGGCTTAGAGCAGAAAGTCTCGTTGTATGCTGACGACCTCATTCTGTTTATCTCCAACTCTGATACCTCATTGCCACGTGGCTTATCTGTTCTTAAAAAGTTTGGATCAGTCTCAGGGTACAAGTTGAATCTAGGCAAGAGTGAGCTTTTTCCTGTAAATAAGGCTTCTTTAAAGTGTTCTTTTACAAGTTTTCAGTTTAGGATTGTCCGGGATCAATTCACCTACTTGGGAGTTACAAGGAAATATTCAAATTTGTTTCAGGTAAACATTGTTGCTCTAGCAGACAGTTTTTGGAATTTGCTACCTCTTTCTCCTATTGGAAGGATTAATGTCATTAAAATGAATGTGTTGCCCAAATGTTTATATTTATTTCAATGTGTATCCATTTTTATTTCAAAATCTTTTTTTAAATTCACTGGATCAAACATTAATGTATTTTATTTCGGATGGCATAGCTTGGTAGAAAACATTTACAGAAGCCTAAGGCATTAGCTCTACCAAATTTTCAGACATACTATTGGGCTGCAAATTTCAGAGCCCTTTTGTACTGGCTGCAGACTGATCCTACTGGCCCTAGACCACTCAGGGTCCAGATGGAGTCTGAATCGTGTAAACCTGCTGCACTTTCTGTGTTGTGCTCGTCTCTCCCAGTGTCCCTAGGCAAAAGGTGTGTCAACCCAATTGTAAAGCAGTCTCTTAAAATGTGGAATCAGTTCCGTTTATCCTTTAGCCTCCAAGGCTTTTCTCTATCAGGCCCAATCAATCAGAACATTTTATTTCCTCCATATTTAAATGATGGGGCTTTTGGCATCTGGCACTCACTAGGCCGCTCCTCACGAGCCCAATTACTCTTTGTTGATACATTTGCCTCTTTCGCTCAGCTACAGGAAAAGTTCAACCTCCCCCAATCCCACTTTGTCAGAGCTAACACACCTGAATTTCCACATAGGCCTGTGAATACAGCTATAGAGAGCATATTTGAGCTGGACAAGCTTCCTAGGGGTGCAATTTCAGATAAATATGCAATCATTAAGGACTTACAGAACCCTTCTTTGGTATCTTTAAAGACTCGATGGGAAAGGGATTTAGGGTAGGAACTTGGGGAAGACACCTGGGAATCTGTGCTGCACAGGGTGCATTCGTCCTCTTTTAGCACTAGACACAGCCTCATTCAAGGTGGTTCACCGTATCCACTGGTCCGGGGCCAAACTTAGAAGAATATTCTCTGATTTTGATCCTGTCTGTGTCAGATGTAAAACAGAACCAGCCACACTGTATCATATGTTTTGGGACTGTCACAAACTGTCAGGTTTGTGGGAATTAATATTTAAATGTTTCTCTGATATATATGACACTGTTATAGATCAGTCTTCCCTTACAGCCCTTTTTGGAGTACTGTCCATAGATATCTCCCTGTCAAGAATTTAGTTGGACACTGTTGCTTATACAATTCTTTTAGCTAGACGGCTAATACTACAGAACTGGAAGATGGCAGTTCCCCCATCTTATAAGGGTGTTGGAGGGGTGTGGGCGAACTGCTCCTGGAGAAGATGTTTAGGCACGCACCGAACAGTGTGTTGGAAGCAGTGTTAGGGTTGTATAATAAGTTGTGGAGGACTGGGGTGATACCTGCTGGGTGGAAATATGCGGTGGTGTTGCCGTTCGTAAAACCTGGGAAAGATCCCACTAGGGCGGGCAGTTATAGGCCTATCGCACTGACATCCAACATGAAAGTTGATGGAATAGATGTTAGTGAGTAGGATGATGTATTTCTTGGAAGTTAGGGGTTTAATGAGCATAGCACAGAGTGGGTTCAGGAGAAGGTCTGCTATGGATGCCCTGGTGACAGTAAGTACAGAGACAGCCAAGGCCCTGACAATAAAATATGTGATGAGTGTTGTGTATTTTGACATTGAGAAAGCTTACAATACCATGTGGAGGGAAGAGTTGTTGATCAAGTTGAGTGCATTGGGCATTGGGGGACGTGTTTTTAACTGGATCATTGACTTCCTGTTTGATCGAGTCATACGGGTGAGGATGGGGTCAGAATTGTCAATGTGGTTTGAAGTGGAGAATGGTACTCCTCAGGGAAGTGTGGTTAGTCCGGTGTTGTTCACCCTGATGATAGATGACATATTTAAGGAGGTAGGACATGGAGTGGGTGTGGCCTTGTATGCTGATGATGTATGGAAGAGAGGTGGGAATGTAAAATATGTGATAAGGAAGCTGTGGCAGTTGTGAAAGATTGGTCTCTAACATAGGGATTTAGGATGTCTGGCAGGTCCTGCTTCATGGTGTTTTCTAGGAGGAAGGTTAAAGATGTTAGACTGCAAATATACGGTCAGGATATAGGTAGGGTGGCTGAGTTTAAGTAGTTATGTATGTGGTTTGATGAGAGGCTTACGTGGAAGAGACATGTTGAGTATATTGAAATGAAGTGTAGGAAGGTGATGAACCTCATGAGGCGGTGGCAGGATATGATTGGGAGTCAGATAGACAAACACTGTTGATCAGGTCATCCTTGGATTATGGGTGCTTTGTATATGGAAGCCAAAATGGTACTCCAGCACCTGGGTAGGATACAGTCAAGGGTCCTGAGATTGTGTGTGGGTGCCTTCAGGATGACACCTGCTTCAGGTGGATAGTGGGGAACTGCCACTGAGGATAAGGCGGGACAAAATTGCATTAGCGTACTGGGCAAGGTTGAAAGGGGAGTTCAGAAGAACATCCTGCAGTCACAGCAACTGAGGAATGTTGGGAGCAAGGAGTGGGTAAGCAGAGGGCGTACGGATGGACGATTGGGCAGAAAGTGGTAGAATATGGACTGGGCGAGAGAGATAGGGCCGACAAATTCATTGTGGAACATTCCTCCGTGATTGTTTCCAAAACCAAGTGTAGATATGGAAATGATTGAGGGCAGGAGAGAATGGGGTGATGACATGAGACTGGGTGTGGAGCGATATATAGATAATCGGTTTAATTGTTTTTTAAGGATATATAGAGATGGTTCAAATGATCCAATGAGTGGTAGGGTGGGGAAGGGGTGTATATCCCAGATTTCAATGTTCGAGTATGTTAGTGGTTAACTGATTATGTGTCAGTGTATGCGGCCGAGTTGATGGCCATGATTATAGGTGGAGGTGAGTTGAAACCACTCAAAGTGGTGATCTGCTCTGATTCGGCTGCAGTGTTGAGTAGCGTGAAGACGGGCATGTCTGATAGGGGAGACTTGTTTGTGGAGATGATGGTGCTGTTAATGGGATTGGAGAGGATGGGATTGATGGTAAGCTTTGGCTGGGTTCCCGCCCATGTGGGTGTGGAGGATAATGAAAAGGCTGATGTGGTGGCTAAGAGTACTGTGAGGAGAGAAGGGGTAGATATTCAGGTCTCGCTGGGCTGCAGGGAAGTCAAGTCCTTGATCCGGGCCAAAGGACTTGATCTTTGGCAATGGGAGTCGGATGCTAGTAGTAGGGGGAGGCAATTATATTGCGTGCACCGGTCCGTAAAGGAAGAGGTGAGGAGTATGGGATGTAGGAGAGATGAAGTTGTGTGCAGTAGACTACGATTTGAGAACAGGTCTCCCTATCATGCACGCACGCACACAGACAGAAATCAGTACCAAGGACAGCCACATGATATTTAGCAACATTGATTGAACTAAATAGTTATTTGGTATCTTTAAGTTTGTTTTCAGTGTACTACACTAAGCATAATGTAGATTGTAATATGGCTTTTTTTACCGGCTTGGTTTGGCTTCCTCAGTGATTTTTACCCACGCACCGCTATTGACTGCACTTTTGATGAAATCTTCATCAGTTCCGACTGACCATATATTGAGTAGAACGTTCATTCTGGTTTCTGTCCTCAAGTGAACGTTCAAACCAATATTGTGACGAAACGTGTAACCTATGTATTTGTGGCCAAAGCATACATTGGAGAAAAGAACCCTTTAAAAACCCCACCACAGACTGTTTTCAAACATGCTTGCTATTTCCTCATAGAGGATGATCTCATCCTTCTGAAGAGGATGAGCTGGCCAATCAGTGATCTACTCGCATGAATATTTTTAATGGCTGTTGTACACTGACACCATTCTGTTGTTGGGTTACGTTCACACCAATCCAACATAGAAAAGCTGCTCTTTAGCATACTTAGTAAAACACATTTGTAAGGAAAGCTATTTTACTCATATTGTAACTAATGATAGGTCATATTTCATTGAAATCTGGAAAAACTGGACAGTTACTTTCAGGTAAATAATGTGCAAGGGACACAACCATCAGAGGTTGACTGGTAACCCAACAATCGTTATAACATTTTAATTTCCATACAACAACAAAAAAGTTGCGCTAAGGGCCAAAGAAAAAAGTTTCAGAAAAAGAGACAAATGCATTAACTCAGATTGGTTGATCATTTAGATGTGCAATTCAATCCCAGGTGCATGGCACTGAGAAGCTTTCCAACTCATTAGCAGGGGTAATGCTGAATTGATTTTTAACTACTCTGTTGGATTCATAGACCCTGACATAGATTGGAAAAAAACAAGACAGTACATACATACAAAAACTTAACTAGAACAGCTATAACATACAACTATTTTATTTTATACAGTTCTATGATTCTTTTTTTATTAATATATGTTTAATGCTTTTTTTAAGGCCCTTCAACATGACGGTTGACAAACCTAATGCTGTACTGCAACCTCTTGCCAGTAGAGGTCACTATGTCTCCAGCTTACCTCAACTTTCTGCAGTTGAATGCTTTCTGTGTGTGTATTTTTATCCTCTGTGTTCATTCCATTTAGCAGTTAATTAAGGTGATACCATACATTGTAAGGGCACCGAAGACACATACTGTTTCTCATAAATATAGAATAAAAACAATAGCGTAACTGCTAAACAACATGAATTGTTCAAAGACTTTTAAGGTCTCCTTGATTTAGCTCTTGCACTTTAGGGACTATTCTATTAGTTCCAGAATACCAGGCAAATTCAATCAGAAGCACGTTAAGTATTTGAAAGTGTAACGTATTTGACCCACGTCTGGAGTCTTTTTTGAGTAGAAATAATAATAATTTATTTAACTTGCATAGTACTTTTCATTACAGAAAATAATCTCAAAGCGCATAAAAAGCAAAACAAACAAATAACACATTTAAATTGAGATGGAAATTGAATGTCTCTACTTGGCTTGAGATGAAAAGCTCGGAGTTGAGGCAGTTTGGATTGGAAAGGCAGTGTAGCTTCAGTGGAGGGAGGGGGCATTAATGGTACAGCCAGGGAGAAACAAAGACGGTCTGATGAACAGGCCCGGAGCGTTTCATCAGTGCACCAAATCTGCTTCTCTGACGGTCCATAGGACCCACTCCTCCGTAGGTATTGGTTTCTCCATTGTCGGACATGTAGCACCCACCTGGGTTATAAGTGCATGAACAGCAACCACACCTTGGCAGTCGTTAAGACCATACACCATCTGAAATATACTCTGGTATTGTGCTTAGGCCAACATCTACCTGTTCCCTGGAGAGAGGAATGACATTATTTAAGTAAACCTCTAAAATTGGCAGTGTATAAAAGAGAGGGTTGGCTCCTGTTTGGCTGGATGTGCTACCACCACAAGCGTGCTGTGCCCTGCTCATGCACAATTCACCTTGACATGGTGAAAACACAACCCATTTTTAAATCAAATAGTAGGTATGATGTAAATATTTTGAGCCATTTGAGAATTAAATCTAATTGACATACCCCATAGTGTGTGGTAAAGATTTGCCACATGTCAGGCTTGCAATCTGCAAGGGGAAATTTATTTTCAGCACCCGTCTGTCTGTTGGTCTATCTGTCTCAAAAATAGTTATCTACCTTTATAAACAGCCTGGTCTCATATACCAGATGTAACATAGTAAACGTAAATCCGGGGACACTCAAATTAGCATTATATATTATGTTCAGTATGGTTACATAAGACAGATGGTTACTTGGATGGGTGGGCGAGTTTGAATCTCATTACGGACAATTGTAGCTAATTAGCAACTTTTCAACTACTTACTATATTTTAGCTACTTGGCAAATACTTAGCATGTTAGCTAGCCCTTCCCCTAACCCCAACCTTAACCCTTTTAGTTAACCCTTCCCCTAACCCTAACTCCAAAACTTAACCTTAACCCCTAGCCTAGCTAACGTTAGCCAGCTAGCTAATGTTAGCCACCTAGCTAAAATTTGTAACATATCATACGTTTAGCAAATTCCTAACATATTGTACATTTTACAAATGTGTAACATAAACTCAGCAAAAAAAGAAACGTCCTCTCACTGTCAACTTATTTTTAGCAAACTTAACATGTGTAAATATGAACACGAACATAATAAGATGAAACAACTGAGACATAAACTGAACAAGTTCCACAGACATGTGACTAACAGAAAAGGAATAATATGTCCCTGAACAAAGGGGGGGTCAAAATCAAAAGTTACAGTCAGTATCTTGCGTGGCCACCAGCTGCACTAAGTACTGCAGTGCATCTCCCCCTCATGGACTGCACCAGATTTGCCGGTTCTTGCTGTGAGATGTTACCCCACTCTTCCATCAAGGCACCTGCAAGTTCCCAGACATTTCTGGGGGGAGTTACCCTAGCCCTCACCCTCCGATCCAACAGGTCCCAGACGTGCTCAATGGGAGATTGCCTGCAATGAAAACAAGCTCAGTCCGATGATGCTGTGACACACCGCCCCAGACCATGACGGACCCTCCAAATCGATCCCGCTCCAAAGTACAGGCCTCGGTGTAACGCTCATTCCTTCAACAATAAACACGAATCCAACTCGTCAGTGAAGGGCACTTTTTGCCAGTCCTGTCTGGTCCAGCGATGGTGGGTTTGTGCCCATAGGCGACGTTGTTGTCAGTGATGTCTTGTGAAGCCCTCAGTCCAGCCTCTCTCAGACTATTGTGGACAGCCTGAGCACTGATGGAGGGATTGTGTGTTCCTGGTGTAACTCAGGCAGTTGTTGCCAACCTGTACCTGTCCCGCAGGTGTGATGTCCAGATGTACCGATCCTGTGCAGGTGTTGCTACACGTGGTCTGCCACTGCGAGGACGATCAGCTTTCGTCCTGTCTCACTGTAGCGCTGTCTCAGGCGTCTCACAGTACGGACATTGCAATTTATTGCCCTGGCCACATCTGCAGTCCTCATGCCTCCTTGCAGCATGAGCAGGGACCCTGGGCATCTTTCTTTTTAGTGTTTTTCAGTCTGTAGAAAGGCCTCTTTAGTGTCCTCAGGTTTCATAACTGTGACCTTAATTGCCTACCGTCTGTAAGCTGTTTGTGTCTTAACGACCATTCAACAAGAGCATGTTCATGAATTGTTTATGGTTCATTGAACAAGCATGGGAAACAGTGTTTAAACCCTATACAATGAAGATCTGTGAAGTTATTTAGATTTTTACAAATTATCTTTGAAAGACAGCTCGTGAAAAAGGGACGTTTCTTTTTTTGCTGGGTTTATAATATGAATTGTAATTCGTAACATATCATCCGAAATGGGTGATGGACATCCACAAATTAATACATACCGTATGAAAAGTAAAATAACATACTAAATGAAGTGTCTCTGATTTACTTACAGAATAATACGAAATGCTCTGAGACCAGGTTGTTATAAACAATGTATCACACAGCAGATCTCACCTATTGCCAGGGAAGATGGAGCAGTTTAATAACTGAACACAGATATCCGGGCTCACAGTTACATGTATCGAGAAATCAAGCATTGTTTTCCACGTCGTTGTCCATCATCAAACATCATCAAAATACTGGAACATGTTACTGTAAGAGAGAGACCTGTGATTATTTTGTATTGTGGTTACAATACTTTGATTTCTAGCACCTTTGATTAAGCTCCGAAGCTAGAATTCTCATAAGAGATGGCAGCTGCTTTCCGGTCCATGTCAGTGTGTATTGGCATCTACCTTTATTTCAATTAATTCTAGGGAGAGGTGGAGCTCCACCACCAGAGAGTAGATGCAATGGGCTCAGCTGCTCTGAGACAGCTCGACACTGTGATACTTAGGTTGTACCCTTGTGTCTCAGTCGGTAGAGCATGGCACTTGCCATGCCAGTGTCGTGGGTTTGATTCCCACGGGGAACAATATAAAAAAGTACAACAAACGTGAGCATTTGCTATTGTGAGTCTCCCTGGATAAGAGCTTCTGCTGTAATGTAAAATGTGGATGGCACCAGGGCTAACAAAAGGAGGAACGTGACCAAAAGGAGGAACGTGACCACCTCTTTTTTCCAGTCCACCACATAGTTGGCAAAGCAGACGTAGAGAGGGGGAAAACCCAGCAGACCTGATTGAACAGTGAACTAAGCAACAAGAGAAAGCTCTTGCCATCTGCCAAAAGCTCTCCTGCACAGCTGTACTCCCACCAGCATCAGACACATTTTGAACAAGTGGATTCCAAAGTGGGTATCACTCATGCTTATCCAAAGAGGGTATCATTCATGCTTCTCTGAAGAGGGTATCATTCATGCTTATCCAAAGAGGGTATCATTCATGCTTCTCTTAAGAGGGTCTCATTCATGCTTCTCCAAAGAGGCACTGGGAGAATGGGAGCAAAAGGAGAACAGATCTGAAATGGAACCTTGGACAAAATTATGCATGTGTCCCAGAGCTGTCTGGCAAGCTAGTGGAAACATGGTTCAGCTGGTAAACCATAGCTTGACCTAGCTGGTGGAACTTGGAAGTAGCCTAATGATTGAGCTGGTAGACCAGTTTGGTCAAGCTAGTGGAAATATGCTTGAGCTGACCAGCTTGGTCAAGACGGTAATATAATTGTTTGAGCTGATATTGACATTGGCATTGATGTTCTTTTTTTTTTTTAAAGAAAACTCAGCTGTCTGTGACCAGGCGAAAAAACCTTTCCAAGCCAAACCTTCAAAACAGAACTGCTAACCGCTACACACAGCCTACATCGTTGTCATTAGTAAACCCACTACAATCATGCAGTACAGTGAGCAAGCTTACCTTGACTTGGAAGAGTTCGAAGAGCCAGCTAGCTAACATAACATGTTTGACCCAGGTGTTTAAATAGGCTAAACTAGCTAACTAAGTAGATGAAGGTTTTTTTAAAACAACTTAGTTTTGAAGAAATATATTTGTTCAAAACTGTTCAACTATTGTTTTTCTCTCTCTTTGAGTCAATTACTCACCACATGTTAAGCACTGCAGTGATGGCTAGCTGTAACTTATGCTTTCAGTACTAAATTCATTCTCTGATCCTTTGATTGGTTGGACAAAATCTCAGTTCATGCTGCAAGAGCTCTAATAGGTTGGAGGACGTCCTCCAGAAGTTGTCATAATTACTGTGTAAGTCTATGGAAGGTGGTGAAAACCATGAGCCTCCTAGGTTTTGTATTGAAGTCAATGTCAAAGAGGAGGATGGAAAGTAGCTGTCCTCCGGCTACACCATGGGGCTACCCTACAGAGTTGTGTTGAGGCTACTATAGACCTTCATTGCAAAACAGTGTGTTTGTTGAGATTTGGACGGCTGGTCTTTATGTTAGATCTTTTATCCAATCCTATTCAGCCATCATGAGTTGCCAGGGGTCTAAAATCTGCCCTCAGGCCTTCAGAATCAACAGTGCGGGCGCTTGTAGATTGAAGTGAATGGAAAGGAACATTTAGTGTCAACCAATCAGCTTTAGAGTTGGCTATTGTACGCCTGCTGGCTGGCTCCAGTGTTACACAGGAGCCAGCTAGCCGGCGTAGTGCGTGCACTTCTTTTGATTAGATTACCAATATTTAGAGGCAATTCCATGCAGAACCTCAGAACTAGGAAACTGAATTTGATAAAAAAATTCATTTGCGTACTACTAAGCTGTTTTTTCAACCCACAATGGCGGAAGGAGGAGAAGATATCGATTTGGTCGAGGATATAATTTAATGCCATTCTCAAGACAAACTTTTCAAGAAAAGTTAGACATTGTAAGGAGAGTTCGCCCGACGCCGACGCTACAAAGCCTGTCACAGGTGGGAAAGGGGTTTGTTCGCCACTTTCAAAGTTCCAACTACGAGCTCTATCAATGGCTCACAGGCTCCGAGAAGCACTGCAAATTGTACTGCTGGGAATGCCTATTATTTGCAAGTGATGGATTTCATGTTTTGAGCCACACTGGCTTTGCAAACTTGAGTTTGCACACATGGCTTTTGCCACGTCACTACAGACACCAACACATCTTGACCACCAAAGTCCATTTGATGTCACAAAGCTTTCCAGTACTTTAAAAATATCCTCTCATGTTGGCCTGGTTTCCAGTGGTTTGCAGAAGAGGATGTCTTCCTTAATTGACCTCCCATAAATGTAACGAACATATACCAGGAGCTGTGCCAGGCCCACCACTTCTGTTGATGCTTCCAGCTGTATTGTATATAATTCACTGGCTTGCATGCGAAGCAGTAATTGTTTCAAAACATCTCCTGTCATGTTACTGTTGCATCGTGAAACAGTGTTGTTTGAGGAAGGCATTGTCTTTTTGGAGTTTTCCCTCAGCATTATCCTAGCCTTAATGGAGGCAGCAGGAAGAATAAAGTTCTCCACGATAGTATGGGGCTTGCCTGTCCTAGCCACCCAGTAGCTCACCATATGAGAGGCTTCTAGCCCCTTCTTATTAATGGTATCTGTTGCTTTTATACATGTCTTACTAGTCGAAAGTTGTTGTTTTTCTCGCTCAAAAAACTCCTGTGGCTTATTTTTCAAATTGTATTTTTTTTATGCCTATGCAAGAGTGAAGATTTCCCGTGAGAGGGTAATGGTTAATGGGATTTCATATTAATTATTTGAATAGGCTACCTTTATTTGACATTGTGTTGATATTTCGCTGAATACTAGATGGTTTAATTTTATTTTTGGCAGTGAAACAAGGCTTCTCAGGTGAGAAAAAAAATTCACTCAAATGAATAGCCCCGTTGGAAAATATAAATGTACTGTTTGAAAATGTGAAGAATGTGAATCACATTTTTCTTTGGCGTACCCTTTGAAGGCATTGCGCGTACCCCAGTTTGGGAATACCTGTTCTAGAGGAATCGGGTCACGGGGTCCAGAGCTCAACCTGTGGTGTGCTTTGCTCTCCAGAGCCGCTAAAAGGGGTGATCAGTGGGGTAGCATTGAGTGTAGAGGTGGATCAAATGAAAAGGAATATTCCCAGTGTTTGACGCCTGCCGTTTGGTGAGACATGGACCCGGTGGCAATAGCGAAACCAAGACTGTTTGTCTTGTTGAGCACTGACACAGAGTTTCTACCTGATAAGGTCAGATTAGGTTTTATTTGCTATTCTGTAAAGGTCTATGTTCAGGACCCACTTCAATGCTTTAGTTGCCAAGAATTAAGATATGTTGCAGCAGTGTTTAGAAGGAAGATCCCACAATGTGAGAAATGTGCAGGAGGTAGTGGCGTACTGGGAGGTTCTTCTAGGCCTTCAGAGAAGTTTTAAGGATTTATATATTTTAAAATATATTTTTAAAATTAAATGTCATTTTAATTTCTATTTCATCTTTACAATAATTCTAATGATCTTCTGATTTCATCTCTTCAGTTTGTGTTGGAAAGATAAGGTTTAATACTGAAGAGAAAAAAATATCCAATCAGGATTTTCTTTGGTGGTCTCTGGGTAGAAAGATCTAGCTAGCTCAGCCACCCATTGGCTAGGCCTTCAGAAGCTGGACATAAGGCCTCCGCCATTCAACTCTATTAGAGCAGAATTTTGGAGTGACAGTGGAATGAACCAATCACATTTTGACTTACAATAGTCCCAGTTGGTATTTGATAGAATGTCATGGCCCTGCCCACCTGTGGGAAAATAACCTGTGGTTACTTGATTGGCTCACAGCATAAACTTGACCTTTTCAAACACAATTTTCTTGTGGTCTGTTTGTTTTAGTCAATTACAAAACAACATTTAAGAAAAGTACAACATGTCTAAAGATTATTTTTCAACATTGCCTGCTCCGAATGTTCTCACAACATAGAAAAATGTGATTTGATTTGACATCCCGAGTTGGGTAAAGCCGCAGGGTACTCCTGTTACTCCCATGTAATTAGCCTAACTTTGGCGGCATCCTAAGCAAGCTAACTTTTTTGTAGTTTCAATTAACATTTTCAAGCAACCTCACATTATTATTAACATACTTGGCTGTCACAACAACAAATGTTGTTTGTATGAATCTTATTCTGCCAGTATAATTTGTTACCTGACCTGCTAACACTGACAGTAAAGTGAGTAAAGCTGTCACATATTTACATCACTATTTGTTTACCCCCTTTTCACTGGTTAGCTGGCTGACTAACGAGAGAAGTTCATTTCAATCTAATTCGCTAATTTTAGATGTGTCGCGTAACTCCTTTGAGTCTTTGCCTGCCCTTGAACGGTTTAGGTATTTTGAAAAGTTGATTTCTTGTTGGCTTGCCTATGTGTCCTTTCAACTTGCCCGGAGACCAGCTGTGGAGCCAACCCTACCAAATGGCCCAAAGTAGCCTATGGCGATATCTACACCTACTTGGTGGAATATCCAGGTTTGCATAAAAATCCAATTTGTGGAAGAATATTATAGCAGTTATTTGGATGAATATAGCTCACTAGTCCTTCACTACAAGCTAACTAGCAAGCTTTATGCAATACACATAGCTAGTTAAAAACAAACAAGTGTTCGCAACTTACCGGTAATTAAGTTCTTCAATCACACATAAATGTATCGAGTAACCAGAGCCCACAGCTTTCCATCATCATTGCAGCGTAATAGCCTGAAACCATGAGGTTTGTCTAGCCTGGTCTTTGGGCAGTTGATTAAATTAAATTTGGTGGTCATTTAATTTGAGGGCGCTGTACTCCAATTTTTTTAATTAAACAGAATGAGACATTGATAAGATTGAAATAATGCTATTTTTTTTTGTTAACTGCCGTTTATCAGCATGCTAGGCTAACTAATGCTAAAGCAACCCATTGGTGTCGACAACACATCCGGTAGCTACTCACCCCAATGCTAGGCATTGTATTTTCATGACAACTTCCGGGTTGGAGCGAGCGGTCGCATTCGCACTTCGGTCCGCAGGTAGTATAACATTTCATTACATTTCATTATAGTACAACGGTTTGATTAGTCTAATCTTAGCAATTTCTTCTTAGCTAGCTACATAGCCGTCTTTGTATCAAAGATAATTGCGTAATTATCGTATTTCGTCGTCCTAACGTAGTCTACACTGCTATCTGCCCAGCAGCTAGCCAGCTAGCAAACGTCCACCGTCTACCGAATAGCAGCACTGTAGAAACTATTACACTCAACTGAACGACTTGATTAATGTAGTGTTAGCTAGCTACATAGTTGTCTTTGCTGTCTTCGTATCCAAGATAATTGTGTAGTTTAGAGTGTGTAGTCTTAGAGTGATTATCTTAATTTACCGAGGTTAGCTAGCCAGCTATTTGTCGTCCTTAACGTAGGAGACACTGCTAGCTAGCCAACAGCTAGCCAACGTCTACCGAATAGAACTTCCCACTCAACAACCCGGTCGCATTCCGCTTCGCTCCACAGGTAGTATCACATTTTCATTTCATTTCATTACAGCACAACGGTTTGATTTGTTTGATCGTAGCTAGCTACATAGCCGTCTTTGTATCAAAGATAATTGTGTAGTCTAGAGCGATTTTCTAGGTTAGCTAGCCAGCTATTGTCGTTCTTTTAACGCAACGTAACGTAATCAACACTGCTAGCTAGCCAGCTAGCCCCCGAATAGCAGCACTGTAGAAACTATTACACTCAACAGAATGACTTGATTAGTGTAGTGTCAACAACGCAGCCACTGCCAGCTAGCCTACAAAGTCAACAACGCAGCCACTGCCAGCTAGCCTACTTCAGCAGTACTGTATCATTTTAATCATTTTAGTCAATAAGATTCTTGCTACGTAAGCTTAACTTTCTGAACATTCGAGACGTGTAGTCCACTTGTCATTCCAATCTCCTTGCATTAGCGTAGCCTCTTCTGTAGCCTGTCAACTATGTGTCTGTCTATCCCTGTTCTCTCCTCTCTGCACAGACCATACAAATGCTACCACACCGCGTGGCTGCGGCCACCCTAATCTGGTGGTCCCAGCGCGCACGACCCACGTGGAGTTCCAGGTCTCCGGTAGCCTCTGGAAATGCCGATCTGCGGCCAACAAGGCAGAGTTCATCTCAGCCTATGCCTCCCTCCAGTCCCTCGACTTCTTGGCACTGACGGAAACATGGATCACCACAGATAACACTGCTACTCCTACTGCTCTCTCTTCGTCCGCCCACGTGTTCTCGCACACCCCGAGAGCTTCTGGTCAGCGGGGTGGTGGCACCGGGATCCTCATCTCTCCCAAGTGGTCATTCTCTCTTTCTCCCCTTACCCATCTGTCTATCGCCTCCTTTGAATTCCATGCTGTCACAGTTACCAGCCCTTTCAAGCTTAACATCCTTATCATTTATCGCCCTCCAGGTCCCTCGGAGAGTTCATCAATGAGCTTGATGCCTTGATAAGCTCCTTTCCTGAGGACGGCTCACCTCTCACAGTTCTGGGCGACTTTAACCTCCCCACGTCTACCTTTGACTCATTCCTCTCTGCCTCCTTCTTTCCACTCCTCTCCTCTTTTGATCTCACCCTCTCACCTTCCCCCTACTCACAAGGCAGGCAATACGCTCGACCTCATCTTTACTAGATGCTGTTCTTCCACTAACCTCATTGCAACTCCCCTCCAAGTCTCCGACCACTACCTTGTATCCTTTTCCCTCTCGCTCTCATCCAACACTTCCCACACTGCCCCTACTCGGATGGTATCGCGCCGTCCCAACCTTCGCTCTCTCTCCCCCGCTACTCTCTCCTCTTCCATCCTATCATCTCTTCCCTCTGCTCAAACCTTCTCCAACCTATCTCCTGATTCTGCCTCCTCAACCCTCCTCTCCTCCCTTTCTGCATCCTTTGACTCTCTATGTCCCCTATCCTCCAGGCCGGCTCGGTCCTCCCCTCCCCTCCCGCTCCGTGGCTCGACGACTCATTGCGAGCTCACAGAACAGGGCTCCGGGCAGCCGAGCGGAAATGGAGGAAAACTCGCCTCCCTGCGGACCTGGCATCCTTTCACTCCCTCCTCTCTACATTTTCCTCCTCTGTCTCTGCTGCTAAAGCCACTTTCTACCACTCTAAATTCCAAGCATCGGCCTCTAACCCTAGGAAGCTCTTTGCCACCTTCTCCTCCCTCCTGAATCCCCCCCCTCTCTGCAGATGACTTCGTCAACCATTTTGAAAAGAAGGTCGACGACATCCGATCCTCGTTTGCTAAGTCAAACGTCACCGCTGGTTCTGCTCACACTGCCCTACCCTGTGCTCTGACCTCTTTCTCCCCTCTCTCTCCAGATGAAATCTCGCGTCTTGTGACGGCCGGCCGCCCAACAACCTGCCCGCTTGACCCTATCCCCCTCTCTTCTCCAGACCATTTCCGGAGACCTTCTCCCTTACCTCACCTCGCTCATCAACTCATCCCTGACCGCTGGCTACGTCCTTCCGTCTTCAAGAGAGCGAGAGTTGCACCCCTTCTGAAAAAACCTACACTCGATCCCTCCGATGTCAACAACTACAGACCAGTATCCCTTCTTTCTTTTCTCTCCAAAACTCTTGAACGTGCCGTCCTTGGCCAGCTCTCCCGCTATCTCTCTCAGAATGACCTTCTTGATCCAAATCAGTCAGGTTTCAAGACTAGTCATTCAACTGAGACTGCTCTTCTCTGTATCACGGAGGCGCTCCGCACTGCTAAAGCTAACTCTCTCTCCTCTGCTCTCATCCTTCGAGACCTATCGGCTGCATTCGATACTGTGAACCATCAGATCCTCCTCTCCACCCTCTCCGAGTTGGGCATCTCCGGCGCGGCCCACGCTGGATTGCGTCCTACCTGACAGGTCGCTCCTACCAGGTGGCGTGGCGAGAATCTGTCTCCTCACCACGCGCTCTCACCACTGGTGTCCCCCAGGGCTCTGTTCTAGGCCCTCTCCTATTCTCGCTATACACCAAGTCACTTGGCTCTGTCATAACCTCACATGGTCTCTCCTATCATTGCTATGCAGACGACACACAATTAATCTTCTCCTTTCCCCCTTCTGATGACCAGGTGGCGAATCGCATCTCTGCATGTCTGCATGCCTCAAGCTGAACCTCAGCAAAACGGAGCTGCTCTTCCTCCCGGGGAAGGACTGCCCGTTCCATGATCTCGCCATCACGGTTGACAACTCCATTGTGTCCTCCTCCCAGAGCGCTAAGAACCTTGGCGTGATCCTGGACAACACCCTGTCGTTCTCAACTAACATCAAGGCGGTGGCCCGTTCCTGTAGGTTCATGCTCTACAACATCCACAGAGTACGACCCTGCCTCACACAGGAAGCGGCGCAGGTCCTAATCCAGGCACTTGTCATCTCCCGTCTGGATTACTGCAACTCGCTGTTGGCTGGGCTCCCTGCCTGTGCCATTAAACCCCTACAACTCATCCAGAACGCCGCAGCCCGTCTGGTGTTCAACCTTCCCAAGTTCTCTCACGTCACCCCGCTCCTCCGCTCTCTCCACTGGCTTCCAGTTGAAGCTCGCATCCGCTACAAGACCATGGTGCTTGCCTACGGAGCTGTGAGGGGAACGGCACCTCAGTACCTCCAGGCTCTGATCAGGCCCTACACCCAAACAAGGGCACTGCGTTCATCCACCTCTGGCCTGCTCGCCTCCCTACCACTGAGGAAGTACAGTTCCCGCTCAGCCCAGTCAAAACTGTTCGCTGCTCTGGCCCCCAATGGTGGAACAAACTCCCTCACGACGCCAGGACAGCGGAGTCAATCACCACCTTCCGGAGACACCTGAAACCCCACCTCTTTAAGGAATACCTAGGATAGGATAAGTAATCCTTCTCACCCCCTAAGAGATTTAGATGCACTATTGTAAAGTGGCTGTTCCACTGGATGTCATAAGGTGAATGCACCAATTTGTAAGTCGCTCTGGATAAAAGCGTCTGCTAAATGACTTAAATGTAATGTAAATGTTCATGGAATCCAATAGGCTGCTGTAGCATTAGCTAGCCTAGAATGCTGACGAAAACTGCAGTGTAAAAACGACCATAAGTTGCCTACAATGTTGTTTTAGAGAATTTGGCATCCACAAGAAGATAAACAAAACATGCGTCTTTTTCATACTTCAGGCCTTCAGGTATGAGCATGGGGATTGTTGCCGTTGAGTAGGATCCAGTTAGGCTATCGTTCTTGCATCCGGTGTGGCCTAGCCCTAATTTCAAAGCACATTGTGTGTTTCGTGTCACTGTGTCTCTGTCATCCATGGATTTTAGTAGGTAATTGCAACTAGGGTGCAACATATCTCAAGAATGATAAACCTCTGGTCAGATCCCTGTATTTTGGATGGATAATCCTCCATATATGGTTCTAGTATAGGAAAGGCTATGCAAAGGGAAAACATTTTCAACCTACCTTTACTTGGCGATACGGATGCTAATAAATCAGTGCTTGTACTAACTGTGCTCCACTGTACTCAACTGTTGCACATTCAATTTAGTATGATTCTGAGATAGTATTTAAAGTTCCAAACCCGTTAGTGATTTGAATGGTGTCAGTAGGCTTGGGCAATATACTTGGGTTATATACCATTGATACCGTATACTGGGGTATTTCGAAATACCAGCGATATGATTTTTTTTTGTGCATTGTTACGCACGCCTCTATGAAGAGGGAACGCAACACCCTGCTACAACTAAACTCTTCGTGAAGTGAAAAAGGTATGGACTGTAGGTGCGAGTAAGGATGACAACAGACAGAATGTGGTACCGTTTACAAGGACTTTATTCCTTCACACGGTAATATGGGGAAAAGGGGCTGGACGGAACCAAAGCAAAGAAAGTAAATCTCAAAGCCCCCCCTCTATCTTACCTGCCCACCCACTACTTACCTAATTTAGCACCACCTGGTGCCCTAACCAAAATACAGGGGGTGGTCCGCCCAGGTCTTACCTAGTGTGCCTAGACAGCGAATATGCTACGGGTATATGTATGCCCGCGGGCCTCTTGCCTAAGCACTCCCTAGGTGCCTTCCCCTTCTCCCCCTGGGAACAAATGAAACAGAATATTAAACAATTTCACAAACAAACTAAGAAACAAAGGACATCAAATAAGCTCTGAGCAACAAACTCACAAAACATACAAACTCTGCAATGACCTCCCAGAAAATCTCTAGCAAATCTCTGTAGCAAAGTCTCTGAAATGACCTCCCAGCAATGACCTCCCAGCAATGACCTCCCAGCAATGACCTCCCAGCAATGACCTCCCAGCAATGACCTCCCAGCAATGACCTCCCAGCAACTCTAGCAAAACTCTCTAGCAAAACTCTCTAGCAAAACTCTCTAGCAAAACTCTCTAGCAAAACTCTCTAGCAAAACTCTCTAGCAAAACTCTCTAGCAAAACTCTGCAATGACCTCCCAGCAAATCTCTCCAGCAAAACTCTCTCTCCTGAACAGAACACTGGCATTTATATAGCTTCAGAATGAATGGGTAATTGGAGACAGCTGTGTCTTGACGAGGGGGCGGGGTCAGCTCTCCAATTAGCCATGGAGTCGACCAATCAGCTGCTTGAGGGATTTCAGGAAGCCATTTCCTGAAATAAACACATGCAAATACACAAACTACAACACATAAACTGGGGAACGTAACATGCATCAAAATAATAAAAATAGCACTCCTTGTGTGCACATTTGGTATGGTACAGAAATGGTATGACATTATGAAAATCTGCATACCGCTCAACCCTAGGTGTCAGCAATTTTGATCTAGTATACTTTGGAATTAATTAGGGTACTTAGAGAACAATATACAGTGTACAGTATACAGCAGTGGAGGCTCCTCAGAGGAGGAAGAGGAGGACCATCCTCATCAGTGAATTTCATAAAAATAAAAATGGTAAAACATTGAAAAAGTTATCCTTTTTAGATCAAATTAAATAAAACTAAATATATTCACGTCACGTAATAATCGATTAAAACACTGTTTTGCAATGGTCTACAGTAGGCTAAACAGCTCTCTGTAGGGTAACAACATAGTGTAGCCAGAGGACAGTTAGCCTTCCGCTTGGTACATTGACTTGAAATACAACCTATCAGAGATCTTGCAGCATGAACTGACATGTTGTCCACCAATCAAAGGATCAGAGAACTAATCTAGTACTGAAAGCGTAAGCTACAGCTAGCTAGCACTGCAGTGCATAAAATGTGGTGAGTAGTTGACTCAAAGAGAGAAAAAGACAATAGTTGAACAGTTTTGAACAAATACATAAAAAAATGAAGAAGTGAGAGAGTGTCATTTTTTTCAGTTTCAGTTACTTAGCTAGCAAATTCAGCTGGCTAGTTAAGTTACTCAAACACCCGGCTCAAACAGAGGGACACTATGTTAGCTAGCTGGCTATGACTATCCAACACAACACTGGAATTCTTCAGTCAAGGTAATCTTTTGGTTTTATTAATTTGGTGTAACTGGTGTAACTGTTTACTGACTATACACTGTAACATTACTTCATGATTGTAGCGGGTTAACTAACGCATTAGTTCTATTAGCTATGTTGACTAGGACATTACTTTAGCTAATATAGCGATGTAGGCTGTGTGTAGTGGTTATGACTTGATTTGACTTGGAAAGTTTTTTATGCCTGGTCACATTCAGCTGATGTTTTGTTCATTGAAATCCACAAACAAAGGGAAAAGGTTAGAGGAGGGGAGTGCATAGAGGCAAGAAGGAATACAACGTGGATGCTATGAAAGTGAACTGTGTTCATGCGGGATCATGGGTGTATTCATCCCACCGATTCTGTTGAAAAACATTTCTTAAATGGAAGCAAACACAACGGGGATAAAAATACCTGAATTTGTCCAATGGAAACTCTTGTTTGCAACTGTTGGTCTAATGATTACACCCTAGATAAGCTAGGTGCAGGCAAGAGTGTGCAAAACGGTATTGAATGCGTCAGTGTCTGTCCATGTGTCACTGTCTGTCATCTCAAACATTTCTCACAACCTGTGTGCACCAGCGTTGTAAACTTTCCTTCATAGGCTAGGTTGTTGCAACCTCATGATGGATATAGGGAAAATTTGAGTATCGTAGTAGCCTAAAGCTATCGATGTTACATTGAACTGGGTGAATGGAATATGAATGACAGTCATCCAACATGCTGTAGTAGAAATAAGACAATGGTCATGAAAAATAAATATTGTCCTCCCTCATCATAAACGGTACTGACTGCCACTGGGGTGTACAGTGCATTCGGAAAGTATTCAGATCCTGTCACACCCTGATCTGTTTCACCTGTCTTTGTACTTGTCTCCACCCCCCTCCAGGTGTCACCCATCTTCACCCTTACCCCCAGTGTATTTATACCTGTGTTCTCTGTTTGTCTGTTGCCAGTTCATTTTGTTTCGTCAAGCCTACCAGCATTTTCCACGTGCTCCTGTCTTTCTCTCGTTCATGTTTTCTAATTTTCCTGTTTTTTTATCATTCTGCCTGCCCTGACCGTGAGCCTGCCTGCCGCTCTGTACCTTTCGGATTACTGACCTCTGCCTGCCCTTGACCTGCCATTTGCCTGCCCCTCTGTTTTTGTAATACAATTTTGTTACTACGAAACTGTCTGCATCTGGGTCTTCTCCTGAGTCTTGATAAGATCCCTTCCCCTTTTCCACATTCTGTTACGTTACAGCCTTATTCTAAAATGTATTAAATTACATTTGTTCCTCGTCAGTCTACACACCTTACCCTATAACGACAAAATCAAAACAGGTTTTTAGCATTTTTAGTAAATGTATTAAAAATAAAAAACAGAAATACCTTATTTACATAAGTATTCAGACCCTTTACTATAAGACTCGAAATTGAGCTCAGGTGCATCCTGTTTCCATTTATCATCCTTGAGATGTTTCTACAACTTGAGTCCACTTGTGGTAAATTCAATTGATTTGGAAAGGCACACACCTGTCTATACAAGGTCCCACAGTTGCATGTCAGAGCAAACACCAAGCAATTAGGTCAAAGGAACTGTCCATAGAGTTCCAAGACAGGATTGTGTCGAGGCACAGATCTGGGGAAAGTGTACAAAAAAAATTCTGCAGCATTGAATATCCCCAAGAACACAGTGGCCTCCATCATTATAAATTGAAGACGTTTGGAACCACCAAGACTCTTCCTAGAGCTGGCCGCCCGGCCCAGCCACTTTGGCCTGAATGCCAAGTGTCACATCTGGAGGAAACCTGGCACCACCCCTATGGTGAAGCATGGTGGTGGCAGCATCATGCTGTGGGGGATGTTTTTCAGTGGCAGGGACTGGGAGACTAGTCACGATCGAGGGAAATATAAAGGGAGCAAAATAAAGAGTTCCTTGATGAAAATCTGTACCAGAGCTAATCAGGACCTCAGACTGGGGCAAAGGTTCACCTTCCAACAGGACAACAACCCTAAGTACACAGCTAAGACCATGCTAAGACATCCTTCTGGATGGAAAATGGCGCCGGAGGAGATGGCTCCTCCGGACCTGCAGAAGGCAACTCGGTTAAGCTGTCGTTACCGTCAATATTACTCGCCAACCTGCAATCATTGGACAATAAACTAGACAATGTACGATGACGAATATCCTACCAACGGGACATCAAAAACTGTAATATCCTATGTTTCACGGAATCGTGACTGAATGACGACATGGATTTTCAGCTAGCGAGATACACGCTGCACCGGCAGAATAGAACAGCACACTCCGGTAAGACCAGGGGGGGGCGGTGTGTGCATATTTGAAAACAACAGCTGGTGCACGAAATCTAAGGATGTCTCTAGATTTTGCTTGCCTGAAGTAGAGTATATTATGATACATTGCAGGCCACACTACATGCCTAGAGAGTTCTCAGCTATACTTTTCCTTTGCTGTTTATTTACCACCACAGACAGATGTAGGCACTAAGACAGCACTCAGCAAACTGTATAAGGAAATAAGCAAACAGGAAACCACTCACCCAGAGGCAGCGCTCCTACTGGCCGGAGACTTTAATGCAAGGAAACTTAAATCAGTTCTACCAAATCTCTATCAACATGTTAAATGTGCAACCAGAGGGAAAACAATTCTAGATCACCTGTACTCCACACACAGAGATGCATACAGAGCTCTCCCTCACCCTCCATTTGATAAATCCGACTACAACTCTAGCCTCCTGATTCCTGCTTACAAGCAAAAAGTAAAGCAGGAAGCACCAGTGACTCGGTCTACCAAAAAATGTTCAGATGAAGCAGATGCTAAACTACAGGACTGTTTTTCTATCACAGACTGGAACATGTTCCGGGATTCTTCCGACGACATTGAGGAATACACCACATAAGTCACTGGCTTTATCAATAAGTGCATTGAGGACGTCGTCCCCACAGTGACTGTACGTACATACCCCAACCAGAAACCATGGATTACAGGCAACATTCGCACTGAGCTAAAGGGTAGAGCTGCCGCTTTCAAGGTGCGGGACTCTAACCCGGAAGCTTACAAGAAATCCCACTATGCCCTACGACGAACCATCCAACAGGTTAAGCATCAGTACAGGACTAAGATTGAATCGTACTACACCAGCTTCGACGCTCGTCAGATGTGGCAGGGCTTGCAAACTATTACAGACTACAAAGGGAAGCACAGCCGTGAGCTGCCCAGTGACACGAGCCTACCAGATGAGCTAAATCACTTCTATGCTTGTTTCGAGGCAAGCAACACTGAGGCATGCATGAGAGCATCAACTGTTCCGGACGACTGTGTGATCACATTCTCCGTAGCTGACGTGAGTAAGACCTTTAAATAGATCAACATTCACAAGGCTGCGGGGCCAGATTGATTACCAGGATGTGTGCTCCGGGCATGTGCTGACCAACTGGCAGGTGTCTTCAATGACATTTTCAACATGTCCCTGATTGAGTCTGTAATACCAACATGCATCAAGCAGACCACCATAGTTCCTGTGCCCAAGAATACAAAGGCAACCTGCCTAAATGACTACAGACCTGTGGCACTCACATCCGTAGCCATGGAGTGCTTTGAAAGGCTGGTAATGGCTCACATCAACACCCTTATCCCAGAAACCCTAGATCCACTCCAATTTGCATACCACCCAAACAGATCCACAGATGATGCCATCTCTATTGCACTCCACACTGTCCTTTCCCACCTGGAGACAAGGAACACCTATGTGAGAATGCTATTCATTGACTACAGTTCAGTGTTCAACACCATAGTACCATCGAAGCTCATCACTAAGCTAAGGAACCTGGGACTAAACACCTTCCTCTGCAACTGGATCCTGGACTTCCTGACGGGTAGGTAGCAACACATCTGCCACGCTGATCCTCAACACTGGTGCTCCCCAGGGGTGCGTGCTCAGTCCCTTCCTGTTCTCCCGGTTCACCCACGACTGCATGGCCAGGCACGACTTCAACACCATCATTAAGTTTGCTGACGTCACAACAGTGGTAGGCCTGATCACAGACAACGACGAGACAGCCTATAGGGAGGAGGTCAGAGACCTGGCCGGGTGGTGCCAGAATAACAACCTATCCCTCAACGTAACCAAGACTAAGGAGATGATTGTGGACTACAGGAAAAGGAGCCACGAGCACGTCCCCATCCCCATGTTTTTTTTACATGTCTACCAATCAGTGCCCTTCTTTGTGGCATTGAAAAACCTCCCTGGTCTTTGTGGTTGAATCTGTGCTTGAAATTCACTACTCGATTGAAGGACCTCACAGATAATTGTATGTGTGGGGCACAGAGATGGGGTAGCCAACCAAAAATCATGTTAACCACTACTATTGAACACAGAATGAGTCCATCCAACTTATTATGTGATTTGTTAAGCACAGTCTTACTCCTGAACTTATTTAGGTTTGCTATAACAAAGGGGTTGAATACATATTGACTCGAGACATTTTTTATTAATATGGAAGAAAGTCTACAAACAAAAATTAACTTGGAAATTATGTGGTATTGTGTGTAGATCAGTGACATCTCAATTTAATCACAACACAATGTGAATACTTTCTGAATGCACAGTAGGTAGAGAACACTGAACAGAACAAGGCTATGTCAATAACTATATTTTGACAAAAATGCAGATAGAACCTTATAGTCCCAAGCTCTCGACATTTCGAAAGAGCAAGAGAGGAGGCAATACTCGATCCCTTACTGTGCAGATGAATTTTCTTCAGTGGGCCTCTGTCTGGATGTTCCTCACAGCTGTCCATAATTCCTCCACTAATTATGCATGCCAATGATTAATTATTGATATGCCAGACCACTGACTGTCCAAGCTGTCTGACTTAATGAGAGAGACAGGAAAAAAATCCTATTTTGGTTCAGTTCCAAAAGGTGCTCTTTGGGGTCTCCTCTCCATGCGTCACAACACATCTCATCACCTAAATTCCTCTTGACATAGGATAGGCACATTAACATTTTCTTTTTAGATAATGGCTTAAACTCTTGGTCACCACAACCATTTAGACGTGTCCACGTTTTTCCTCTCTTACCGTTGAATTGATTGACGCAAAAAATAATTCAATTGTGGCATTGCTATTGTCAAAAGCACTTTTGTTTCTAGCTATATGCCACCGCTATCTAGGGCTGATAATTAACACAGATAGCTCCAGTTGATCTAGATCCCAGTGCTCTACAAGCTACACACCTTGCTTCTTTCTAACCCAGATATGTCATAAAAAGTCAGCAAGAAATCGACTTCTATCGATCAAATGGAGTCTTGACATGGTTCACTAGTTTATGTTGTGTAGGGTCCACATTATTAGCGATTACAGGTTGAACACGCTGACTAAGCTGAAATCGTTGTCAGAGTGGAAAATGAGACCGTCAATACAGGGTTCAATAGTGTTCTGTGAAATTGTGTAATTATGTTCAACTTGACTTCGTTTGGGGCAGTTCCCATACCGTATTTTGAGCTATGCATGTATAATTTGGACTTTTCCATAAACTAGGCATTGAAGTTTAATGAGTAGTCTAACTTGTGTAAAAATCAAATGACACAGATTTCAAGTTTACATTAGTTCAAAATGCAACTTGATACAGCCCACCTGTAGCCTGACCAGGATGACTACATCCCTTAGACCAGGGTAGAAGAACACGACTCTAAAGTAACCAA
The DNA here is from genome assembly GCF_023373465.1 of Oncorhynchus keta. Classification (NCBI taxonomy): domain Eukaryota; kingdom Metazoa; phylum Chordata; class Actinopteri; order Salmoniformes; family Salmonidae; genus Oncorhynchus; species Oncorhynchus keta. Next base: position 16,072,475 of record NC_068444.1, on the reverse strand, counting down.
CCACAGATCATGCCGAGTAGCAGCTCTGCAGAGTGAGATCTTCACTTGTTGATACACAGCAGTGCTTACTGATGGTTAACCAACTTCTGGAGAGCAACACTGACTCACGGTTAGCCTGACTCCTAGAGAACGTCTGGAGCGTAATGCTCTCACTGTTTGCCTGACACCTAGAGGACTTCTGGAGAGCAACGCTGTCAGCAACACGCTGTCATACACGCCAATCCAGAGCATCCTAAACATGCTCAATGGGTGACATGTCTGATGAGAATGCAGGCCATGGACGAACTGGGACATTTTCAACTTCCTTAAATTGTGTGTAGATCCTTGCGACATGGGGCCATGCATTATCATGATGGAACATGAGGTGATGGCGAAGGATGAATGGCACAACAATTGGCCTCAGGATCTCATCACGGTATCTATATGCATTCAAATTTCCATCAATAAAATGCAACTGGAGAATACCCTATGTACCTTAGGCCTGCCTGCCTGCCCGTACCATAACCACACCGCCACAATGGGGAACACGATGACATCAGCAAACCACTTCTTCGGTTATGCAAAACCAGTTTCACCAGCTGTCCTAGGTGACTGGTCTCAGATGATCCCAAAGGTGAAGAAACTGGATGTGGAGATCCTGGGCTGGTGTGGTTACACGTGGTCTGAGGTTGTGAGGTCTGTTGGACGTACTGCCAAATTCTCTAAAATGAAGTTGGAGGCGGCTTATGGTAGAAAAATTCATATTAAATTCTCTGGAATTCCTGCAGTCAGTATGCCAATTTCACACTCCTCAAAACGTACATACAGTTGAAGTCGGAAGTTCACATACACACCTTAGCCAAATACATTTCAATTCAGTTTTTCACAATTCCTGACTTTTAAATCCTAGTAAAAAAGTCCCTGTCTTAGGTCAGTTAGGATCACCACTTTATTTTAAGAATGTGAAATGTCAGAATAATAGCAGAGAGAATTATTTATTTCAGCTTTCATTTCTTTCATCACGTTACCAGTGGGTCAGAAGTTTACATACACTCAATTAGTATTTGGTAGCATTGCCTTTAAATTGTTTACCTCAGGTCAAACATTTCGGGTAGCCTTCCACAAGCTTCCCACAATAAGTTGGGTGAATTTTGGCCCATTCCTCCTGACAGAGCTGGTGTAACTGAGTCAGGTTTGTAGGCCTCCTTGCTCACACACGCCTTTTCAGATCTGCCCACAAATGTTCTGTAGAATTGAGGTCAGGGCTTTGTGATGGCCACTCCAATACCTTGACTTTGTTGTCATTAAGCCATTTTGCCACAACTTTGGAAGTATGCTTGGGGTCATTGTCCATTGAAAGACCCATTGCTTCATGGTTGGAATGGTGTTCTTCGGCTTGCAAGCCTTCCCCATTTTCCTCCAAACATAACGATGGTCATTATGGCCAAACAGTTTCATCAGACCTGAGGAAATTTCTCCAAAAAAGTACGACCTTTGTCCCCATGTGCAGTTGCACACCGTAGTCTGGCTTTTTTGATAGCGGTTTTGGAGCAGTAGTTTCTTCCTTGCAGAGCGGACTTTCAGGTTATGTCGATATTGGACTCGTTTTACTGTGGATATAGATACTTTTGTACTTGTTTCCTCCAGCATCTTCACAAGGTCCTTTGCTGTTGTTCTGGGATTGATTTGCACTTTTCCCACCAATGTGCGTTAATCTCTAGGAGACAGAATGTGTCTCCTTCCTGATCGATATGATGGCTGCGTGGTTCCATAGTGTTTATACTTGTGTACTATTGTTTGTGCAGATGAAGGTGGTACCTTCAAGCATTTGGAAATTGCTCCCAAGGATGAATCAGACTTGTGGAGGTCTAAACATTTTTTTTCTGTGGTCTTGGATGATTTCTTTTGATTTCCCCATGATGTCAAGCAAAAAGGCTCTGCGTTTGAAGGTAGGCCTTGAAATACATCCACAAGTACACCTCCAATTGACTCAAATTATGTCAATTAGCCTATTGGAAGCTTCTAAAGCCATGACATAATTTCTGGAATTTTACAAACTGTTTAAAGGCACAGTCAACTTACTGTATGTAAACTTCTGACTCACTGGAATTGTGATACAGTGATTTCTAAGTGAAATAATCTGTCTGTAAACAATGGTTGTAAAAATTACTTGTGTCATGCACAAAGTAGATGTCCTAACCGACTTGCCAAAACTATAGTTTGTTAAGAAATTTGTGGAGTAGTTGAAAAACAAGTTTTAATGACTCCAACCTAAGTGTATGTAAACCTCCAACTTCAACTGTATGTGGCATTGTGCTGTGACAAAACTGCACATTTTAGACTGGCCTTTTATTGTCCCAAGCACAATATGCACCTGTGCAGTTTATGCAGTTTAATCATGCTGTTGATATGCTGTCAGGTGGATGGTTTATGTTGGCAGAGGAGAAATGCTCACTAACAGCGACGTAAACAAATGTGTGCACAAAATTTCAGAGAAAAAAGCTTTTTGTGCGTATGGAACATTTCTGGAATATTTTAGTTTCAGCTCATGACACATGGGACCAACACATTACATGTTGCGTTTATATTTTACTTCAGTATATTATGTTACTTTGATATTAACATCCCCCATTTTAAGTAGCTATCCATTGGGCCTGGTTGTATCAGTATTTTTTCCATGTCATTTCAGTTAAATGACATTGAACCAAAGTGGAGTAGACATTGAATTGACGTGTGTGCCCTGTGTGTACCTATTTTTGAAGCAACATTTAGGTATTGAGATGGAAAAAAAACTAGGGAAGATAATTCTGGACTTTTCTGTATTTTAAATACTTCCATAACTCCATGTTGTAGCCTATAAAATAAATGTAACAACGAATGAATATGATGTGATGTTTTGACTTCCTGCCACAGATACTTCCAGAGAGTTGTTTTCCTCACACAACCATATAAGGTACACATAAAGTGAAATGAACAGAAATAATCCCAAACAGAATGTCTGCTCTCCTCTCTATCTTTGTGTAGCCTATGTCCAGGGATAATTAATTGTGCACCGTCTCCGCGTAGTTCCTGACTCCTAATTTTTTTAATGTTTTGATCCCTCATTTACCATGGTGCTGCTGTGTCACCATGAAGGAGTCATGAAGGAGTCACCATGTGTCATCTATTCACCTGTCTTCTTCGTCTATGAGTGCCAATTGTCCTTGAAAGAGTAGCATTCCAAAATGGCTGCTCATAGCGCCATGACTACATGGAACTCTATTCCACATCATGTAACTCAGTCGAACAGTAAAGTCTGAATTATAAAACATAAAACTATGGAACACCACAGACTGTGAAGAGACATACACAAAGGCACACACACAGCATTCGCAAACACATGCCAACACACACACTCTACACACACATACATTTTAATATTGCTACTTTGCTGTATTATTATTTTGAATTGTACATACTGTATGTTATGGTAGAGCAGTGTGTAATAATGTGCTGTGTTATGTATTGTTTTATTGAGTTTATGGTACGTTGGCAGCAGCTAATAGGGATCCGGAATAAAAAATTAAAACAATTACAAAAAAAATATATATATTTTTTTAATACAAAAAACAATACAGATATAGTTCCATTCAGACCAATAGCATGCTGCATTTGTAAATAATGCTGCTGTAAGTCAGCTGTGTTTTTTCTTTATATTTTCCTCTTATATGTTTAATATTCTTCGGATGAAATCTTATTGCCATTTTTGTGTCAGTGGCCAGAATAATAATCGAGCTGTGAAGTTAGACTGTAAAAATGTGTTTCATTTCAGTACCCATTGTGGTCTTTGAGCATGTACTGTATGTATGTTTGCATGTGTGCAGTCACATGTGGACATATCCAGGACGCATTGGTCATTAGAAAGAGGAAAAACGTTTTAATATTTCTTTGAAAGTTTGAAGATCAATGAACTGTTGGAAAATGCAATAGCATACTGTGCTACTCCTGGATGTTTTATTTATTTAGCTTTTACGTTTTTATGAGAAATGTTTGAAGCTTTGAATGCCACACTACACTGGAGATTCTGGTCCTCATGTCTCATCCTTCGCTTCATGTCTGCACAACAGAATGATAAAACAAGAGAATTCCAGGGAGGTAAACCAACAGAGGTGAAATCAGGGGGAAATATTTAAAGTCTCTTTACTTGTCCAGTCATGTAGAAACACAGGAAGCTGGCTCTTGATCCACAAACAGCTGGACTCCATATCTCTTTTCATCTAGATGCAGCCAGCTGAGTAAAGTTATTCAAAGAAGATGCATCTCAGACTTATCAAGGTATGGGGGGAAATGCTATGCATGATCTTTTCTCAAGCAGAGAATGTGAAATACCAATAATGTGAAACAACAATACCATTAGATAATGTGTGAACCATCAACATTCAGTAACAATTGTATGGAAAAATGTGGGTGTAAGATTTACCTATGTTAAACATGAAGGGGCGGTTTCTCAGACACAGATTAAGCCTAATCCTTAACAACAACAAAAATATTTTAAACGTGTTAACCATTGAGTTAGCTTTTCAGTCCAGGAATCCACCCCAATACATGTGTATTGGTACTGCTTTGCTTTACCATGCAGGTTTTGTCATGCCAGATTGACTCATACTTCACTTCCTGAAGAGTGACTTACTTAGAGTATCTTTTTATAGGTTTGTTCCTCTGAGAACTTGTCAATAAATATTACTGTGGCTTCATATGATTTTTTTTAAAGCAACAGAACTTTTTTTAACATCTTATGATAGAGCTGAAGCATTTTGTTAAAAAAAAATTCTACTGAAACATAATATTGACCAGACTTTCTTTCAAATATAGACATCCCGACCCAGTAGCACAAAAGTAATCTAAAGTACATTATATTATTACAGCGCCCAGTTAAATCAAAGGCGGTAACTGAGTTATAGATATAATTTCATTGAAACAACCCTGCAATGTCAGAATGGTTGTCAATGCCATTCACTTCATTGGGCAACATCTTGCCATATGTTAATACTGTGCTGTCTTTCAGCCACCAGATGGATCATACATTATGCCGAGCGGAGAACCTATCAAGAAACATGGCGCCACCTGTGGGTTAATTTTTGTTGACTACTTTTCATTACTTTATTAAATCCATGAATCTAAATATATCTTCTGGGAGCAGTTGAAGAATATTTGTTGGATTCGAGAAACCCATTTATCAGTTTTCATAAAATAAGGCCTGTGATTTTTGAAGAGCCTGTCTAGACTGGTTCCCTTGGAACCATGAGACTATAAATGTAATGTCATGTAACGCAAACTTTCAAAGTCGATTTTTGAGAGCAAGTTGAACCAAAGTGTTTATACAGTCCTCAACACTGGAAGAATATCTATTTTAAGTTTCTTTTAACTCTCTAAAGTGGGATGTTAGCAGTGTGTACAATATTTTATTGAATCCAAAGGACATGACCCGTACCATCTGATCTACCTGAAATCCAATACAAAACGTCTGCAACTTACAGCCAAATCACATCGCAGGAACTTATTAGTTAATAGCCTTAAGGACAGAGCCCACCCCTTCTCAAGGTTACTGGTGAATAAAAACAAGGTAATTAAACATAACCTAATTTCCTCTCCCCTCTCTCCTGTTTGAAAGCAGGATAATCACGTTCAGTCCAGCACATTGTAGATCTCATAATGCAATCTTCTCTTCTGCTTGTTATAAATATTTCCTTGGGGCTTCCAGATTTGCATTTAGCCATTCAAAGTCGCAAAGCTGGGTTAAAGACCCGGGAGTGTTTTCGGGGTAGGACTGACCCTAAAGTGCTGGAGATGTGCTGCAGCAACAGGGTGTTTTTCATAATGCACCGAAAGATTTTTGCTTTGACTCCCTTCTGTCCTGAAATGCTAAACAGACACGTCTATCTCAACAAAAATCTTTTATTGTCACATACAATAAGGCTAGGTGCAGTGAAATGTGTTTATTTACAGGGTCAGTCATAGTACAATCTTAGAAAAAAGGGTTCCGTGGCTGTCCCCATAGGAGCACCCTTTTTGGTTCCAGGTAGACCCCTCTGTGGAAAGGGTTCTAGGAGAACCTTTTGAAGAACTCCTTTTGGTTCCATGTAGAACCCTTTTGTGATTCTACATGGAACCAAAAAGAGTTCTACCTGGAACCAAAATAAGTTATTCAAAGGGTTATCCCGTGGTGCAGCCAAATGACCCTTTTTGGTTCTAGATAGCACCTTTTTATCTAAGAGCACATTAGACTTCCTGCATCGACAGACTTGTCACCTTTTCAGCTGGGATATTTGAACCAAAAACCTTTTAATTATGGATTCAACACTAACCGCAAGGCTACCTGTGGCCCCTCACCTCAACCCACTGGCAATGCCATCCATCAACATCTCACATGTTGCTTTGTTTCTTATCCTGGGGAGTTGGGTTGTTTTTGCCCAGCCCCATTGTTGAAGGGATCAATAAAATAACACGTTTATCACCCATCTCTAAGCTGAGAAACGCATTCTATGTTTTCTAAGACATAGCACCACCATAGGCTTAACTTTGGAAATAACTCAAATGATGTGTTGATCGACCCATATTGTCTGGAGGAGTGTGGTTGTTCTCAATCTTTTCAGATGACTCATTTCTTTCATTTACCTATGTGTATGTTTTGACTGTTTTCCACAGACATGGCAGTAAGGGAATTAGATTTTAGATTTAGATTTAATTTGTGTCCTCTACCTTTTCTTGTAATTTTCATGAGATATTTGCCTGCCGTTTTACTTATTCATGTGTTCCTTTCCAGACAGGAGCAGAGACACTCATTTTGAAATCTGTTATCCTGAAGATCGTCTATCACACCAACACATTCACCTCTCTTTTGTCTTTTGCAAATAACATCATTCTTCTCTGAATATTTGCATGTTTGAATGTTTGAACATTGTTCACTTTCAGGAGATCCACTAAAGGGGGATTAACCAGGTCAGAAACTTTGCTCCTCCCCAAGTTCCTTTTTTCTCTTTTTTCATTCCTTCAATTCATACTCTGAGAACTACATTGAAATGGCTTGTGGTGATAAGAAGTCACCTACTCTGAGTTAAATGAATCATATTTCCTCATATTTGTGTTCTCCCTTGAAATGTAATGTGCTGTTATGCAAATAGACAGGCATCACTCCCTCAATCTGGTTAAACACCAGTACAGTATGAGGAGGGAGAAGAAAAGCATGTTTGCCACATACAACAGTTTACTTTCCTCCAGTGTCCCCATACCAGGTTCAAACCAGTGATCCTTGACCTTCAGACACGCTTGACTGTCCTCCTTGACATCATACCAACCGGTTGAGCTATCAAATTTGATTGCTCCATCAGCAACATTTCAAGTTAGCTGTGGAGTAAATTTACTGTTCATTGTCAACTCTGTTAAACATGCAATGGTTTATAACACAAAGGGCAGGCCTAGGCTAACTCCATTGGCTGTGCTGTACCCAATCTCTCTAGATTATGAGGCACAGTGTAGTTAAAAACAAATATGTCTCCGTTGCTGAAAACCCATTCCGTCTTTAGCGTGCAAGGTTTTCATAATTCACAGTACAGATATGAAAAAAGTTGTTCCTTGTCCATCTGTTGGTGTTTCTTTTATTATCTTCTTTGATTGTTCCCAATATGCAAAGTGGTTAAGGAGGCATGAACACGTAGAGAATGGAAAATAGAGTTTATTTTTAATCCTTTTGAATTAAAAGCAAAAACAAGTCTAAACAAAAGTAATACGCACTAACAATATTTTGGAGATGGTGTCTGTTGAATCAATATGTTTGTTTTGTTCTTTTCTAAAAATAGTTTGTTTACAATAAAAAAAAAAATGAAAGAAAGCCTGCTGTTATTGACAGCCAAATGTGAGCCTGTGCATTTTGATAGGAACATTATAATGGTTCTATTGTGCTGTATCCGAGGTACATAACATCAAGATCACTATGACAAATTGTTCAGAGTTGAAAAACATAAAAAATAATCATAGCGTCAACAAGATCGAGTGCATGAATAGGCAGGTTGCTCGAAATTGTAATAATCATTTAATCAGTAAACAAAGGGACTGGGATGGCAAAAATATACAGATACGCAGACAGAAATTGAGCAGGATTTTCAAATTCCCAAGGGATATAATTAAAGATCACTTCCTTATGCGCTCCTTATGAAAGATTACATACAACGACGAGTATAGAGAGCAAGAGCTGTGGAATGGATAACTATCTAGAGGAAGCCTTGTGGAATTACATTCATTTTGTGGTGGGCATCAAAACTCAAATGCCTCTTGAAGAAGATTGACTGGAAAATGTAACTATGCAGTTTGTCTCTTTTTACAGTCACATACATGTGTGGATACTGGTTAGACAAAGATTGATGCAAAGTGAAAAGTAGGAGGCCATTAGCCAGACAATTCACATTAAATTATTCCGCTGCTCTGCCGTTCGCTAGATACGTTATTCTGAGACTGCCGTCATTGAAGTCGTTTTTGGTGACGAGGGGCACGAGGGGCGTTGTACAAAACAAAGTCATCTGAGATCGGATCGTCTCTAACCAATCAAAGCCAATGAAGCATTTTCTAACCTCCGCTTTACCCATGTGTGTTCTGGCTCTGGCCCAACCCATCGTTTTCTGGTGCAATCAGACATCCCAGAATGTGCTCGCATTCGGTGATCTGTCAGGTAGGTACTCAGATCTAGACTCATTGTGGAGAAGAAACCAACGTCCGTGGGCGTGGCGTAACATTTGGCCGGAGCAAGGAGTCTGGGTTCTGGGTAGCCAGGCAAGTAGGCTATTGCTGTGTTATAGCTGTGTTATAGCTGTGTCAGCCATATTCAACATTTAATTGAGGGAGACTATTGGTCAAATGTCCAAAGTGGCCATTAAAATGGAAAACAGTAAACATACTCCAATGATAAAAGAAATGGTGATTTGAAAATGGCACTGACATTTCTAAAGCCATATAAGTTGAAAGAAATATATATAAAACTACCTAGCTGTCTCGAAATGCCAATGGAGCAGAATTAAAGGAGTTCTTTCTTGATGGCTCACTTCATTGCAAAGATGGGCCCACCATTTTCTCCACCATAACTGTCAATGCATTATTACCGAGGAGCCTTAACAGATGATTCGTGGCTAACACATAGCCTATATAATGCGTCAGACAGAAAATGAAAGGTATTTGAGCTGCTAGTAGCTTGAAGAAGATGTTGAGAGCATTGAGGACAAAGTAGAGTTTGTTGAGGGTGACACAGGGAACTACATTTCAAACATATTGTCAAGTTGAACCAGTACGACCCTTGACTGAGTTGATTTGTATCGGTAACCAAGATGACATACAGTACAGTCTGACATAATCTCTGTGAAAACAAAACGCTGCTAGCACTATTATGAAATCTATTTCTATGAGTAATTAAGAAGGGAGGGAGGGGAGGAGAAGGAGAGAGAGAGAGAGAAAGAGAAGCAGGTTCAGTCTATACTCTGTAGTATAACTTTAATTACTTGTCTTATCTGGGTGGGATGATTGTGCTAAATTACTGCCCTGTCAATCAGTTTGGCTGTGCTTGGAAACTCTGAAATGTTTATGCATTGGCCCATAGAGGTGCTTAACATCTTAAATATAGAAGAACAATGGAAGTACATTCCTACGAGAAGGTGCTTAGAGAGGGCATCCATTTATAGCACTTAGAGAGGCAGTTATAGAGGACTTTATTACTGTAAAAAGGCTAAGTTGGGAGAAACACTTTTTAGGATCAGATGGTCTGCAATGAACTCTACTTCATATTAAATCAAAATCAGCCTGTTCCTTTTCCAGATGTAAAATAATAGTGATTGTTTTGTCCCAAAATGCAACAACTGTGTGTCAAAAACAGATTATAAACTGGGTAGTTTGAGCCCTGAATGCTGATTGGCTGACAGCCTTGGTATATCAGACCGTTTACCATGGGTATGACAAAACACGTTGGTAACCAGTTTAAAACAGCAATAAGGCACCTCAGGGTTTGTGGTATATGGCCAATATACCACGGCTAAGGGCTGTGTCCAGGCATTCCTTAATGCGTCGTGCATAAGAATATCACTTAGCCGTGGTATATTGGCCATATCCCACATGCTTTATTTCTTATTTGGACCCAATGATACCATGATGGTGATTGTTTTGTCCCAAAATGTTACCACTGTGGTTCAAAACAGATTAGAGCCAATGATACCATGATGGATAGTTTATTCGATAAGTTTGATTACTTTAAATTACTCTAATGTCGGACAACCCCCATGAGATGCCATTGTGGGACATGAACATTGTGACTTACTGCAGAGGCTGTCCCAATGAGTGCTATAAACATTGCTCTTTCAAGTAGTGACTTCTCTTGCCTAAGGGACAAACAATGTAATGACATTAAAATCATGTTTATGCTAGACGTGGATAACCAATGAAATTAATTTTCTATAATCCACTTTAATCCTTGCTTTAGGGGCATTGGCACATGTGAGAGGCAGGTCAGGTTACTGCCATAGAAATGTTTGAAGTTTGTCACAGTTAAGTTTGGGGAAAAGTCAACACGTCCACATTCGTCACAAAAGGCCTTTTATAAAGTTCTGAAGGCAGCGTTTATTATGTAACTGAATGTAAAACAGTAAAAAGCAAGGCTGCACATTGTCCCTGTTAGTGTATGTTTACGTGGTCTGAAGGACAGCTCCACTAAACATGACATGTGTATATTAGTCCCCATCCTCTAGTTTCTGTCAGAGCACTGCACACTTTTCATGCTCTGTTAAGCTTGTCACTTTAAACTGACAGCTGCGTTCCTAAATTAAACACACGCAAAACCCTAAATAACTCTTAATTTGGGGTGTTTTAGCTAAATCTGCACCATTCAACTGTCACGTCCTGACCTTAGTTCCTTTTTTATGTCTCTATTTTAGTTTGGTTGGGGCGTGAGTTGGGGTGTTTTGTTTTATGTTCTATGTTTTCTATTTCTATGTGTTTGGCCTGGTGTGGTTCCCAATCAGAGGCAGCTGTCAATCGATGTCTCTGATTGAGAACCATACTTATGCATCCTGTTTTCCCTCTATGGGTTGTGGGTAGTTCTTTTCTGTTTAGTGTTTTTGTTGCACCTTACAGAACTGTTCGTTTGTCGGTTTGTTGTTTTTGTTCAGTATTCATCTTTATTAAAATGATTATGAATACGTACCAAGCTGCACTTTGGTCCTCTTCTCCCGACGACAATCATTACATCAACATTTCCATTCATATCAATCCCACTGAAGTGACTTACACCAGCTTGTGATTTTGATAGCACTGCACTTTTTTGCTAAACAGGTTGTAGAAACATGTAGGCTACACAGAGGCTGCATAATGTACTAAAATTACAGCTCCGATCGTTGACCGCTACAGTATTTTGAACTGTGTTACTGCTTTCAATCCAGATAAGATTCTTGGACACAACACAGAGTTTCCTCCAAAGAAACATTGGATTGTCTGCCATAAGAACAGCAGGGGCATTTGGCCTACTCCCCCCTAGGTGAACACAAAGTAGAGAACCAGTTGTGTTTGCTTGATGGTGATTCTTGTCAGATGCCATTGAGACAACAACCAACATTTACATAGATACTGTATGTGAGGGATGCAATACATGGCAGAACTACTTTATCCATGAGGATGTACAAATACACTGCTCACCGCTGCATGAGCGGGCTCCCGAATGGTGCAGGGGTCTAAGGCACTGCATCTCAGTGCTAGAAGCATCATTACAGACCCTGGTTCAATTCCAGGCTGTATCACAATTGGCCATGATTGGGAGTCCCATAAGGTGGTGCACAATTGACCCAGAGTCATCCAGGTTTGGCCGGTGTAGGCCATCATTGTAAATAAGAATTGGTTCTTAACTGATTTGTCTAGTTAAATACAAATAAATTAACAGAGAGATAGTGGTTTGAAAGGATGTATGGTGAGCCTGTACATGGAATTTGTCAGAACAAACCTTATGGTAGCATTTACTTGAACAATTGTTTAATATGACTGGTTCACATCGGTTTTTATTTTGCGTATGCAGTACCCAGTAAGTTATACTTTATTTTAACCGTCATTGTAAATAAGAATTAGTTCTCAACTGACTCGCCAAGTTAAATAACATTTAAATCAAAATAAATGCAACAAATACATGTACCAACATTGCAGAGGATTATATACACAAAAACACAAGATACATGTTTCCACTGTGGTCCTCTATTGCTAAGCAAGTGGCTGCAGGGCAAAAGAAGTGACATGGACACTCTGCCATACATTCGATCATACACAATGCCCACATATTTACATAATATATACACATCTAACAAATCAGTCCACTAGCGCAGAACAGTTGAACACTTGGCTAGGAGGCCATCTCAACATTAACCAAGCCTTGCAGGAGTGTTAGAACCTAAGACTGGCAGAAACAGTTTTTATCTCAGCCGGGAGATGTTCCACTCTACCTCTGCCGTATATAAAAATGTGTTCTGGCCAGTACAGCTCTTGAATCAACATTGCACAAAATAGTAGTAAAATAGCTTTTTAGATACTGTGGAACTCTACAGTACCATACACAATTTTATGGACCAATCTCAGCTTCAGTTTAGTGATCCTTTTATCAACGGATAGCAACTGTCGTTCCCTGAGCGGAGAAGGGCCAAAATAAGCCTTAAGGCTAAGATTCAGAATGACCCTTGACATTTTATTCTGAGCTGTCTGTAGCTTGTTCTTGATGAATTTAGGGGAGCTACTGTACCAGGTTATGCATGCATAGTCAAAGTAAGTCTGCACTAATGCTGCTGAAAGGGTTTTCAAGGTCCCTTTATCTAGAAATGTGGCATCCAATGTTTAAACTGACTGATTTTGATGGGGGATTTTGTAAAATGCTAATTAGATTTTTGCAGTGGCTCATACATCGACCTTACACAGTTCTTGGCTGTAGCAGCTGTATCACCAACCATGACGCTGAAACCTGGTGCTCCACCTAGCCTAATCTTAGAGCCATATAATCTTAGTGTGATATAATCTTAAAGCCATATAATATTAGAGCGAGATAATCTTAGAGCCAGATAATTTTAGAGATATATATATATATATATATATATATAATTTTAGAGCCATATAATCTTAGAGCCATATAATCTTAGAGATATCTAAATCTTAGAGCCATATAATCTCAGAGACATATTTAAAAAAAATCTGGGGCCGGCCCTGGGGAGATGGGGGGGATTATATACACTATCCTCCCCAAAAAGTTAGAGGTTTGAAATCTCGTGCAATCACTCAGAGTTCGTTCCAAAAAGCAGATGCGATCTTGTTTCCTTCTTCTTCATCTAATAATATGAAAGGCATCCAATCATCCACTCCTGACTGGCATACAAAGTGGTTTGTTATGATGGTTTGTTTGCAAAGGAAAAATAATACTGAGTCCCATAATCAAGGGCGTAGGAGCCGGTGCTCCCTCACTTCTTTTCATTTTGAGAATACATGGAGCTGGTAAAACTAATTCTGGAAAATGTATTATTTAATTTCACTAAAGTTCCATGAAAAACAAAAGTATGACAAACCAAATCAATATGTATAGCAGCCTAGAGGTAAATGGTGGTTTCTTCCCAGTCTTTTCTCTGGTGGTGACGAGAATGATGAAGGACTGTTGGCTACGTGTGCACTGTGGAGACCTGTCGGAGGCTTGACCACTTTGGCCAATCAGAACATCGGAAAAAAATACCTAATTCACTGTGTGTCTGACTTGCGCAGTGGAACCCAGAAAGATATGTGACCACTTGGTTACAGCAACACCATTCTGTAAAGGACACTCAAACCATGGCACTGCAAAGCCTAAGGAGCCTGACCCTCTCTGGAAGTTGCTGTAGCTCTGCTTGAGATATTTTCCTACATTGGCTATTGGTTGAGATGCAGGGCCCATTCTAGGATGTTATGCCAGAGTGTGCAAATGTAAATGTGAATTGGGGCAAGTTGGAGGTAATAATGCATTTAGGTTAATGTACTTTTTTGAATATTTGTGTTCTGTACAGGTTCTTTTCACTCTGTCATGTAGGTTAGTATTGTGGAGTAATTACAAACTTGTTGAGCCATCCTCAGTTTTCTCCTATCGCAGCCATTAAACTCTAACTTTTTTCACGTGACCATTGGCCTCATGGTGAAATCCCATAGCATTTTCCTTCCTCTCCTGCAACTGAGTTAGGAAGGACGACTGTATCTTTGTAGTGACTGGGTGTATTGATACAATAAATTAATAACTTCACCATGGTATTCAATGTCTGCTTTTTTTTTTTTTTTTTTTTTTACAGATCTACTAATAGGTCCCCTTCTTTGCGAGGCATTTTAAAACCTCCCTGATCTTTGTGGTTGAATCTGTGTTTGAAATTCACTGCTCAACTGAGGGATGTTACAGATGTGTATGTGTATGTGTGGGGTACAGATATGAGGCTTTCATTCAAAAATCATGTTAAACACTATCATTGCACACAGAGTGAGGCTATGCAGCTTATTATGTACTTGCTAAGCAAATGTTTACTCCTGAACTTATTTAGGCTGAATTAAAAAAGGGGTTGAATACGTATTGACTCAACACATTTAAGCTTTTAAGTTGTATTAAGTTTTTAAAAATTATTTAAAAAACATAATTCCTCTTTGACATTATGGCGCATTGTGTGTAGGCCAGTGACACAAAATGTCAATTGAATCAATTTTAAATTTAGGCTGAAACACAAAAAAAATTGGAAAAAGTCAAGGGGTGTGAATATTTTCTGAATGTACAGTACTGTATGTACACAGCTTAATTGTATATCTTTCACTGCTTTTCAAACAGGTTTCCATGCTGTTTAACCTTTTAAGGTTAATACAAATCCATGCTGTAATGCCTTAAAATAAAATCATTATTCATTCATTTGGCGATTTGTATTTGTATCTGCATCAGCCTAAGTAAACATTTAAAATAAATCTGAAGTCAGTCACAAATAGAGACAAAGACCATCTACAGTCATCAGACAGAGAGAAAGGAATGCCAATGAGACTAAGGTTATGTTCGAAGTAAACAAACCTTTTCATCTGTTAAACAAATTGTTATCTTTACCCTGCCGGAGCTTCTACCTAACACTATGACCTGTGACAGCTGGGAATGCTCTTCATTTTCTATTCAAGTAGAGAATACAAACCCTTTTATATCCTGAAGCAGAGACGCTGGGCTGTGTGGATAATACAAGGAACATCTCGTGTGGATTCTGCCTCTCGAGGAGTCACATCCACTCCTCCCCCCCACTGTGGTAATATTTACATTTTTCTTGGATGTAGCATGGGGAGAGTAGATGTCTACAAAACTTTTGCCTTTGACAAGCATGTGTAGTTAAGTAGTCTGACATGATTGCTATTCAGAAACTGAGAGAGGTTCTTGTCGTGATAAGAACATACGACTCTGTCGGGCCACTGTATAGATACATCTGAACTTCACAACCTCTCCACTAGGAGCATTCATATACATCAGCAATGGAAAGTTTTGAACTCAGTGCTCTGCTCCTGTAACATATTCTACACATTTGTAGGCAAAATATCCTTGATCTTTCATCCTTTGTTTGATGGATTAGGAAACACCACACTCATTGGATTCAATGATTTAAGCATCAAATTAAAATCAAACAACAGCCTCAAATGTTGTAATTGACTTTTCTTTCTCAAGTGCTTCTTTACTCTGAGTAACACAAACAAACTTTGTTGAGTTTATCCCTCAGCTTCTCACAAAGCATTATGCATCGGTATATTTTGTCCTCACAGATTAAAGTGTGATAATTATTTTTCTTTCCATAGGGACATAAACTAAAATATTTGGTACACCTTCACTGTGGCTCATGAATACTGATCTACATTGTGAAACAAGCGTCTAAGCTGATTAAACATTTCTCATGGTAGTTATCCCTCAAAGCTTTAAGTCAAATTAAAACTGTGTTTGCAAAGTCTTCTTATTTAATCCAACCCAAGATAGGAATTTAGCTCGAAGACTATGATATATCTGCCAACTTCATAGAAGACCATGGAATACATTTCAGAATTCTCTGGGCTTACCCATGCTTTAAGTATGCAGTGACACGACGTGCTACATTACATTTGACGTTTTAGTCATTTAGCAGACACTCTTATCCAGAGCGACAGACAGGAGCAATTAGGGTTAAGTGCCTTGCTCAAGGGCACAACAACAGATTCACCAAGTTGTCTAAGGGATTTGAACCAGTGACCTTTCAGTTACTGGCCCAACGCCTTCAACCGCTAGGCTACCTGCATTCAAAAGAGAAAGTTAGTTCATTTTCACCTCAGTCTGACCTCAGTCATCATTTATTCTCACCAACTGTGTCACAAACATGTTTTTACTTCAGCAGCATGCTACCTTTGAGAGAGACTTGCCAATCAATTATACCAGTCTAACTCATGGTCTGCCACAAAAATATCAAACGGAAAAAATGCAAATTAGGCCACAATGTCCACTGCTATTGCATATCAATTGAATTTTGTAAATGAGATACTGTAGGGAAATGCTACCATGGTATGTTACTGCATGACAGGCAATTTAGTCTCTGATTCGTATCATAATTCAGTAGGCCCTACAGTATCTGTTAGATCATTTTACAGAGTGTGTCATTCTAATATAACCTCCTATCCATTTTTGTATAACCTGGATGTTCACCTTTTGAGGTGCTGATGACCATCTTCCATCTATTACAAAAAGTCTAATCACAAAGTGTAAGAGGAAGGTGAGGAGACTAGAGGGGCAGGTAGCCTAGTGGTTAAGTGTGCTGGGCCACTAACCGAGAGGGAAGGTGGAACAATCTGCTATTCTGCCTTTCAGCAAAGCAGTTAACCTCCCTGTTGATTAAGGCAGCCTCCCGCACCTCTCTGATTCAGAGGGGTTGGGTTAAATGCGTAAGACACATTTCGGTTGAAAGCATTGAGTCTTGCAACTAACTAGTTATCCCCTTTTCCTAGTTTAGAAGTTGTAATTTCCCTCTTGCAGCAGGCTTACTGCTGTTTTGACCTGTGGGTGTGGTGGCAGCAGGAACCAGCTGCAAGTTGAAACACAAAAAACTGCTTTTCCCTGCAATCTAAAGCCATAATCATTATGCCTAATTCTATATTTTTTCTATTTTCTGCATTTCCAAGCATACCTCTTGAGCTGTCTGTATCATCCTAACAGTTTTTTAATTTTTTTTTATTAAACATGACAAATCTGAGGGGGCATGTGCCCCTGTGCCCCTGTGCCCCCTGGGCCATAGACCCAAATTTTCAATGCCAAATAGGTTACCAAATTAATTTCACAAAATGTTTTATTTGACATATTTGTTTTGTCTAAATTAGTTTATCGTTTACAGAAATGTTCTATAATGTGATAATAATTGGACACGCAGTGTTCTCCATGTGAGAAAGATTTTATAAGCAGTAAGAGAGATATAAGGGACGATCAGTACCACGGAGCTGCACAATCAACATACAAAAGTAATTTGTAATTTCATATTAATTCTGATGTTGGTGTGGACTTCTGCAGTACTTCTGTCTCCATGTAAGTTACAACCTTATTCCAGATCGAATAAATTGCAACAAACTTTTGTGAGATTCAGTGAAAATAATTGATTAAATATTGACTTTGAAATTTGATGAGCCCTGTGAATCAAAATGAAATATTAGCCCTAATTAAAAATACATATTTGTTATTGAGTTCTCTTTTGAAAGTCCTCTATAAATGTAATACATCTAGTGTTTATCTTCTTCTTTGAACGATAAGAAGCCTGACACTGTGTGACATACTACGATGACATGTTGAGAGCACTGGAGAGAAAAAGAGAACGGACACATTTCATTAGGCTGTTGGACAATCTTTTTACTAAATGTTCAGTGTATGTGACACATATGTACATGAGAAATGTTTGACAAAGATCCGTTTGAACTATCAAGCTTTACTTGAACTCTCTGTATGGCAACGGTTCCCAAACCCAGGGTCGCGACCCCAAAAAAATACATGTACAAATATTGTCTTTGTATCTCAAAATCATTGGAATGTGGTTAACCTTAAAAATCTAAAAAGTTCAAGCAGAGAGCGCCCTTAGATCATGGAAAAAGGCAGCACTTGACCATTGCACTTGAATCATTCCCACGGTGAATGACTAGGTCCTCTATGCTACAGCATGAAACCACACATATTGCAGAGACTTTGATATTACTGGCCGCAACTGATATGGTAAAAACAATGTGTGGTGAAGTAGAGGCACAGAAACTTACATCAATACCTTTGTCAGGTAACACTGTTAAAATAAGAATTTATGCTATTTCTAGCAATCAAGAAAGGAAACTGACACAAAAAAAACTGCTTATGGACTTTAGCTGTGAGGGACAAGATGCCTACGTATTGACTTTTGTTCGCTAAACATGTAGGGTGATCATATTCACAGGGACATATTGTTCTGTCTCACTATTCCCGAGCATGAAAGGGCACAGGGGATGTTTAGTGTGCTGCGTGGCTATTGTGATGAAAAAAGTATTCCATGGGATTGAATGGTGGGATTTTGCACAGATGGGGGTCCATCTATGGCGGGCCGGCCTCTGCACTCTAGTTCTGAATGTGTCTCCCTCTGCAAAATGGAGGCTTTGTATGATACACTGAGAGCAACTGGCAGCAAAAGAGCTGAGCACAGATATACTGTAGCAGATAACTTCGATTGTATACTACATCAAACCACATCCATTGAACGCATGCCTGAAACAGCATCAGTAAGTTTCCCACACGAGTGATGACTTCTCACCTCCAACACTTGGAAGAGCACTTTGGTACCTACTTCCCAATCAATTTGACTGTGATCCTGGCTCAGTTGACACGACGGTAAGTAACATCGAACAGCAGATCAGGCTGTCATGTGACCAAATACATTCACGGGTCACTACGGAGGAGTTTTGGTTCCTGACTCAAAGGGAATACCCTGCCACCTGCCTCTGAGCATTAATGCCGTGTTCAAAACAAATGGAAACTCCAACTATCTACTTCAGTGCATTCAAGACAATTGTGAACTCGGGGAAAAAACAGTCAACTTGAAATTCCAACTCTGGAACTCTGGCCTTTTTCTAGAGCTCTGACTTTCCGACCTGAAGATTATTGACATCATGATCTGACCTTTTCAGAGTGCCCATGGCACCCTTTGCCAGCTCATATCTGTGTGAAGCTGGATTCAGTGCTCTTTTCTGCATTAAAACCACGTTTCGAGGTGAGGTGCACACTGTCGTCCACGCCCCTTGACTTTGAGAAGGTCTGGTGCGACATACATCAAGCACACCCATCTCATTAGCGGTGTTTAAATAATATATATTATGTCAGACTAATTTGCAATTGACATTAATAAAAGCATGTGATGATGAGTTGAGGAGACAATCTTAAATACTTCTAGAATGTTTTTCAATTGACTGCCATAGACCTAAATCAAAAGTAAGCATTGGTTGTAAATTAGATTTTCAGATATCAAAATGTGGTCGTGGGCCACAAAAGTTTGGTCTACCCTACATACTGTAATTCTGTGATAAAAAAGATAACCAACTACGAGTTATAACAAGTCTTCATTGCCATTTTACCTGAAGTGAACAATAAATATTTTAGTGCCTGAAACCTATAGCCATTTCTAGAAAACCCATTGGGCACAGACGTCATTTCAACATATATTTTTGATTTACATTTGTTTGCGTCAACTAATGTGAATTCAACATGAAATCAACAAAACATTTCAAAATGTCATTGGATTTAGGTTCAAAGTTGGATGAAAAAAATATGAAATTCCATTACATTGATAACATTGATGACATTTTGCAAATCCAATGAGTTTTCCACGTTGATTCAATGTCATCAAATATTTTAAAAAGTATAACTTGGAAACAACATTGATTCAACCATTTTTTGCAGAGTGGACCAGTCCAAGTTGTTATTGTCGATCTTCAAAGAGACACAGTTTTTCAGTTTTTCTTTCTGTTTCTATCAAGCTGGGGATCACTGCTACAACAGGCTCACCCCTATTACCTCATGCTGACAAAATGGTTCTTTGAAATAGTTTTTGTTTCTCAACTCTCACCTGTTCATCTCTGTTTTTCCTGTTTGAAATATCATTGTTCAACGGGATTCACACTTTATTTTGTTAATCCCCTATAGATGGTTCAACTGACTGTCAACAAACTGTTCAACTAAATACTGTACATAAGTGTCTTCAGGACTGCTTTGACTTACTGTATCAAAAGTAATCGCACAAAATAGTTTAATCACACAATGATCACTAGGCTACTGATACTGGAACGGGTTCATTTGGGTGTCCATACAGATGTAAGAGCTTAATTTGATCACCCTGTTGCAGGAGAACTTTCCTGCAATGCAGGACATTTAAAAAATTGCAGCGTATTTGAGGTATGAAAAGCTTCTGAAGTTTGTAATTTCAACTTTGAGACTTCAGAGTTGATTTTCCCTTATGAAAAATGTATCAACCCCTACAAAAATGTCCATTAATTATAATCCACATAATAATTCACATTTCCTGTTGTTGCAGGATTATTTTCCTGCTGTAGCACACTGGCTCAAATTAAGATCCGACATCTGTATGACATACCTGTTTCAACATACCTCGAAGGCAGATGTCTGTCTGTACTCTGCACTATATGTTTAGCTTTAGGCAATATATAAACTTAATGACGCCTGAACTTTAAAAATTGTCATAGTGCTGTCACAGATAAAGCACCTTTCCTGTTGAAGCTGTGTTACTTTTTCGACCACTCCCTAACTTTCTACTTTAATAATACATACAGCGTAGGTGCTGAGAGATGTCTGCAAATGGAGAAAAAAATAGGAATTTTAAGACTCTGTATTTGTTTACTTGTACTTAATCGAAGGGGCACAACTTTGGTTTTAGAAGTGGGGGGACATAAACAGCCTACCCGACCGCTTTGAGGTGTCCGCATGGTCCTAAAGGTGCCTGTTTTTGTATCACATTCCAATTATGAAACTGGGAGTGACAAAAATGCTATTTCAGAATGTGGGGGGACATGTCCCCCCCATCCCCAGTTAAAGTTGCGCCCCTGCTTAATCCACATTTCATATTTACTTCCAATTTCAGTCACACAAATATTCCATTAAACACAGGGTTGCAAACTGCCACACGCCTCAATGGAATACTAATATCTTTCATATTCAGTTGACAAGAACAAAATGAAGTCAAGCGAAGTCAACCAGTTTGGCTCGCTCGTAAAACAGGTTCATTGCAGATTGACAGTCTGTGTAAAATGTCTGCATGGGCTCAATGGAAGCATGAGACTGAAAACCTGTTTCACTCAATGCAGGCAAGATACACCCCGAATGAGGATCAATAATGGCAAACCTGTGCATCTCAAGGCAGAATCCGTTAGTAAAAGAGATGAAGGTGCATCAGTTAGGCTGAGCAGAATTGAAATTGATTCGGCAGACAATTGTAATTGCATAGGTCCTCATCTAAGCTGGCTGTATAATTACATGTGAAGCGTTGCCCAGGAGAATTGATAGAGCAGGTTTCTGCTAGTCTTGTTAGACGTTTCCTTTGTTCTGTTTTCTGTGTTGGCGCAGATCTAGTATCAGCCTACCCTCCCTCAAATCTTAACTCAGAGGGGAAACATAGAACTGACCTAAAATCAGAATATAAGGGGTTGTATAGGGGCAACATCATCCTATTGTGGTTCATTCATAATGTAATAATCTCAGTGCTGTGCTGTGCAGTTCACAAAGGAATCAATCTTTTTTACTCATCTTGGTTAGTTGTTAGACTTGTTCCCAGGAATGTGTTGATCTTTCCCCTCTGTGAAGAAGTAATTGATGCGCAATTAATTAATGGAAAATGGAGCACAGCAATCTACCTCGATCAATGACTTCTGAGGTAATTGGACTTCGATATCAATAGGATTATAGGCATTTATCATTTTTTGTGGTTTTGCTAGTAGAAAACTATTAGGGCTTTCAATGGCATGCCTTATACTTACAGTCAGCCCAGATGTTGCTGTCCATGGTTCTGAAACCTAGTTGACCTTTTTGTTTATTGAACTACCTGTTTAATTTGGATCCAGCAACGTGGTTAGCCTCAGTTGCTGGGAATGCTACTATCTGTCCAAACCCCAAACACTGCCAAACCCTAAAGTCTGAAGAGATGCTGCTTGGTAAAGCAGCTAGCTTAGCTGCTAGCTATGAAGCTAGCCAGGTTCCTTGACAGTTTGAACACAGCCCGCATGCACTTAGCCCTTGTGGCTGGGACCGTACCAGCTTTAGCCTACGTTACTATAATCATGCCACCCACAGTTAAAGAAGGTTGGAGTAATGGAGAGGACAGTGTTTGGCTATCACAGGTGCGTGAACTTTTAAATCATAAAAAATATGTCTACAAGCAATTGTTACAGCAACAGGAAAATAGCTTCAAGAACTTTGTCCAAATACTGATGGACACAACAAACAAAAGAATGGACGATATGACCAGAGAGGACCAAGACCTTAGGAACAGTTTGTAGTTTTCCCAGGGAGAGGTGGATGTCCTGATTATCAGCAAGATTATAATAAACTGCAAGTCCGTGCGAGATGACATCAGCACTGCCTGTGACTCATTATTACGGATGACTGGGTAAACAGACTTTCCTTACGGACAATCCAGGAGGAATAACATTGTTATGGATGGCATACCAGAGTCTTAAAGCTGCAGATGGATCATAGGAAGATTGAGGTGGAGCGTGCCGACAGTAACCTGTAACCTGTAACCTGTAAGCAGCCCAAGTGACAGACCCAGGCCGATAGTGGTCAAGTTCCTAAGGTTCAAGGACAAGATGGCTGTTCTAGAGAGAGCCAAGAACTTGAGAGGAACCAACATCTTCGTCAACAAGGACTTCTCTGAAGCTGTGCGCCAGAGGCAGAAATAGCTTATCCCAGCTATGAAAGTTGCCAGAGAGTGTGGGGACATTGCCTAGACTCTCTACGAAAAGCTCATTGTCCACTCTCCCTCCAAAAAGCCTGGAAGGAGTGATAGAACCAAGCTTCCGTGTCAGTAGCTCTGGCCCAACATCGCACACATACACTAACTGACACAAGTGCCTGATTGACTGACTATTAGCTAAACAATGTTTTTATTTTTATTTTATGTATTATTTTACATATTAATTTACGTTTCTCTCCATATTAGTTCTTTCTCTGATAAGCTACCCAGGAAATGTCTACGCATAGTCCATATTAATATATGTAGCCTTAGAAAGGTTAATAAGGTTAATGAAATCAATAACTTCCATTACATTCATATACTGGCCAACTCTGAAACTCACATAGATAATTCCTTTGATGATACAGCAGTAGCAATACAAAGATATAACATCTACAGAAAAGTCTAGGAATGCCTATGGGGAGGTGTTGCTGTATATGTTCAGAGCCATATTCCTGTAAAGTTTAGAGAGGATCTTGTGGTTGCAAGTTCACCTGCCTCATCTAAAGTGTCTGGTTTTGGGGGACTAATGTAGGCCACAAAGTGCTAACAGTCAGTATATGGATAATATGTGTGCAATGCTTGATAGTGTGTGTGATGTTAAAAGAGGTCTATTATCTGGTTAGCAACTATCTGTCCTCTCAAGAGGAAACTTCTAACTCTGACTAATGCCTGTAACATGACCCAGGTTATCACTCAACCAACTAGAATGGACACCAATAGTGTTGTATCTGTGACATCCACTTGTATTGATCATATCTTCACTAACGCTGCAGAGCTTTGCAAAGCAATTTCAGTTCTCATTGGATGTAGTAACCATAACATTGTGGCAATAATGAGGAAAGCCAAAGTGTCAAAGGTTGGGCCTAAAATCATTTATAAGAGATCAGGACTCTTGTTGAAGATGTAAAAAATGTATGTTGGTTTGATGGGCACGAGGAAGTAAATTCAGATGCAGCACTAGAATTATTTGTAAAATTATTCATGTCAGGTGTTGGCAAGTGTGCACCTTTAAGAAACTAACTGTGAGAACTGTTAGAGCCCTCTAGATTGATTAAAACATTTTATGGTTCAAAGAATTATGCAAAAGAAGTGGCAAATAAGTCAGGCTGCTCAGCTGATTGGCTGACATACCGTAATTTGACAAATGTTGTGACTAAACTTTAAAAAAGGAGAAAAGATGAAGGAGAATAAATTATATTACAAAAGATAAATTACACATTGGAAAAATACTTTTGAGTATCTTAAATTATATCATCGGCAGAAAACCCAATTAATCTCCATCGTTCATTGAAGTTCATGGGTCATTTACAACAAAACCTTTCAACATTTCCATTCATTTCAATGGCTATTTCACAAGTAAAAGTTGAAACACTCAGAAGTAAAATGACAACATTGAATAGTGAGCCATCATATCTTTGTATAAAGATCTCATTTTAAAAGAAGGATTTCCGTTTTGAATTTTGTGAAGTTAGTGTGGGAGAGGTGGGAAAACTATTGTTATCCATCAATAATGATAAGCCACTAGGTATAGACAACCTTGATGGGAAACTATTGAGAATGGTAGCAGACTGTATTGCCACCCCTATTTGCTACAGCAATATCTTTAATCAAAGACTAAAGGAGTGTGTGTGTTGACAGACGTGGAAGGAAGCCAAAGTAATTCCACTGCCTAAAAATAGTAAAGCACCCTTTGCTAGCTCTAACAGCTGCCCAATCAGTTTGCTGCATGTTCTTAGTAAACTGATGGAGAGAATTGTGTTTGACCAAATACAATTGCATTTTTCAGAGAACAAGTTAACTACTGACTTTCAGCACACATATAGAGAAAGGCACTCAACTAGTACTGCACTGACTCAGATGACTGATGAATGGTCAAAATAAATGGATAACAAGATGATAGTTGGAGTTGTATTGTCAGAATTCAGTGCAGCCTTTGATGTTATTGATAATACATTTTTTCTTGAAGAAACTTGCTATGGCTTTAAATCACCTGCCATCACATGCTTGGAGAGTTATTTATCCAATAGAACCCAGAGAGTGTTCTTCAATGGAAGCTTCTCTGACATCAGCTATGTACAGTGTGGTGTCCTTCAGGACAGTTTCCTTATGCCATTACTCTTCTCTATTTTTACAAATGATTTGCCAATGGTTTTACACAAGAATGACGTATGTGGATGATTCCACACTCTACATGTCAGCACCCAAAGCCAGTGAGGTCACAGAAAATCTAAATAAGGAGTTATAGTCATTATCAGAATGGGTGATTAGTAATAATAAACTGGACTTAAATACATTACTGTGCATGAAGGGTGTGACCATTGAGTAAGTTGAGGAAGCTAAACTCCTAGGTATTCCACTGGATGGTCAATTATCATAGTCAAGTCATACTGACAAAGTTGTTGGGGAGAGATTTGTCAGTTTTAAAAATATCAACTGTATTAGTTGTTCAGGCTCTGGTCTTGTACCATCTTGATTACTGTCTGGTAATATGGTTAAGTGCAGCAAAGAAAGACCTAATAAAGCTGCAGCTGGCTCAGAACAGAGCAGCACGCCTTGCCCTTAACTGCACACACACAACTAATATCAACAACATGAATGCCAGTTTTTCCTGGTTGAGCGTTGACGAGAGATTAACTGCTTTTCTTCTAGTTTTTATGAGAAGTTTTACAGTGATTAAAATGACAGATTGTCTGCATAATCAAATAACATTCAGCTCTGACACCGATACATACCCAACAAGACATGCCACCAGGGGTCTCTTCACAGTCCCTAAGACCAAAAGTAATTCACGGCAACACAGTATTATACAGAACCATGATCACGTTGAACTCCCTTCCATCTCCATTTAAGCAAACAACAAAATTACCTTAAAAATCTGATTAAACAAAATATCATATAACAGCGGGGACTGTGAGGACACACACACACACACACACACACACACACACACACACACACACACACACACACACACACACACACACACACACACACACACACACACACACACAGATACACACACACACACACACACACACACACACACACACACACACACACACACACACACACACACACACACACACACACACACACACACACACACACACACACACACACACACGCAGATACACACACACACGATACACACAGATACACACACACACACACACACACACACACACACACACACACACACACACACACACACACACACACACACACACACACACACGCAGATACACACACACACACACACACACACACACACACACACACACACACACACACACACACACACACACACACACACACATAGACACACATGCAGAGACAAACACACTCTAATACACATTATTTTTGTTGTATTGTTTGTATTATTATTATACATTTTTATTGAGTATTGTTTGTATATCGTTGTATTTTACATTTGTGTGACAGTCCTTGTCTATCAGTGTGTCAGTGTTTTGTTACTTGCTAATTGGGATCAAAATAAACAAATAAACATGTTGAACCAATCTTTGTTCTCAACCTCACTGAATTTTCAGACAATTTTCAGACGCAGCCTGCTCACGATTCAGCCTGTTCCCGATTCACCTGCTCACAATTCAGCGCGCTCACGGTGCAGCCTGCTCACGTTTCAGCCTGCTCACGATTTGTTACCCACATTACATAGGCTATTGTGACCCAATTAGTGCTCTTCTTGGTGGTCGTCTATAGCTCAGTAGATAGAGCAAGGTGCTTCTAACACCAGGATAGAGGGTTCTTTTCCTGGCCCCACCTGTACATCAACTGTATGCACACGTGACTATAACACACTTTCCATAAAAATGTCTGCTAAATGGAATATATTATTTGCTGTCCATTGTTCTGAAGCCTAGCTTGGTTAGACTCTGGCACCTAAATGAGTCTGAATAATACTACGTAGATGTGAAGATGTGGGGAGCTGGGTTGTGGTCTTGTGTGGTGTCATGACTGTCCTGATCAGGTCAGGTTACAGGAGACCACAACCCTACAGATTATCTCTCAACCCCAACAGAGGAGGAGAGATCTAGGGGTCTGAAGATGTGGGGGTTTTTATGACCCCTCAAGCACCTGGTAAACCTCAGGCCACAGACAAATTCCTTTGTCCTGTTACTATGGAGAACCAACCTCAGAACATTAAACATGAAATAAAGGAACTTTGGAACAATGGTTTCCGTCAGCCACAATGGTGGTCATGACGATAGATGGAATATGAAAATGTATGTCATTTTTGTTTTGTTATAAAAGTTAATAGATGACGTTATTACGAAAACATTGTAACGTGAAGAGTTTTCCTAGTATATGATTGATGTTTATACATTGTATGTTGTGTGGAACATGTCCAAATCAAAGGGAATGTTTTGGTAAAGATGAAATGTTAAGTTAGTTGTCTAAAATTGGATTTGAGTGAAATCTAGACCTTGCCCTCATTAACTTGGTACGCCCAGAGAATTGCCCTAAAGGCGGTTACGCCCACTTCTGACCCAAGGGTATAAAACCTGTGAGTAAAGAATTCACAGACAAGACAACGTGACCCAAGCTGCAGCCAAGGTCTAAAAAGTAAACAAACCCAGAACGCAACACAAGTTTGAAGACCAAGAAATCCTTTTCTACCCAAGCTACGGATGAGTAGCTGTGTCTAAGCAGGTGAATTCAAGCCGGACCCCCTTAGCATCCAATCTCAGCTAATCGTGGTATCTAAAAGGTTTCATTCCTATGCTGTGAGCTCTGAGCTACAAAGCTGTCTGTCCTCAGAAGACCCCTTCCATAGCAAGGGCAAGGGAACAGACTTATAAGCCAAAAGGACACTGACATCGAGAGGACGATCAGAGAGGTGCGCAGGAGAAGTGCGTCATCGAGTAGCTGAAAGGTCCCCTGAACGGTCCACGCAGAGAATCCTCGGAGGTCTACCCCGCGTAATTACATCATTATATTCTGACCCATAAGAGCGGCAGTTTGGGGCAAGGCTAGGGTTAGAATAAGCATAGCTGACAAATTCACCCAAATGTATATTTCTCTCGTGTACTTTCTCTTTTTCTGTCTCTTTGAAATCCACATTTTGGTTAACACGCGCCATAGTGTGGACCATTATACTAAGTTCTAATCATTAGCCTATAATGTGTTTTGTCTATGTGTCACGTTCTGACCTTAGTTATTTTGTTATTATGTCTTTGTTTTAGTATGGTCAGGGCGTGAGTTGGGTGGGTTGTCTATGTTAGTTTTTCTATGATTTTCTATTTCTGTGTTTGGCCTGGTATGGTTCTCAATCAGAGGCAGCTGTCAATCGTTGTCCCTGATTGAGAACCATATTTAGGTAGCCTGTTTTCTATTGTGTTTCGTGGGTGATTGTTTCCTGTGTCTGTGTTTGGACCACATGGGACTGTTTGGATTTTCGTTTGTTTATTTCACGTTGTTGTTTTGTATTTTTGTAGTGTTCGGTATTATTATTAAAATGGACACTTACCATGCTGCGCATTGGTCCTCCTCTTCTCCTTCATACGACGACCGTGACACTATGTGTATCTTTTATCATCATTTGAGCATTTTAGTAAATACATATTGAACTAAGATTGGTGTGGTACGAGCTCATTGGTGAGACCGGGGTCCGTGCAGATTCACGGACTATACGACGTTCAGAACGAGATTGTAGAGGTAACTGGTTAATTAGCGGCTGTTGTAAAATCGATATTCTGATATTCTTTGAGTTAATTTGGGAAATAGAAACTCAATAAAACTAGTTTTCCCATGGTGCCCCAGGTTAATGAGTTAGTAATTGCTTGATTCAGTTAATCACGCAATTAGAAACTTTTAATCATTCGAGGAACAACAGTCGTCACATGAACTAATACAATGTCACGACAGTGGCTTAGTTGGTAGAGTATGGCGCTTGCGCAACACCAGGACTGTTTGTTCACTTTCTGCTGAGGTCACCAATACAAATATGTATGATTGTATGTTATTTAGGATAAATGTGTTGTTATTGCATATTAGGTCTACATTCCCCCTTTTGCTTAGACCAAGCATTGAAGCATTGCTTTGTAACGTTTTGACATTTTCACATACATCCTGGTGTCTACTACTAAAATAATATAAGGGATTTACATTTTGCCATTACATTTTCATCAGCAGCTGTCAAAGATGTCTACTTGCACTCATTTTATTCAGGAGACAACATCATCTTGACAATCCAATGATTTGCAATGTTTGATTGATTAATGCAACGGCATCTCAAATTCAGTACATTGCAATAGGCAATTAACCAGTCCATTAGACTGGCGAACAGATGTTAATTTAATATGAGTTGGCAAGGCATGACTCCATAAGGAGGCAGATTCTAAATCTTCTCTTCATTTTCCTTGGAGGCCTCGTTAGACCTGACGTTTAAAGTGATACCTGCAACTGAATAACGCTCTCCTCATTAGCTCACGGCATGACCTTTAACCTTTAAACAAATTGTGTTAGCGTGACCCCAGCAGGAGTAATGAAACAAATCTGAAATAGTCCTCAGCTTTAGCAGTGTCAAATGGAAATATTAGCTTTCCCCCATAATAGCACGATGCTGCAATTCACTTGTTTGTATATTAATCAGACAGCCGATTGAAGAATGAATAAAGTATTTTTTTGTGCAAATTCTAAATAGAGAAAGAAGAAGAATCATATGCTTAAACGTGTAAAATATGAGTCTGGGCATGTTACGTCTTCAATAATAATTAAGCGGGGCTTACGCTCTGTGGACCAAAAGGTGACCAAAAACAACCTGACACAAGGACTTTTCTTCCCACAAGATAAGTTGTCAATCAAAACATAGAAGATACACTGGTAAAAATTCCACTGAGTCCATGATAATGGGCTACTTTGCCAATAGTTAGTCACAAATCATTGGATCTTATTCATGGAATTTTCATGTCAATATAGCGATGGGAATAGATGCTTTGTTTTGGAAATACAGCACAAATCTTTTGTGAAATCCCCCTCAGTTATATATTTGGAATACAAGTGTAAATTGTAGTGTGCATTGCTCATTAGCTGCAAGTATTTGACTGCAGAATGATTGCTAGACGATTTGCTTAACGATACTGTAGTGGGCTAAATCACGGTTAGGGTGATTCTTGCTAGTCTTAAACGAATCTACTTTGAAACAAAAGTATCCACCTCAAACACATGGTTATGTGCTTAAAAAAAGAAGACACCTGTACCATGTCAGATATAGAGTTGAAATGTATTACATTTTGAGTTTGCATCCCAATATTACACTTTATATACATCACAGAAGACTGAAATACATTGTTTGATATATAAGCACTTGATTTTCATCATTTAAAAAACAAACATCTTTATTAATTATGAAATTATGAAAAATATGAAAAACATTCCAGCCATGAGGCCAAAAAAGGTTCTTTTGGTCATTGACTGCAGGAAAGGGTTACGGGTGTTGTAAAAGTAAGGCTCTCGAATTCTGATCAAATTGTATATCTTATTAAAATTCAACCTTCAGGCATATTCAGATAAATGGAAGGAAAAGGATTGCACCCTCAATTAAAGCAAATCCTATTTGATAGCTCTGGCTCGAATCACAGGATGTCAGCCATGTTTTATTTATTCATTATCAGTGTCAGAATCTGAGGATATACAGACGACCAGCAGCTGGCAGTTTTTGCTTAGAGCAAAAAGTTTTTTTTAGCTTAAAAGGACTCAAGTCAAGATAATATCTCTATTTTTATCCACTTTATGAACAGGAAAGCAAAGCAGCACGTGCATCACAAAGGGAATTACATTGCTACGGAATTACATGGTGAAGTAAAACAATCAAGTGCCAAGAATTAGATGAGCTATGACGTCATGATGATCCTGGATGTATTTTACATTTGGAAGCTTGTGATGGCACGGATCTCATATTTACAAAAGACTTTCAGTGTTAATTGCAAATTCTGTGTAATTGCACTGTGGATCGCTGAACAGAATGAAAATAGCTTAGCCCTGTCTTTGCCTCAGAATGAGGACCTGAAATCCTAAAATCCTAGGATGTGGGGTGTCAAATTAAATTAAAATGTATTTGTCACATGCACCCAATAAAATTGGTGTAGGCTGTACCGTGGAACGCTTGCTTACGAGCCTTTCCCAACGATGCAGAGTTGAATAATAGAAACAAAAATGAAAAAGTAACAGAAGAGGAATAAAATAAAATATACAAGAATGGAGCTACAGTGCATTCGTAAAGTTTTCACATCCCTTGACTGTTTCCACATTTTGTTGCGTTACAGCCTTATTCTAAAATTGATTAAATCGTTTTTCTCCCCTCATCAATCCACACACAATATAACATTTACATAAATATTCAGACCCTTTACTCAGTACTTTGTTGAAGCACCTTTGGCAGCGATTAAAGCCTTGAGTCTTCTTGGGTATGACGCTTGGCACACCTGTATTTGGGGAGTTTCTCCTATTCTTCTCTACAGATCCTCTCATGCTCTGTCAGGTTGGATGGGAAGCGTCGCTGCACGGCTATTTTCAGGTCTCTCCAGAGATGTTCAATCGGGTTCAAGTCTGGCCTCTGGCTGGGCTACTCAAGGACATTCAGAGACTTGTCCCGAAGCCGCTCCTGCATTGTCTTGGCTGTGTGCTTAGGGTCGTTGTCCTGTTGGAAGGTGAACCTTCGCCCCAGTCTGAGGTCCTGAGTGCTCTGGAGAAGGTTTCCATCAAGGATCTCTCTGTACTTTGCGCAGTTCATCTTTCCTGACTAGACTCCCCGTCCCTGCCACTGAGCCCCCCATGTTGAGGATCAGCATGGTGGAGGTGGTGTTGTTGCCTACACTCTCCACCCGGGGCTGGCCTGTCAAGAAGTCCAGGATCCAGTTACAGAGGAGGGGGGGGGGGGGTTCAGTCCAGGGTCACTGGCTTGGTGATGAGCTTGGAGGGAACTATGGTGTTGAACGCTGAACTGTAGTCTATGAACAGCATTCTCACATACTTATTTCCCCTCTTGTTCATGTGGGAGAAGGCAGTGTGAAGTACAATTGAGATAGGTGGGAATGCATTAGCATGCATAATGAGGCAAAATTGAAGTTTGAATTGAGAAAAATACTTTAGAGTGTGCAGAGATACACAAATGTTTTTTTTATTGAGACAGTCAATTGAATCAGCATTGGTATTTCTTTGTAGTGCATCTCTACACAGTGCTACCTACAATAACTGCCATAGATTCAAATGTGTATTTTTCATGCAATCCCCTACAACTATTTCTGAATAGAATTGGTCTGGACTGTAGGTATTCCCAAAAGATCATCCCACTTACTACACAATTAACCATAAATGGTTTTAAAGTAGAGACACTGAAGATGTTGATCTCTAAAATACTCTCGGAAAACAAAACATGGTTATTCTCAGCAATATTTGTAACATTTCAAAGAACATAAAGTAAACATCCTGCATGTTAAACTTTCAACTGTGATCAACATTTCAATATGAGAAACATCCTGCTGGCCTTTCAATGAGAATCACTTGTTACTTTCAGTGAGAATCACTTGTTACTTTCAGTGAGAATCACTTGTTACTTTCAGCGAGAATCACTTGTTACTTTCAGTGAGAATCACTTGTTACTTTCAGTGAGAATCACTTGTTACTTTCAATGAGAATCACTTGTTACTTTCAGTGAGAATCACTTGTTACTTTCAATGAGAATCACTTGTTACTTTCAGCGAGAATCACTTGTTACTTTCAGTGAGAATCACTTGTTACTTTCAGTGAGAATCACTTGTTACTTTCAATGAGAATCACTTGTTACTTTCAGTGAGAATCACTTGTTACTTTCAGTGAGAATCACTTGTTACTTTCAGTGAGAATCACTTGTGAGAATCACTTGTTACTTTCAGTCACTTGTTACTTTCAGTGAGAATCACTTGTTACTTTCAGTGAGAATCACTTGTTACTTTCAGTGAGAATCACTTGTTACTTTCAGTGAGAATCACTTGTTACTTTCAATAACAATCACAAGTTTATTGTCTTCATCAGGGTCTAAATGGACAGAGAAGAACGATATTACAGGGCAATCTATTTATCCTTCCTTTGATACAGATGTCTAATTAAGATGTATTTCTGCGCTGGCCTCTTTTCCCACACCCCCGGGTAGCTCTTCCATACAAGCAGCTTCACCCACTCACTGTTAACTGACTGCCTTCAATGACCAACTCCGTCATTCGCCTCCTCGCCTCGTCTGCTCCCTAATCTAGTCTAGTCTGTGGGCAGTAGAAAGTTTACTCTTTGTAATAAACACGATCAATTGCTTAGTTCACAGAGAGGGGTTACACACTGTGCATCCACATGAAATGCACCAAACAGAAATTACATCCTGGAGGGGTCATTAGAGCAGATTAAAAGTTAACCAAAAGACCTGGTTAAGTCTGACATTTTCACAAAAATTCCTACTTTGAGCATCCATTTGTTTATTACAACTTCTTGATTAGATCAACGCTGCAATAACCAACATTGTCTGGTGAAGGTCAAAGGTCATCTCCCCATTGAGGTAGTGCAGTAAATTAAACATAGCGTCCATGGAGTTAAAAAAAATGTGAATGCATACTGTGTGTGTGACACAACATTGGGCACCTTCCCCGGGTAAAGCCTTGAGCGAATACATTTGGCACATTGTTAAAGCCAAGGGCACGTTACTCATTTTTCACAACACAGGGTTGGATGGAAAAGAGAAGGTGGAAACCTTTACCTTCTATGAACACACCACATGTTATTCCCCCTCACCATCATTCATTTCACAGTGATATGTCTACTTGGCTTCTGATGCACAGTAAGGTGTGTACCATGCTGGTCTAATGTATTTTCTATCTGTTGTTTGTAAAAACAAAACAAAAAAACATTTATTTCTTTGTCATATTGATCTCTCTTATTTGAGTTTGAAAGGGTTTATTTTTAAAAATGTTTTGAGTGAAGGTCATGTCATTATTGTCACAGCTTTCGTTGGAAGAAGAAGAGGAGTCATTGGACCAAAATGCAGCGGGGTACGTGTTCATCTTTATTAGCTCAACTTACTGAACACTGAATACAAAATAACAAAAAGAATAGCCGAAACAGTTCTGTAAGGTGCAACCAACACTAAACAGAAAATAACCACATACAACTAACAGTGGGAAAACAGGCTACCTAAGTATGGTTCTCAATCAGAGACAACGATAGACAGCTGCCTCTGATTGAGAACCACACCCGGCCAAACACAGAAATCCAAAACATAGAATGAACATAGAATGCCCACCCCAGTCACACCCTGGCCTAACCAAAATAGAGAATACAAGCCTCTCTATGGCCAGGGTGTGACAATTATGTATTCTGACTTAGTGTCATGGGAAGTCATTTGGTGGCAAAACTGAGAAAGATGTCCCTAGTCAGTTACGAATGTGAATCGAAATACACAGTGATTATAGATATTAATGCTTGACTGACTGCGGCATAGTTCTGCATTCTGTTTGTTCTAACCTCACACCTTAACTGAGAACTCCAGAATATGAATTTGAAAAGTTTTGGATTTTTGTCCACTGCTTGAATATGCTATTAAGTAGAGGTTGAATGCTCTGACATTTTTATCCACTTCAAGTTCTACATTTTTATTCTAAAGTACTCTAAATATTATACATGAGAGATGTATTATATATGTCTTATTATAAACTGGGTGGTTTGAGCCCTGAATGCTGATTGGCTGACAGCCCTGGTGTATCAGTCCGTCTACCACGGGTATGACCAAAAATATATTTTCACTGCTCTAATGACGTTGGTAACCAATTTATAATAGCAAGAGGGCACCTCAGGGGTATGTATGGCCCTTAGCCGTGGTATATTGGCCATACAACATATCCCCCCCCACGGGCCTTATTGCTTAATTATGAAGTCCCTTTTCAGAGCCAAGCGTTCAACTTAGATGACCATTCCAAGTAAGGTTTTGTCCTTGAAAACATTGTGCCTGTTTGTGCAATGTCGTTTGCGTGTGTATGTTTTGTGTTGTTTAAAATATATATCATCTTACAAAAAAAAAAAAAATGTTGTGCCTGAAATTGCATCTAACTGTAATGTAAACATAGCAACGGTACATATTAATACATCAGGGCATGTCTATTGCTTCTACATGGAACCGTATCTTTGATGTAGCCTCACAGCTCCTCTGTTTGATGAAATCCACTTACGTGAGAGTTCTCAATCTATTTGTGAGTGAATTCTCAACCGTTTTGTGAGTGAATTCAAAAAGCACTCGTATTGCTTTTATCCCTTTAAAAACATAATATCCCTTTGAGTGCAGTCTATTGAGGTTAAGGAAACATTGATATTGAAGAGTTCCTCAATCCCATTCAACACAGTTTGTTTGTGATCTACAAACAGAATGTGATCTACAAAGAGTCTGAACCTGATTCAGGGTCTCAGCAACTGCTTCCATGTTTATTTTGTACATCTTAAATTTCAGACCATGTCCAAGTGGGATTTTGATTGAGTGGGGCGATTTACTTGCAGAAACTTGGTTTAAATCCATAATGTGTCAGATAATTACCAATTTGCCTTTCAGGATGTTTAGTCAACGGGTGCTTGCAAAGCATCTCAGAGGTGTTTGAGAAGAAATATAGAATTTGTTTAATTTGCTTGATCGAAAAGTTATGCAAAAGCCATTATCACTGTATTATTGTCTCACATTCCTGTTACCTCTCTGTATGTGATAAATAGACGTATTGTGCATTATCAACTTCACGTTGATCAATCATCCCTATCTCATTTGATCATAATGTAAGACCCATTTTGATTGAAAATATTCCTCAAGGTTCTTGCCCACGGACAAAATAATGAATAGCCCCTACACCCTGTGGTGATTGATGTGCTGCATGACCGCATTGTTTATAAAACGTTGTCAGAATGTAATTGAGGTGACCAGCACATCCGTTATTAGCCTGGCAAGTCTACACATAAAATATCTATTTCCCATCGAGTTTGTAGGTTGAACCAATTTTATTTAACCTTTATTTAACTAGGAATGGCAGCTAAGAACAAATTCTTATTTACAATGACGGCCCACCCTGGACAAATTGTGCGCCACCCTAAGGGACTCCTAATCACGGCCGGTTGTGATGCAGCCTGGAATCAAACCAGGGTCTGTAGTGATGCCTCTAGCACTGAGATGCAGTTCCTTAGACCGCTGCGCCCTCAGGAGCCCAAATGATCAAGTCATGCATTTACTTTGGGTTAGTTCCTATACATTCATTATCCCAAAAATTATTATGATAACGGATTTAAAAAATACAGCGTAGACAATGGCCAGAACAACCATATCCAACAACCATACACATACAGGTTAAATGTTGTTGACTGAACTATTGCAAAATAATATTACATTATTGTATTTATTTGTTTATAGTGTAGATTTTGTTCGAGTCTGCGTTTTATGATATGACTTCTTCAGCCGTGTGTATGCTACAACTCAGATTCCATATAACATCCTCTAATTCAAGAATAGTGGCAAAGTCACAAACTATTTTTAGTAACCTTTCTTCAGTTGTTGGATTGGTTTCTGTTAGTCTCTGAGCAGGTATCAGGAGAGAGCTGCCGGAGGGATGTCTGGGCATCCGGTACAGATGAAGACCTGACCCAGTAGCCGCCACCTGCAGAACCAGCAGGGGTTTTCAATTCAAGCTCTAGCGAGCCTGAAATTCACAACACTACAAACCTGATTTCAAGTTTCATTACAGATAGTGGTGAGTTAAAATTGGCTAAAGGTGCAAAAAGTGTCTGATAATCTGGACCATGCAAGTAGAGGCCAAATGACATTTTTATTCTAATGTACTCTAAATATT
Source organism: Oncorhynchus keta (assembly GCF_023373465.1). Lineage (NCBI taxonomy): Eukaryota > Metazoa > Chordata > Actinopteri > Salmoniformes > Salmonidae > Oncorhynchus > Oncorhynchus keta. Next base: position 16,035,604 of record NC_068444.1, on the reverse strand, counting down.
AGAAATGAGAGATGTATTATATATGCATTATTATAAACTGGGTGGTTCGAGCACTGAATGCTGATTGGCTGGCAGTTGTGTTATATCAGACCGAATGCCACGGGTATGACGAAACCTTTATTTTTATTGCTCTATTTATGTTGGCAACCAGTTTATAATAGCAATAAGGCATCTCTGGGGTTTGTGATATATGGCCAATATAACACAGCTAAGGGCTATATCCGGGTGTATGGGAACCATGGTTTAGGGAATTAAATAAATACTTTGTTCACTTATTTATTTTGAGCCCCTCCACCTCCCCCCGGATCGGAGGTTGAAAGACCTAATTTGACAACTCATCAGAAACTTAACCTTAAACGTCAATGTCATTCCTGGTACTAAATGTACCTTTTGTTGAGGCTCAATAGTGGTCAATGGAATCTCTCAATAGTGGTAAATGGAACCTCTCAATTGTGGTAAATAGAACCTCTCAATTGTGGCAAATATAACCTCTCAATTGTGGTAAATAGAACCTCTCAATAGTGGTAAATGGAATCTCTCAATTGTGGTAAATTGAATCTCTCAATAGTGGTAAATGGAACCTCTCAATTGTGGTAAAAGGAACTTCTCAACCCCCTCCAACTCCCGATGTCCTGAGGGGGTCGAAGGAACCTCCTGCACCTCAGATTCCTGGAGCGGGCCAGCCACCACCGGCCTGAGGAGAGACACATGGAACGAGGGGTTAATATGGTAATCGGGTGGAAGCTGTCACTCTCCTCGGGACTTTAAATGGCCCCACAAACCGCGGACCCAGCTTCCGGCAGGGCAGGCAGAGGGGCAGGTTTCGGGTCGAGAGCCAGACCCGGCCCCCCGGTGCGGACACCGGGGTCTCACTGTGGTGGCGATCTGCATTAACCTTTTGGCGCATCACGGCCTGCTGAAGGTGGACACGGACGGCTTCCCATGTCTCCTCCGCGTGCCTGAACCAGTTGTCCACCGCAGGAACCTCGGTCTGACCCTGATGCCAAGGCGCCAGAACCGGATGGTACCCCTGCACACACTGGAAGGGAGAGATGTTAGTGGAGGAGTGGCGGAGCGAGTTCTGTGCCATCTCGGCCCAGGGCACAAACTCTGCCCACTCCCCCGGCCGGTCCTGGCAATAGGACTGCAGAAACCTGCCCACATCCTGGTTCACTCTCTCCACCTGCCCATTACTCTCAGGGGTAAACCCGAAGTAAGGCTGATCGAGACCCCCAGACGTTCCATGTATGCCTTCCAGACCCTAGACATGAACTGGGGACCCCGATCAGTCACTATATCCTCAGGCACCCCGTAGTGCCGGAAGACATGTGTAAACAAGGCCTTCGCAGTCTGTAGGGCCGTAGGGAGACCGGGCAGAGGGAGGAACGACCAGGATCGCAGTGTTACCTTGTGAGAGTGGAAGATCAGTAATAAAATCCAACGACAGGTGCAACCAAGGCCGCTGTGGAACGGGTAAGGGGTGTAGCTTACCTCTGGGCAGGTGCCTAGGAGCCTTACACTGGGCGGAAGAGGAAGCATAAACCCTCATGTCCTTAGCCAAGGTAGGCCACCAGTACCTCCCGCTCAAACAGCGCACTGTCCGACTGATCCCAGGTGACTTGTGGGCCCAATAGATCAACCAGTCACGGACAGCAGACGGGATGTACAGACGCCCAGTGGGACACTGGACGGGAGCGGGCTCTGCACGAAACGCCTGCTTAATGTCCGTGTCCAGCTCCCACACTACCGGCGCCATCAGGCAGGAGGCGGGGTGTATGGGAGCGGGATCCATGGACCCCTCCTCTGTTTCATACAGCAGGGACAATGCGTCTGCCTTCACGTTTTGGGAGCCTGGTCTGTTAGAAAGGGCAAACACCTAAACAGGTGAAAATATGGCCCACCTTGCCTGGTGAGGGTTCAGTCTCCTCGCTGCCCGGATGTACTCCAGATTGCGGTGGTCAGTCCAGATGAGAAAAGGGTGTCTTGCCCCCTCAAGCCAATGTCTCCACACCTTCAAAGCCTTTACGACAGCCAACAACTCCCGGTCCCCCACATCATAGTTTCGCCCCGGCGGGCTGAGCTTTTTCGAAAAGAAGGTACAGGGATGGAGCTTTGGTGGCTTACCCGAGCGCTGAGAGAGCACAGCTCCTATCCCAGCCTCGGACGCGTCCACCTCCACTATGAACGCCAAAGATCAGGATGGGCCAGCACGGGAGCTGAGGTAAACTGAGCCGTCAGGTGAATAAAAGCCCTGTCCGCCTCAGCTGTCCACTGCGCACCGGGCCCGCCTTCAGCAGTGAGGTAATGGGAGCTGCTACCTGACCAAAACCCCGGATAAACCTCCGGTAGTAGTTGGCAAACCCTAAGAACCGCAGCACCTCCTTTATCGTGGTGGGAGTTGGCCAATTACGCATGACTGCAATGCGGTCACTCTCCATCTCCACGCCTGAGGTGGAAATGCGATACCCTAGGAAGGAGACGGACTGTTGGAAGAACAGGCATTTCTCAGCCTTGACGTACAGGTCATGCTCCAACAGGTGACCAAGCACTCTGCGCACCAGGGACACATACTCGCCACGTGTAGCGGAGTATATCAAAATGTCATCAAAATACACCACTACAACCTACCCGTGCAGGTCCCTGAAAATCTCGTCTACAAAAGACTTGAAAGACTGATGGCACATTCATCAACCCGTACGGCATGACGAGGTACTCATAGTGCCCAGAGGTGGTACTGAAAGCCGTCTTCCACTCGTCTCCCTCTCGGATACGCACCAGGTTGTAAGCGCTCCTGAGATCTAATTTGGTGAAGAAGTGCACCCCGTGCATTGACTCTATCGCTGTGACTATGAGCGGTAGCGGGTAACTATACCTCACAGTGATCTTATTCAGACACTGATAGTCAATACACATTCACAGACCTCCCTCCTTCTTCTTCACAAAAAAGAAACTGGAGGAGGTGGGTGAAGTGGAGGAACGAATGTACCCCTGACGCAGGGATTCAGAGACATATGTTTCCATAGCCTCTGTCTCCGCCTGTGAGAGGGGATACACGTGACTCCTGGGAAGTGCAGCGTCTACCAGGAGATCTATCGCACAATCGCCCCATTGATGAGGTGGTAATTGAGTCACCTTGTTTTTGGAGAAGGCGAGAGCCAAATCGGCATATTCAGGGGGAATGCGTCCGGTGGAGACCTGGTCTGGACTCTCCACCATAGTAGCACCAACGGAAATCCCTAAACACCTACCAGAGCACTCTCGCAACCATCCTCTGTGGCCAAGAAACAGTGGGGTTATGACAAGCTAACCATGGTAGTCCCAGCATCACGGGAAACGCAGGAAAGTCAATAAGGAAGAGACTAATTCTCTCCGTATGACCCCCCTGCGTCAGCATGCCCAAAGGAATGGTGACCTCCCTTATCAACCCTGACCCTAATGGTCGACTATCTAAGGCGATCCCTAAACTATGGACTAAAGCTCTGTCAATAAAATTCCCAGCCGGGCATGAATCGAAGAGGGCCTTATGCTGGGAATGCGGGGAAAAATCAGAGAAAATTACAAACACAAACATCTGTGCAACAGAGGGCTCTGGGTGAGAATGGTGCCTGCTCACCTGGGGTGATCCCAGAGCGCCCCGCCTGCTGCCTCGATCCCCAGAGGAACCAACCAGACACCGACCGGCAGTGTGACCTCTGCGGCCACAGATGGTGTAAGAGCGGGAACCCACTCCGGTCTCCCCTGCGCACCACTCCTCCCAGCTCCATGGGTATCGGAGAGGGTGTGCGGGAGGATGGAACCACCAGACCTCGATCAGAACGTCCGTGGGTAGCCAGCATGTTGTCCAGCCGGATGGACAAGTCCACCAGCTGGTCGAACGTGAGGGTGGTGTCTCTGCAGGCCAACTCCCGACAGATGTCCTTGGGCAGACTGCAGCGGTAATGGTCGATCCATCCCGCGACAGCAGCCAGGGTCCTAAACTCCAGGGCGAACTCCTAGGTGCTCCTCATCTCCTGGTCAGATGGAAGAGGCGCTCACCCGCCGCTCTACCCTCGGGCAGGTGGCCGGTGACTGCCCGGAAACAGGGGGTGAACTCCTCAAACTGGTCCATCTCCTTCTCTCCGCACGACGTTGGCCCACTCCAGGGCTTTCTCTCACGCCCCGACGGACCCGGGTGGACGGTTGCCAGGTATAGCTCCAGTTGAAGCAGGAAACCCTGGCAGTTCGCAGCCTCTCCGTCGTACTCCTGGGGCAGGGAGAGATGAATCCCACTGGAACCAGGTGGAAAAGGGGCACTCAGAGAAGACCCTGGTTGTTCTGATGGAGGCACTGGAAGAACTCCCTGTCTCTTCCAGTGGTCCATAGCCCAGACAACGAGGTCCATGGCGGTGCCAAGATGGTGAAGCATTGCTGCATGCTCCTGGACGCGCTCCTCCTCCCCTATAACCGGGGTACCTGCTCCTGCTGACTCCATACTTGGTCTGTGATTCTGTAAGGGTGCGTGCTGGTGGCAGGGAAGTCAGGCGCAGGAGATCGAACTTGGTATAAAATGGAGCAGTTTAATAAGTGCTCAAAAACTCAGAAAACCAAAAAATATACAAAATAATAAAAGTGAGTACAAAACCTTTTGCACACCAGAACATATCTTGCACAAAGCTTACAAACAAACAATCACCGACAATGACAATGATGGGGAACAGAGGGTTAAATACACAACATATAATGAATGGGATTGGAACTAGGTGTGATACAAGACAAGACAAAACCAAAGGAAAATGAAAAGATGATCAGCGATGGCTAGAAAGTCGGCGACTTCGACCGCCGAACGCCGCCCGAACAAGGAGAGGGACCAACTTCGGCGGAAGTTGTGACAGAACCTCTCAATTGTGGTAAATGGAACCTCTCAATAGTGGTAAATGGAACCTCTCAATAGTGTTAAATAGAACCTCTCAATTGTGGTAAATAGAACCTCCCAATTGTGGTAAATAGAACTTCTCAATAGTGGTAAACATAACCTCTCAATAGTGGTAAATATAACCTCTCAATAGTGGTAACTAGAACCTCTCAATAGTGATAAATAGAACCTCTCAATTGTGGTAAATAGAAACTCTGAATTGTGGTAAATAGAAACTCTGAATAGTGATAATACTACAATAAACCAGGTTCAATTGCTTTCTCTTATTATGATGTGGAACATCATGTTCAAATCATCTCTGTATGAAAATAGTAAATATATTTATTCTTAGAACCCTTTTCTTAGAAGTCCCTCTAATGATATTCTACTCATAGGACATTTTTGAGTGGTTCTAATAAGTGACATAAGGCAAAATAATCAAGTCAGCAAGTTTTCTCACTATTTTTGATTGAGTGTTTTGTTGTTGAAATAGATGACTGTGTATTGCCATATCATCTAAAGAGGGTTGATGGTCTAGCACAGATGTTGTGTCCTCTCAAAAACCTGTTTATAGGTCCCAAGGTACATTTTAAAGGTTATTATGTAGAAGAATTGCATCTGAAATGCATGAGGTGCACTTCAACAGCATGACCAGTGCTGTTAAGTTCAAGGTTGCAGTCCATTAAGATGCATGGATTCTGTTTATTTTGATTGTGTACTCTTAAGGAATCAATAATGAATTAAAAATTAGGTTATGGTACACACGTGTTCATGTACATTTGATTATTGTCCGTTTGGAAATTTGAGTTAAAATGTTAGTTACGTACTCAGATTTAAGTAGGTTTTGGCCAACACTTTATTGAGGAAATGTGAGTCAGAAAGTACTACAAAAGTAACCATTACTGAAACGGCTTGTAAATTGTTAAGAGATGTTTCCCATGCTATCCCAAAGAACAGGAACCTTCTGACATCCCTGTAATGAAATGGCTTGGTTCATTGATTAAAGTCAAAGATTCTAACATTTTATAACATGATTTCCAACAGAATTATACAGTATATACATTTAAAAAAATAAATCATTTAAGATTACTTCTTGAACAATTTTTGATTATATATCAAAACACAATCCTTTCATAAAGTCTATGGGTTTATTATGAAAACATGATAATGTACATACAGTAACATGTTTTGGCTTCGCCAGGGCGGGGATTTATTATCTACAACATTTGCTCATATTATTTGGGCTAGTAGAGCTAGATTAAAGGGGCAATCTGCAATGTGTTATATGTAGTCCATTTTTGGATTTAGAAATTAATCAAATGTACCCATATTGATACTTGAAGAATATAACTTAATATAAATGCCTCACGAGCTTAGTTCAACTGTTGTACCCCAAAAGATAAGCTTGTTTTACTCCAATGTTTGTAAAGAAGGTAAATGTAAACTCTATATAGCCTCAAAACATGGTTAAAACTGTCATTTTGATATCAGGGATGGTTAGTTCTTGCATCCATAGCTATGTCTATGAGAGTGGTACCATTTATCCAGCCCATTCCCTCAGTATTTCACTGAAACAGAGGCAGGGATATGGCTTTGTTATTGTTTCAACTGCTGATTGCCCCTTTAAAGCTCCTGCTGAACGTGATTACCCTTCTAATGAAGAATGATGAATATTTGGTTTAATGAGTCTTCTTGACCTTCAAGTTTGTAACCTACAGTACTACCAACCTCCTACGATGTGTCCAACTGCTTGCCATCACATCAAGTGAAACATACAACAGAAATGCCTTCTAAAACTCTGAATGACTAATCTACTTGCTTCAGTCTGCTTATATGGTCAGTATGCTACTAACATCCATATCACTCTCTCTACACCAGTGGTTCTCAATCCTGGTCCTAGGGATCCAAAGGGGTGCACATTTTTGTTTTTGCCCTAACGCTACACACCTGATTCAAATCATCAAAGCCTTTTGATGAGTTCATCATTTGAATCAGCTGTGTAGTGTTAGGGCAAAACAAAAATGTGCACCCTTTTGCGTCCCCAGGACCAGGATTGAGAACCAGTACTCTACACACCCAGCCAACTTAATGTGTTACTGATACTCAAAATCTAACAGAGTCTAGTAATTAATGAGGGACAAAATTGTACTTTGAAAGTCTCATTAGTGGCCATTGCCAAATCACTAAATCAAAGTTCTGAAGTTTCCATAGCTACTGATGGTTTGAGTGATACTGAGACCTTGGTTTTCCAAATCAAGTCTTGCGTATCTCCTCCCAAAATCTCCTAGTTGAGGCATCTGCACCCAAAAAGCCATCGGCACTAATTACTTTCTGTTTTCCTGAAATCTTGTTCTCACCTGTTGCACAATTTAATTTCAGGCTTTAGTGCTGTGTCACTGTCAGCATTATTTAATAATGTTTGAAAGACATTGTGTCTTTGACGTGAGTTTGTATTAAATTAGGAACACTTCATGCTTTGGGGATTACTTTCTGATTTGGTAGGTAGTAACTTGCATGATAATGGAGTTGCCAGAAAGCCCCCAGAGTTCCCAATAACTGTAACTCTAGCCTAACGGTTAAGAGCATTGGGCCAGTAACTGGAAAATCGTTGGTTTGAATCCCGAGCCGACTAAGTGAAAAAAAATCTGTTGATGTGCCATTGAGCAAACAGTTGAACCCTAATTGATCCAAGGTAACCCGTCTAAATGACTATCGCCCCATAGCACTCACATCTGTAGCCATGAAATTATTTTAAAGGCTGGTCATGGCTCAAATAACAGATCCACAGATAATGCAATCTCTATTGCACTCCACACTGCCTTCTCCCACCTGGAGAAGAGGAACAACTATTTGAGAATGCTGTTCATTAACTACAGCTCAGTGTTCAACACCATACTGCTCATCAATAAGCTCAGGATCCTGGAACTGAAAACCTCCCTCTGCAACTGGAACCTGGACTTCCTGACGGGTCACCCCCAAGTGGTGAGGGTATGCAACAATACATAATCCACGCTGACCATCAACACAGGGGCCACTCAGGAGTGCGTGCTTAGTCCCCTCCTATACTCCCTGTTCACCCACGACTGAGTGGCCACGCACGACTCCAACACCATCATTAAGTTTGCTGCTCACCGACGATGATGAGACCACCTATGTGTGGCAGTGTGGTGCCAGGCCAACAACCTCTCTCTTGATGTCAGCAAGACAAAGGAGCTGGTCATGGACTACAGAAAACTGAGAGCTGAGCATGCTCCCATTCACATTGATGGGGCTGTAGTGGAAAGGGTCAAGAGCTTCATGTTCATCTATGTCCACAGGTGGTCTAGAGGAAGGCACTAAAAACTGGCAAAAACTCCAGCCACCTAAGTAACATACTGTTCTCTCTGCTCCCACTGCACCAGGTCTGGAACCGTCAGGACCCTGAGCAGCTTCTACCCCCAAGCCATAAGACCACTAAATAGTTAACCAAATAGCCAACTGGACTATCTCCATTGACCCTCTTTGTACTAACTATTTTGACTCATCTCATACACTAATGCTACTGTTTATTATCTACCATGTTGCCTAGTCACTTTATCCCTACCTACATGTACAGTTCTACCTCAATGACCTCGTACCCCTGCACACCAACTCAGTACTTGTACCTTGTGTATGTAGCCAAGTTATCTTTACTCATTGTGTATTTATTCCTTGTGTTATTATTTTTTATATATTTTTCACCCTATGCATTGTTCGGAAGGGCCCATAAATAAGAATTTCACTGTTAGTCTATACCTGTTGTTTACGAAGCATGTGACAAATACAATTTGATTTGAAGTCGCTCTGGATAAGAGCATCTTCTAAATTACTCAAATGTAAATGTAAAATGTAACTGCTCTCATGTTCCACTTGAGCAATCACAAAAACTGCTCAACTCAATTAATATGCAATTACAATACAATTAGAATGCAATTACTATGCAATTACAAATAAATGACATAATATTACTATGCAATTACAAAACAATTACTATGCAATTACAAAAAAAATGCTATAAAATGACGATGCAATTACAATAACATTACTATGCAACTATGATATTACTGTAAAAAAGTGTTACTTCCCACTTATAAGAGAAACTTGCAGGGTAACAGGCTAGAAGCATACAATGGTTGCAATGCATTGGTTGATTGTTTCTTCCATTAAAATCCATTTGAGTTTTCTTCAGGATGTGTGGTAGTTAATTAATCACAAGATGTTTGCGTGCATACGCTGCCAATCATCACCCCTCGCTGAACTGCATACCTGCAACCTGTGGGTGGAGGGTGAGTGAATTGTGGTGTCATTTATTTGCAGAGTACTGTCATTAGCAAATGTGTTTGTCATAAGTTGGGTGCAATAGGTAGAATTTTTGCTTACGCAGTGCTCATAACAACTTTCACTCACAGGCAGCCTCAAATGGTTTGATAGATTGGCCCCAAAGCCTTCCATAAATTGTAGAACACAGAGACAGGCCCATTGCAGTACATCAATGTCAAATAGATCAATAAATCCATGAATTGAATGTCATGCTATTTTTCTTTATGAGAAAATAGTATCATAAACTGTAGTACTGAATTTAACTAACAAGTAGGCTAAGTGACAAGTAGGTGACTGAGTAAGGCAAGGAGTCCACTGGTGTGCTCATAAATTCATGACTTTCCAACCCACTCATATTTAGAGGATTACTCTTTTATTTAGATTTAAATGTACACATATTTTTAATATTCATTATGATTAAAGGTCTGTAATGTCCATGCTTTTCAGTGGCCATTTTACATAGTAATAGTGATAAGCCACAGGTACTCAATATCTACAGGTAGTTAACAGAATGACATGGCTAGTGCTGTTGCCAAGAAAACAATAGTATGTGACCAACTGAAATAAGGCATAGGTTATTAGACTGTGCTAGTACATTGAACTAAAGCATAGGCTTTTAGACTGTGTTAGAACACTGGACTTAAGCACAGGCTATTAGACTGTGTTAGTCCACTGAACTAAAGCATAGACTATTAGACTGTGCTAGTACACTGAATTAAAGCATAGGCTATTAAACTCATCACTCAAGCGTGGTTCACTGAACAGCCAATGCATGAATCCCTCAATGAAATATGCATGATGGTATACTTAGACCTTGCAGACTATACAGAAATATCAATGTCACTGTTAATCAGTTATAATATTCAGCCCAGGGAAGTTTGTTATTCAAATTAATCTAGAGCAACAGAAAATGACATGTGTATGTCCACACCCATATTAATATCTAATTCAGTGCTTTCAGTGCCCCATTCAGAATAGAACATTAGTCTACCTGGTTGTTAATGTGTGTTGAATTACATTTGAATTGTCTCATGGATTTTTTAATTCTACCTTTAGGCAAGTCAGTTAAGAACAAATTCTTATTTTCAATGACAGCCTAGGAACAGTGGGTTAACTGCCTGTTCAAGGGCAGAACGACAGATTTGTACCTTGTCAGCTTGGGGATTCGAACTTGCAACCTTTCGGTTACTAGTCCATGCTCTAACCACTAGGCTACCCTGCCGATAACAAAAATAAACAAATATACATCTCAGCAGAACTAGACCCTTGATGAATTGTTTGTAAATGTAAATATATGGTGGACTTTGGCTCATTCAATTTTTTAAAACTAATTTTCACTAGATGGCAGCAGTTACACGTTTTAGTTTACTGTGTCGCTATCCAGTGTACTTGACGCAGTTAATAGAAAATAGCTGGACTAACCATAATACTTTTCATTTTGGCAGTGATCTTTTTTTGTAGTAATGACCACGTGAAAAGCCAAACACAAATTGTGATCTAGCCTATTTGAACATTTGAAATAGGATAAATTGTCTTCCATTAGTTACCTGTTCAGGAAAATGCCACGTTTTTGCTCTCAGTACAGCAATCCGGGTAGTGTAGGCTAACCTAGAAAAAAACGTATAGGATTCTATTGGAAAAATCCCTAATCCTACAGGATTTTTTTGACAAGAGAACTTTATAATCGAATATATCCAAGTAAACATCCGCCTTGTAAAGGGAATCCCAGCTTCAGTCATCCACACCTTCTGAAATAAAAGTGCATTCATGAAATATAATGATGTCTATGTATGTCTTTGTAGGTTACCTAACCAAATGGAGGGAGCATAACAGTGATGATATTATGTAGTGTTACATTAACTGTCTATAACGCAGCGGTGTTTACACTGCTTACATACTGGGCAAACGTTAAACCATCAACACCTAGGCTACACACAACAATCCTTTGCATTTGATCGGTTATGTAACCGGTGTATCAATATACACGTGCGATCTAGTGAATTTGGTTTTATTCTTAGGGTTCGTGTAAAGCAGAAACGTACAACATATCAATATAAAAACATGTCATTTTTGTTGGTCACGGTGTCGCCACTTGGTCTAGTAACTAGTCGATATTATGGCGCTAACATGCGTTTCACTGGGTTGTATGCATTTGCACCTGTGTTGGTGCTTCTTCAGAATGGTAGGCTACCAGTCTCAAAGTTGCCGTGAAGGCACTCAGATTGATTTACAATTCCCCTGCATCATATATGATGGTTGAGTCCAACTCCTTCCGTTGGATACAGGCACCCTCTATTCGTTCCTCTCTTGCAATCTCCTAGTTGCCTACGCATTCTGTCTTTATACTTGCATCCAGGAAACATATTTGGGTCTCATCTCTACAATCTCGTATCTCTGCAGTAGCCTTTCTTGATGATATGAGAGCTAATATAGGCGAATCCCTGCACCATAGGCGTCACATCTTCTTGCCAAAGCTGGATCTCTATGCATTTTTGTGATCGTTGAACAAAACCCAAGAAACCGGTGGCTGCGTGGAATAACAACGAACATGACTGCGATGGGGAAATTTAAGCATACCCTGCTTATTTTTGCAGGTCTGATTACCGCAGCTAACGGTAAGTTACTCCATATGTGGAGTTTGCTCTCTATAGATGCGACTCTATCAAAAATCTTGTTCGACGTGTTTAACGAAAACATCAATGATAATCTGACGTTTAATAGTTTGAGAAAAACTTGCATGAGGGCAATTTATCCAGAAGCAAAACGTTTCACAATTACGGTGACTAAACGCCTGATTAATAATTGTGGTTTATTGTGTATTTTGATGGCAGTCCATGGTTAAATTACAATTTAGGCTTAATTTCAGTTTATACGTAAGCTTATGACTAAAACCTGACGGTCGGTCTCATTCCTGCTTTTCCGAGCGAGACTGGCATGCCGTTGCACAAGTGGCTCATCAATAGCGCCTTTATAGGTTTTACATTTTATTTTGCCCAGGCTGACCAGTGTCTTTGTGCCCCCCAATGGTTTTAAGTGTTTTAAAAAGCCACATTTGAGTGAAAGAAACACCTTGGCCTCCACAGAGGTTTCATGATTAGGCTATCATTTTCATAACCATTCATATTCCTCTAGCCTAATTATTCATGATTCGTTATCAGCCTGTTATTTATTGTTTCTTCACCATGGATTGTAAATCATTGCCATACACTTGTGCAAATAATTCCCCCTGTAATATTATTGCAGTGGTTTTATTATTCTCATATACGTTTCATTTCCATTATTGGAATAATAATGTAGGCCTATTTGAAATGTGTCTACTTCTTATTTGAGACTATGTTGGTTCCTATATATGAGTTATTTTTTTATCACATCTATAGGTTTTGTGTAATTTAGTTGAAATACTGTCTCTATCTTTAATGGTACACCACAGAGGTACAGTGATGGGCAATTCATGTTTCATATTTGTGATGGTTAAGAATATATTGCTAGTAATGAAAACACATAGATGACTTGGCAAATAGGCTATCATCATTGACTTTTTCCTCAATAATACCTCTTAAAATGACACTTTCAATCACGTAAATGTAATTGAAGCGGATAACCAGTTCAGGGGCCACAGTTGAATATTGAATATATTAGAAACATCTGTACTCATAGCTAGCTGGCTGCTACGCATTTCTGAACCAGATGATGAGAATTCCGATCTTGCTCTGACAATTGGCAGTGATGATAATGACATGCCTTAGTTTCATATTCGTAGGCTATTTGAGATGCTACAATCTACCCTAACATCAAATGTTTATCCATGAAAAAAACCTCTGGAACACATGTTGACAAGGGAGGCTCACTGCATAGGTTGTTGTACAATAACATCTGAATTTTGGTGATTCAACATTGTTTCACTTGTGTCATCAAAACTAGACTTTTACCATAACACCAGGTAACATAGCAACCTCAGCAGCATATATGACTATTTGTATTGCCGTCTGTGAGTGACAATTGTTTTGTAGCAGCCTAACCACAGAGCTTGTACATTCTCTCAATGTTAGTCTCACGTAGTAAGGCCATGGAATCACCCTGGAATTGCACATGCGGGCTACATGTTTCTAAATTGAGGAGTGTCTGAATCTCTAAACACAACACCCTCAGCACGCTTACAGGTCATAGGCCGGCCTCCTGACATAGAGTGAACCCCTGACTTCTTCTACCTTCAATTCATATTTTGACTTACAATTGATAGTGAAGTGCAGTGTCATCACTACTCCCACCCACACCCACCCACCCACCCACTCCTGCAGCCATATTAGGCAAGATCACATGCTTGTTCTGATGCATTTGGATTCTAGGTCTTTCTATAAACCAGTGTGCCAGTGAGGATTTCCTACACTGGACAACTTGTTACAGCTGTTGATAAGTAATCAATAATAATCAGCCAATTTTTTTGTCTGTCATTACATTAAGATATAAAGGCAACATAGCTACAGTATATTCAATGAAATTCACGATTTGATTTAAAACCTACGTTTAACCCTTTTGTCATGGTTGGTGTCTTGACGGATTTGTCCAAAATTGTGTGACATAAACCATTCCTTTTCTGTACTTTCATTTATGGCAGTGTAAATTGCCCTTTTATGATACATGAATCATTAATCAGTTAAATTAGACATAGAATTTTAACCCTGTAAGAATCCCGGATCTTGCTGTCTGACAGTTTTTTGTAAAGAGATTTCAGAAATGCAGTGTAACTACGTAACATTTCGTGTCTCCTTATGTTATGGGATGGAAACCGTTTTCATAGGCACACAAATGCCCACAAATTTATTCCTTTGCAAAATGTAATGCTTCTACCCGAAGGAGTCTCGATATCGTGATACTTAAAACCTAAATCGATACTGTCATTAATGTGGTTCTTCAATAATTATGCGTAATAATTGTTGGATGCACATTTGGTGTCCAGCTGATTAGTTACGCCCTGATATTTTCACACTTCATCATCTGATCCAGGAAGGAATTTTCCAAATAACAATCAAGTGACGAACAGCTGTTGTGATAGTGCATGCGACACAACAACAGCCCAAGTGCTGGAATCCATGGTTGTGATTGTGCCTGGATCCACGTTGGATCTAATCATTGATGTTGATCATCTGTTGTTTTCTATGTGATTTACAGCAGGGTCTCATTAGATTTAACAGAAAAAACATCAAGGTAATGAGTTCATGTTTTCATAGTATGTTTTTGTACCTTGGATTAACACCAAGGCTACTGTGTTCAAGTGTGTAGGAAATACTTTTTCACCACACCCAAAGTTATTCCTATTCATTATTCTGGATAAAATGACAACAAATTACATTGCCTAGTGGGCTTATTCACAACATTATCTGGTAATGAAATAACATGACGCATACATCTTGTTTTTCATGCTAGACTTGCAATTTTAAACAATACAAGGGCATAGCTAGCCCCCTCCACAAAAAAAAAGTTTTGGAAGAAAAATAAATCCACAAATGTAGTTACATTTACATTTACATTACATTTAAGTCATTTAGCAGTCGCTCTTATCCAGAGCGACTTACAAATTGGTGCATTCACCTTATGACATCCAGTGGAACAGCCACTTTACAATAGTGCATCTAAATATTTTAAGGGGGGTGAGAAGGATTACTTTATCCCATCCTAGGTATTCCTTAAAGAGGTGGGGTATCAGGTGTCTCCGGAAGGTGGTGATTGACTCCGCTGTCCTGGCGTCGTGAGGGAGACATCTATATAGTTAACTTTACTAGTCCTGTAATAGAGGACCGATATAGATGTCTTCAGCCCTGGGACTTTACTAGTCCTGTATTAGCGGACCGATATAGATGTCTTCAGCGCTGGGACTTTACTAGTCCTGTATTAGCGGACCGATATAGTTGTCTTCAGCGCTGGGACTTTACTAGTCCTGTATTAGCGGACCGATATAGATGTCTTCAGCGCTGGGACTTTACTAGTCCTGTATTAGCGGACCGATATAGATGTCTTCAGCCCTGGGACTTTACTAGTCCTGTATTAGCAGACCGATATAGATGTCTTCAGCGCTGGGACTTTACTAGTCCTGTATTAGCGGACCGATATAGTTGTCTTCAGCGCTGGGACTTTACTAGTCCTGTATTAGCAGACCGATATAGATGTCTTCAGCGCTGGGACTTTACTAGTCCTGTATTAGCAGACCGATATAGATGTCTTCAGCGCTGGGACTTTACTAGTCCTGTATTAGCAGACCGATATAGATGTCTTCAGCGCTGGGACTTTACTAGTCCTGTATTAGCAGACCGATATAGATGTCTTCAGCCCTGGGACTTTACTAGTCCTGTATTAGTGGACCGATATAGATGTCTTCACGCAGGGACTTTACTAGTCCTGTATTAGCGGACCGATACAGCCATCTGTAGTGCAATTTTTATAAAATCTGCAGACCGTTCTCCTGCTCCCTTATAACTATCTGTGATTTCATTTTTTTATCCGTTTTTGTGAGAGATGTTTACACATTTTCGTTTGTTTCTCTCTGATTCAATTGAATGGTGTTGTGCTACTCTGTTGCAGTAAATCCACGTGTGTTTATTATTGGGATGACAATGTCTAATGCTGGCTTCAACTTGGCTTTCCCTCCATTAAAAAAGGAACATGGCTTTTGCTCAATTTCTCATTATAAAAACAGTGATGGTGAGATTCAAATAGTGAGATTAATGCTGCCGCTATTCCTGGTTTATCATGTGTGCCTGTGTCAGCCACATAGGGTACAGAAAAATCTCCATGCATCCAATATATTTAGTTACCATGTCCACATTATTGTTACATATTGTAGAATGTAATATTCATTTGAATATCAATGCACTGCAAGGCCAAACAAACAAAAAAGGTGTGTGTGGGTGGGGGAAGGGTCTATATTAGGCTCTATATGTACGATTATTTACATTTTATAATTGTATAAAGTTGAGGTCCTTGAAAATTACAATTAAGTCCTTTTAAGAAGTCTCTGAAGTCCTGAATTTGACTTTTCAATGTCTGTATAAACCCTGCTTAAAGGATGTATAGTCCTATGTTGTTGTATAGGTGGAATTATGGGCCAGTTTGCATGTATTCACTTTCATTTCTCTCACACATTGGCCCCATTATTTATAAAAAAGACCCATATCTGGTCATAATGAGAACTTTGACCGACTCTCACAATACTTGATCAAATCATCTCATAATCAGTCCAATTCTTCTATATATCATTTAATTAATAATTTGTCTGAACTCACCCCTCACATGCTAACTTCCTGATATATATATTTTTTTGATGCAGCAATCATCATAGTAAAGGGAGGATTTGGCACTTTATATTAATCATCTCTCCATGTTGGTCATTTGATGTAGTGCAGCTGGCATTTCCATAGAAATAGAGGACTAAGCCCAATTGTTTTTTTTATACTCATCATAAGAATCTAGTTTGAAATGGTACAATGACAAAGTCAAATATTTAATTTGGGTTCAGTAAGACTGTGATGGCCTCCTCTTACAGTAGGCTAGCATCCTTAGCCCTTGGATGCTGTTAAAGGACGAGTTTAGGAGTCGCTGGCAAGGCAGTCGCCATTTTAGATTTTTCATTCTTTCACCTTCATTACAGCGTTGGTACTCATTTATCCAGACTGATACAGCATTTGAAGCTTCTACTTTCTGCACAGAGGGCCTAGTGTGCATAAACCATACGTCAAACACTGGTTTTTCGACTCCCATAATATTTTTTGGGGGGGTGTCACGGTTTCCAGGGGAATTAGCAATGCTGCAGGCATTTTCAATGGTTCCCAGACTTGTGAAAGAACCATTAGTTTTGTCACAGCTGTGCCATCAGAGATAATGACAATGACTGCTGCTATGCCTTGTTGAAAGGCATGTGGGGACTTAGGACAGACAAGGACTAATTCATCTTGTTTTATCAGGCAGGATGTTACAGATTATTTGAAGAAAACGCATCATACACATTTCCGACCTATATCATTGCAATACCATGAATATGTTTATGGTCAACAAATGCATGTTTATTAACTTCTCCATATGATAGAAAGCAAGCTCCTTGAGTCACTGAAATTCTAGACTCAACTGTTTGTCTACAATGCACAGATGGAGACCCTATAATGGGGGCAGAGATGTGTAGGCAACAGCTTTAGAGGGCTACAAAAATCAATTTGTTGCAATTATTTGCCAATATATGTGCAACGACCTTGTATTAAAAAGGTGAAATTACTGTAAAAACCTATTTACATTGAGGCTGTAACACAAGCAGAGTGGTAACTTCATTTGCCAACATAACTTGTGCTTGATTGTCCAATGCAGATACATGGTGACAATTAGATGACATTGGGTCGTTACCAAACTACAAGACATTGTGAATCCGTGAGATCATAAGCCTTGCATGCAAATGTGACATTCTAGACCTTGAGAGAGTGCAGTCATAGCAAGCCACTTGTTGATTGAAACCGGTTGACCTTGTTGATTTGTGAAACAACCAAATTAAGCAGAAATAGTGCCTTTATTAGAAATGTGGCGTCAGTCCTTTACCTCATTTCTACTTCTGGAATGTGTTAACTGGATATTTTCCTGTGGCTATAGTGTAACGGCGTTCTTCGTTTGTGGAAAGAGAGTCGGACCGAAATGCAGCGTGGTTGTTACTCATGATCTTTAATGAAGGAAAACGGAACGATACATGAAATAACTATTACAAAATACAAAACAACAAACGGAACGAAACCTAATTACAGCCTATCTGGTGAAACTACACAGAGACAGGAACAATCACCCACGAAATACAAAGCGAAACCAGGCTACCTAAATACGGTTCCCCATTAGAGACAACGAGAATCACCTGACTCTGATTGAGAACCGCCTCAGGCAGCCAAGCCTATACAACACCCCTAATCAGCCGCAATCCCAAATACTACAAACCCCAATACGAAAATACAACAACATAAACCCATGTCACACCCTGGCCTGACCAAATATATAACAAAAACACAAAATACAATGACCAAGGCGCGACATATAGTCCTTTTGAACATGACTCTTAAAAATAATCTGGGTTGGACATTGTTCGGATAGTTTTGAACAGCTGACCTATTCATAACTAAAATATAAACGCAACATGTGAAGTGTTCAATATATACAAAAAAGCTTATTTCTCTCAAATTTTGTGCACAAATTTGGTTACATCCCTGTTAGTGAGCATTTCTCCTTTGCCAAGATAATCCATCCACCTGACAGCTGTGGCATACTGTATCAAGAAGCTGATTAATTAGTATGATCATTACACAGGTTCACCTTGTGCTGGGGGCAATGAAAGGCCACTCTAAAAGGTGCAGTTTTGTCACACAATAAAATGCCACAGATGAGTCAAGTTTTGAGGGAGCGTGCAATTGGCATGTTGATTGCTGGAATGTTCACCAGAGCTATTGCTAGAGAATTGAATGTTCATTTCTCTACCATAAGGCGCCTCCAACATCGTTTTAGAGAATTTGGCAGTATGTCCAACTGGCCTCACAATTGCAGACCACGTGTCACCACACCAGCCCAGGACCTCCACATCCGGCTTCTCCACCTGCGGGGTCATCTGAGACCAACCACCCGGACAGCTGATGAAACGTAGGAGTATTTCTATCTGTAAAAAATCCTGTTTATGGGGAAAAACAGATTCTGATTGGCTCAGCCTGGTACCCCAGTGGATGGGTCTGGCTCCCAAGTGGGTGGGCCTATGGCCCAGGCCCACCCATTGCTGCGCCTCTGCCCAGTCATGTGAAATCCATAAAATAGAGCCTAATGAATTTATTTAAATTAGCTGATTTACTTATTTAAACTGTAAATCAGTAAAATCGTTGAAATTGTTGCATGTTGTATTTATATTTTTTTCATACAGTACCAGTCAACAGTTTGGACACACCTAGTCATTCAAGGGTTTTCCTTATTTTTACAATTTTCTACATCATAGAATAATATTGAAGACATCAAAACTTTGAAATAATACAATATATTTTATATTTGAGATTCTTCAATGTAGCCACCCTTTGCCTTGATGACCGCTTTGCATCACTTAGCATTCTCTCAACCAGCCTCATGAGGTAGTCACCTGGAATGCATTTCAAGTAACAGGTGTGCCTTGCTAAAAGTTCATTTGTGGAATTTTTTTCCTTAATGCGCTTGAGCCAATAGTTGTGTTGTGACAAGGTAGGGGTGGTATACAGAAGATAACCCTATTTGGTAAAAGACCAAGAACAGCTCAAATATGCAAATAGAAACGACAGTCCATCATTACTTTTAGACATGAAGGTCAGTCAACTCAGAACTTTTCAAGAATTTTGAGGGTTTCTTCAAGTGCAGTCACAAAAACCATCAAGTGCTATGATGAAACTGGCACTCATGAGGACCGCCACAGGAATGAAGACCCAGAGTTACCTCTGCTACAGAGGATTTTTAAATTTATTTTATTTCACCTTTATTTAACCAGGTAGGCTAGTTGAGAACAAGTTCTCATTTGCAACTGCGACCTGGCCAAGATAAAGCATAGCAGTGTGAACAGACAACACAGAGTTACACATGGAGTAAACAATTAACAAGTCAATAACACAGTAGAAAAAATGGGCAGTCTATATACAATGTGTGCAAAAGGCATGAGGAGGTAGGCGAATAATACAATTTTGCAGATTAACACTGGAGTGATACATGATCAGATGGTCATGTACAGGTAGAGATATTGGTGTGCAAAAGAGCAGAAAAGTACATAAATAAAAACAGTATAAAACAGTATGGGAATGAGGTAGGTGAAAATGGGTGGGCTATTTACCTATAGACTATGTACAGCTGCAGCGATCGGTTAGCTGCTCGGATAGCTGATGTTTGAAGTTGGTGAGGGAGATAAAAGTCTCCAACTTCAGCGATTTTTGCAATTCGTTCCAGTCACAGGCAGCAGAGTACTGGAACGAAAGGCGGCCAAATGAGGTGTTGGCTTTAGGGATGATCAGTGAGATACACCTGCTGGAGCGCGTGCTACGGATGGGTGTTGCCATCGTGACCAGTGAACTGAGATAAGGCGGAGCTATACCTAGCATGGACTTGTAGATGACCTGGAGCCAGTGGGTCTGGCGACGAATATGTAGTGAGGGCCAGCCGACTAGAGCATACAAGTCGCAGTGGTGGGTGGTATAAGGTGCTTTAGTGACAAAACGGATGGCACTGTGATAGACTGCATCCAGTTTGCTGAGTAGAGTGTTGGAAGCCATTTTGTAGATGACATCGCCAAAGTCGAGGATCGGTAGGATAGTCAGTTTTACTAGGGTAAGCTTGGCAGCGTGAGTGAAGGAGGCTTTGTTGCGGAATAGAAAGCCGACTCTTGATTTGATTTTCGATTGGAGATGTTTGATGTGAGTCTGGAAGGAGAGTTTGCAGTCTAGCCAGACACCTAGGTACTTATAGATGTCCACATATTCAAGGTCGGAACCATCCAGGGTGGTGATGCTAGTCGGGCATGCGGGTGCAGGCAGCGATCGGTTGAAAAGCATGCATTTGGTTTTACTCGCGTTTAAGAGCAGTTGGAGGCCACGGAAGGAGTGCTGTATGGCATTGAAGCTCGTTTGGAGGTTAGATAGCACAGTGTCCAATGACGGGCCGAAAGTATATAGAATGGATAAGTTCATTAGAGTTACAAGCCTCAGAAATTACAGCCCAAATAATTGCTTCACAGAGTTCAAGTAACAGACACATCTCAACATCAACTGTTCAGAGGAGACTGCGTGAATCAGACCTTCACAGTTGAATTGCTGCAAAGAAACCACTACTAAAGGACACCAATAATAAGAAGAGACTTGCTTGGGCCAAGAAACACGAGCAATGGACATTAGACCAGTTTAAATCTGTCCTCTGAGAATTTTGGTTCCAACCTCCGTGTCTTTGTTAGATGCAGAGCAGTGAACGGATGATCTCCGCATGTGTGGTTCCCACTGTGAAGCATGGAGGAGGAGGTGTGATGGTGCTTTGCTGGTGACACTGCCAGTGATTTATTTAGAATTCAAGGCACACTTAACCAGCATGGCTACCACAGCATTCTGCAGCGATACGCCATCCCATCTAGTTTGCACTAAGTGGGACTATCATTTGTTTTTCAACAGGACTATGACCCAAAACACACCTCCAGGCTGTGTAAGGGCTATTTGACCAAGAAGGAGAGTGATGGATTGTTGCATCAGATGACCTGGCCTCCACAATCACCCGATTGTGTTTTCAGCTGTTTGAAGCTGGTGTACAAAAATGCAAAAACAAAACTTTAGAATGGGAAGCATAGAAATAGCGCACATAGAACATATCTACTGCTTCTTTTTGGTTCCAAGTAGAACTATTTTTGGTTCCAGGTAGAACCCTCGTAGAAAGGGTTCTATATGGAACCCAATAGGGTTCTACATGGAACAGAAATGGTTCTATCTGTAACCAAAAAGGGTTCTTCAAAGGGTTCTCCTATAGGAACAGCCAAAATAAACTTTATTTCTAATAGTGTATTGCTAAAACGGTCTCTTAACTCACCAGAAGACAACAACCACTAAATTCTCCCAGTCCTATGTTTAATTCCATGTGGCAATGTTGATACTTTTGAATGCTGACCATTTTTAGAATGTATGATGACTGCATCATCATGCATATTACCTGTACGCCTTAAGTGTGCTAGTGAAGTCTTGGAGCCTTGTCGTTAAAGCACCTCAATTTCAACCAATGAGACGACTTTGATCATGTGACATTTCACAATTCCCAGTGGTTATTTCAGAAACCACAATCCATTTAAAGCCTATTAAATATGAATGCTATATGAATGCAACAGTAGCATTCCTCCACCACACATCCTCTGCAAACCACTTCACTCATATGGCAATGTAAAGTACACTACACAATGGAGTGAATGATTGACAGAGTCATTTTAAATGCCTCAAATTTCTCCTCTGAACCATTCCAATTATCATATACCGTACATCCCGAATGGTAGGAAACCACTTCAAAATGACAATATCATCCCTAAACTGTGCCAAACAGCCACTTAATTCAAATGCATATTTTCTGAATTCCAAACCATGTAGACTTTTTTCTATTCTGCCCCTGGTCTACATAACCTGTACAGAAAAACCACATAATTTCACAAGTGGAAAATCACATGATTTCGCATAAAATTTCACGTGAAATCATGTGAAAATGTGTTTTTGGAACACTTCACATGTGATCACGTTTTCACATATGTAGTTTCATGTTATCACATTTTTGCTTTACATGTTGTCACGTTATCACATTAACTTCACATAAGATCACGTGATCACAAGAAAACGTTTTTTTTAAAAGAACATTTCACGCATTTATTTCACGATATCTGCTGACTCTGCACGCATTTAAATGCAAATGGCCTTATTGGTTATATATGTATGAGAGGGGTCTTTTAAATGGATTATATTAAGTGGATCTCCAACTTAAAGCCCAACCAAGGGAAATAACTAGACAGGGAACTATTTTTGAAGTCACAAAACTCTCCATTACTTTGTATAGGAGATGGGGTGACTGTCACAAACTCCAAATAAAAGATTCTGCTGTCACATAGAGCCAGCTGTCTGCTAAATAATGTATGTTTTTGGCTCTCAACTTTGCATCCATCTGTCTAATCAATGTTTTCAATGGAAAGTGTATACCTATAAATAGGATTGTATTTGAGTGATTACACAATTCAGTCTAAAATGGCGTGGAAAGCAATGCTTCTTGCCTCTTCTAAGAATTGTTTCTATTCATTCAAATGTTTTTCTTTCTAAAACAGTGTATGTGTTCTGTGTATCTTCCAAAATCACTGACAAAACTCTAAGTATTTAGTATACGTGTAAAAAGCACCAGCAATAAACTACATGTATAGCCTTCTTTGTTTTATATTAAGTTTGGTTAAGTCTGTCTTGAAGAGTGCCTTAGTAGAATAAATAAGAATATAAAAAGCAAGAGGTAAAGATTCAATGGACGTTCGTGAGTGTTAAACTCCGGAGTAAATATAGATGTAGGCCGACCAGTATACTTAGGAAAAAGACAAACTGTATTCTTGTTCTTTAGCCTTTAGAGTCCTCCTAACTAGTCAGCTATGAAGAGGTTCTCTTGACCTCTCCTTTAGAGTCCTCCTAACTAGTCAGATATGAAGAGGTTCTCTTGACCTCTCCTTTAGAGTCCTCCTAACTAGTCAGATATGAAGAGGTTCTCTTGACCTCTCCTTTAGAGTCCTCCTAACTAGTCAGATATGAAGAGGTTCTCTTGACCTCTCCTTTACAGTCCTCCTAACTAGTCAGATATGAAGAGGTGTTCCTGACCTCTCCTTTAGAGTCCTCCTAACTAGTCAGATATGAAGAGGTTCTCTTGACCTCTCCTTTAGAGTCCTCCTAACTAGTCAGATATGAAGAGGTTTTCCTGACCTCTCCGTTAGAGTCCTCCTAACTAGTCAGATATGAAGAGGTGTTCCTGACCTCTCCTTTAGAGTCCTCCTAACTAGTCAGATATGAAGTGGTTCTCTTGACCTCTCCTTTAGAGTCCTCCTAACTAGTCAGATATGAAGAGGTTTTCCTGACCTCTCCTTTAGAGTCCTCCTAACTAGTCAGATATGAAGAGGTTTTCCTGACCTCTCCTTTAGAGTCCTCCTAACTAGTCAGATATGAAGAGGTTTTCCTGACCTCTCCTTTAGAGTCCTCCTAACTAGTCAGATATGAAGAGGTTTTCCTGACCTCTCCTTTAGAGTCCTCCTAACTAGTCAGATATGAAGAGGTTTTCCTGACCTCTCCTTTAGAGTCCTCCTTACTTGTCGGATATCAGAAATCTACGTTTCCTATTTAGGCAGTGTGCTAGTACTTCTTGCATGACGTCAGAATTTGAGAAAGGAAATGAGGTTGAGAAACAAGTGTGATGAATCCAGACTCATTTCTGATAGCTATTAATAGCTATTACACAGTACTAGCTAATCTCTTGTGCTTTGAACAGTTGATTACATTTTACAACCTGCCTGGAACACTGTTAGAATCAGATTAGACACATTAGAGTATTTTTTGTTTTTGCAGAATAGAGGTTTTGTCAGTAATGTCATGGATATAAGCAACTGCATTAGTGAGTAGTCAGGAAAATCAAAGTTGGTCACTTTCAGTAGCATATTGGCTATTATCAGCACTATACATCAAACATTTAATAAGAAACATATGTAGAGATCCTCCTCCTCACAAGTTGCAGGCCTTTCCAAAAATACAGCATAACAACACATATGCATGAAATTGTAGTTTTTAACTGAAAATGTGATCATCTCATCAATTCTGATTGCACTGCAGAGAATAGCTCAGCGTCCTGAAATCATTTATTTGGTAAAATGGGAAGAGAAAGCTGCAGACATCTGATTTGAATGGAGGAAGTAATTGAGCTAAATTTAGAGTCCATTAAAAACTCATGCACTTAACAGCTTTAGCTGTTCTGCAATACGTAGTCAGTGACAGAATCATAATCTGACATCACACCCACACAACATTCTGGTGACTAAATCTTAATCAGTCTCATCAAGAAGTTCTCACTTCAAGACTGAACTAGAGAGAGATGTGAGAAGCAACAGATGAGGCCCTGAATGGTTCTCTGGATACTGTACATTTACATCAATGTGTTTACTCCTGCTGCATCCTTTAATTGCAATTTCAGCCATCAGCATTGTACTCATTGTACCATGTGTTGGGCTTACCTGTGTACGCAAATAGAAATTGATAATTTAATTAGCTGTGAATGGAACTTTAGATCCTTGTCTCTATATGAAAGAGCATAGATCTACCTCTCTCTCTCTCTCTCTCTCTCTCTCGCTCTCTCGCTCTCTAAAATCTGCTATGTATCAAAGAGTAAGAGTCATCAAACATGATAAAAATTGTGGTGCTTCTGGACAATTCTTTGACACCTTCAGTAGAGAACTGAGGACAACTGCAGTGTTTCACAATAGAATAGAACAGGCATTGTTAGTGCTATGTTGTCCATGCAGGCAGCACAGATGTATTGACAGTAATTGGAGCCAGAGATCTGAGGGTATGAGAATCGCAAAAAGAAAAGCTTCAGGAGAGGCTTACGTAACACTTCAAGAAAATGCCAGCAACCTAATCAAAATTCTCTAAAGGGCAGAAATATTGCCAAAAATAGGAGTTGCCAGCTGCTTGGTATTTGACATTTACCTTTTGAAGGTGGATTTTACTAGCCTCGCAAGCCGCTGATCTTGCGGGCTTACATGAATGTTCGCCACAGCGAACATTCATGTAAGCTCACAGGATCAGCAGCTTGCAAGGCTAGGATTTTACTGGACTATTGCAACTTTCTCCTCAACTTTTTTAGGGTGTTTCAAATATTCTACTACCCTCTTAAAATATTGTACTCCATGAACATACTTTCTTGTGTAAGTACTTTAGAAATACCACATCTAGTCGTTTGGTTGGACTAGTGTGAAATGAAGTTCCTTTCAGTGTCACAGGTAATCTGAGAAACAGTGCTAATAGCAGTTAAACTGGAAGGTGTTCTGATTGGCTTCTCCAGAGATACCATCACTACATTAATCAGTTTTCTACCTCCCTATTTCCTGCCTTTGCTCCTGAAAATGTTCAATACAAACCTACCTGTACTACCTGTACCTGTACCTACCAGTACTAATGTGAGCTGTGAGATGTGACTATTTGATGCCTACATTGACCCCTTTATGCAGTCAAAAGACCTAGTGGCCTCATAGGTGGAATGTTTATCATTTCATAATTAATCAACTTTATTTTAAATAATCCACAGAAAATCTGGTGTTTCTATATCAAACTGTTTTGTTATATTTCAGTCTTCTGTGATGTATATTGAGTGTGATATTGGGACGCAAACTCAAAATGTAATACATTTCAACTCAATGTCTGACATGGTACAGTTGTCTTCTTTTTTTAAGACCATAACCATGTGTGTGAGGTGTTTACTTTTGTTTCAAAGTGCATTTGTTTAAGACTACCAAGAAACACTGTGTGACCCTGATTTAGCCACTGCGGTAAGAGGTTAAAAGAGGAAAAAGTTGGCCCATTTCCTAGGGCCAGTTCAGAAAGCTTTACTCTTACCCAATGAGAGTACTATCCTGGAACTGGAATGTATTGAAACAGTGATGAATGCCCAGATTTCGTCAGATTTTCTGTTGTCTATTTCTCACAGTAAAAACGTGGATAAGGACACCCACCTATTGGCATGTTTGCAGTCAGAAATGTAAAAATAAAATCCACCTCAATCTGGCCCACATCCATCATTGGAACAATCCAACTATGGCCACACTTCAATGACTAAGATCCCGAGGCTGGTTTGAGACACCAGGCTATTGGATACATCGCAATACTTCTGTTTGATATTGGTAGGATATTTTTGATATGAAAACAAAATAAAAAAATACAACTGTCCTTTAGATCTGGTTCTAATGTTCACCAGTGACCAGAATAGATCCTACGCCAATTTTTGTGTCAGTCACAGTACATTTGGTCCAGACATATTCCACACTTTTTGTGACTTTATTTCATGCAAAATAACCAAGCACGTTTTCTGATTACTACTTGTATCAGTTTGTTGTCATTTGTCTCATAAAAGCAGCAATTTACATTAACTTTAGCTAAGAAGTCATAGATCGTAAAGGGTACGTCAGCTGTGGAAAGATTTGCAGACCCCCTACTGTGATGCACCTAGATCTATCAACAGTCAGGATGTGGTTTGTCTCCAGGGTATTCACTTAAAGTGTTTAAATGAATGTTTTTCTCGTATTTGAGCATCATTATTCCAAGAGTGAGCCCGGATGTCTTGTTTCAAGCCAGCATGTGAGTAAAAGGTGCAACTGGTATGGATTGGATTACCATCAAAGTCATGTTCCTCCTCTGATTTTACATTTTATTTATGTGACAGATTCATTTTGTAATGAAATGTTATTGATATTTGTTGAGGACAATTCTATATGCATATGTTGGAAACTTATGGTGATTTGCACAACACTATTTCTCCTTCTGAATCTATCAAGTTGTGAATCATAGCAGCTTGCATTGCTTTCAGGGTCATGTACTTTAAAATGTATATTTTTGTAGCTACATTATGCCTCTACAATTGTCTAACGCTGAAGGTAGCTTTATTCAGTCAGTCTCAAGCACTAGTAAAGCAGCAATCAGCAGTTGAAACAATAGCAGTGTATCCCTGCCTCTGTTTTGGTATAAAGCTGAGGGATAGGGCTTAAGAAAAGTAACCACTCCCAAATTTATAGACAGAGCTATTGATGCAAGGACAGACCATCCATGAAATCAAAATGATAGTTGAACCATATTTTGAGGCTATATACTGTAGTGTTTATTTACATTTACTTTGTTGACAAACATTGGAGTAAACCAAGCTTACATTTTGAGTTCTGATGGGGTGCGACAGTTGAACTTAGCTCATTAGGCATTTCTAAGTTATATTCTTCAAGAATCAATGGGTACATCATTCATTTATAAGTCGAACAATGGATGTACTGTAGCAACTGCAGATTGCCACTGTACTTTGATCAGGGAGATGGTCATGATCTCCTTGTTGGATGCTTGTGTAACCACACATGTAGACATGCGTCAGAGGTGCTTTGGTGGTGACAGAGACAATGTTGAATGTACAGTATTCCTGTATAAAAATTGAATTGATCCACACAGAAAAGATATCAAAGGGCAGAGAATCCCCCACATGTAATAATCCTGAGGGCCAAGGAGTGGCATCAAGAGGAGTGACAGGACAAATCCTGGCTAAGCCTGGTTTATGTGTTTTCTACAGGTTGTATCTGTCACCGGCTCCCTTTCAGGCCACAAAATACTACCTGAATTGTTCTATTTTATACAGGGGTTCTGTTTAGTTGGCTTTATGGTGTAGAAAAATGTACTTAATTTTCTACCTTGAATGGTTAATATTTATATAGGATAAGCAGCAATAATGCCTGTTGCTGCTGCCAAAGCCACAGCTTTAGCTGGTCCTGTACGAATGAATTATCCTACAACTTTGGAAACAGGCGATATCTTCATTGTTGTTCCCAAAAAGTCCTGCTACATTTGTCTTAGCTACTTAGCTAATCTGGCAGCAGCTAATCATAATGTGACAGCAGGCAGTACTTTTTGTTAATACTTCTTGTTCCAACTTGGTTTGAAATTCATAAAATGAGGTGGATTGTTAGTTTGCACAGTATAGGTGGGTTGTTCTTGAATTGTGGTGGCATTTGTGTCCCTGCCTTTGCAAACATGAAAAACACTTGAAAAGGACAGTTACACATATTACATTTGAAAGAAAATGATAAGTTACACAACCTTTTAGTATGTCATACATTTGAGGATTCCATTGATCATTTTGTGTAAATACAAACTGTCACTTCATGTTACTTATTTGAAATGAAGGGAAATAACAGTTTGAGCAAAATGATTAATCATATCACTTTAGTGGTTGATTTTTAAAGGGTTGATGACTTTACACGGAACCCAAACCGGCTGCGCAAGTGCGCCATTGTGTGCCATCGTGCATATATTTATTTTGTCCCCATACACCAAACGCGATCACGACATGCAGGTTAAAATATCAAAACAAACTGAACCAATTACATTCATTTGGGGACAGGTCGAAAAGCATTAAATATTTATGGCAATTGAGCAAGTTAGCTTGCACTTGCTAGCTCATTTGTCCTTTTTAACTAGCTTGCTGTTGCTAGCTAATTTGTCCTGGGATATAAACATTGAGTTGTTATCTTACCTTAAATGCACAAGGTCCTCTACTCCGACAATCAACCAAATCGTTTCTAGTCATCTTTCCTCCTTCCAGGCTTTTTCATCCTTGAACTTATATTGTGATTGGCATCTAAACTTTCATAGTATTACTACAACGACCGGCAACATAGTTCGTCTTTCAATCACCCACGTGGGTATAACCAATGAGGAGATGGGAGAGGCAGGACTTGCAGCGCGATCTGCGTATGAAATAGAAAGGATGGCATCGCAGATGCTCATTAATGGGCGTGAGCAGTGAGGGTGCAATTATTGAATAACATAGATTTCTACATTTATTTTGCAACGCTCGCGCATGCGATGCGAGCGGTGTAGTCAGGGTATTAGCTTTCAGTATTTGTGGCCTCCATTTCAGAAAATCCACATTTTTTACCAAAACTCTCATTGGTGTTACCATCATTGGTGTTCTCTCTCATACTGGTGGCACAATGTTATCATAATGGTAAAAAAAACTATGTAAAGTCGTTAAGCTACCATATTAATTGATTTAGAATGGACATATTTACCAAAATACATTTAAATAGAAATCTAGAAAAATTCAGTTCATTTTTCAAAGAATACAATGACCTAATGCCACCGTAATTCAAGAATGACCCAGGCCGTTGCCCAGGAGGTACCAATATGGCTGCCAGGGCATTATGGGATCCTGTCTACGCAAATTTTTGATTAATGTCTGACTGACTTTGACACAAAGTCTGTATGACTGAGATTTGTCTGTCCCTGATACAACTTCCATGGATGCAGTCCATAGTAATTGGGCAAGAAGTTCAAGAAATCCCCTTCATATAAAGGGGTTTACTATTGACAGATTTCTGCTGTGGTTTTCTGCTCCGTTACTGGATGTAGAGAATATAATGACAACATAGTCCGAAATGAGTAGTATGGAGCCTGTGAACCTTTGGCCCTCTTGTTTCACAGTACACAGCACTCTACTGTGGAGCCGCATAAGAGCCCCCGGCAGCCGACCCAGCCAGAGACTGTGTTCACCACAATCTAATGAGCTGTCAGGGCAGAATTTATGGTTTAACACGGGCAATTTCTAAATTAAATTCACAGCTGCATGTAAATCGTCACGGCATTAAATACAAAGCGTGAGCTGGTTTATTACAAATGGCAGGAGAGAGGGTTGGCCAAAAGATTGGCTGACATTTGTAACAACGCCATTGGATGCCAGGAGTCAGGTCATTGATAAATGGTTTTGGTGTAAAACTGTTGTCAAATGTACCTACTGCTTATTGAATACATTATAATGTTTTTATGCCTTGAGTATATGTTTTTTATGCGTTAAATGGAGACTTCAGAGCATTTTTTATTTAAAATAATTCCATAAGTAGTGCAACTGCAGGATGACCCTCTGAGTTCCATACCTCATTGCTTGGTGTGGAAAAAAGGTTGTGATCAGGAGAGAAAAAAACACATTACCAGCCATTCTTTTTAACGTAGATGTACAATATGGAGTAGCATGTAAGTACCTTGGAGCCGCTTTACTCAGCGTAGCCAGTTCCAGCCCCCGGGACTATTTATACATGCAGAGTTTGTGTAGAAAGTAAATAGAGATACCAATATGATACAGCCACGCAGAATCATTCCACCTTGGGAACTGACATGGCAAACTAAGGGCTCCTTCTATTTCCTCTGATAAACATTGGAGTGTTACGAAACACCTTCCCTTATGAATCAAGTACATTTACATAATCCTGACTGAGACCTTGAAGGGCAATGTGTGTTGTTACTGTATATGAATCAATAAAAATAACACCAAGTATAAATCACTTTGAGCTGAATCCTAATGTATGAATTTGTGTAACTCATTCAGTGGTGTAAATAGGAGATTTACATATAAAGTCTTGTTATACACACATATCTCACGTTCCTGTTCACACCTTTTTATCTGTAAAATGATTGATCTCAGGTTGTGTTTGCTGAATTGTAGGTGATACAGGCGCAAAAGCCCAGGGCACTTGAATACAAACAAAACCATACCTATCCATAAAATATTAGTTTGAATCTCAACCGTTTAGAATGCAGACAAGGATAGTTTACATTTTGTGCTGTTTGAACTTTTCAATGCACAGTGATTGAATTAGAGCCTTAGAACAGTATGTGATAAAAGGGCTAACATCTGTCTGTTTCATGGCCTCAAGGCCAAAGGGGGAGATTACCTTAGCGGTTGATTTGCTACCCATGCAGTGATCTCACTGCCAAAGGTTGTTCATTATTCCCACATTGGAGAGATAGTTGTGTATGCAAGCAACATGCCTTTTATTAATGGCAGTAGTCAGTTCCCAGATACGGACATCAACTTGTGTAGACTCAGGCAATGCTGCGTTTACTCCTGGGCTGTTGTACACCAAGCAGCTTCTGACAGCCTTGTTTCATACTTAATTGGACTCCTATCACAGCAATTTACAGGAGATGAACTACTTCCTGTCTGTCTGGATACCACACTACAATGAGGAATAATTCTGCTTGGTGAGTGTTTCCTTTGGCCTTTCAGCTGTGATTTTCGAGATGTGTGTGGATAGGTGAATGGCCCTCAAAAGGCAAATATGAAATGTCTCCACAACTCTTCCAGAAGGGAGATGGAGAGGGAAAGGGCCCACTTGCAATAGGAAGAGAGACAGTAGGCTACAGTGGGCTGTTCAGCTAATCTCCTTGAAATGATTAATACCATTATGTTGAGTGAGAAGGCTGATATCTATGTGGTTCTGGATTGTGCATTGTGAGTATGTGTGTGTGTATTGTAGCGAGGTCTGAATACAGTAGTAGTGGAGGACAGTAGGTGGTGGAGGAGGTGCACCTAATCCAATTCCCCAGAGGCGATCACAATCATTTTAATAACCTGACCTGAATGAGGTTGAAAATTGAAAGCACGCGAATAGTGCCATAAGCCATAGAAGCATACCTGAATGCTTCACATTTCATCATCTACCGTATATTCTTGTAAACAAAGGGATATGGGTTTCTATTAACTCTTGATTAGAGGCCACATCAACAGAATGAGGGCTGTGTAGGGAAGGGCAAGTATACAGATGTAGTATCTTTGAGCCAGTTTGCTACAGCAGGAAAATAATCCTGCAGCAACAGGAAATGTGAATTATTTATGTGGATTATAATTAATGGCCATTTTTGTATGGGTTGATACATTTTTCGCTTGGGCAAATCAAGTCTGATTTTCAAAGGTGGAAATTGCATATTTTAGAAGCCTTTTTAAAACTCAGATACACTACAAGTTTGCATTTTCTGCTGTGCAGGAAATTTCTCAGCAAAAGTGTGAAAATATTAAGATCCTACATCTGTACTAATCATGTCGTCTAAGGACACATTCTAACAGGAATTTTAAATTGTTTCGAATTACTATTATGAATAATAACTATTAAGGTAAATTATGTACAACAGCCCATCCTCATGTTTGCAACATTGCAATTACTAGCACATTGTTCCTTAGGGTATCTCTGTGTAATAACTGTCTTAGAGGGTAAATCTATCAATTTGCATGCCAGCACTTTCATTTTGTAAAAAAAATGATTAAAAAAACAATCAGGTTCAAGTAGGCATGAAGGAGAGGGAACCACATGACCCCCCTCTCAAAGTGTGGTGTTTTCAACAGGGAAGAGAAACACATGACCCCCACTCAAAGTGTGGTGTTTTCAACAAGGAAGAAAAACACATGACCCCCTCTCAAAGTATGCTGTTTTCAACAGGGAAGAGACACACATGACCCCCCTCTCAAAGTGTGGTGTTTTCAACAGGGAAGAGACACACATGACCCCCCTCTCAAAGTGTGCTGTTTTCAACAGGGAAGAGACACACATGACCCCCCTCTCAAAGTGTGGTGTTTTCAACAGGGAAGAGACACACATGACCCCCTCTCAAAGTGTGGTGTTTTCAACAGGGAAGAGACACACATGACCCCCCCTCAAAGTGTGCTGTTTTCAACAGGGAAGAGACACACATGACCCCCCTCTCAAAGTGTGGTGTTTTCAACAGGGAAGGGAATTTGAAACATTTATTAACACACAGACAACTCAAACTGAGTGGTGGTAAAGGCCCTGGAGCTTAATATGGTTATCTTGGACATTTTAATCAATATAGAGCTCTCTATCAAAGGTTGTGAGCTTGAGAGAAAAGGGACAGGATGATTGTGTTGCTTTCTTGTCTTCGCCAAATGCACCATACTCTCTATACAATGGTACCAAGCTGAGAGAGTATTTGGAAAAAATAAACAAGATTCAAGATAGATGTCGAGCAGACAGCCATGTTTTGTTTGACATTTCTATTTTGGTTTTGAAGGAGATATTCAGCTTTGGTCAATCTTTCCAACATGTGATTTGTTTGTAGTACTTGTAAAGCTTTTGTTTGGATATTTCTGATATACTGTCCCACAATAATAGTCATAATATATGCCATTTAGCAGACACCTTTATCCAAAGCAACTTAGTCATGCAGCCATATATTTTGTATGTGTGCCCCTGGGAATCAAACTTACAATGCCGTGTTCTACCAACTAATGTCACACCCTGACCACAGTTTGCTTTGTAAATGTCTATGTTTTGTTTGGTCAGGGTGTGATCTGAGTGGGCATTCTATGTTACATGTCTAGTTTGTCTATTTCTATGTTTGGCCTGATATGGTTCTCAATCAGAGGCAGGTGTTAGTCATTTTCTCTGATTGGGAACCATATTTAGGTAGCCTGTTTGGTGTTGTGTTTTGTGGGTGATTGTTCCTGTCTCTGTGTTTGCACTAGATAGGGCTGTTTTGGGTCTTCACAGTTCTTGTGTTGTTAGTTTGTTCATGTGTAGAGTCTTTATTAAAGAACCATGAATAGAAACCACGCTGCATTTTGGTCCGCCTCTCCTTCAAGTCAAGAAAACCGTTACAACTAAGTCATACAGGACCACATTTGCTATGTATCTTCATACCGATGGAAAATAATAATACAACGTGAACATGATTAATAGAGTATAGATTTTCTCTAATAATTTACCATGAACTGAACATGTAATTCATTAAATATGTCTAAGAATAGATTTGAGGCGAATAACTTGACAATATTACAAAAGTCCATATTATAGTTCAAAACTCAACAATCATTTGCTTTTTTATTTTACTGGACTGATTGTATCTGCATCTGATGGTCAACGAGGTCAAATCACGACGTCACACAACGTCAGTGATCTTCAGGTCGAAAAGTCGGAGCTCTAGAAAGATGCCCGAGTTTCAGACTTGGAATTCTGAGTTGGATGACGGTTCAAAACTATTTTTCCCAACCGCCTATCACGGTCCCTGCTCTCTCCTTCTTTTCCTCCGGTGAGACTGGCCAGAAAGAGGGGACACAGTCTTCCACCTCATGGAGAAACTCGAGTCGCACCGCATCTGCCTCATGCACAAATTCATGTTGTTCCTATGACCAGAGAAAGTTAAATATTCCTTAATACTAAAATCGACACGATGAGCTGCTAATAATAATAAAACGCAGGGCTATCGATACTTGGCTACTCATTCATTGCAGGAAGTACGGAGAAACGCGTTTTGTAATAGTGTTGAATAAAAACTTGGATGTGGACAGGGTCATGGAAACGCTGTAGCCACAGTGATTTGAGCTATCCGATTGGGCAGCGCAGTAGGTGCACTCGATTTAGTCACAGATTTTCCAGATTTTTTGTCTCATGGGAACACTTTGCTTACCTGGTGCGCAGGACTTTTGAATCAAGTGCACCTACCGGCAACAGCTCAACACGATTTTAAAAAAGAGCCGCAAGCCTTCATCGTTCATTGGCTTTTCAACAGAAATATTTGGCGATCGACTAGGAAGGCATTGAAGATTGACGGTTGGCGACCACTGTCCTAGGAGTACTCTACACCCCTTGGGCCTTTTAGATGACCTACAGTAAATCAACCCTTCTGGATTGTCCACCGCATTCTAAGCTTATTGCAATTTCATAATTGCTTGTCTTACTTTTCAATTGCAAAGAAATCATCCCCTTTTTCAAATTCCTTTCCTGTGATGAGACATGTCAGGGAGGGCATTTGCTTTGACAATCAAAAATCACAAGCTGTGAAAGAAGTTTGCCTCAATTCCCATGGAGTAGATTTACTCTGATGATATTCCAAATGGGCTTGTGACTATTTTCAGTGCTGTCATTGCCTCTGGACTGAAAACCAAGAGAAAAAGCACAGTAAATTTTATTTTGGGGCTTTCAGTCTACTGAACATTGTAATGGGAAACATCTAAATTCATCAGTCCCGCTGTTAAGTCAATGGTTAGTAGAAACAGATGATTTGATTCCCTTGGTAATGGCAACCTAAAGACCCACCTGACAGCCCCAAGCAGTGTCATGTTCTTTTATAGGATTCCATTTTTCTTTAAGTGTCACTTCCCACTGGGCACCGACATAAATTCAATGTCTATTCCACTTTGGTTCAACGTAATTCCGTTGAAATGACATGGAAACAATGTTGATTCAACCAGTGTGTGCCCAGTGGCTTGGTTGTTTGGGTTTTAACTGCACAAGTAATGTTTAATACCTGCTGTTTACAGCTACTCTTTGTTGAAAATGTAGGTTTTTATATAGTACTTTTATTTATTTACACTCAATAAAGGACTACTTCAAGTTTAATATGGAGCCATATCGTCTAGTTTCACTAATACTATGGAATAAAAAATACAATGAAATTCAGACTGACTTTTCAGGTGAATTGTCTGAGGTATTAAGTTAATTGGGGTCTAATCCACATTTGACAATAAAGTGTTCAGGCGAGAGTGGAGGAATGTGGTGTTAATTACAGATTTGGTTCTTCTATAAAGATCAAAGAGATACTGTACTGTTTAAAAAACATCTAACCAAGCTTGCAATAATGAGTCGTTTTTACACTCCTATCTGCCCTTTTGTAGAAGACAGAGAGGGCCCTGGTCATTCAAATTTGCACAATACAGCACATTCCAATTAAGCTTAACACATCTGTTGGGTTTAGAGGGGGAAAGCTTCAAAATGATCCTCCTAAAGGGGAGTTTAGTATGGGCAACCTGTCTTCTTCCGGAACTAATGGCAGTATAGAACATTGTGATACACTGATAGCAGGATTATATAACAGGCTTCTGTTGTGGTTGGGCTACATATACATTTGTTATAGGACGTCTATAGTAGACTTTCACAACATCATGGACACTTCACATCTCCACCTTGAGTGTTGCAGTAATATGTTTTTAGCATGCCATTTGTGGCACTGCTTTGGAATGTCATTTAAAGCATGCTTTGAATGGAAATGATCAACAATTCAGCAGCTCAGAATAACCCATAACCCCCTTGGCCACCCCGGAGCTTAGTCAATATTATTTTTGTTCCATACCATGAGCAATTATTGAATTATATAAACCAACAAACTAATACCATGTTCAATGCGTGTCACTTGGTCTTGTGTAACATGGTTCTCAGTCAGCTCCACTGATTGACAGGTTGTGCCACAGATCACTCTGGTGCTATAGCTCACCGCCGACTACATCCTCTCTCCTGTCACGGCGAGGGATCAGTGTCACGCCGCCACCCATCTCATATTCAGTGGGAGAAAACGCTGAGGTTCCTGCGATTTTCAGCTGAACGCCTGACTGTCTCTGAACATAAGCCTGACTTAATTGGCTGGACTGCCACCTCTCCCACATCTCCCGCTGCAGTATACTGCTCCCTCTTTTATTCGGTCTGCACTGTGTGCACTGCTGGTACTAGAGTAAATGGAACTGCTTTGGTGCCTCTCAGACGGTTGTTTTCCAATAACACTGCTTGATGAGACTCCTGCCATTGAGAAGAGTTGGAGGGTCCCACTCATTCCCTTGCAGTCTTGTCACCCCACATGAGCTCGCTTTATACTGCTCTTTTTCTTTCAGAGACTGTCTCCACACAACTAATGTGCTCCTCTTGAATTTTAGAGACTGTGTCTCCACACAACTAATCTGTTCCTCTTGAGTTTCAGAGACTGTTTGTCTCCCCACAACTAATCTGCTCCTCTTGAGTTTCAGGGACTGTTTGTCTCCCCACAACTAATCTGCTCCTCTTGAGTTTCAGGGACTGTTTGTCTCCCCACAACTAATCTGCTCCCCTTGAGTTTCAGAGACTGTGTCTCCACACAACTAATCTGCTCCTTTTGAGTTTCAGGGACTGTTTGCTGAAGCCTCAACTCAGTGTTGATGTGGGATTATTCAGGGAGATAATTTCAAAAGCTTTACTTATACCATGTCAAGTTCAAACTGCCATTTGGCACTCCAGGTATGCTCAATCAACATATTTTAAAGAAAATAAATACCATTTGAACCCAGGTCTGATAACATCTGATTCTCCACTTTGTTAATTTAATTAAATCACAGTAGCTTAGAGAAGTGAGATTGATGTTGTGTGAAATGTTGAGAAATCAGGTGACAGACACATTGATACAGAGCATTTCACACTGAAAATGGACTCTAATTGATGCTTGTAACCTCTAACCTTTCTAAGGTACTTAATGTGCTTGGGTAGCTACATAAAGAAAGCCACTGTGAAATATGCATTCATGAGGAGATACATGAGGCAGTATTAGCAGGGAACCCGCAAATTGAATTGAGTTGCACTGATCAGCTCTGTAATCGAGAGAGATAAATGTCAGAAGGAAATCTGGGAATTGTCCAATGATTAATGATGTTCAACTTCCTCCTGCTGTTGTGAAATCCCAGATGCTCTTCTGATGAATATCTAAATTATACTGTATATATTTACAATACTTAACTTTTCTAAAAACCTGTACAATTCCATGCATTATAGACCATTTTCAATACCTTGTGGATGTTAGTAG
This sequence comes from Oncorhynchus keta, assembly GCF_023373465.1. Taxonomy (NCBI): domain Eukaryota; kingdom Metazoa; phylum Chordata; class Actinopteri; order Salmoniformes; family Salmonidae; genus Oncorhynchus; species Oncorhynchus keta. Next base: position 15,997,705 of record NC_068444.1, on the reverse strand, counting down.
AACAGTGTATATGCTCTTTCAAAGGAAGTTTCTACGTATCATTTCCGAAAGCAATACCTCCACTGTTGAGCAAAATGAATAGCGCTTTCAGGCACAACTCCTAAAACAACATTCATATCATACAAGGACTGTATGAGTAGTGATGGAGAATGAAATGTCTGCACTGAAAGCATATTCACATTGAGAACAATTATACAATTATACGTGGTGAGATTATTAGATGATAGATATAAAAGGGGGTGGTTGCTTTGCCAACCTCACAGAGGAAGGATTTGATTGTTGACTGCCAGAGTAACAATTTCAGTTGAGCGATTTCAATGAACATTCCAAAATGTTACGGTGAAATATCCAACAGCTATTTTTGTAAGGATTAAGTTTGCCGACAACACAACGGTGGTAGGCCTCATCACCGACAACGATGAGACAGCCTATAGGGAGGAGAACAGAGACCTGGAAGAGTGGTGCCAGGACAACAACCTCTCCCTCAATGTGATCAAGACAAAGGAGATGATCGTGGACTACAGGAAAAGGAGGGCCGAGCATGCCCCCATTCTCATTGACGGGCTGTAATGGAGTAGGTTGAGATTTCCTTGGTATCCACATCACCAACAAACAGTTATGAAGAGGGCACGACAACACCTATTCCCCCTCAGGAGACTGAAAAGATATACAGCCGCACCATCGAGAGCATCTTGACTGGTTAAATCATCGCCTGGTATGGCAACTGCTCTACCTCCGACCGCATGGCTCTACAGAGGGTAGTCCGTACGGCCCAGTACATCACTGAGGCCAAGCTTCCTGCCATCCAGGACCTCTATACCAGGCGGTGTCAGAGGAAGGCCCTAAAAATTGCCAAAGGCTCCAGCCACCCTAGTCATAGACTGTTCTCTCTGCTACCACACGGCAAGTGGTACCGAAGCGCCAAGTCTATGACCAAAAGGCTGAACAGCTTCTACCCCCAAGCCATAAGACTCCTGAACAGCTAATCAAATGGCTACCCGGACTATTTGTATTGACCCCACCCCCTGTTTTTTATGCTGCTAGTACTTGCTGTTTATTATCTATTATCTATGCAATGTCACTTTACCCCTACCTGCATGTACATATTACCTCAATTACCTTGACTAGCTGTACCTCTGACTCGGTACCGGTATCCCCTGTATAAAGCCTCATTATTGTTATTTTATTGTTGCTCTTTTATTTTTCTCTTTTATTTTTTAATGCATTGTTGGTTAAGGGCATTTCACGGCATGTTGTATTTGCCGCTTGTGACAAATACAATTTGGTTTGATTTGATTACTGTGGCTTTTTAGCAACAATATTCAAACTGAAAACGGATTTCCTCCTAAATATAGTAGAACGTCTACATGACCACTTGATTATTTTTAGTGGCAGTTTAGACCGAAAACAGACATTTACGTTCGACGCACATTACTGTACCTTCTCAGACTGTAAGCTAATGTTAGCGAATGGTCGCGGCTAACACAAAACAAATGGAATATGTTACGTTCGCAAACAATTTCCCTTGTTGCACGCACCTCAGGTCTTTGAATCAGAAACTGGAAAGGATAGTCACATGAAAGAAGACACATAATGAAAGAGAATTGTATAGGAACGATAAGCAAGCAGTTATACCAACGGGGTGGAGGTAGCTGGGTTAGAGGGTTTAGATTAAATTTTCAGTTTGAAGTAAAACAAAAAAAATATCCTACTTTTGCAGTGAGCAAGATCAAGGATTTAGAGCCACACCAGATTGTCATGTGTGTTTAGAGCTAATATGGTAAATTAAGGAGATGGGGTTATTTACTTTCGATTGGAGGGTAGATGATTCAATGATCTTCTTCCTCCTAATAAAGTCTGCTATTGAAGCTACATTAGTTTAAACCAGCAGACAGATGAGCAGAACTGCAATGTCTTTATTTATGAAACATTACTCCCTTTCACGGAAAAAGCGGAGGTGTACAATGATTTTGCTGGTGGTTTATCCCTAAAAACAAAAATATGTCAAATCAGTACCAAGCTCACCCGGTGGTGCTGGAGAATGTGGGCCACAGACAGACAGACTTATGCAGGCCATGTGTGTGATTCAGGCATGACTCACTCTACTACCACCATGCTGTGTTGTGTGGCTCTGTAGGACACTATATATATGTATTACATCAAGATGGCAAGATGCAGTAGATGGTATAGAGTACAGTATATACATATGAGATGAATAATGTAGGGTATGTAAACATTATATGAAGTGGCATTGTTTAAAGTGGCTAGTGATACATTTTTCATCCATTTTTACATTACTAAAGTTGCTGGAGTTGAGTCAGTATGTTAGCAGCAGCCACTCAATGTTAGTGGTGGCTGTTTAACTGTCTGATGGCCTTGAGATAGAAGCTGTTTTTCAGTCTCTTGGTCCCTGCTTTGATGCACCTGTACTGACCTCGCCTTCTGGATGATAGCGGGGTGAATAGGCAGTGGCTCGGGTGGTTGTTGTCCTTGATGATATTTATGGCCTTCCTGTGACATCGGGTGGTGTAGGTGTCCTGTCCTGGAGGGCAGGTAGTTTGCCCCCGGTGATGCGTTGTGCCATAAAGGCCTGATTGGTGGCATGCTGCAGAGATGATTGTCCTTCTGGAAGGTTCTCCCATCTCCACAGAGAAACTCTGGAGCTCTGTCAGAGTGACCATCAGGTTCTTGGTCACCTCCCTGACCAAGGCTCTTCTCCCCTGATTGCTCAGTTTGGCCGGGCAGCCAGCTCTAGGAAGAGTCTTGGTGGCTCCAAAGTTTTTCCATTTAAGAATGATGGAGGCCACTGTGTTCTTGGGGAACTTCGATGCTGCAGACATTTTTTTGTACCCTTCCCCAGATCTGTGCCTAGACACATTCCTGTCTCGGAGCTCTACGGACAATTCCTTTGACCTCATGGCTTGACAGTGCATGTTAGAGCAAAAACCAACTGTTGGACTTTATATAGACAGTTGTGTGCCTTTCCAAATCATGACCAATCAATTGAATTTACCACAGATGGACTCCAATCAAGTTGTAGAAACATCTCAAGGATGATAAATGGAAACAGGATACACCTGAGCTTTTTCAAGTCTCAAAGCAAATAGTCTGAATACTTATGTAAATAAGGTATTTCTGTTTTTGATTTTTAATACGTTTGCAAAAATAAAATAAAAACTGTTTTCAATTCGTCATTATGTGGTATTGTATGTAGATTGATGAGACTTTGTATTTATTTAATCCATTTTAGAATAAGGCTGTAACGTAACAACATTTCAATTACGAATACATTCTAGCTGGCCAAATGAAGGCTAGATGAAAAGTGCAATACTGTTAAAATAATTGTGTGTTAGTGTGGGTTTTCTGTGAATTGATGTAAATCCCAAAGCTCATCTACATATTCTCAGCAACAAAAGAGAGATCAAATTCAGATCCTACGTCTGTAGGTGACCCGTCTATCTGAATCCAAGCGATAAGGAAGCAAGTCAGAAGGGGGACCATGGCCATGGACGGTCTCCCAGTCTGTCGTGAGAGCTGCTTCACACACAGAACGAGTGGACGAGTGGTATATGTTCCACATGGTTACTACGATACTGCACTCTAGCCATGCAGAGAGGACTGAGAGAATGACAGGGATGTGAGATGAAAAAAAGTCTGGAGAAGAGGGACATGGAGTTGATGGATGTTCTGGCACCGACTTACTGTAGGTGACAGTCAAATGTAATTTTGAAACAGATAAGGGGGAGTTAAAGCAGGTCACACCTCCCACAGGGATCTGGGAATAATGTCATTTTTCAAACATCATAGGCTTGAAATTACACGTATAGGATACAGTTGCCATGGAAATATCCTTTACGTGGTTTCATTGTAAGGTTTTCATTCTGTAATGTTGTGTGATTCATTACTTTATCATATGTGAAGCCATAAAACATTTTAACCATTGAATATAGACATCCAGAGTAGAAGTGCTGAACTAAAATAGCCACATCAGTTCCTGCAGTATACAGAGTATGTCACAGGTGTAGTTTTGTATTATAGCAAATGGATATGACATTCAACGTTTTGGGTAAAATCTAAATATCAGTGGCATTGAGATAGAGCACCATGTAACAGTACCTCGTCTGGAAAAAAATGTGATGTTTAAACGGACCTTGTAGAATTAAATGAACCTTAGGAAGGGTAAACTTAAGTTGAAATATGCCTACTTCACCAGACCTGGGGTGATTTTCAAGAAGGATTTGTAGCTAAAGTGGCACTTTAGGGCATATATACTGTATGGAGAGTATACAATTGTAAAATCTGTTTCTCAAGGGTGTCTCAAATACCAACACACCCTTGAAAAATGTGTAGTCAGTTAAATGCAGAACTATTAAGAGTAAATTTGGAGACAGATTAAGACTAAAGTGCAAGATTTGCAATGTAAAGGGTCTGAAAAACAAATCAAACATTTTTTATTTATTTTTATTTCACCTTTATTTAACCAGGTAGGCTAGTTGAGAACACCTTTATTTAACCAGGTAGGCTAGTTGAGAACACCTTTATTTAACCAGGTAGGCTAGTTGAGAACACCTTTATTTAACCAGGTAGGCTAGTTGAGAACACCTTTATTTAACCAGGTAGGCTAGTTGAGAACACCTTTCTTTAACCAGGTAGGCTAGTTGAGAACACCTTTCTTTAACCAGGTAGGCTAGTTGAGAACACCTTTATTTAACCAGGTAGGCTAGTTGAGAACACCTTTATTTAACCAGGTAGGCTAGTTGAGAACACCTTTATTTAACCAGGTAGGCTAGTTGAGAACACCTTTATTTAACCAAGTAGGCTAGTTGAGAAGAAGTTCTCATTTGCAACTGCGACCTGGCCAAGATAAAGCATAGCAGTGTGAACAGACAACACAGATTTACACATGGAGTAAACAATTAACAAGTCAATAACACAGTAGAAAAAAAGGGGAGTCTATATACATTGTGTGCAAAAGGCATGAGGAGGTAGGCGAATAATTACAATTTTGCAGATTAACACTACAGGTAGATAGATATTGGTGTGCAAAAGAGCAGAAAAGTTTTTTAAAAAAATGTACATTTACATTGATAAACCACCTAAGACCTCTTTAGAGTAATGAGTGACAAGAACAACTGTAAACTTAAAGTATGGTGCATGAACTGTTAATAAATCACTTTCATAGACAAACATGAATAGAAACCAATAGTGTCTGTCATACTAACATGTAACCTGTTACCTTTTGCTTCACTGTATGGATGGGCATGCATCTTCTTCTGTTTCAACCAAACAGACGATATTTCCTCCGATTTTCAGTTGTCTTTTCCTTTGTATTGTCCAAAATTATGCTCAAGTCATGCACAAACAAGGCAAACAAAAGTCCTAAAGCCTATTGGCATCTGGCATGTGTTTTAGAGGGCAATGTTCCTGATGTTAATGTGAATAAGTGCAAGACTGTGTGTGTGTGTGAGTGTGTGTGTGTGTGTGTGTGTGTGTGTGTGTGTGTGTGTGTGTGTGTGTGTGTGTGTGTGTGTGTGTGTGTGTGTGTGTGTGTGTGTGTGTGTGTGTGTGTGTGTGTGTGTGTGTGTGTCTATATCAGAGAGAGGGAGATTGAATCGGGGGGGACTGTACACATTAGGGTTTAACCAGCAAATTCATCAAATCAAACAGTGAAAACTAGAATGGTTTAAGGATGGGGGAAAAAGGGGCTACTCTTAGGAGCTTCTGGTGCTAACAGCCTCTGAATCTGCTGCAGATTACTGACATCTTTTCCCACTCACTGTGTGGCTGTAGATGGTTTTCTGCTGCAGAGGAGGAGACAGAAATGAAGGCACTGGAGATAAATCCGCATTTATGCATGTTCCCAGATAAAGGACTGTGTTCTGTTTTCTTCTTCTTCCATCTCTCCTCTCTCCACTAGCTCCTGTAGCAGATAAGAAAAGATGCTTGTTCTTGCTCTTTATAACCAACAAGAGTTTGAGTTAATGAGGTTACATTTTGACAAAGTGGCTGTAGCTTTAATGCCTCTTGCTAGGCACAACTCCTTTTAGCTCCTAGCGCTAGTTAGTTGCGAGGACTAATTTAGCTCTGGTTGTTGTGTTTCTTGGCATGTATGTCAGCTGTCCCTTTGCACCGCGGGAAGCATTTGATTAATGTGTTTAGGAAATGCACTCCAAACTCTGACAAGCCAGCCATCTTTTGCGTATTACGCACTGTAAATAAGCTGTCATAAATGGGATTGAGAAAAACATGACTGGTTGTTCATGGAGCCGGATGTGTCCCCATCTCTCATTGAAACTCTACGATAATAATCTCCAAAGGAGCAGCCTGGAAGAACATAATAGTGACATGGGTATACCCTTGACAATCTTTACATTATTGTTTCATACTGATGTACATATGCTATTTTCGTGCAGCCATTGTTTTCTTCATCCCCAAAGCTTTCTTGCTTTGACTGAGCAGACTGTCAGGCAACACCCAGACATAGACGTTTTGGATCATGTCCAAAGTATGGCTGTGCATCTCCTACTGTAGCTGGCAACTATGTACAGATTGTAACCGCAGGGCCCATGTTTTTCTGTCTGGTCTTGTCACCCGAGGTAATTCACGGTGCTAGTGTAGGCAACATACTGAATAACCACTGCTATAATGAGTAGAACAGGCTGCAGTAAGTGCAGTAAAGAGACATATTGGTTAGAGTTATCATACAGCCATGTTTTCAGCTCACCATCTTCTTCTAGTCACTATGGATGGAATACAGTGGCATCACCATCTACACTCCATCATGGTTATTATTGACCTTTTCCATGCCAGAATGGCCGTGGCCTTTTTGTCAATTTAGTGGTTGCCACTTAAAATTAAATTAAATCGATTTGTCACTTGCTTCGTAAAACAACAGGTGTAGATTAACAGTGAACTTCTTACTTACCGGTCCTTTTACAACAATGCAGAGTTATAGATAAAGCCATATGAATTAGAACATGAAACATCTCTTAGAGCTTCAGAGAGATGATGTCCTTGTCCTCCGCACTGACTCATTCCTCTGGTGCCTCTCACTCACACTCACTAACATCGTCTTGACAAGCAGTGTCAGGGAGGAATGACTCACGTTAATCTTAAAGCTAAGCGACACTAAAATCTCAGGCTTCGTGTATGAGGGAGAGTGACTACTGAGCAGCGGCGTGAGTCTGCCTTACCTCACATAACGCCTCCAACGATCTGTCCTAACACTTTAATCAAACTCACTGCCTGGATGTGACATGCCAACGTCTGCTCCTGGCCATAGGCCTGCTGGTATGAGTTTATGAAGTCCTACTTCTTCTTCCGAACTGCACCTCGTTGGAGGAAGTGGTTAAAATCCAGTCCGTCTTTAAGGTCAAATTCAGCAATTTGTGTCTCAGTAGCAAATCATTTCTGGGTAACAATTAAGTACCTTACTGTGATTTTTGTATCTCAATTCAAATGGTCTAAAATGTAAAAAAAAGATGCTTCCACTAATGTAATTGTCTGCATAATTTCCAATCCCCCATATATTCTTTATAATGTATTTTCCTTTATTATTTTCCACTAACCCTACCATCCCTCCCCTAATTGGACTAAACTAATGGACAACAACTCTTACTGTACATGCTGACCTCACCACTTGCGTTACGTGTGCTCGCGTTGCAAAATACATTTACACATACATTTTATTCAATCATTGCATTGCGCGCGTCAGCGAGTGTGCATAGCCAGGCGCTAAAATAGAACTTGATTCTATTTGTGACGCTTGATGCGCTATACAAGTCCCGCCTCTCACATCTCCTCATTGATTTTAGGAGCATAATACCCACGTGGGTGATTGAAAGATGAACTGAGGTCCACACTCCACTCCAGTCGGTAGTGGTAATGTAACTTAAAGTTGGTTGCCAACCGCCATATAAAGTCCAAAGAAGGAGAAGAAGCGAGGAGAGATTACTAGAAACAAACTCGGTTGACCCTTGTATCTGTGGATTTTATTGTCGGAGTAGAGGACCTTGTGCATTTCAGGTAAAATAACAACCCAATATTTATATCCCAGGACAAATTAGCTAGCAACAGCAAGATAGTTAACTAAATTGTCATAAATGTTTAATGTTTTTGACCTCTCCCCAAATTAATATAGTTGGTTCAGAGTAATATTTCAACCTGTGTCCTGATCGCGTCTGGTGTTTGTGGACAAAATCAACATGCGCGTGATGGCGCAGGTGGACTAGTTAAGCTTTTACTACCAGCTTATAGATTCTATATACATATTACGGACACAGTATAGTTCATAATAGTTATCTTTTGTTTGCATTAGGTCCCAAAAATGGCTTCTGAGCAAAGAGCAATTTCTCAAGGAAGAATTTTGTTAGCACTGTCTAAGTGTGGAGGGGAAAACTGAAAACTAGCTGTTATTGGCAGAAAGGAACTCTCTTTCTTATTGGTCTATTAACACATGCACAACCTATTGATTTGACCAAAGCTCTATCCCAAAGCTCTATCCCACCAAAACAGGATGACATTTCAGGCAATCTTTACAAACAGATCTTACACTAAAATGGCATTATCATAATTTTAACAGGTTTTAAACTGTTATTCCAACCTCATAGTGTGGAAATATATATACAACACCTGAAATCACGTTTTTGACTGCACTGGGCCTTTAAGGTTGATTGTGTTTCAATATCAAACGGGCTGTTGACTCCCAGATTCTGTGATGCTAGGAACACTGTGCACTATAGAAGCAATCTTCTTATGACATATATATTGTATTAGTATGCATGTATTAGTATGCATATTAATTCTCACAGATCTTGGGAAGACTTTTGATTAGAGGCACCTTTTTAACTTTGGCGTGTGTTTATACAGAGTACAGGTGTAGAATACAATTAATTTGACATTTTTGTAGGCGTTGGTATATTTTTCTTAAGGGAAAATCAAGTCTGGAATTTCAAAGTGGGAATTACAAACTTCAGATGCCTTTTTAAACCTCAAATACACTACAAGTTTTAAATGTACTGCATTGCAGGAACATTCTCCTGCAACAGGGTGATCAAACTAAGATCCTACATCTGTACAGAGTTCTCTTTCACAGATCGCTCTTCTGCTCAGTTCAGCACTCACCACTGTCACCAGTGGGAAGGTACTGTACTGTAAGCCAGCACTAAAGGGCTTGTCCCAGATCCGTATGGCATTAGGACTTGATTGAGGTCCCACTATCTCTTCTCAGCCTGTATTCATGTGCCATCTGTTTTATGAATTAAGCAAACCCTTACAACAGTGACACAGAGTCCCCAAAGACAAAATTCCATATGAGCTGCGGTTGCCTTTTGAAATAATGATCATAAAGACGGCAGTAAAGACTGACAATATTATAGTCATAAAAGGCACAATAAAGTTTTCAACACCAATGTCACATACAGTATACAGTGGGGCAAAAAAGTATTTAGTCAGCCACCAATTGTGCAAGTTCTCCCACTTAAAAAGATGAGAGAGGCCTGTAATTTTTTTAGGTACACTTCAACTATGACAGACAAAATTATAATAAAACAAATCCAGAAAATCACATTGTAGGATTTTTTATGAATTTATTTGCAAATTATGGTGGAAAATAATATTTGGTCAATAACAAAAGTTTATCTCAATACTTTGTTATATACCCTTTGTTGGCAAGGACAGAGGTCAAACGTTTTCTGTAAGTCTTCACAAGGTTTTCACATACTGTTCCTGGTATTTTGGCCCATTCCTCCATGCAGATCTCCTCTAGAGCAGTGATGTTTTGGGGCTGTTGCTGGGCAACACGGACTTTCAACTCCCTCCAAAGATTTTCTCTGGGGTTGAGATCTGGAGACTGGCTAGGCCACTCCAGGACCTTGAAATGCTTCACACCAGGCGGTGTGTTTGGGATCATTGTTATGCTGACAGACCCAGCCGCATTTCATCTTCAATACCCTTGCTGATGGAAGGAGGTTTTCACTCAAAATCTCACGATACATGGCCCCATTCATTCTTTCCTTTACACGGATCAGTCGTCCTGGTCCCTTTGCAGAAAAACAGCCCCAAAGCATGATGTTTCCACCCCCATGCTTCACAGTAGGTATGGTGTTCTTTGGATGCAACTCAGCATTCTTTGTCCTCCAAACACAACTAGTTGAGTTTTTACCAAAAAGTTATATTTTGGTTTCATCTGACCATATGACATTTTCCCAATCTTCTTCTGGATCATCCAAATGCTCTCTAGCAAACTTCAGACGGGCCTGGCCTTGTACTGGCTTAAGCAGGGGGACACGTCTGGCACTGCAGGATTTGAGTCCCTGGCGGCATAGTGTGTTACTGATTGTAGGCTTTGTTACTTTGGTCCCAGCTCTCTGCAGGTCATTCACTATGTCCCCCCGTTTGGTTCTGGGATTTTTGCTCACCGTTCTTGTGATCATTTTGACCCCACGGGGTGAGATCTTGCGTGGAGCCCCAGATCGAGGGAGATTATCAGTGGCCTTGTATGTCTTCCATTTCCTAATAATTTCTACCACAGTTGATTTCTTCAAACCAAGCTGCTTACCTATTGCAGATTCAGTCTTCCCAGCCTGGTGCATGTCTACAATTTTGTTTCTGGTGTTTGTGGTGTTTGTTTCCTTTGATAGCTCTTTGGTCTTGGCCATAGTGGAGTTTGGAGTGTGACTGTTTGAGGTTGTGGACAGGTGTCTTTTATACTGATAACAAGTTCAAACAGGTGCCATTAATACAGGTAACGAGTGGAGGAGCCTCTTAAAGAATAAGTTACAGGTCTGTGAGAGCCAGAAATATTGCTTGTTTGTAGGTGACCAAATACTTATTTTCCACCATAATTTGCAAAGTAATTAATTAAAAATCCTACGTGATTTGATTTTCTGTTTTTTTTCTTCCCTCATTTTGTCTGTCATAGTTGAAGTGAAAATTACAGGCCTCTCTCATCTTTTTAAGTGGGAGAACTTGCACAATTGGTGGCTGACTAAATACTTTTTTGCCCCACTGTATGTAAGCGGACACAAAGGTTCACCAGCACTATGTTCTATGGTAAGTGTATTTTCAACACTCATATACACCAATAAAGCATAGGGAAGGCTAATCAACACAAATTCACTACTCACTACTTGCGATTTTGTAGGTTACCGACTTAAAACAGTCCCACAAAAGGATGGGTCTCTGTGAACTTCTTTTTATTTTGGAGGATTATTTTTCCTGGCATTGAGCGATTACTTGGAAGGGTTATTTTTATGTTATGTTTTGTGCTCGCCTGTGTGCATGCAGTATGCATACTGTATAGGTATAAAGTGTCCTTAACTGTCATGTGTTGAAAAAGAGCCATGGTGATGTTAATCGAAATTGACATTCAGAGGACATGAACACTGAGAGAAAATATGCATGCAAATGAAGTCTCACGCTGTAACCCTTTTCATACTGTATCCAAATTAAGAATTATACAAACCTTCACCTGCTACTGGGTTTACTCATGTCTATGGGCCACTGAGTAGCCAATGCGTCAGATGGAGAATTCAACATGATTTGTTTGATCAATGCATATTTCAATATCATAATGTGTCAAGCTACAGTAAACGTGTCATTAATTTTTTAAAATTTGCATTGATTTAAGTGTAATTCATTGAATGTGTACTTACTTTCCTGTAATCACTGCACAGGTTCTGTAGAGATCAGTAAAACAATATGAGGTGCAGTCTTATGCTTAACTGAAGTGGACTAACAAAACTGTATTTATCCCGCCTTTAGGAGAACAATAACAGCTGTGAACTGTCACAGTTTGTTAGGTGTAGGCACAACTGCATGGTGGGGTAGCCTAGTTCCTAAAAAAGATAGCATACATGCACAACAGGGTGAATTCACCCCTCTTTGTGCAGCGGGCAAGCACTTGTACTGTGTACTTCCATAGTAAGTGGTAAAACTACAACTGTAAAAATATAATGTCACTCTAGATCATGGAGAGGACAGAGGAGTGGAGGAAAAAACTTCAACTTGCTATCACAGACTAGGCTAGAGGGTAGATGTATAAAAGAGAACAACACTAAAGTGTAAAAGAGAATGACAGTAAAGTATACAAGAGAACAACAGTGTTATGTGATGTGATGTGTTGTGATGTGTTATGTTGTGCTGTGTTATGTTGTGATGTGTTGTGTTGTGATATGATGTGTTGTGTTACATTGTGATGTGTTATGTTGTGCTGTGTTATGTTGTGATATGATGTGTTGTGTTACATTGTGATGTGTTATGTTGTGCTGTGTTATGTTGTGATGTGTTGTGTTGTGATATGATGTGTTGTGTTACATTGTGATGTGTTGTGATGTGTTACATTGTGATTTGATGTGATGTGTTACGTTGTGATGTGTTGTTACGTTGTGTTGTGATGTGTGTTACATTGTGATGTGTTGTGATTTGTTGTTACGTTGTGATGTGTTACGTTGTGATTTGATGTGATGTGTTACGTTGTGATGTGTTGTTACGTTGTGTTGTGATGTGTGTTACATTGTGATGTGTTGTGATTTTTTGTTGCGTTGTGATGTGTTACGTTGTAATTTGTTGTTTTGTTTTACGTTGTGATGTGTTGTGTTACATTGTGTTGTATTACATTGTGATGTGTTGTAATGTGTTGTCTTAAGTTGCGATGTGTTACGTTGTGATGTGATGCGTTGTGTTGTGATGCGTGGTAACGTTGTGATGTGTTGCATTGTGTTACATTGTGATGTGATTGTTATATTGTGATGTGTTGTGTTACATTGTGATGTGATGTGTGCTTCCACTGCTCTCTTTCATGAGCGTTATCACCCTCCAGGTACTGTATGTGATTAGCAATGGGCTGCAGCTGCCACCATTGAGTCATCAGCTCTGTCTGTGGTGCTGAATAGTGAGGGGGAGAGTGGTGGATGCTGTCCATGGTGCTACAGCTCTCAGCTGAGCCACACAGGCCTTTTGGGATGATGAGCACACAAAGTCCCCTGAATTGAAGGGATAGAGGGACTGAGACCATGAAATGCAACATTAATCATTGAAATTACCAGCAAACTTTGTCTAGTCTGTAGACTAGAGCCAAATTATCATTGGGCTCAGGGGGCTAGAATGAGTATGGAAAGACAAGTCATTGACTATCCAGTCCTCACTCATAATGTCTTAGCCAACATGCTATAGGCATAGCCTGTTTGGAAGTTCAAATCTAAATAAATGACAGATAATGATCGCGAAGGTGTTAAGAAACAAATACAGTAGTAAAATGGATAAAACAACAACTAAAATAGATATCTCTGCTTATGTCATGTGGAGCGGAAGAGGTGAACCCAAGAGCAGACTCAGACAAAGATACTGGGAGGAGGTAACCAAGGTATTTATTGAAACACGGGGGGAAGATTGGGTGCAGGCCAGGAGAAGCTCGGAGCGAGAGGTGTAAGGACAGGGTAAGCAGGCAGGTCCGGAGGGGAATCCAAGGGAGCGTAGAGTGGGGAATCCAGGACAAAGTAGCAGGACTGATGAGAAGTTGGACTGGAGACAGGGACCAGAGTCAGAGTGGGCAATACTGTAGCGGAGAGGAAAACAGCGCCAGGCAAGGGAAACCTGGAACAACAGGAACAAATGGCTAGAAACATGGACTGACTGAGCAGAGATTACGATCTGCCAGTGTGCAAGTGGCAGGACTGAGTATTTGTAGAGGTCTTGATTATGGAACAGATTGCAGCTGGTGGGGATCTGCTCTGACTCCAGCACATATGATTCCACACACACACACACACACACACACACACACACACACACACACACACACACACACACACACACACACACACACACACACACACACACACACACACACACACACACACACACACACACACACACACACACACACACACACACACACACACACACACACACACACACACACACAGAGAGGGAGAGAGCACTGGGGGAGTGGCAGCAGGTCAAGGAGACACAGGATGAGCACTAGAGGGCTAGAGGGCTAGATGGCTAGAGGGCTAGAGGGCGTGGCAGGAGCAGATGTGACAGCTTAAAGTTTACTGGCCCATTTTATGGGCGACACCGTAAGATTCCAATACATTTAAGTGTATTGATCTTTATTTGCTGACATCTTCCTGACCCAAACTACTCCGGCCTCAAAGGGCTCAATGGCTATATGAAATTAAAACGTAGAACCCTTTATGGAAAAACTACATGAATTTCACGTGATCAAGTGAAGTATTCCAAAAACACGTTTTCAGGTGATCTCATGTGAAGTTAATTTGATAATTCATGTGACAACATGTAAAGCAACTTGTGATAACATGAAACTACACGTGAAAATCTGTGAAACAATGTGAAGTGTTCCACAATCATGTGATTTTCCACATGTGAAACCATGTGTTTTTTCTGTAAGGGAATGGATAATACAAATATTTGAATATGAACATGTATGGATTGGATTTATTGTTGGGCATGTTGTGTCACTTTTATATGACTGATCCACAATGAATATTACACTGGCCTGTACTATTCATTCCTTTCTACAGCAGATAAACTCTAAGACAGTCATGGGATTTATAGGAATGTTCAAAGGTCTATGTAAACAACAACAAAAACAACAATTTGCCGATGTAGACAAATTAGATGAATAACGATTCGCACAGGCAAGCAATGCTTTAGCCCCTATGGGTAAAATTACCTTGGCTAATGTTTGCTATTTGGTAAGAATTTATAGACAAACACAGAAATGTGCTGAGTCATGCCTACACCAACGTACAACTGTCATTCCTCATATCTCTCTTCCTCATGTCTCTTTTACATGCATGTTGAAAAGGCTCTCTGCCTTTTTCTTAGATATATTTTTTTCAAATGTTTACTTGGCTACTTTACCCATGACTTCCTTAAGTATGGGGTTTGTACAGTTTGTTCTAGTAAATGTGTAGACTATAACTGCATTATTCCTTGTCACTCTTGTCCCTATGTTACCACTGTCTATATTATGTCATTGCAGGAATGTATTGCACACCCTCTGTTCCTCAAATGTTTAAATTTGCCGTAAATTACTAGCCTCCTCTGGAACGCTTTCTCTCCTGTTAACGTGTCTCAAGGGGCGACGCCGACAAGCTGTGATATTTACTGGCTGAGAAACCCACGTACTGTATTAATACAAATACACAGCATGCATAGCACCCAGCATAGGGTAGAAAACAACAACCCCTTTCAAATGCATGGTCCTGCCCAACAGAAAGCATTTAAACGCTCCCTGTGACAAATGTGCACTGCAGCTCAGATTAGCATAGCTGATACATGTGTTTTCCCTTATTAATAATGAAGGGGATCAAAATAGAAGAGAGATGGGGGTTTGTATGCACAATGATGGAGAAACACGTCAACAAACCACTTAGGCCATGCTCACTCCAACACATCGGGTAGGGTTGAGAAAAATCCAATCTTGGTACCAGATACATTTAGGCAAACTGTTTAGACACATGTTGTGAGGTGCCACATAGTCTATGTGATTTCTTTCATGTAGACTGAGATATTTTTTCATTGTGGCTGTCGTCTGCGGATTATCTCAAATCATACCAGCAAGATTCAAAATGGATGAAATTTATTGCCAGTGGAACTGCCCTTGGTAATCAGTGAAACGCAAATGTTTGGGCATTTAGTCAATGGTCTTGAATAAGCATGCAGTTTGACAGATTTCTAGATATACAGTCAGTCACATTTCAAATGAGCTAGCAAGCCTTCAGACATGGACAGCTGAAGCTGATCCTGTTCACACAATCCTGTTCATTTTTGGCTTGACTGAAAACCATTACATTGCACTTTCAGGTTTCAGTGTTCTTTTCATAGATGAAATTTCTAGCAAACCCAAATGGTTTTTTACCTTCACAGCAGCACAGATACAGTTACTACAGGGAGATATATACAGCTACATCATTGTTACCATCAACCACATTGTTTTGTGTTTTTATCAGTAATCTTTTTGAATTATTGTGCAGGAGCAAGACCAGTATGGTGTTCATTTGTAAATAAATAAAAAAATAAATCTCTCTCTCTCTCTCTATATATATCTCATATATATATATATATCTCATATCTCTGGAAGCAATCATTCCCAGTTTAGAGGCAGCGGACATTAATGCAATTAGCCAGCCTGGCAGTTGTTACACTTGGGTTCAGCATGTTTAATGGTTTTATTCACTTTAATGACAAGATATTTGTGTGGATGTAGCTCTGTGAAATGATGATGTCTTTGGTGGGAGGTGAGTGATGGGGTTCTAGTTCATTACATCAGATAGAGGCTGAAGTGAATACATCAATCAGATGGACAGATGGCATGCTGGGATTTATTATTACCTTGTGCAGGTTACTTAGTGTGTATATGGCAGTACTTCAGACAAACAGAGGGGTTTACTCCCATTGTTTTGGCAGCAGATAAGATCTTGCCTAGTCTAACATGGAGGAGGAACGCGCTTTGAAAATCAAAATACTGTTGTGATAAGACGGCCATTGACAGCAGACAGCCAATAGAATTTGCAAGTTTCATTAGGCCTGGAACGTTAAGAATTGGCATGCAGGAGTCAATGTACAGGATTAATTTTAGACAGGGCTGGTTTCAATTCACTAATCCATATCTTCAGAAACATTATTCCAGGGTGTTAGTTATAGGGTATTATACAACGGGTAGGTCTAATGCTGAATGCTGATTGGTTAAAAGCGCATTCCAGCCGGTGTCTATTCCACAAGTTACCACCGGCTAAATCTATGTTGTTAAAATGCTTATTTACTCTGTTCCATCTGACTGCACAATCCACTGTCATCAGCCCTGGCAGGGAAGTTATAAACTTCGTCTCCACTATAAAAAGCATCTTGACTTTGTCTCACATTTCTTTTAGACTAATATTTAGTTGTCAACAGCTGAGATTTGTATAAACATTGCTGTCTGTCTCTCCGACATTTGCAAGATTGTTTCAATATTCAAATTTGATCTCCAACTGTCCCATAGTAATAAACGTGTAGGGGTCGGCAGTCTGACGAGAGAGAGAGAGGTAGGCAGCGTTTCTCAGCCAGTCAAAATCATGAATCAACTGGCCTCATTTTTATGGATATATACAAAGAAAAAAGGTCAAATGAAATGATTGTGTTAGCTGTGTTGTTGGCTAGCTCCTCTGAATAACAGTGTCCTGTAGAGAGAGCACATATTCTATGCCAGTCGGAATCGTGCCTCATTAGCTCATTGTTATGCATGTATCCAAATAAATGTCACTACAAACAGCTTAAACAAATGCAGCTACTGTTGTTATTCTGTCTGCACTGTTTGATGTGACTGTAAGTTAGCCATAGTTAGCCATAAAAGACTGAATGGACGGGTTGAGTCTCTGGCAACCGAACCGAGAGAACGAACAACCAGCCGGCTTGGGTAGTAACCCTAGATTTGTTTCGGGACGATATCTTGTGGAAGAATGAAATGGTATGAATAAATTCATCAATATAATGTTTTTAATTAAAATATGTCAATCATTATTTGAATATGTTGGTAACCTTTTGGATAAAAGTGATAATGCCCTCAAAGCAGGTGTTTGTAGCATATATTGGCAAGGTTCGCGGGTCCTCGACTTCGTATCTGACCAAACAACACCTGTGCCTATATATCCTCAAAGCACCTGCTTCTCGGGCATTATCACTTAATTATGATGTAGCTGGCTCTATAAAACCAATTATTCCAGGGTGTTAGTTATAGGGTAATGTCATGTGGCTGGCTCTATAAAACCAATTATTCCAGGGTGTTAGTTATAGGGTACTGGGATGTGGCTGGCTCTATAAAACCAATTATTCCAGGGTGTTAGTTATAGGGTAATGTGATGTAGCTGGCTCTATAAAACCAATTATTCCAGGGTGTTAGTTATAGGGTACTGTCATGTGGCTGGCTCTATAAAACCAATTATTCCAGGGTGTTAGTTATAGGGTACTGGGATGTGGCTGGCTCTATACAACCAATTATTCCAGGGTGTTAGTTATAGGGTAATGTGATGTAGCTGGCTCTATAAAACCAATTATTCCAGGGTGTTAGTTATAGGGTACTGGGATGTGGCTGGCTCTATAAAACCAATTATTCCAGGGTGTTAGTTATAGGGTAATGTGATGTAGCTGGCTCTATAAAACCAATTATTCCAGCGTGTTAGTTATAGGGTACTGGGATGTGGCTGGCTCTATAAAACCAATTATTCCAGGGTGTTAGTTATAGGGTAATGTGATGTGGCTGGCTCTATAAAACCAATTATTCCAGGGTGTTAGTTATAGGATAATGTCATGTGGCTGGCTCTATAAAACCAATTATTCCAGGGTGTTAGTTATAGGGTAATGTGATGTAGCTGGCTCTATAAAACCAATTATTCCAGGGTGTTAGTTATAGGGTACTGGGATGTGGCTGGCTCTATAAAACCAATTATTCCAGGGTGTTAGTTATAGGGTAATGTCATGTGGCTGGCTCTATAAAACCAATTATTCCAGGGTGTTAGTTATAGGGTACTGTTATGTGGCTGGCTCTATAAAACCAATTATTCCAGGGTGTTAGTTATAGGGTACTGTCATGTGGCTGGCTCTATAAAACCAATTATTCCAGGGTGTTAGTTATAGGGTACTGTCATGTGGCTGGCTCTATAAAACCAATTATTCCAGGGTGTTAGTTATAGGGTACTGGGATGTGGCTGGCTCTATAAAACCAATTATTCCAGGGTGTTAGTTATGGGGTAATGTGATGTAGCTGGCTCTATAAAACCAATTATTCCAGGGTGTTAGTTATAGGGTACTGGGATGTGGCTGGCTCTATAAAACCAATTATTCCAGGGTGTTAGTTATAGGGTAATGTGATGTAGTTGGCTCTATAAAACCAATTATTCCAGGGTGTTAGTTATAGGGTACTGGGATGTGGCTGGCTCTATAAAACCAATTATTCCAGGGTGTTAGTTATAGGGTAATGTCATGTGGCTGGCTCTATAAAACCAATTATTCCAGGGTGTTAGTTATAGGGTACTGGGATGTGGCTGGCTCTATAAAACCAATTATTCCAGGGTGTTAGTTATAGGGTACTGTCATGTGGCTGGCTCTATAAAACCAATTATTCCAGGGTGTTAGTTATAGGGTAATGTGATGTGGCTGGCTCTATAAAACCAATTATTCCAGGGTGTTAGTTATAGGGTACTGTCATGTGGCTGGCTCTATAAAACCAATTATTCCAGGGTGTTAGTTATAGGGTACTGTCATGTGGCTGGCTCTATAAAACCAATTATTCCAGGGTGTTAGTTATAGGGTAATGTGATGTAGCTGGCTCTATAAAACCAATTATTCCAGGGTGTTAGTTATAGGGTAATGTGATGTAGCTGGCTCTATAAAACCAATTATTCCAGGGTGTTAGTTATAGGGTACTGTCATGTGGCTGGCTCTATAAACCCAATTATTCCAGGGTGTTAGTTATAGGGTACTGTCATGTGGCTGGCTCTATAAAACCAATTATTCCAGGGTGTTAGTTATAGGGTAATGTGATGTAGCTGGCTCTATAAAACCAATTATTCCAGGGTGTTAGTTATAGGGTACTGTCATGTGGCTGGCTCTATAAAACCAATTATTCCAGGGTGTTAGTTATAGGGTACTGTCATGTGGCTGGGTCTATAAAACCAATTATTCCAGGGTGTTAGTTATAGGGTAATGTGATGTGGCTGGCTCTATAAAACCAATTATTCCAGGGTGTTAGTTATAGGCTACTGGGATGTGGCTGGCTCTATAAACCAATTGTTCCAGGGTGTTAGTTATCGGGTACTGGGATGTGGCTGGCTCTATAAAACCAATTATTCCAGGGTGTTAGTATTAGGGTACTGGGATGTGGCTGGCTCTATAAAACCAATTATTCCAGGGTGTTAGTTATAGGGTACTGGGATGTGGCTGGCTCTATAAAACCAATTATTCCAGGGTGTTCGTTATAGGGTACTGGGATGTGGCTGGCTCTATAAAACTCTATTAGTTTCACCCTTGGTGAATTTGCAGTTTGAATGTCTACAGGTATGCATGCATGCACGCGCACGCACTGAAACACACACTCACACACACACACACATATAGTACTTATCAGCATTGATGTCACTTGTAAGCATGCAGGCATCTTGTGTCTGATTATGTCCCAGTCCTAGTAATTAACACAGAGCAGCGTGCTGGTCAGAGCACGCTGGTTTTCAGGGTATTAATGGGTAATAAAATAAATCATTCAATTCGCCTGTGACTGTGGGGCAGACTGCCTTCCCGCTGCGAGACGGCTGGAATGAAAGAAACAAGTGTATGCCTGTGTAGATATTTGCCGAAAGGTTGACATGAGGGACACAAGCTATTCTCGCCCCAGGTAGGATGCTGATGACTGAAACACAATGTTTTTCAATTAAATCTACTGCCTAACTAGGGGATTGTTGCAGAGGAATTGGAGGGGACTTTGGCACAATGACAGGGTCTGGTTTTCGTAGTCTTATTAGAGGTATTTCATTAGCCTACTGATTAGGTAGGAAGAAGAGCCATTCACAATTATAACACCAGGCATAGCCCAAGACAATACTGTGACTCAAGTTAAATGTTGCCAAATAGAGAGCTATTCTGTTGGGCTTTGACACGCAAGTTTGTTCAGATAATTCTATTGTAACTATCGTTCTACCAGTTGGATAGTTATAGGCCTACAGTGCATTTAGAAAGTATTCAGACCCTTGACTTTTTCCTCATTCTGTTACATGACAGCCTTATTCTAAAATAGATTTTTTTTAAATCCTCATCAATCTACACACAATACCCCATAATGCAAAAAAAAGAAATACCTTATTTACAGATGAAGTTGGAAGATTACATACACTTAGGTTGGAGTCATTCAAACTAGTTTTTCAACCACTCCACAAATGTCTGGTTAACAAACTATAGATTTGGCAAGTCTGTTAGAACATCTACTTTGTGTATGACACAAAATTCCAGAAAATTATGTCATGGCTTTGGAAGCTTCTGATAGGCTAATTGATATAATTTGAGTCATTTGGAGATGTACCTGTGGATGTATTTCAAGGGCTACCTTCAAACACAGTGTCTCTTTGCTTGACATCATGGGAAAATCAAAAGAAATCAGCCAAGACCTCAGGAAAAAATTGTAGACCTCCACAAGTCTGGTTCATCCTTGGGAGCAATTTCCAAATGCCTGAAAGTACCACGTTCATCTGTACAAACAATAGTACGCAAGTATAAACATCATGGGACCACGCAGCCATCATATCGCTCAGGAAGGAGACGTGTTTTGTCTCCTAGAGGTGAACGTACTTTGGTGTGAAAAGTGCAAATTAATCCCAGAACAATAGCAAAGGACATTGTGAAGATGCTGGAGGAATCAGGTACAAAAGTATCTATATCCACAGTAAAACGAGTCCTATATCGACATAACCTGAATGGCGGCTCAGCAAGGAAGAAGCCATTGCTCCAAAACCGGCAAAAAAAATCCAGACTACGGTTTGCTACTGCACATGGGGACAAAGATCATACTTTTTGGTTAAGTGTCTTCTTGTCTGATGAAACAAAAATTGAACTGTTTGGCCATAATGACCATTGTTATGTTTGGAGGAAAAAGGGGGAGGCTTGAGAGCCGAAGAACACCATCCCAACCGTGAAGCATGGGGGTTGCAGCATCATGTTGTGGGGGTGCTTTGCTACTGGACGGACTGGTGCATTTCACAAAATAGATGACATCATGAGGAATTGAAAATCATGGGGATATATTGAAGCAACATCTCAAGACATCAGTCAGGAAATTAAAGCTTGGTAGCAAATGGGTCTTCCAAATGAACCATGACCCCAAGCATACTTCCAAAGTTGTGGCAAAATGGCTAAAGGACAACAAAGTCAAGGTATTGGAGTGGCCATCACAAAGCCCTGACTTAAATCCTATAGAACATTTGTGGGCAGAACTGGAAAAGTGTGTGCGAGCAAAGAGGCCTACAAACCTGACTCAGTTACACCAGCTCTGTCAGGAGGAATGGGCCAAAATTCACCCAACGTATTGTGGGAAGCTTGTGGAAGGCTACCTGAAACGTTTGAGCCAAGTTAAACCATTTAAAGGCAATGCTACCAAATACTAATTGAGTGTATGTAAACTTCTGACCCAATGGGATGAAATAAATAAAAGCTGAAATAAATCATTCTCTCTTCTATTATTCTGACATTTCACATTCTTAAAGTAAAGTGGTGATCCTGACTGACCTAAGACAGGGAATTTTTACTAGGATTTAAATGTCAGGAATTGTGAAAAACTAAGTTTAAATGTATTTGGCTAAGGTGTATGTAAACTTCCGACTTCAACTGTAAGTATTAAGACACTTTACATTGAGACTCGAAATTGAGCTCAGGCGCATCCTGATCTCATTGATCATCCTTGAGATGTTTTTACAACTTGATTGGAATCCACCAGTGGTAAATTCAATTGATTGGACATGATTTGGAAAGGCACACACCTGTCTATATAAGGTCCCAAAGTTTACAGTGCATGTCAGTGGGAAAACCAAGCCATGAAGTCCAAGGCATTGTCCGTAGAGCTCTGAGATAGGATTGTGTCGAGGCACAGATCTTGGGAAGGGTACCAAAACATTTCTGCAGCATTGAAGGTCCCCAAGAACACAATGGCCTCCATCATTCTTAAATGGAAGAAGTTTGGAACCACCAAGACCCTTCCTAGAGCTGGCCGCCTGGCCAAACTGAGCAATCGGGGGAGAAGGGCCTTCATCTGGGAGGTGACCAAGAACCCGATGTTCACTCTGACAGAGCTCCAGATTTCCTCTGTGGATATGGGAGAACCTTCCAGAATGACAACCATCTCTGCAGAGTGGCCAGACGGAAGCCTCTCCTCAGTAAAAGGCACATGACAGCTCGCTTGGAGTTTGCCAAAATGTACCTATAGGACTCTCAGACCATGAGAAAGAAGGTTGAACTCTTTGGTCTGAATGCAACGTGTCACATCTGGAGGAAACCTGGCACCATCCCTACGGTGAAGCATGGTTGTGACAGCATCATGCTGGGAAGATGTTTTTCATCAGCCAGGGACTAGGAAACTAGTCAGGATGGAGGGAAAGATGAACATACCAAAGTACAGAGAGCTCCTTGTTGAAAACCTTCTCCAGAGCGCTCAGGACCTCCAACTGGGGGCGAAGGTTCACTTTCCAACAGGACAACGACCCTAAGCACACAGCCAAGACAACGCATGAATGTCCTTGACTGGCGCAGCCAGAGCCAGGACTTGAACCCGATCGAACATCTCTGGAGAGACCTGAAAATAGCTGCGCAGTGATACTCCCCATCCAACCTGGCTGTAACGTAAAACAAAATAGGGAGACAGTCAAGGGGTCTGAATAGTTTCCGAATGCACTGTATCTATATTCTGTTTCTCACAGTCAACGTTGTGTTGGAAAATCATTACATTTGTATTGAAAATACATTTTTATCTCATTATTTCATTTGATCACCCTGTTGCTACAGTATTATTTTTGTTGTTGTGAGAAACTGGTCAAATTAAGGTCCTACATATGTATGCTAAATCCTTTGATCTGGCAATTAGTTACCCCACAGACTGACAAACATACCTGCACCCGAGTCTCAGGGTGCTCTGTAAAGCCCAACATAAGGGTCACCAGATTTCAGTTCAGACACATGGGTACTTGAATGCAACAGATGCTAACACAATTAGCCACCGCTCGCAGTTGTGCCACTTTGGCAGTGCAACTCCCACAGTTTTATGAAGACCATGCTCTAAAGCGGACAACAGCTGTGGAGGCTCTGTCAGTAAATGGTGTTAGCTCTTTAATGCGTGAAAAGAGCCCTTCAACCAAACCACATTTCCGAGTCCCCATAGACTGAGACAATATGGATGGAGGAGAGGGGCCTTCCAGAAGGGGGACATGAGAGGATACCACCAGCCAGGCAGGGAGAGCATGCCCTTGAACAGCTATCTTCATTTCCCACTGCCAGCTGCAGCCAGGGTTGTAATTAATGGCGCACAGAATTAGCTGGATTGAGGATACAATTCCTTCGACCCTGTTCGACAGGGAGAGAGTTCCTCTAAATCACACAATGCACAAGATAGGTCTGAGAGAGAGAGAGAGAGAGAGAGAGAGAGATGCCAGTGTAATGATGCATACTGAAATGCAGGGCAATCTGCAGTACATATGTTTGGTTTTGTTTACCTAACATATTGTGGGCTATGCTTTCCAACAGTTACCTGACCTTTCGAAAACCCAAGTTTTGATAACGCTGAATAAATTGATTAGGCCTAATTCTAAATGAAATAGCTAAATTGTAAAATGGTGAGTTGAGTAATTGAATATTTCACCTAAAAATCTATATTAAAGAGATGTCCCGTTATTTAAAACTACCCCGTTGTTTTTTAAACATCCCGTTTTGACTCGACTTGTCAATGTATACATTCATAATAAACTATCTACAGTCCTCAGAAGGCACAGAATTACATTATAACCTGCCATAATTTAGTACAGGGATGGGCAATACCAGTCCTCGGGGTCCGGAGTGGTGTCACACTTTCCCTCCATCCCTAGCAAACACAGCTAATTAAACTAATTATATTCTAAACTCAAGATCATGATTAGTTGATTATTGGAGTCTGCTGTGTTTGCTGGGGCTGGGGCAAAAGTGTGACACCAATTAGGCCCCCGAGGACTGGAGTTGCCCATCCCTGATTTAGTGCATGAAATTACGTGCTCATTCCTGTCATGTCGTGAAGTTAAAAAACATCTGACATTAGAAGTTATATCTAGTAGACCTGGGTAGTAGATTACATTTATCTCTTTCAATGCATTTCTCTGCAAACCAGAAAATGTTGTGCGCTAAAGAGGGCATTGTTGCCACGCAAATACATTAGAAGATCATTGTTAACCTCATCAGAAACACTATGCTCACAACCTGCATCTCCTGAATGGTGCTGCTGGTGTATTTTGTTAGAATTTTGGAATATATTGTGCAATAGGCTATACGGTTTTTCAAAGGCACGCATCCATCCATGTTTGTGAATTGTGACATAACACACCACTTTGATGCACTCGAGAAATTAATACTGCAAAGTTTCACCCACTTTTTAGATAAAGTACAAAAATATTGACCTTTATGTTGTGTCAACCATCCAAATCAAATAATTCTGTATTTCCACCTTCTGTCTTTAGAAACTTTCACACACATATTCCATGATATGGGGTAATCTAATGTAGGCAACACACTGTATCTGTTGATTGCCAGCAATCATCATTCATATAATCGATACATGGCTTTCAAGAAGTAGGATAATTGATGCAAACATATATAAGTATACATTTTCTGTTGTATAAAATTGCATATGATCACATTCGCTTGCACTTTTGCGATACTCGTCAGATGAGACCATACACCTACAACGGGAGCCTGCAAAAACCGAACTTGATGGACAATGTTGATTAGCTGGTGGAATGATTTCCAAAGAGGTCTCAAGGTTAAAGTGGGAGGTGAGATCAGGTCAGCATAGTATTGCCCAATGAGGTTGTGGGGTGAGCCCAACATACACACTCCACATGAAAACCAAAGAGTTTTGGACGAGCTCCAGACGAGCTTCAATGCCATACAACTCTCCTTCCGTGGCCTCCAACTGCTCTTAAATGCACATAAAACTAAACTCATGCTGTTTAACCAATTACTGCCTGCACCTGCCCGCCCGTCCAGCATCACTACTCTGGACGGTTCTGACTTAGAATATGTGGACAACTACAAATACCTAGGTGTCTGGCTAGACTGTAAACTCTCCTTCCAGACTCACATTAAGCATCTCCAATCGAAAATTAAATCTAGAATCTGCTTCATATTTCGCAACAAAGCATCCTTCACTCATGCTGCCAAACATACTCATGCTGCCAAACGATCCATGACTTCAGCGATGTCATTTACAAAATAGCCTCCAACACTCTACTCAACAAATTGGATGCGGTCTATCACAGTGCCATCGATTTTGTCACCAAAGCCCCATATACTATACACCACTGCGACCTGTATGCTCTTGTTGGCTGGACCTCGCTTCATACTCGTCGCCAAATCCACTGGCTCCAGGTCATCTACAAGTCTATGCTAGGTAAAGCCCCGCCTTATTTCAGCTCACTGTTTATCTTGGCCAGGTCGCAGTTGTAAATGAGAACTTGTTCTCAACTAGCCTACCTGGTTAAATAAAGGTGAAACAGAAAAATATATTATAAATGTTCCATGGTTATTTTATTTTCATTATGTTTCAACACTATATTCCCAAAGGTTGTCTAGTCCGGGCGCCGAGAGAGAGAGACACTTTTCCCCACTCCTCATTTCCTGTAACTTGACCAGGGTTGTGGCAGACAGGCTGAGGCTCAAAGACAAATAATCTCAGTCCAGCTGACGTCAGTTAACCTCCAAAACAACTGATGATTGAATGAAAAGCAGTCCCTCTGGGAGCTGTTGCCCTTTGACCCAGGGGATAATGACGAGACTGATTGGTTCTTCTGTCTTTATTCATACTAACTAGCTAGCTACAGAGAGGTGGACTAAGACTGACTGGAACACATTGCTTCACAGACCATGTCTCTGTCATTCTCCTACCCACACAGATGGACCCTTCTCTGTCATTCTCCTACTCTACACAGATGGACTCTTCTCTGTCATTCTCCTACCCACACAGATGGACTCTTCTCTGTCATTCTCCTACCCACACAGATGGACTCTTCTCTGTCATTCTCCTACCCACACAGATGGACTCTTCTCTGTCATTCTCCTACTCTACACAGATGGACTCTTCTCTGTCATTCTCCTACCCTACACAGATGGACTCTTCTCTGTCATTCTCCTACTCTACACAGATGGACTCTTCTCTGTCATTCTCCTACTCTACACAGATGGACTCTTCTCTGTCATTCTCCTACTCTACATAGATGGACTCTTCTCTGTAATTCTCCTACTCTACACAGATGGACTCTTCTCTGTCATTCTCCTACTCTACACAGATGGACTCTTCTCTGTCATTCTCCTACTCTACACAGATGGACTCTTCTCTGTCATTCTCCTACTCTACACAGATGGACTCTTCTCTGTCATTCTCCTACCTACACAGATGGACTCTTCTCTGTCATTCTCCTACCCACACAGATGGACTCTTCTCTGTCATTCTCCTACCCACACAGATGGACTCTTCTCTGTCATTCTCCTACCCACACAGATGGACTCTTCTCTGTCATTCTCCTACCCACACGGATGGACTCTTCTCTGTCATTATCCTACTCTACACAGATGGACTCTTCTCTGTCATTCTCCTACCCTACACAGATGGACTCTTCTCTGTCATTCTCCTACCCACACGGATGGACTCTTCTCTGTCATTCTCCTACCCACACAGATGGACTCTTCTCTGTCATCCTCCTACTCTACATGGATGGACTCTTCTCTGTCATTCTCCTACCCTACACAGATGGACTCTTCTCTGTCATTCTCCTACTCTACACAGATGGACTCTTCTCTGTCATTCTCCTACCCACACGGATGGGCTCTTCTCTGTCATTCTCCTACTCTACACAGATGGACTCTTCTCTGTCATTCTCCTACTCTACACAGATGGACGCTTCTCTGTCATTCTCCTACTCTACACAGATGGACTCTTCTCTGTCATTCTCCTACTCTACACAGATGGACTCTTCTCTGTCATTCTCCTACTCTACACAGATGGACTCTTCTCTGTCATTCTCCTACTCTACACAGATGGACTCTTCTCTGTCATTCTCCTACTCTACACAGATGGACTTTTCTCTGTCATTCTCCTACTCTACACAGATGGACTCTTCTTTGTCATTCTCCTACTCTACACAGATGGACTCTTCTCTGTCATTCTCCTACCCTACACAGATGGACTCTTCTCTGTCATTCTCCTACCCACACAGATGGACTCTTCTCTGTCATTCTCCTACTCTACACAGATGGACTCTTCTCTGTCATTCTCCTACTCTACACAGATGGACTCTTCTCTGTCATTCTCCTACCCACACAGATGGACTCTTCTCTGTCATTCTCCTACCCTACACAGATGGACTCTTCTCTGTCATTCTCCTACCCACACGGATGGACTCTTCTCTGTCATTCTCCTACCCTACACAGATGGACTCTTCTCTGTCATTCTCCTACCCACACGGATGGACTCTTCTCTGTCATTCTCCTACTCTACACAGATGGACTCTTCTCTGTCATTCTCCTACTCTACACAGATGGACTCTTCTCTGTCATTCTCCTACCCTACACAGATGGACTCTTCTCTGTCATTCTCCTACCCACACGGATGGACTCTTCTCTGTCATTCTCCTACCCTACACAGATGGACTCTTCTCTGTCATTCTCCTACTCTACTCAGATGGACCCTTCTCTGTCATTCTCCTACCCTACACAGATGGACTCTTCTCTGTCATTCTCCTACTCTACACAGATGGACTCTTCTCTGTCATTCTCCTACTCTACACAGATGTACTCTTCTCTGTCATTCTCCTACTCTACACAGATTGACTCTTCTCTGTCATTCTCCTACCCTACACAGATGGACTCTTCTCTGTCATTCTTCTACCCACACAGATGGACCCTTCTCTGTCATTCTTCTACTCTACTCAGATGGACTCTTCTCTGTCATTCTCCTACTCTACTCAGATGGACCCTTCTCTGTCATTCTCTTACCCTACTCAGATGGACCCTTCTCTGTCATTCTCCTACCCACTTTGTAGGCCTTTGTTTAATTAAAACATGTATCTAAGATGTTTTTATCCATGTGGACTCCCAGGAAAATCCCTTCCCCGTGATGGATCTAACCTGGTTGTCATGGCCGGGGCTTTACATGAAATGTGCCAGTGTATACTGTAGGTCAGAGATAGCCAACCCTGGTCATGTTTTTGATTTAACTGACCTGGAAGACCAGGTGTGTTGAATTTAGGCAATCACTGAACTGATCAATTAGCTCAGTTGGTCAGGTGTGGTGCCTAGTTGGAACAAAAATCCTGCGGTTAAGGGCGACAGGTAGCCTAGCGGTTAAGAGCGGCAGGTAGCTTAACGGTTAAGGACAACAGGTAGCCTAGTGGTTAAGGGCAGCAGGTAGCCTAGAGGTTAAGGGCGGCAGGTAGCCTAGCGGTTAAGGGCCTGCAGGTAGCCTAGCGGTTAAGGGCGTCAGGTAGCTTAGCGGTTACGGGTGGCAGGTAGGCCTAGCGGTTAAGGGCTGCAGGTAGCCTAGTGGTTAAGGCCGCTGGTTTGAATCCCAAAGCCGACTAGGTGAAACCCTAATTGCTCCTGTATGTTACTCTGGATCAGAGTAAATGCTTATTCTTCAATAGTATTTTGCTGATTTGTCTGGAAAACCTAAAGTATTAGGCCTTATGTAAAGATTTATAGGTTTTAACTTAGTCACAAGATGGCACTAATGCCTTTTCAGCTCTCTGACGCTTTTACAGTTAATGAGAATCCATCCTGCCTGGGGAGAAAAAACCCTGTAATGCCAGTTATGCTAATTAGGCAATATGGTGTAAGTCTCATCACAGGAAGTAAGGAGGTTGTGACAAATATCCTACTTGTCAAGTTCTACCAGTTTCTGTTCACAGCTTAACGAATTAAGCATGGAACAATCTGATAGATCTGCACAGTGAGTCACTATTTTATCTCCTCTGTCAACAGGGGAAGCTAACACTGCAATTAATTCTTCCTTTAATTATTTAATGTACATATACCCCTTCTGAAAATAATGAATAGGAGGCTCTTACTTAGCCAGGGGAGCAAAGTGCTTTTTTATTTAACTAGGCAAGTCAGTTAAGAACAAATTATTATTTTCAGATGATGGCCTAGGAACAGTGGGTTAACTGCCTGGTTCAGGGGCAGAATGACAGATTTGTACCTTGTCAGCTTGGGGATTTGAACTTGCAACATTTTGGTTGCTAATCCAACACTCTAACCACTAGGCTACACTGCTGCCCCAAATTTAGGAATAGGAATACAGTGCCTTCCAAACATATTACACCTGTTGACTTTTTCCACATTTTGTTGTGCTACAAAGTGTATTTAATTGTCTTTTTTTTGTCAACGATCTACACAAATTACTCTGCAATAACAAAGTGGAAGAAAAACATCTATTATTATTATCTACATTATATTCAACAAAAACACTAGTATACCTTGATTAGATACATATCAGCTGTGAAACTTTCTGATTAAGTCTCTAAGAGCTTTCCACACCTGGATTGTGCATCATTTGCCCATTATTCTTTTCAAAATTCTTCAAGCTCTGTCAAATAGTTTGTTGATCATTGCTAGACGACCATTTTCAGGTCTTGTCATAGATTTTCAAGAAGATTTATCAAAACTGTAACACTCAAGAACATTCACTGTCTTCTTGGTAAGCAACTCCAGTTATTTTTTTTACCCATCTAACAATAGGTGCCCTTCTTTGCGAGGCATTAGAAAGACTCTCTGGTTTTGTGGTTGAATCTGTTGTTTGAAATTCACTGCTCAATTGTGGGAGCCTACAGATAATTGTGTGTGTGGGGGTACAGAGATGAGGTAGTCATTCAAAAATCATGTTAAGAGATATTCTTGCACACAGAGTGAGTCCATGCAAGTTATTATGTGACTTGTTAAGCACATTTTTACTCCTGAACTTACAGTATTTACTCTTGCCATAACAATGCGGTTGAATACTTATTGACTCAAGACATTTCAGCTTTGAAATTTTAATTAGTTTGTAAAAATGTTGAAAAACATTCCACTTTGACATTATGGCGCATTCTGTGTAGGCCAGTGACAAAACATATCAATTGAATCAATTTTAAATTCAGGCCGTAACACAACAACATGGAAAATGTGGAAAAAGTCAAGGGGTGTGTATACTTTCTGGAGGCACTGTATGTTTAATCAAACCAGTAATTTTCTCAAAAAGGAATAATCGTTAATTCCAGAATTAATAGGCTTATAGGTCCCTGAGGAGAAAAGTAGTTGTCGAACGGGAGCAACTGAAAGGTTTTAAAACCGTTGCCATGGGCAATGTTGTTGTTGTTTAGAAAATAAGTCCCATTTAAAGGATGCGCCAAACCACTCTACTGTTTTTCTTTTCATAATCATGCAGTAACTAAGACTTACTATAACTGTGGTATGTGGTTGTCTCACCTAGCTATCTTAAGATGAATGCACTAACTGTGAGTCGCTCTGGATAAGAGCGTCTGCTAAATGACTAAAATGTAAATGTAAAATGTCAAGTGCTGTGGAGGAATCCCAAGGGGATGATGGGTAGATGCCTTCTGTTTCGGTCTTTTGTTGACGGGGTGCATGTGTCGAGACGACGCTGCCAATGGGCTGGACTTGAACTGACTCCACGCCCACTCTCTCACCCGGAAAGATATACATGGGCAATGGAGTGAGAAAAGCCTGTGTTCAGGCACCATCTGGTCCACGATGGATCCAAGTAAAGATCTCCATGCCACATGAACATTTCATGGAAGAGAACCTCTAGGGGATTCATTCCCAACCTTGGCTTCATCTGAACCCAAATGTCCCTCTTGTATAGCCAAACTGAAATATCACCAGAGAAGTAATCGTCTCTCAGGCCACTGAATAGCACTCGTGTTCCCATTGACCCTACTTGATCATTCTGTTTTTCCCAGTGATAAAGTTGAGTCTAGGGATCACAAAACCTTAAAGGGGTGTTGTTCCATAAAATCTTTGCCAAAATGTAATACTCTACCTGTGCCTTTGGACACTTCATATTGTTGGTAGCCAAGTGGAAGGTACAGTTAAATCATATTTAATGTTGTTTCCATTCCTCTGAGGTATAGCCTACTTGTATTTTATGTTTACCCTATTAAAGACCTGTCTATGTCTCACCATGCTTTCAGCTCTTAGCTACCTCAGACCTGGTTCTTGTAGAATATGTGTTTCTTCTGTTACTTAGATGGGGCACCCGGGGAGAATGTCCTGGTAAAATGGTAGGGCTGGAGGTTTGCCTCTTAAAACATTATTCACTTAAGTGTTTCCAATATTGTCTTACATTTTCTTGGAAATCTGTGTTTTCTAAAGAGGATGGAGGCACACTCTCATCTTTGTTTGCAAGTTAACATCTACGAGCCTTGAAAATGCCATGTCTGTTGCTGGCATTATTTAATTATTGAGTCAGATATTTCCATGAAATCTCAAAGAAGAAAAAGGAACCGGTAGTGTAATGATGATACAGAAAGGCATTAGTAGCTTACCTGTTCAGTACCTGTTCACTGCCAGTAATATCCTATATTTTCACAGACTGCAAAAATGTGCAGGAAATAGTTGATTATTATCACACGTAGGCTACGTTTGTGTTCATTCTGTCCTTAAAGCCGCTGGGTGTCAAATTACTTCGGTAACTACAATTTTTCCTGCTGCGATATCCAATCAATGTCAATATTAAATCATATTTATTAGATACAATTAACACTGCTACTCATGAAACAATGTCTTCTCTATACTGAGAAGTTACCTCACAAAAAAAGAGTGAGATCAATGCCTTTGATGTACTATATGTTGAAATAAATACGATTTCATTCAGTGCTTCACTTCAATGCTACAATATGCTGTGACATTTTTTGCATCGACGTTTATCACATTTTGGGTGTTGAGTGGATATTTTGGTGTTTCTGCAGAACATTTCAAATAACCTTCTATTGAAACCGAGGTTTATTCAATGCAAACAACTGTAAAGGATCAACAACCATTTTATTTTTCATGCTGAACCCAGATGTGAATGACATAAATTGCCACAGATAACCCTGAGGGAAATCACATTTGGACCCGCTGTTCATTCAACTTTACAGCGCTCTCTCGGACCATCGTACCTGCCCCCATTTTACACTGCCACGATACGACTGAGTCACAATGAAAGGCGGCCCTGTGTTCTCTGTGTTATTGGATGACACCGCCGTAATCCTCCAGTTAATTAACCTCTGAACCCTGACACCAGACGGCTCTCATGCTGATGCTGACTGCTCATTCATACAGCCTTGTTTCTGTTTTAAATGATTTTCCCTGGAAGTGGCTCTCTAATAAGTACTCATACGACACAGTATGTTTAATTACCCCAACTCTTGAGGGTAGTCAGTGAAAGCAATGTTGAGCAGTGAACATTGTCTGTGTTTTTTCATATGTAAAGTAATAACAGGAGTATGTGAAGGGTAGCTTCCAGCTGTATAGTGGGTGTCAACATGTGATTGTATTCCTATGTGCAGATAATGACGCATACCTTTAAATCTTCTGCCTCTGTGTCAGTTGGACTAAAAATAAAGAGAAAACAGAAGCTTTGCTTTGGTCTCATCATATCTGATTTGATTCTCAAAGTGTGCACTTGTACTGTCTGTGTAAAAAAGGTTTCGAAGGTACAGTATGATCTGTCTGTCTGGAAGTTTGTTGGCAGTGCTCTGTCATTCAATGCTGCGGCCGAGGATTCACAAAATCATTGAAAGGTCTTGTGTCACTGGCCTTTTCTGTAAGCCAACTACTTAATCTGGTCACTTATGTAAGAGAAAGGGGCGTCGTGACACACACACACACACACACACGCACACACACATTTGTTAAGCACCAGGAACATTTTTGTGCTTCCTTTCCCCTTATAGAATCTGACCAAAGACTGAATTAATTCCTTGAAAAGGACACATTCAAAAGTCTCATTCCTTTTAGAATGGAAGGTTAATGAAAGTAAGATTGCTCTTCCATGACTCACTGTACTGCAACAACAGAGGATTTACTGCTTCATGTATATCCATAATGAAGGAATAATTCTAGCTGTACTGTACATGTGTGTACATATTTTTTAGAATGAAGTGACTGGCCTTAGCTCAAGTTAATCATTGGTATATATGCATTAACAGTGTAACATGTAAGAAGGTGAGGGCACTGAGATCCTGCCAATCAGTAGTTGCCAGACTCAAAAATAGACTTTCTGTACATGGAGGCAGATGTCAGCATAGCAGTAGGTCCCCAGAGAGAGTCAATGCTTCTGTATTCAAAATCCTCTGACCCTCCACATCTTTCTTGTAGGTGCAGTTAAAAGTAGGAGTCCTTATAGAGAGACACTATGTATTGTCAGCTTGTGGAGAAGAGGGAGACTTGACCTGAGACTAAAAGACTGACTGAATATTGATTACAGGGTCTGATTGACACTCTAATCTCCTCCTGTTATCTGTCCTGGAAGTAAAGCCAGGGAGGTGAGGAAGAACTGAACCCTTGAAAATCCTGGGAGGTCTGTGTGTTGACTTATGGGGCCATGCACTCTGGCAGCTGGCCATCCAGTTATCAGTCTCGGGTGGCAGGTGAGCCTGGCGTGAAAGGTAACTCGGGAGCAGCATTGGGTTGCCCACTGAGACATGTAGAGGAGGGCAGACCTGACAGGGCTTTTTTTTTGTAATCCTAGCACATGATGCATACCAGAGGGGGTGAGACTGAATGCTCCTCTCCGCAATGGGCTCAACACTCTTGCCAGAGCTGACCTAGTTCCATTTTAGAAAAACAATACTGGAAGAGCTCCAAACAGCATTACAATTCTGCCAATCCAGGACATGGAGAAGGAGACGATTAGAATGAGATGAATCCATCTCATTCTAATCCAACTTGCTACCCTTCTCTTTTGACTATCAAAACCTACAGGGCAAGACAACTGCCCTTATTCAAATCACACCTCCAGATGTCAAAGGGCAATGTTGTAAGCCAATGCAGCAATTACATCAAAATTAATGAAGCTGTCAAGGCTATATTTAGTAGTATGCCCATGCCATGACTTCCATTTAATTTAGGCCTAATTTGTTCCTTTACCTTCTCCGTCCTCATGAGCTTTCACCGTAGGAGAGAAGTGCAGACTTCTGAAGTCACAGTTAACACTTTTAGTGACAGTGTCATTTTCACTCTGTGAATATCTGCTTGATACGCCATGCTTTAGCATATTAATCAGGCCCATCTGTGCATAGTTCATACCCCCTCATCACCTTTTGACTTTAGGATCAGAACAAGGGGGAAACCATACCATTGAGAGTAATTGATTCAGTATGTCATAAAGTCTGCGATGTTGGTCACCTTTGGTACTTTTGTATTCTACCATCACAAAGCCACCATGGTCTGTGACAGCCAACAGACCC
Organism: Oncorhynchus keta; assembly: GCF_023373465.1. NCBI lineage: Eukaryota > Metazoa > Chordata > Actinopteri > Salmoniformes > Salmonidae > Oncorhynchus > Oncorhynchus keta. The sequence continues at coordinate 15,962,486 of NC_068444.1, read as the reverse complement.
TGGGATCATTATAAGGGGCTCAAGGTGTATTAGAATTCCTCATGGCCTGATAGTAGAATCACCAAGGCACATCTAACCATCCCTCTCACTGCAGCGCTGTGCATCATGTTTCTCTGTGGTGTCATAAAGAGTACATTGCAAGATGAAAAATGATGAGCCCGTGATGTAATTTTCCTCACATAATTCCTTTGATTTTCATCTCACGGTCCTTCAGCATTTTGACAAAGCATGACACAGCATTTTGATGGCACTCAATTCGAAGTATGATATTTGCAATTTGCCTATTCATAAAGGCATAATGGACACACATCAACAATACTGCTACATCAATGATTTGCTATCACTTTATTTTACAGTGCTGTTCCCACTGGTATTTGAAAATATTCTGGTACTTTCTTAACCTGATTCAACACAATAGTTAACTACCTGGGACCAACCAGTGCCCAGGGGTTTTGATTTAGTGAATACGTACCAATGAAAAAAACATTGTGTAACTGTCATTTTACCATGCAAAATAAAAGGTCATTTCTGTACCGTAAAATAAAGTGCCACCAGTTATTTAGTTACTGTATTATAGTATACTGTCCTATAGTAAATTAATCCAATGTTTATATGCAGGGGTGAAAAGTAGATTTTCTTCACGCTACAGGACCTCCTGCGCGTGTACCAAAAAAAATAAAAATGGCAAAAGAGTGGTCCTGTACGTTCTGCCCGGGAAAACCCCGGCTAAACTAGAATATTGTTCTTCAGGGGTCGGCAATAGGTTTGGCTTTGGGCCAATTGATTTCTCAGCTAAAAATCGGAGGAAGAGTGTAACGCTCGTTGAAATGGGTAGACCAAGGCGTAGCGTGATTTGGGTTCATCATATTTTATTTAAATGTGAACCAGCAGCAAAACAATAAAGAGAAACAAACGTACAGCCTTGTAGGGCTCAAAAGCAACAATACAAAAACAAGATCCCACAAACAACAGGTGGGAAAATGCTGCCTAAATATGATCCCCAATCAGAGACAACGATAGACAGCTGTCTCTGATTGGGAACCATACCAGGCCAACATAGAAATACAAAAACTAGACTACACATAGAAATAATAAACTAGAACACCCCCCAGTCAAGCCCTGACCTACTCCACCATAGAAAATAAAGGCTTTCTATGGTCAGGATGTGATGTTTACTATAGGACAGTATACTATAATACAGTAACTAAATAACTGGTGGCACTTTATTAGTAGCCCAATTCATAAGCCTATGCTACAAATTAAACACAAATTAAACACATCTGACTCACTACCAAGTGCCAAGCTTCCTCTGGAAGCAACATCAGCACAATAACTGTTTGTCGGGTTCCATAGCCCAGCAACCGCACACAAGCCTAAGATCCCCATGTGCAATGCCAAGTGTCAGAGGGGTGTAAATCTTGCCGCCATTGGGCTCTGGAGCAGTGGAAATGCGTTCTCTGGAGTGATAGATCATGCTTCACCATCTGACAACCCTATGGACGAATCTGGGTTTAGCGGAAGCCAGGAGAACGCCACCTGCACGAATGCATAGTGCCAACTGTCAAGTTTGGTGGAGGAGGAATAATGGTCCGGGGCTGTTTTTCATGGTTCAGGCTAGGCCCCTTAGGTCCAATGAATGAATATCTTAACGCTACAGCATACAATGACATTCTAGACAATTCTGTGCTTCCAATTTTGTGGCAACAGTTTGGGGAAGGCCCTTTCCTGTTTCAGCATAGCATTGCCCCCATGCACAAAGCGAGGTCTATACAGAAATGGTTTGTCAAGATCGGTGTGGAAGAACTTGACTGGCCTGCACAGAGCCCTGACCTCAACTCCATCGAACACCTTTGGGATGAATTGGAACGCAGACTGTGAGCCAGGCGTAATCGCCCAACATCATTGCCCGACCTCACTAATGCTTTTGTGGCTGAATGAAGTCCTCTCAACGTTCCAACATCTAGTGGAAAGCCTTCCCAGAAGAGTGGAGGCTGTTATAGCAGCAAAGGGGAGACCAACTCTATATTAATGCCCATGATTTTGGACTGAGATGCTCAACGAGCAGGTGCCCACGTACTTCTGATCATGTACAGTAGTGTAGCCGCCTGGGTTTTAACATCTCTTTTCAGAAAGTGACAAGCTCAATTAATAGGGACAGAATAGCAAAGTACATTTTTTGTGTACTCGAATATTGAAGGCCACAGCTCAGCTTCGGAATGTAATAGAGATTAATCAATATATCTATTATGTATCAGAGTAAAGTCTTTTCTGGGCATTTTAAAGCTTGTTTCTAGCATAAGGCATCACGGACTTCAGCGTTGTTATAGAACGCTTTATATTATCTAACAATATGTGTCCTTTTCGCCCTGTTCTTTAAGAAAGGATATGTCATACCCTCATTCAATTTGAGCCCTGGTTTTAACCAAACACATCAAGCCCTCTCAGACTACACAGAGTGCATGGTGACAGTACTGGAGGATTTGGCTGTACCGACAAATCTATGGATAGCATAATTGCGTCTGTCAAACAGGTAGGCCTACCTCTTATTTTTTGAATAGGAAGAAATAGGCTCCAACAAAGCCCTCCTGTTGTTAGTGAAGTCAAATTAAAATGAAAGCAATTGTTGAAATGAATTACTTTCAGCACAATTTACTGTCCACCTCTTGTTTGATTATGCCGTAGCAACTCCACAGTTGATGTCTGCCCATTTTGCCTTTTTAGTTAACTTTCTCCTGCACTCTCTCTGCTCATTAATAAGTTAATGATTTAAAAAGTGTCTGTCACATGACATTGTAATATGTTTGGTCTCCAGTCTAGGGGCTACAGAAGAACATCATAGGGTACTACTCTTTCTACCTTAGGCTTCATAATTGATGTTAAATTAATTTGATGGAGCTTTGGTGGAGCGCTGCAGCGCTGTGTCTCTCCAACAGCACCCTGGAGGGATGCGCTGAGTATGGACAAGCTAAATATTTTGCACCCCTGCGTTTGACAAAGTGGGCACTGCTTATCACGGGGCAGCGTCAGCGCTCACCTATATAGCCCCAATTCCACTGGGTGAGAGAAGTTATCATTGTTTTGTGGCAGAATAATGTGACGTGTAGTGGCTTCCTTTCGTCTTTACCATGGCCACTGCCCAAGCCTGAAGCGGGGTTGTTTGGTACGCATACAGTCCACACTCAAGGTTTCCAAACGGCCAAACATTCAATGACATCCAGGGATATGGTGCAACAAAAATGTTTCTTCTTCTTATATCTAACAAATAAATTATTCTCCAATCAACTTAAAGCATAGATGACTTTATATGGAAAATACATATTATGACCTGTCTGTATGTCTGTACGGTCAAAAAACTATACCGCTCCCGCATCTAGCAAGGACTCTCCCTCTCCCGAAGGCCCAACTTCCTGCCTTTATCCTAACACACTTACCACAATACAATGAATAGGCAAGAGGGGGGGCCAAAAACTAAGTTACACTAACAACAAATGAATATATCTCAATCAGGTAAATATAAATCATAAAGGTACGTACCTAATATTTCATCATTTACATTAATATTTAATATATTTACACAAATATACATGGAGCTCCATATGTTCGGTCTTTTATACAAATATGTCCAAATCGGCTCTAACATACCGGCCCCTAATTGTTGACTGCACTGAATGCACAACAATTACTTTCAAACGTAGAGCCAATACACAAAACATTCTATACCAGAGCACTATTGCAGTTCATAGCTATATACAAATATACAAGGTGCCATATAGGAAAATAGTCCATAGATCTCAGTCTGAGTTGAAGTGTAAAGGTGTTCAACTTCGAAAAATGTCAAGAGTTTGACGTCCAAAAATGTATGACATCAAAGAATGTAAGAGTACGACATCAACGAATCAGAGGTGCACGTGATTCTAAGATGGAGCACTGTGTGTGTGTGTGTGTCACTCCGTCACCTCAAGGAGCAGACAGAGTTTATTGATAGGTCTCTGTAAGATACTGGTCTTAGTCTTAACCATGACGCTCCGGACAAGACCTTTGTCCCCTGGCAAAGCCTCCACCACACGCCCCATTAGCCAAGAGTTCCTTGGGGCGGTGTCATTGACGATGACCACGAGGTCACCAGGACTGAAGTTTCTCTTAGTTTTGTTCCACTTGTTCCGCTCCTGCATAAGTGGAAGATACTCCCTGATCCATCTCTTCCAGAAGAGGTCAGTGATATATTGTACTTGCTTCCATCTCCTTCGTGAGTATAGGTCGCTTCTCTGGAATAGTCCTGGTGGCAGGACTGGCTTAGCTTTCAGATGAAGCAGATGGTTCGGAGTCAGGCTTCTAGATCATTAGGGTCATTTGTTACAGTAGTGATTGGTCTGTCGTTCATAATCGCCTCAACTTCACACAAGGCTGTCTGCAAAGCCTCATCATCCAGTACTCGCTCTTTAAGGACTGAATAGAGGATCTTTTTCACCAGTCGGATCAACCTCTCCCATACCCCCCCCCCCATGGTGGGCTCCAGAGGGAGGGTTGAATGACCATGTCACTCCTTCCTTCAGTAATTCATTTTGAATCTTGTTGTGATCCAGCTCTTTCATAGCTTCTCCTAGCTCTCTGTGTGTTCCAACAAAGTTGGTGCCATTGTCTGTTCTGATACTTGTTACTGGGCCCCTTCGACAGATGAACCTGCGCAGGGCATTGATGCAGGAATCAGTATCCAGATAACTAGCAACTAGATGGACAGCTCGACTCACAAGGCAAGTAAAGATCACACCATACCGCTTCACATGAACGCGGCCTCGCTTCACCTCTATGGGGCCGAAGTAATCTATGCCCACATGGGTGAAAGGCGGCAAATCAGGTGACACCCGATCTTGTGGAAGGTCGGCCATCTTCTGTTCTCCAGCTCTGGCTTGCATCCGCCTGCAAAAGACACAGCTCTTAAGGATCTTCTTTGCTAAAGAGTTGGCACAGGGTATCCAATATCGCTGGCGAAGTCTAGAAAGCATGTGATCTCTCCCAGAGTGGCCAACCTGCTCATGGATGTGGAGTAAGATCAGTCTAGAGGTGTAGGAGTCTTTGGGCAGGATCATAGGATTCTTTAGTTCCGTAGGCATAGCAGCTTTGCTTAACCTTCCTCCTACTCTCAGAATGCCATTGTCAACAATTGGATCAAGCTTACAGATTGAGCCACTTCTCTTGGCACATTGTATTCCTTTCACAACTAGTGCAATTTCTTGTTTAAAGTGCTGCTGTTGTTCAAATCGGATGATGACCTTTTCTGCTTCATCTAGGTCATCCACAGACAGATTTTATTTTCCAAACGTCAGTTTGAACTTGTCAATTTGTTCCTTCAGTGGGTTTGTCAGACTCTGATCTGGTCTTGGATCGGTTTGAGAGAGAATTTTCCTTTTCTGGCTTAACTGTAGAAGACGTTTCTTCAGTTTCAGCATCCAGGCAACTGCTTTCTTCAAGCTGTTCCATGTTGAATAGTACTCAATCAGTTTGCTGGTTGGACTCTTTTCTTCCACACTTGTATGGTTTACGATTACGTCTTTTCTCACCTCTGGATCATCCGGAGGGATGGAGCCAAGCACCTCGGGGACTTTCGGCCATTGAGTTTCTATTTTGTCCAGGAATTCTGGTCCTTTGCGCCATCTCTTTGAGTTCAGGAACATTTCAACGTATAATCCTCTTGAGGCAGCATCGGCTGGGTTGTGTTTTGAGTTCAAAGACCTCCACTGTTTTGCTTTTGATAGGTCACGGATCATAGCAACCCTATTAGCCACAAAGGTATGGAATCTCTTGGTATCATTGCGGATGTATTTTAGCACAGACTGGCTGTCCGTCCAAAAGGTTGACTCTTCAAGTTCAGTCTGGAGCTCCAACCTTAACATCCTGTCCACTCGCACTGCCAATGTTGCTGCAGCAAGTTCCAATCTGGGTATTGTCATCTGCTTGAGTGGAGTCCCCCTTGATTTCCCCAGTATGAATGCAATGTGAACCTTTTCCATACTGTTTGTGAGCCTAAGGTAACTTGCCGTGCCATAAGCTTGTTCACTTGTATCACCGAAGTGATGCATCTGTGCAGTCTTGACCAAAGTTCTCAGGCATCATACACCTGTCTATCTGGAATCTGGAGAGCTGGTCCAGCTCTGAGAGCCATCTCTGCCATGAAAGAGAGTGTTCTTCAGGGATGACTTCATCCCATCCACACTTTAGCTTGCAGAGCACTTGAAGAATTTGCTTAACCTTTAATACAAATGGGGCGAGGAAACCTAATGGATCATAAATAGAGCTGACAGTTGAGAGAATACCTCTTCTTGTAAGGGGTCTGTTCTTGAAAGTGACTCAGAAGGTAAATGCATCACTTTCAATGTTCCATCGGATTCCAAGTGCTCTTTCAACAGGCAGCTTTTCTCTGTCCAGGTCCAGTTCTTTTATCTGCTTGGCTTTGTGTTCATCAGGGATAGAAGCCAGCACAGTGCTGCTTGGTCAATTTGAACCCACCCTGAGAGCACACATCCCTGAGGTTTTTCGTGAGAGCTATGGCTTGTTCTTCTGTGGCCACTGACTTGAGGCAGTCATCAACATAGAAGTTGGACTTGACTGTTTGAATTACCTCTTCATCGTACCTCTCACAGTTGTCTTCTGCAGTCTTTCGCAGTGCAAAGTTTACACAACTTGGAGAGGATATAGCACCGAAAAGATGTACCGTCATTCTGTACTCCTCCAATCTTTTGTTAGTATCACCATCCGGCCACCATAGGAATCGCAGGAAGTTTAAGTAATCTTCATGGACACGTACTTGATGGAACATTCCTTCGATGTCTGCCATCATGGCAATGTGCTCTTGCCGAAATCTTAGCAAGACTCCTATAAGCGTGTTTGCCAGGTCAGGGCCTTGAAGGAGTTCACTGTTAAGAGATATACCTTTATAGGATGATGAACAGTCAAACACTACTCGTATCGTTCCTTTGCGCTTATGGTGAACGCCATGGTGTGGTATGTACCATATCTTGCCTTTCTCTCTGAGGAGCTGTTCTTGTGTTACCTTCTCGGCATAACCTTTTGTTATCATCTCTTCCATGAAGCCTTTGTACTCTGCAGCGTAACCTTTGTCCTTCTTGAATTTCCTGATGATATTTAGAGCCCGCTGCTTTGCCATGTCACGATTGTTTGGCAGGACTACATCTTTTTTGCGAAAGGGCAACGGTAAGTAGTAGTGATGGTCTTTGAGGGTTATGGAACTTGATACGATCTCCATAAACCTACGATCCTCAGCGGGCATCTCACTTTTCTCTTCATACCCTCTCTCAGGGAAGTCATGGTTGCACTGATTTACAAGAAGAACCCCCAGGTCGGCAATTGAGATACGATGGGCCATCACCGTAGGATGCCCAGATTCTTCTGCCATGGTACAATTGTTCATCACCCATCCAAAGAGGGTTTTCACTGCATACGGTCCGTTGCCTTGGCTATTTATGATTTTCCATGGTTCCATTGCCTTTGGAGCATTTACGCCAATCAGGAGTTCGACGTCGGCGTCAATTTCCTTCAACTGAACTTCTTTCAGGTATGGCCACCTTTTGAGATCTTTCTGAGTGGGAATGTTCTCTCTTGTCACTGGGATCTTATTTTGGGTGTAGACCTTTGGTAATGCAAGAAATGTGTCACCTTCCACATTGCCAATCTCTAATCCAGATATCTCAAAGGTCTTGGTAGGACTCTCCTGCCCCATTGTGCGTAGCAGAATTTCAGTCTCACTGCCTTTAGCTTGCAACTGCCTCATGAATCTCTCCGTACAAAATGTTGCTGAGCTACCAGAATCAAGAAATGCATAGGTTAACGTAGACTTGCTTCCATTTGCCATCTTTACTTGAACTGGCACAATCGCAAGTGCACAATCTGTACCGGCCCCGGTATCTTCACCAGCTTCCAGTGAAACAAGAGCAAAGCTGACAGTCTCCTCCTGCTTTACTGCTACACCCCTCGTATATGCCTTCAGAGATCTAAATCTCTCTCTTCCTTCAATGTGCAGGATAGTGGGGTGCTTTCTTTGACATTTCTGACAGGTCATCCTTCTTTTACATTCTTTGCTTAAGTGTCCTCTCATCAAACAGCCAAAACAAAGGCCTTTTGATCTCAGAAACTCAACCTTGGCTTCGTGTGGCTGTGCCTTCACCTGTTGGCAGTCGACCAGGAAATGCTCACCAGCGCAAAATACACATGAGATACTGGGAGCATCAGAAGGGTAGGCGCCTGGTTTCTTGACTTTGACTGTTTGTTCTTTTAGAGGTTTTTCAGAGTCGCAATCTGCCACTATATCTACTGCAGTGGCAAAGCTGCTTCCCCTACACTTGGATTTGAACTGCTGTTTAAAGTCAGCTTCTGTTTTGGTTTTAAAACCCTTTTTGATGGTCAGGGGATCTTGGATATCTCCGTACAACGGATCCTGCAGTATTTTGGCCTGTTTTTCCATGAACGTCACAAGGTCACTGAACTGGGCCCTCAGGTGGCTTCTCTCTAAAATATCACATGCCGTAGACCTCCATTTTTCCCTTAGTTTGTAGGGAAGTTTTGACATGATCAACTTTATGTTGGAGGGAAGATTAAGCTCTTCCATGTTCTGTAGGTCTTGCATAGCGTTACAGTATCCTCTAAGATAGAGTGCATAGCCACCCAGTCCCTTTCCATCATCCGGTTTGATGTGTATCCAGTTCCAAGCTTTTTCCATGTAAGCAGTGGTGACTTTGATTTCATTGCCAAAGTGTTCCTTTAACAACCTCTTAGCCTCTGCATAGCCTCTTCTGGCTTCCATATGCAGACAACTACGGACCAGATCATTGGGCTGACCAGAGGTGTACTGTTCCAGGTAATAGAGCCTATCCTGGTGACTGCTTGTCTTATCTTCTATTCCATGCTCAAATGCACGCATACATGGCCTAAAGTTTAGAGGATCACCGTCAAACATAGGTATCTCCCTAACAGGGAGTGTGGCCTGTTTGTCAGCAATTTCATTCTGCCTTTGCATGACAGTAGAGAGGTTATCATGGCTGGTATTATGGCTGATACCCGCAGTGTTGATTCTGTGTTGATTGCTAGACCTTGATGTTGGCTGCTGAAGGGTGTGGTTTATGACTGTTTTCTGAATAGGTTTTGATGGCTTTGTGGTCGGTTGTTGTAAAACTCTTTGTAGTGGGGTCTTTGGAACTGCACCTAATGCAGCAAATGCAACAGGTGATGGCTCAGGTTCCTTATAGACCTCGGGTTCCTGATTCTCATAATAAGAGTTCATTCCATCTTCTTGGCTTAGAAAATGGGCTGCCACAGAATGGGATTGAGAAGTTGACTCAACACTCTCCAGAACCTTCAGTTTGGCATTATATGCTGCAATGTCCGTTTCCAGTGCCATTTTTTCCATCCTAACATTCAGTTGAGCTTTCTCCAGTTCCAATGCATGCTTGTCCTGTAATAATGCTTGGCGAGCTAGTAGAGCTGCTCGTTCTGCCTCAGCTTTTAGGCGTGCAGAGGACACTGAGGAAGCAGTTTTAGAAGACTTCGTTTTACTTGATGTTTTTGACACATTGGAAATGCTGTCGTGTGGTTCAATGAGCGTTTGTGGCTCGATTTCAGCTTTTTTCCATATTTCCACCTCTTTCAGGAAATGTTCATAAGTTCTCATTCTTGGTTGATAATAGTTCATGCTCTCCTGTTCGTGTTCCTCCTCTGTGACCAGCTCTAGCACTGAATCATGAGCATTCTTAAAGTAATTGAGAACAGCATGAAATGCTTCAAGACTCTCATCCACAGTTTCAATGTTTCCTCCATCAACAAGAAGGGCTTTTATTTCATTCATTTTGCGTGTACATACTCCAAGTTTGCCTCTCCGGGCTGCATAGAGTGAATTTAGATGCTCCTCTGCCCTCTCCAGTGGAGTCTTATTTGGGATTTCATCCTCCATCATTCACTTTTAGTTCACTCAATTTACAATGATACAGTTGTTGGGTTTTGATTGTTAAACGTAATGCCCCTTTAGACCTACTTTAATGCTTTAAAACACAGTCCTCCATTTCAGCAATTTGACCCATTTTTAATTGAACATGTGCAAGTTCGGCATTTTAGATGCGTTTTAAACATTTCATCCCATTATAAGTTGTCCCTTTAATGAAGTTTAAACACGCAGTATCTTTAGATCCTTAGATTGCAATTTGTTGCATTGATGCATTGCATTTCCACATTAGGCCAAATATTAGACATAAGATTAGGCTACATTGTGCGTAGGATCTCAGTGTTTCCCAAACTTAAACTTCTTAATTGTTTTCACAGCGCGGTCTTTTGAATTCCATTCCCAAGTTTATCAAACATTCAACTTAAAAGCACATTTGCGATTCCATAATATGCATGATCAAACGATCGCATTGAACAGGGCAGCTCATTCATTCGCAGTGGTTACTCACGGCTGGCGAATTCTAGGGGTTCAAATCCTTCCAAGCGAGCTGTCCATACTATCCGAATGCAATTACAAATAGAACAATATCCAGCGTGTGTCCGAACCGGAGATTTCCTTCTGATAGTAATCCTTCACGGAGTTTTTTGACTTGATTGTAGTGGCTTCCTTTCGTCTTTACCATAGCCACTGCCCAAGCCTGTAGCTGGGTTGTTTGGTACGCATACAGTCCACACTCAAGGTTTCCAAACGGCCAAACATTCAATGACATCCAGGGATATGGTGCAACAAAAATGTTTATTCTTCTTATATCTAACAAATAAATGATTCTCCAATCAACTTAAAGCATAGATGACTTTATATGGAAAATACATATTATGACCTGTCTGTATGGTCAAAAAACTATACCGCTCCCGCATCTAGCAAGGACTCTCCCGAAGGCCCAACTTCCTGCCTTTATCCTAACACACTTACCACAATACAATGAATAGGCAAGAGGGGGGGCCAAAAACTAAGTTACACTAACAACAAATGAATATATCTCAATCAGGTAAATATAAATCATAAAGGTACGTACCTAATATTTCATCATTTACATTAATATTTAATATATTTACACAAATATACATGGAGCTCCATATGTTCGGTCTTTTATACAAATATGTCCAAATCGGCTCTAACATGACGTATGTGTTTTTGGATGTGCGTCTCGGTGAGGTTAGCTCGGAACATACTGCCCTTGACAAACTGCCGCACTAGGTTGCACCCAAATCCTGCCTACTGGGCAGACCGGCCGTGGGGGCCTAATCCTTCCTAACTGGCGTGCCGGCCATGGGGGCCTAATCCTGCCTAACTGGCGTGCCAGCCGTGGGGGCCTAATTCTGTCTAACGGGTGGGCTGGCCGTGGGGCCTAGCCTTGCCTAATGGGCAGGCTGGCCCTGGGGCCTAATATAATTATATTTAGAATCCTGTTAATTCAATAACATCTCTGTGGGCATAGTCATAAACATGTGTCATCTGACTTTTATTGTAGGATAAACACAAGTCATGATGTTTTCATCTGATTGTCAATCACTTCAAAGGGCTCCTTTACTAGGCTACTAGGCACGTTCATCCACACACAACATATTTCCAGCCTCCAAACAAAATAATGAGACTTCTGTAACACAAAGTTTAATAACATTTGGCGATTGTCATTAGGCCAGAATTAACACGGCCGAGGCTGCATGTCTCGGGTTCGGCCACTCATCTCTGCCTTGGCAAAATGTCAGGATACCACCCATTTTCAAGTCCATTTTTCATGCCTCTGACATGCGGTAATGAGAAATAATGTTCTAATATCCTACAGTTTTCTTGACATTTTCTTTTCCTTATTGTGATAGGATCATGTTTTACAGGTACTGCGTACTGCCACGTACTGCACCGTACCACCTTACTTTCACCCCTGGTTATATGATATCTGTCACGATAAACTAGGAGTGGTGGGTGGAATCAGGCGCAGAGAGCAGGGTTCAGTAGATTTTCAAAGTTATTCACCGGCGCAACAAACGGTCACGCCAACACACAGGGTGCATACAATTTACCAGCCCAAACAACAGGACCAACATAGTCCGGAGAATAAAGACACGAAAAAAACACCATCCAACAGAGTAACAAAAAACAAGCCCGTACAAATACCCAGTGGGCCTAGTGCCCTTAAATAGCCTACAAACAAACACTAACACAAAACAGGTGTACCCAATTACCCAATAACCAGAAACAAACGGAAAGGGAAGCGATGGCAGCTAATAGGCCGGCGACGACGACCGCCGAGCACCGCCCGAACAGGAAGAGGCACCATCTTCAGCGAGGTTCGTGACAGTACCCCCCCCCCCCCTGACGCGCGGCTCCCGCAGCGCGCCGACCCCGGCCTCGAGGACGACCCTGAGGACGAGGCGCGGGGCGATCCGGGTGGAGGCGGTGGAAATCCCTCAAGAGGGAAGGATCTAAAATGTCTCTCCCCGGTACCCAGCACCTCTCCTCCGGACCGTACCCCTCCCAGTCCACGAGGTACTGCAGGCCCCTCACCCGGCGTCTCGAGTCCAGAATAGCTCGTACTGTGTACGCCGTGGACCCCTCGATGTCCAGAGGGGGTGGAGGGACCTCCGGTACCTCACTGTCTTGTAGGGGACCAGCTACCACCGGCCGGAGGAGAGACACATGAAACGAGGGGTTAATGCGATAGTAAGAGGGAAGTTGCAATCTATAACACACCTCGTTTATCCTCCTCAGGACTTTAAATGGCCCCACACACTGCGGCCCCAGCTTCTGGAAGGGCAGGCGGAGGGGCAGGTTTCGGGTCGAGAGCCAGACCCTGTCCCGTGGTGCGAACACCGAGGCCTCACTGCGGTGGCGGTCAACGTCTCTCTTCTGCCGTTCACTGGCCTGCCTGAGAGAATCCTGGACTGCCCGCCAGGTCTCTCTAGAGCGCTGTACCCACTCCTCCACTGCAGGATCTTCGGTCTGACTCTGATGCCACGGAGCCAGGACCGGCTGGTAGCCCAGTACGCATTCGAATGACGACATATTCGTGGATGAATGCCGAAGTCAGTTCTGGGCCAACTCTGCCCACGGGACGTACCTCGCCCATTCTCCTGTCCGGTTCTGGCAATACGACCTCAGAAACCTACCCACTTCCTGGTTTACTCTCTCCACCTGCCCATTACTTTCGCGGTGATAACCAGAGGTAAGGCTGACCGAGATCCCCAGACACTCCATAAACGCCTTCCAAACCCGGGACGTGAACTGGGGACCCCGATCGGATATGATATCCTCTGGAACCCCATAGTGCCGGAAGACGTGGGTAAATAGAGCCTCTGCAGTCTGTAGGGCCGTAGGGAGACCAGGCAATGGGAGGAGACGGCAGGACTTAGAGAACAGATCCACAACGACCAGAACGGTAGTGTTTCCCTGAGATGGGGGAAGATCAGTAAGGAAATCTACTGAGAGATGGGACCATGGCCGTTGTGGAACCGGGAGGGGTTGTAACTTCCCTCTAGGAAGGTGCCTCGGAGCCTTACTCTGGGCGCATATCGAACAGGAAGAGACATAGAGCCTCACATCCCTAGCTAAGGTGGGCCACCAGTATTTCCCCCTAAGACCCCGCACTGTCCTATCAATCCCCGGATGATCCGCAGACGGTAGTGTGTGAGCCCACCGAATCAATTTATCACGGACACCAAGCGGTACGTAACTTCGACCGGTCGGACACTGTGTAGGCGCAGGTTCAACCCTCAACGCCCCCTCGATGTCCACGTCCACCTGCCATTCCACTGGGGCCACCAGCCGAGAGGCTGGAAGGATGGGAGTGGGACCGGTGGATGGACCGGTCCTCGGTGTCATAGAGACGGGACAGCGCGTCGGCCTTAGTGTTAAGGGAACCTGGTCTATAAGAGATCGTAAATCTAAAACGTGTAAAGAACATGGCCCACCTAGCCTGACGCGGATTCAGTCTCCTCGCTGCTCGAATATACTCCAGATTACGGTGGTCAGTCCAGATGAGGAAAGGGTGTTTAGCCCCCTCTAGCCAGTGTCTCCACACCTTCAGGGCCTTTACCATAGCTAGTAACTCCCGGTCCCCCACATCATAGTTCCGCTCCGCCGGACCCAGCTTCTTAGAAAAGAAAGCGCAGGGACGGAGCTTCGGTGGCGTGCCCGAGCGCTGAGACAGCACGGCTCCAACCCCAGCCTCGGACGCATCCACCTCCACTATGACTGCTAACGAAGGGTCCGGATGTGCCAACACGGGAGCCCCAGTGAACAGTGCCTTCAACTGGTTGAAGGCTCCAGCAGCCTCTGCTGACCACCGCAGACGCACCGGCCCAAAGGTAATGGGCCCGGATAAACCTCCGGTAGTAATTGGCAAACCCTAAAAACCGCTGCACCTCCTTTACCGTGGTCGGAGTCGGCCAATTACGCACAGCGTTAACGCGGTCACACCCAGGAAGGAAACGGCTGGTTTGGAGAACACACATTTCTCAGCCTTGACGTATAGGTCATGCTCCAGCAGTCGCCCAAGAACCTTGCGCACCAGGGAGACATGCGCGGCGCGTGTGGCAGAATAAATCAAGATGTCATCAATGTATACCACCACACCCTGCCCGTGCAAGTCCCTGAGAATCTCATCTACAAAGGATTGGAAGACGGCTGGAGCATTCTTCAACCCATACGGCATGACGAGGTACTCATAGTGGCCTGATGTGGTACTAAACGTTGTTTTCCACTCGTCTCCTCCCCGAATACGCACCAGATTATACGCGCTCCTGAGGTCCAGTTTTGTGACGAAACGCGCTCCGTGGAATGAATCCACCGCCGTAGCGATGAGAGGTAGCGGATAACTAAAACCCACTGTGATCGAATTGAGACATCGATAATCAATACACGAACGCAGACCTCCCTCCTTTTTCCTCACAAAAAATAAACTCGAGGAGACGGGTGACATGGAGGGCCGAATGTACCCCTGTCTCAGAGCTTCCGTGACATATGTCTCCATAGCCAGCGTCTCCTCCTGTGACAGTGGGTACACGTGACTCCGGGGAAGTGCAGCGTTCTCCTGGAGGTTTATCACACAATCCCACCGTCGATGGGGTGGTAATTTGGTCGCTTTCTTCTTACTAAAAGCGATAGCCAAATCGGCATATTCTCGGTGGAAACCTGGTCTGGACTCTCCACCGTCGTGGCACCAATGGAAACTCTTATACACCTATCCGAACACTCGTCTGACCACCCCTTAAGAGCCCCCTGTTTCCAGGAAATGAGGGGATTGTGAATAGCCAGCCAGGGAACCCCCAACACCACTGGAAACCCAGGTGAATCAATAAGGTAGAAACTGATCTTCTCCCTATGATTCCCCTGCGTTACCAT
This sequence comes from Oncorhynchus keta, assembly GCF_023373465.1. Classification (NCBI taxonomy): domain Eukaryota; kingdom Metazoa; phylum Chordata; class Actinopteri; order Salmoniformes; family Salmonidae; genus Oncorhynchus; species Oncorhynchus keta. Next base: position 15,947,140 of record NC_068444.1, on the reverse strand, counting down.
GTCCAGCGGAATCGTGGCCTCCCTGACCAGCCTTCACCCTAACGGTCGGCTATCTAAGGACTGCACGGGGACAGGTGGGTCTATCTGCACTAACGGAATACCCAATTTACGGGCGAGTCCGCGATCCATAAAACTCCCAGCTGCACCTGAATCGACTAGCGCCTTATGCTGAAGAGAGGGGAAAAATGCAGGAAAAAAAAAACGTGACCAACAGGGAGCTCTGGGTGAGTTTGGTGCTTACTCACCTGGGGTGGCCAAGAAGTGTTCCGCCGGCCAGCTCGACTCCCAGGGGAACTCCTCCAGCACCGGTCCGAAGTGTGTCCTCTCCGTCCACAATAGGAGCAGGAGGAGCCTCCTCCTCTGGTCTCCCTAGATGCAGCTCCTCCCAACTCCATCGGAGTGGGAGCGGGAGGGCTGGAAGGTGGAATTGACAGGACCCCAAACACTAACACAAAACAGGTGTAGCCAATTACCCAATAACCAGAAACAAACGGAAAGGGAATCGATGGCAGCTAATAGGCCGGCGACGACGACCGAACAGGAAGAGGCACCATCTTTGGCGAGGTTCGTGACAATATCTTTCATGTATTAGGTTTATAGAAGTTGCATTATGTACTTTTGAAAGGATGGGCAGAAAGCCAGCACATATTCCACCAGAATAAATGATTTACAGCCATATTATCTTAAAACAACCTCAGGTCAGGATTACACAGGATGTCTCTTTTCGTCCTGAACAAATCCTGCAGATAGCCTACCAACCGTGACATCACAGGGTTACCAATTGGGCAATTAATAACCATCAATCAGAATGAACCTCGCTGTCTCCGAGGGGAGACATGTACACAGCAAGATACTAAAGAAAACATGTAGCAACTATGGCAATTCTTCTCAGGAAGAATGACCTTTGTGGCTGTGAGACAGTAGCTAACAGCATGGTAGCAATATCCATAGCAGATGAACATGTGTTCTCTCAGATTCATAATCAATTAAAGAAGGCTCCGGACCTTCTTTATTATCACAGGTTTTTGTCTGCCATTTCTCCATCTCAGATATAAAGTGATATTTTAGGAGGGAATATAATTTCCCAGAGTCCATGCAAGTGCCACAGAAAGAAGACTTTGCAGGGCTGCCATTCTCCTTCAGTCCCTTGGAAAGAAATGCTATTAGTTTCCATGCAGACAATGCTCTTGTACATATTAGCATACTATCACAATATCACTTCTATTCTGTTTCGTTGCTATGGTAAAAGTAGTCCATCATGTATGTTTCTTTAGTTTTGTTTCTTTCAGTGGAAGGTCAACGTTTTCCATCTTTCAGTCATGAGTGTCCAACTATTTCCTTGGACTTCTGTATCTTGCACACAAACACCACAGTCCCCTTGAGACTCACACCTCAGGTAACTGCGCCCCTCAAAAAGAAAAAACAGCCACTCTATTTGAAATTAGGACTGTATTGTGAGGATGAGGCCGAAGTAGCTCATTGTGTTTTTCTCTGGGTAGGGATGATGCTGAATAAAAATATGAATGGCCCAGTTGGCCGAATAAAAATATCCTGGTTCAACTCAATATGATATTCCTTACAACAGATGGAGGCAATATAATTACCAAGATGTGACTCCTTCCAGCTTTCACTGTTGGCAATAAGTCTGGACAAGACATGTGTCCTAAAATGTACATTGGACTTATTTGACATAACACTGTCACCAGCTGTAAAAAAAGAAAAACACTATGAAATTGTTTTGAAGTGGTGTTATAGTGAAAGCATATGGGTAACTGACAAAATAAAGGAAACACTTGAGTAAATGAAGGATACAAAGTATATTGAAAGCAGGTACTTCACACAGATGTGGTTCCTGAGTTAATTAAGCAAAATTAACATCCCATCATGCTTAGGGGTCGTGTATAAAAATGCCCAGTTGCCAATTATTCTGGCCATCACGGCTGGAGGAAATCTCAGTGACTTTGAAAGAGGGGTCTCAAAGGAGCATCGGCATGTGTGTGTCTCAGTAACCAGATCTCAACCCAATTGAACACTTATGGGAGATTCTGGAGCGGTGCCTGAGACAGTATTTTTCACTGCCATCATGATTTTTTTGGGGTTGCATTCCTCCAATAGAGTTCCAGACACTTGTAGAATCTATGCCAAGATGCATTGAAGCTGTTCTGGTGGCTGGTGGCGACCCAACGCCCTATTAATATACTTTATATTGGTGTTTCCTTTATTTTGGCATTTACCCATATATACAGTCCCTCGTCAGGCTAAGGTTGTTTATCAAGTATTTTCTTGGAATCACTTGTGACCCCAGTGCCAGAAAAATGAGGTCAAGTTGTTAACAGCATATTATCTTCCAGAAGACCACTTCTCTTAGATGATATTACTGTGACAACGCAAAGGCTAGAGTGGTTTTGGCTTGGACTCTAGTCTCCAAGGACTTCACCCCACTTGATTTATCTGTGTGGGTTTCTAGTTAAGTGAGTGTAGTGTCACAGCCTGCATTGATAATTTAATTTGAAAGTCTGTTTGTAGGTGATTGTAGTGTATGGCGTCAAAAGATTGCAGTTCTAGGTTGTGGTGTTAGATGTCTTTAAAAATGTAAGGTGTTGGAGAATCTTGTGCTACTTAACCAATCATTCATCTATTTTACGTAATGCTATCTAGATTGAGATCTGTTGGTTGATTCTTCAAGCATCTGCCGTAGAGTGATCTTAATTAAGAATTAATTTTCATCTTCATTTAATTATCTTAAGTTCAACCTAATTGAGTTTCGATTTGTTCTATATTTTTCCTTGCTTCCCTTTGTGTCATTGTCCCTGGTGTTTTGTATAGAGAATGAATTTTATGACAGGAGCTGAACATTTTTAAAACAATGGTGTACTGTGTATTTAGAAGATTACCTAATGCACACTAGGATTACTTTGATACACAATCCCACTTCATCATAATAGCTACCTGAGCTCAACCCTCATTTCTGTAGTAAACACAATCTGTTTGTATTCAGACACAAACATGGGTTCAGCAAGATCAGCAAGAGGGCCAAGTGCAGCAATTTTCTATAATAATTCCCCCCCAGGGCATTCTGAGTTTTAGTGTTCGGTTGTAGTTGTTCCCTTGAGATGTGTGTTTCATGGGGTGTGTGGCTCCTCAATGTGCAGCTTCTTGGACCAGCTCCAGGTTTATAATTAATGCTGCCTCCAAATCATCTATGGCGAGACCACCTGAGTCAGACGTATTGAGACGAGGAAGGGGGGGGGGGATAAACAGCCATAGTTCTTTATTAACAGTCAACAGCTTAATGAAATCGTCACAGGTTTGTTCACGGTTTCATGCATCAGCGTATTGTCTAAAGCTGTTTCCTGAGGAATATGTCCCACCGAGGCACAAAAGGCAGGTATTTAAATACATTAGCTTAGGGTATCCAGCCTATTGAAAGAACGCATTCGGGTGAAAACGAGTTAAGAGAGCTAGGATGAAAACTACCCTGTGGGATTGATCTTCAAACTTCCACTCTGTGCACTGATCTTTAGAAAAAGCTAGTCTGTACCTACCTTGCTTTAGTAGGCTAAACGTCTCTCTCATAATATAGGCCATGGCCTCTGATTAATTGAATCATGGCCCCCTGACTTAATGTTTGCTGAAGTGCTATGGACGTTTGTACAGGTTGGTAGAGCTAGACTTCCCCTATGGACTTTACCTTTGTAAGATCCATCTGTCTGAGCCCGAGGAGCCTTTAAATCAGGATGACTGGGGCAGAAAGAACTGCCTTGGTTTGACAATTTACTCCATGTTCTTTCAATGAAGATAGTAGTTTTACTCAACTCAGAGCATACATTCCAGATGAATAAGTAATTGTCAGTTTGATTAGGTTTGTAGACTGCATCTGACTGGAATTAAAATGAGGTTGACGACAAGGGCTGGCATGGCTTCACTAACAAGCTCGCTCAGGCAGTATACACAACAGGAGACTGAGGAGCGAAACACTTTGGCACATCCCATTTTTAGCTAAATATAACAGTGTGAAGTTTCCGTATACACCTTCTGCAGTGCCAACTAGTTCACAATACAGATCTTAAGATAGCACAGTACAATCAACACTTCATTAGGAAATGCAGATTATTATAGTTTTTTTTGTGTGTGCAAATGATTATAGGTTTGGCCCTCTTCGCATTGTATATTAGATCAGTTTACATTTGACAAACATTTGACAAAATGCTGTGATTAAAAAAGATGATCTCCTTGTATGGTGCTGTGCCTAGAGTGGGCTGTGAAAGGGGAGTTAAAGAATCTTAATTAAACAAATACAAAATCATTTCAGGGGACTCAGAATCAAGCCAGGCAGGTATAATAATATCTAATAGGCTGTTGTTGGAATAATAAACTCAATCTGGCTACAGCTGGGTAGTAGTTTCCAAATTATGGAGGCAAAATCAACATCCATGAAAGAAAATCCAATTTACTTTAGTTATCACACTGAATTAGACCACACAGTAGACTGAAAATGTCAGAGCGTACCACATCTAATTCCATCTTAAAACAGTAACTTATTGATTCTGTTTATGCATTTGTCAGGAACCATGCATAACGTGTGTTGCACCACTATTAAATTCATTTATATCTAAGGTGCTTTCATATTGGGCCTTGTATACCGTACACATGACATTTCTTTAGTTTGCATGCACTCCTACAAAATACCATAAATACCTGAATTTTGAAAGGGCAAGGGGAATTCTTAAGCAGGGGATAGATCACATCTCCTATACATACATTTACAGAATCACAAACATGATTGCCGGACGGAATTTAAATACAGCATTCAGTCACATGTTTCCACATTCAAAACACAGGAGTTACATTTTGAATGTGTATCATGAAGGATGATTTTCATGTGTGTGTTCACAGACCAAGACAGTTCACAGTGACCTTGAGCTCTATTGAAGTGAGCTTCAGTCCAACTACCACTGCAATGTAATTACTGAGTTTCATAAGTTCAAGCAGCCTCGCTTTGATCACTACAGAAGCGAGAAATGAAAGAGCTTGTGTTACAAAACCACCTAGCTAGCCTACTGATTTTGCTACACTCGCTAAGTCTAGGGGTCTTAGGCCTACAGTAGCTACAGTTTCTGTAACCTGATTTAATCTGTGCATTTATGTAAACAATCAGACCATGTTGTGTGCATGAGACAGAAAACACATGGACCATCTCAGTCTGGACTCCTTGGATGGCCAGGCCAAGTAGATTATTATGAGTTCTGTTTCTGGTGACGAAAACAAATCTATACGAAGAAAGAAAATGACAAAAAGGCATGCCTAGAGAGATAACACAATACAACCACTGGTAGGCCGAGAGGCTCCTGTCCACATCTTTCTCACTGATTGCCTGTCCCTGATTAGCCACACCTGTATGCTTATTAAGGCTTGTCACCTGTCACCTGGGACTGGGTTAGTGGAAGTGGTAGTGTCCTGTCTGTGCTAACACTAGCCCCTCATGTCATAACAACAGCTTCTCCCAAAAATAGTATATTTGGTTCATTTTGTAGCATGACGCACATGCACAAAAAATATATACAAAATAAAGAGAATAAAGCACACTATCATCATGGTTGGAGAACTCTGTCAATTTACCATGCATGAATCTAGGGAACTTAGTCATATGATCTTGCTCCCTTGTGACGTGCCAAACATTAAATTGTACACAGCGTTAGGCAAAGAGGGAAAGATGCTTGTGTGATTCAGCATCAGCATCACAGTGCCGTGAGTGAGATTAATTGGACTCACGCCAGTCAGTAAGTGTGTTGCTGAGTTTGCTGCAGAGTTTGGGGAGGGAATGTGCACCATGGTTCATTGTGTACATAATGAGCCTCTTAGAGTGGTGTCAACCCGTGTTAACAGCGTTCAGATCCTCAGCGCCAGGAAGCTGGTCTTCAGGCACAGAAGGTTTGTGGTGATGGATTGGAGGGGGGCTAGCATCTGCAGATGCTGTTGGAATGGCAGTTTGGATGTCTGAATGGCTCATTAGAAAACAATAGAATCCACAATGTGCCATACGTCTCCCAATCAAAGAGTGGAATTGAGAGAGAGCACATTTTCTGCCAAATAACAGAGAAACATGTTGCTGTTGCTAGGATTTATTTGGTGGAGAGAATAGTACACACTATACACGGAGTGTATAAAACATTAGGAACACCTGCACTTCCATGACATAGACTGACCAGGTGAATCCAGGTGAAATCTATGATCCCTTATTGATGTCACTTCAATCAGTGTAGATGAAGGGGAGGAGACAGGTTAAAGAAACATTTTTAAGCCTTGAGACAATTTAAACATGAATTGTGTATGTGTGCCATTCAGAGGGTGAATGGGCAAGACAAAATATTTAAGCGCCTTTTGGCAGGGTATGGTGGTAAGTGTGGAATGCTTTTGACACCTTGTAGAATCAATGCCCTACCTTGTTTCATTGTGTCTCAGGGGATGGTTGGGGGATTGTCTCAGGGGATGGTTGTCTCAGGGGATGTTGTCTCAGGGGATGGTGGGGGATGGTTGTCTCAGGGGATGGTTGTCTCAGGGGATGGTTGTCTGGGGATGGTGTCTCAGGGGATGGTTGTCTCTCAGGGGATGGTTGTCTCAGGGGATGGTTGTCTGGTGGTTGTCTCAGGGGATGGTTGTCTGGGGATGGTTGTCTCAGGGGATGGTTGTCTCAGGGGATGGTTGTCTGGTTGTCTCAGGGGATGGTTGTCTCAGGGGCTGGTTGTCTCAGGGGGTTGTCTGGTTGTCTCGGGGGCTGGTTGTCTCGGGGGATGGTTGTCTGGGGATGGTTGTCTCATGGTTGTCTCGGGGGATGGTTGTCTGGGGATGGTTGTCTCGGGGATGGGTCTCGGGGTTGGTTGTCTGGTTGTTGTCTCAGGGGTTGTCTGGGGTTGTCTCAGGGGCTGGTTGTCTCAGGGGGTTGTCTGGGGTTTGTCTCTCGGGGTTGGTTGTCTCTCAGGGGTTGGTTGTCTCGGGGGTTGGTTGTCTCGGGGGTTGGTTGTCACAATGCATATTATTCCCAATCTAGAGGGTGCTGTGTAATATTTTTAAGGTTAAAATGAGTGAATTATTTGAAAGAACTCATGCAACTGGTCAATTCATGTCAGCATGTAAAAACATTGAGGTGAGGGGAATTTGTATTTTTCATAGGTGAAAGTTTTAAAAATGTTGTCTTGGTATTTTCTTTATAAAAGTTTGGAGTATCCATGAATAATTGTGTTTCTTGAAAAGAGGAAAGGGATAGCCACATTCTAAACCCAATGCTTTAGTTGTTAGGTCAAGCCATGTGGTACTTGGCATCTTAGGGTGTTTTCACACATATTTCTGAGCTACAGTTCAAATCAGAGTTCAACTATTTGTTACATTGTATTTTTTTTCATATGGTCCGGTTGGTTTGACATTGCAAAATGTCAAACAAACTAAAATGTCTAAACAAAACCATGTGTTCATGTAAGTCATTTGTTTAGCCTATTGGTGAACAAAATCTCATGTTAACTCCATCTATGATTATCAAGAAGCATAAATTGTGTCCCAAACTTCATATTACTTCCACTTTGGTTTTCCAACAACATGCGGGAGGAAACGGCACAATATATTCAGTAGCCTATATATTCACCAGCCGATATATTCAGTAGCCTATATATTCAGCAGCCGATATATTCAGTAGCCTATATATTTACATTACATTTAAGTCATTTAGCAGACGCTCTTATCCAGAGCGACTTACAAATTGGTGCATACACCTTATGACATCCAGTGGAACGGCCACTTTACAATAGTGCATCTAAATCTTTTTAGGGGGGGTGAGAAGGATTACTTACCCTATCCTAGGTATTCCTTGAAGAGGTGGGGTTTCAGGTGTCTCCGGAAGGTGGTGATTGACTCTGAATATATATATTCAGCAGCCTATATATTCAGCAGCATATATATTCAGCAGCCTATATATATATATTCAGCAGCCTATATATATATATATATATATATTCAGCAGCCTATATATTCAGCAGCCTATATATTCAGCAGCCTATATATATATTCAGCAGCCTATATATATTCAGCAGCCTATATATATTCAGCAGCCTATATATTCAGCAGCCTATATATTCAGCAGCCTATTGTCAGGACCCGGTTACGAACCCGGGTCTCCGGAGTGAGAAACAGTCATTTAACCAACTGAGCCACGAATAGTCGGCAGAACCCAGAAGATGAGGCAGACACAGCAGTACTTGAGACGGTGTATTTAATGAAGTAAAAAGTGAAGTTCTTCAGGAAAACATGTAACTCCACAACCTCAAAAGGAATCCTACAAGAACAAAGGTAATCCTCCAAGACAAAAAAGGTAAATCCACAAGGTGGAAGGTAAAGCACAAAAAGCCTCAAAAGATACTCAAAAAACAAACAAACAAACAAACAGGAACAAAAAAAAACAGAATTCCACAAGAGAGTCCACCGGGATCAACAAGAGTTCTCAGAGTACTAGGGCTGGGTGCTAACATACAAACACAGAGCAAAGAACAGAGGAAAACAAAGGGTTTAAATACAATCAGGGGAAACGAGGCACAGGTGCAAATACTAATGGGGATCAAGGGAAAACAAAAGGTCAAAAGGCACAATGGGGGCATCTAGTGACCAAAAACCGGAACAACCCTGGCCAAATCCTGACACCTATATATTCAGTAGCCTATATATTCAACAGCCTATATATTCAGCAGCCTATATATTCAGCAGCCTATATATTCAACAGCCTATATATTCAGTAGCCTATATATTCAGGAAGATGTGTTTGGAGTCAGCGTAAATCCCAAGGGGAAAGACCTAATTTCCCAGTAAACATGAACACTTTTGGCCGGCAACAAATGTGTTGGGAATATGTAGTATGGAGAGCGTTGGGAAGATGTGTTTGGAGAGCGTTGGGAATATGTAGTATGGAGAGCGTTGGGAAGATGTGTTTGGAGAGCGTTGGGAATATGTAGTATGGAGAGCGTTGGGAAGATGTGTTTGGAGAGCGTTGGGAATATGTAGTATGGAGAGCGTTGGGAAGATGTGTTTGGAAAGCTTTGCACATTGGGAAGACTGTAGAATTTTGAATGTAGGCATTATACACACATCTGTAAGACATCTTGCCAATTGCATCTTCTCAATGCATCATATACTATATACTGTATGTCTGTTGGTCAGCGGTATCTCTGCTATGTGGGTTTGTTGCCTCTCTCACGCACAAGTGTCCCTATTTCAACCCAAGACCTTGGTCTTTCTATTAATGTTGAGAGATATACTGGTGCTGAGAAAATACACACGAGAGTAAAACGTGTGACAACCAACCCTGGTCTCTCCTGGTCATTTGGATGTAATGACTTCTGTCCATGTTGATCATTCCACTACTTATTTGTACAGTAGGCCTACTGCTTTCTACTGAATTGTGAAACAAATACACAGATTTCTAGAAATCCATTCCCAGGTTGATGCTCACACAGCGTGCCATAAAACTAAATTATTGAAGAAATCCATGTGCTCCCAGCTCTCCAGCAACGTTGAACTTTTCAGCCATTCCCATCAGTGAGTGACCGTGCTATGCTTTGAGGCATAAGCCGTGCTGTTCTGCTTGGAGTAACTGTCTGAGAGGATCTCCTCACTGGGTGAGCAGCCAGAGGCTGACTGTCCAGGTAAGTGCTTGGCAAAAGGCACTTGTCATGTGCAGTCGTGCTCTATACCACGCAATTTTCTAAAGGTCTTTGACACGTGTTTGCTGTTCTCAGATCGCATTACTGCTGGTGGGTTCCTACATTAAGTCACATCTTAAAGTAAATTGTCAAGTCTCTCCCCGTCTGCTTTTTAAGTGAATAAACAACTTGACTTTAGAAATGGGCTGTACTTAAGTTTCTAGATGTGTTAGATATGACTAGCAACAGGTTAATAAAAAAATAAAAACAATCAAGATATTTGCCCAGTTCCATCAGTATGGACGATTCTGTGGTAACACTTCATTTTGTGTCTCTCTGGTTTTACTTTGTCAATTTTAACTGTTGTTTTCAGAGAAGGAAATACAAAGCATCACATTACTGTTTTACCCATGGCTAAGCAACAATTGTATTTGATATCTTGGCACATCGAGATAAAAAAAGCTAATTTAATGCTTGTGTCTAGTTTTTAATCGCAGATATAGCCATTTTACGGTAATACCAATGTCCACATTCTCTCTAGAGAAAGAAAAGCAGACTTAGGTGAAATAGTGTGGGCTGTCAAGAGTTGGGAAAAGCTCCTTGTTAAAGGAAGGGGGAGACTGTAGCATAGGACTCCCTCTGTTTAAGCATGAATGCAGATGTGCTAGAGCCTTTAGTACTAGTTCAGCTTTAGAGTTTCTATTCCCTATCAGATTTTTATTTAGCTAGGCAAGTCAGTTAAGAACAAATTCTTATTTACAATGACAGCCAAGGAACAGTGGGTTTACTGCCTTGTCCAGGGGCAGAACAACAGATTTTTCTCCTTGTCAGCTTGGGGATTTGATCTTGCAACCTTTCACCTACTGGCCCAACACTCTACCCACTAGGCTACCTGCCACCCCAAAATGGCAGGTAGATAAATGTGAAAAATCCTGCAGCCTTGGCACACACTAGCTGTCTGACAAATCAGACTCATAAGTCACTGCTGTTGGATTAATGTTCATGTCCATAAAGTTCAAACACTCCTTAATGAATGCAGAATATCTGATAAAGGTATTTTATGCTTGAAGACATTCCAAAACTATGAAAAGCAACAACAAAAAAGAATTGAATTGAACCCTCATCTGTCAATGCTTTCTGACCATGAATTCCCATTGGACGAGGTGGTGAGGAGTTCATGTGTCACACCCCCATGCATGCACACACTTTTTTTTGCCAGGCAGTGAGCCATTTATATCTGAACAATAGAGTAATGATATGATACTTTTGGATGGCTCCCAAAGGTAGACTTCACTTTGTAAGAGAAAATAAACTGACTCAGAAGTCACACTTAAATGTCAGGGGCCAAGTCAGAACTGGTCAGGTCACAATTTAATGTCTCAAAAACAACTCCACATGCTTAGTGCACTGTGAAGACTGCCACATCAATGGTCAAAAGTCGCTCTCCACTACTGATTGTCATCATTACCAGTGAAGAATTGCGAACATCGCTATTGGAAAGGCTAAGACGGTCTTTAGTGACTTCTCAAGCCTTAATAATTAGACTTCTGCTACTCCAACCCTGTTATCTTTGACAATGTGGGAACATTGAGCCCAAATTCTGTTTACCAGATGTTAGCATTTGACATTGACAAGAAGAGGACTCCAATATGAACCTGTTGATCTCTGAAGAAAATATAATTTTTAAGATGAGGAATTCTATGCAAGCAACCTTCAGTGAAAGAAAAAGGCACATTATTTTGCCATCAATCTCCACAGATAAAATAACACATTCAAAAACACTCTTTGTTTTGACCAAGCCTTATCTTAATTTGATGTTTTCTGTCAGTATAAACTGCTGAAATACTGATACAGTGCTTCTCAGGAGCACATAGAGCCCCAGTCAGGATTTTCTGATGCTGGCCATTACGTACAGCTAAATGTAAAACATGCATGAGGTAATGGCAACTCTTACAGCTCTGTTGAACTGTATGAACACAGAATGAATGTGGTTGAACAGTTAATGACCCCTTCGTTAATGGTGGACAAATGCATGGCCCACTGTTGGCAGCTCAAAATGTTGTTGGTGTGCGCGATGGACCACACTCTGGGCTTAGAGTTGGAGCAGATGGCTGGAAAGATGTATAGTACTGGGCACAGATGTCACTTTAACGTCTAGTTTTGATTTATATTTGGTTGAGTTGCCAACGTATGTGAATTTTTACGTGAAATCAACAATATTATGTCACCATGTCACTGGATTTAGGTTAAAAGTTGGGTGAAAAATCGACGAAAATGCCCTTATGACTTTTTGCAAATCCAATTAGTTTTCCACATTGATAAAAAGTCATTGCATAGATTTTTTGTTGTTGAAATTACATGGAAACAACGTTGATTCAACCAGTTTTTGTCTAGTGGGTTATTAAAGATGTTCACTTGAAGTTGGTAATGGAGCTCCATAATATACTCCCTTGTGTTAAATTTGTACTAAGGATGCTCTGAAGTTGTAACACGACGTGGCTTGCTACTTGGCTATCTCTTTAAGATGTTTTCCATCCAGGTTCGCTTTATCTTTCAGAATTCCAATAGCATATCGGTTTTCTATCAGTTAGTGACATCATTCCATTGTTTCTCCTTCATGTTGCTCTGAAAGGGACAAGCAGCTTTATATTTCTGATTTGTGGAGGATATTGGAATGTCTGCCTCAGCTATCTCCGATAGACCTGTGACGGAACACTTCATTTTCTAGCGTTGTCAAGGTGCAGCGTTTGAGTGCAATCTGATCTGGGCTCAAACAACCTCTCTCATTTCACCACAGAAAACATCCCCTGAATGTCAACCCCCTTATACATACATTGCTACATTGAAAGGCTTAGAATTGCCATTTAATCTTAGCTTATTTTGTCTGAATGGCACACTCTGAACAATGCCTGTGTTCCAACACAATGACACATACACATACAGTATATACAGTACCTTCAGAAAGTATTCAGACCTCTTGCCTTTCTCCACATTTTGTTAGGTTACCGCCTTATTATAAAATGTATTAAATTGTTTTTTCTCCTCATCAATCTACACACAATACCCCATAATGACAAAGCAAAAGCTGTTTTTTTAACGTTTGCTAATTTATTAAAAATAAAAAGAGAAATCACATTTACATAAGTATTCAGACCCTTTACTCAGTACGTTGTTGAAGCACCTTTGGCAGAAGTTACAGCCTCGAGTATTCTTGGGTATGACTACAAGCGTGGTACACCTGTATTTGGGGAGTTTCTCCAATTCTTCTCTGCAGATCCTCTCAAGTTCTGTCAGGTTGGATGGGGAGCGTAGCTGTACAGCTATTTTCAGGTCTCTCCAGAGATGTTTGATCGGGTGCAAGTCCGGGCTCTGACTGGGCCACTCAAGGACATTCAGAAACTTGTCCCAAAGCCATTTCTGAGTTGTCTTGGCTGTGTGCTTGGGGTCATTGTCCTTTGGAAGGTGACCTTCGCCCCAGTCTGAGGTCCTGAGCGCTCTGGAGCAGGTTTTCATCAAGGACCTCTGTATTTTTTCTCCCATCTCCACAGAGGAAATCTGGAGCCCTGTCAGAGTAACCATCGGGTCCTTGGTCTCCTCCCTGACCAAGGCCTTTCTCCCCCGATTGCTCAGTTTGGCCGGGAGGCCAGCTCTAGGAAGTGTCTTGGTGGTTCCAAACTTCTTCCATTTAAGAATGATGGAGGCCACTGTGTTCTTGGGGACCTCAACACAATCCTGTCTCGGTTTGATTTGATGATTTGATTTGAGCTCTATGGACAATTCCTTCGACATCATAGCTTGGTTTTTGCTCTGACATACACTGTCAACTGAGGGACCTTATGTAGACAGGTGTGTGCCTTTCCAAATCATGTACAATCAATTGAATTTACCACAGGTGGACTCCAATCAAGTTGTAGAAACATCTCAAGGATGGTCAATGGAAACAAGATGCACCTGAGCTCAATTTCTAAAACCTGTTTTCACTTTGTCATTATAGGGTATTGTGTGTAGGTTTCTGAGAATTTTATTTTATTTTTATTAAATACATTTTAGAATAAAGCTGTAAAACAACAAAATGTGGAAAAGGGTCTGAATACTTTCTAAAGGCACTGTACTTTGGCATAGATTTTGCCATGTAGGTTAACACAAGTAGACACTGTTTTTGCAGGTTGTTTATTAAGTGAATTGTATCTATACACCTAAACAAGTGTTGTTAGCGTTTACATTTACATCACTAGCATCCCATCCTCTGGACAGGCGCTCAGTGTTTACCCACCTTTTTTATCACTTGATCCCTGCATACACTATTCTGGTTATTGTGAAAATAACAGGTATACTCCTCTCAACTGTAGATGCTTCCAGTTTGCAGTTTTCCTGCTAGGTAAATAACGTCAACAGCACTGGTGAATGCCACAACATTAGCACTTCTCTGTTAATGTTTCCAGCAGTGGTTGTTCAGATGTAGCATCTTAATTTGAGCCAGTTTACTACAGCAGGAAATAATCATAAACATAAACATGAAATGTGAATTATTATGTGGATTATATTTAATGGACATTTTTGTAGGGGTTGCAAAAAAAATTTCATAAGGGGAAATCTAAGCTGAAATTTCAAAGTGGAAATTACAAACTTCACAAGGCTTTTTAAACCTCAAATACACTACACTTGTATATGTCCTGCATTGCAGAAAAGTTATCCTGCAACAGGGTGATCAAATTAAGATCCTACACCTGTAGCTGCAAGGTAAAGGCAGTGATCTGTTTATGGTTCCAGTAGTGGTTGTATGACAACTCTGCAAATCAAATCGGAGCGAGCATTGATGTATGGCTTATTTTGAGCTCAGCTATGTACAATGTGAATGGCCCACATGGCCTTGCCAGATTGTGGATTATGGGAAATCAAAGACATGGAACCATATCTTTGATGTAGCCTCACATCCCCCCTGTTAAACAGTGAGAGTGTCTTGAGGGCCTGTGTGAAAGGAGGGTCCACAGCAGCCGACTGCAACCTCACAGTTGGATGACAGACAAGTAATACCAAGGCAGCGTCAGGATACTCGAGGGTAAATGGAAGCTATTGAGAGATCTTGGAGGGAGGGAGGGGTATTTGCCAAGGTTAGTAGATTTGGTGGTCTGTAAACCAATATTAGACAGGCTAGTGCTGCAGAGTGATATCTCTCCAGATGTGACCTATGCAAGATGGAAGGGCAAAGGATCAGAATTGTGTTTGCGGATTGAATCCCACTCGGATTGATTTGCTTTGCAGAGGGTTAAGGGACGATGGCAGTCGGTTGGCAGTCTGTTGGTGGACTGGTTTATTTAACAGGGTGTCATGGTGGATTTGACCTAGCAACTAGAGACGAGCAGCATGTCACATCAGGGATGAGCATCATACCACATCAGGGAAACAAACGTGAATCCTGATAAGCTACACCCTAAAACACAAACCTAAAAAGGAAATATGTTTTTATTATGCATGAGAAAGAAAGGTTTCCATGTGATACTGGAATTCTAAAAATGATAGTCAACATAAACATACTACTCTCTGCTAGACTCTTGCCTTAAAACTATAGTATACCGTGCCAGTCTGGCGAGACACAGTGAAGACTGTGAAACCAAACAGCGGAGAGCATGGGCATATGGGAAATGGCTGAAAACGGATGACAACAAGAGATTAATTGCTGACAAAATCAGTAAATCAAGGGGGAGAAGTCCAAAGGGAAGTGGAACGGCAGCTGTACATTTCAATGGTGGGCAACCTGATGCACTTGGCAGGTGGTTGGTCTATTCTCAGTTTTCTACATCACAATGTGTGAACAATATAGCAGTGGAAACAGTAACATAAAATAAAGTGCTTCCGATGTAGGATCTTAATTTGAACCAGTTTGCTACAGCAGGCAAATATTCCTGCAGCAACAGGAAATATGAATTATTATGTGGATTATAATTCATTTTATTATTTATGTTTTTATTTCACCTTTATTTAACCAGGTAGGCTAGTTGAGAACACCTTTATTTAACCAGGTAGGCTAGTTAAGAACAAGTTCTCATTTGCAACTGCGACCTGGCCAAGATAAAGCATAGCAATTCAACACATACAACAACACAGAGTTACACATGGAATAAACAAAGCATACAGTCAATAATACAGTAGAACAAAAGAAAACAAAAAGTCTATATACAGTGAGTGCAAATGAGGTAAGTTAGGAAATAAATAGGCCATGGTGGCGAAGTAATTACAATATAGCAATTAAACACTGGAATGGTAGATCGGTAGAAGATGAATGTGCAGGTAGAGATACTGGGGTGCAAAGGAGCAAAATAAATAAATGAATAAATACCAGTATGGGGATGAGGTAGGTAGATAGATGGGGCTGTTTACAGATGGGCTATGTACAGGTGCAGTGATCAGTAAGCTGCTCTGACAGCTGGTGCTTAAAGTTATTGAGGGAGATGTGAGTCTCCAGCTTCAGAGATTTTTGTAATTCGTTCCAGTCATGGGCAGCAGAGAACTGGAAGGAAAGACGACCAAAGGAGGAATTGGCTTTGGGGGTGACCAGTGAGATATACCTGCTGGAGCACGTGCTACGGGTGGGTGCTGCTATGGTGACCAGTGAGCTGGGATAAGGCGGGGCTTTACCTAGCAGAGACTTGTAGATAACCTGTAGCCAGTGGATTTGGCGAACGAGTATGAAGCGAGGGCCAACCAACGGGAGCGTACAGGTTGCAATGGTGGGTAGTGTATGGGGCTATGGTGACAAAACGGATGGCACTGTGATAGACTACCTCCAGTTTGTTGAGTAGACTGTTGGAGGCTATTTTATAGATGACATCGCCAAAGTCGAGGACACCAGAGGAACAGAGGAGAAGTAGGATAAGGGTACTGCTAAAGACTATACGAACTGGCCGTCTAGCACGTTCAGGACATAGAGTAAATGGAGCAGGTTTCTGGGCACGATAGAATAGATTCAAGCCATAGTGTACAGACAAAGGTAAGGTAGGATGTGAGTACATTGGAGGTAAACCTTGGCATTGAGTAATGAAGAGAGAGATATAGTCTCTAGAGATGTTTAAACCAGGTGATGTCATCGCATATGTAGGAGGTGGAGCAACATGGTTGGTTAACCTCTTACCTGACACGCAGGCGTCCCATCTAGACATCTGGAAATGCAAATGCACTACGCTAAATGCTAATAGTACTAGTTAAAACTCAAACGTTCATTAAAATACACATGCAGGGTATTGAATTAAAGCTACACTTGTTGTGAATCCAGGCAACAAGTCAGATTTTTAAAATGCTTTTCGGCAAAAGCATGAGAAGCTATGATCTGATAGCATGTAACACCCCAAAAGACCCGCAGGGGACGTAAACAAAATAATTAGCATAGTCGTCGCAACACAAACCGCACAAATAAAATATAAAACATTCATTACCTTTGACCATCTTCTTTGTTGGCACTCCTAGATGTCCCATAATCACTATTGGGTCTTTTTTTCGATTAAATCGGTCCATATATAGCCTAGATATCGATCTATGAAGACTGTGTGATAAACGAAAAAAATAGCGTTTTATAACGTAACGTCATTTTTTTAAATTAAAAAAGTAGACGATAAACTTTCACAAAACACTTCGAAATACTTTTGTAATGCAACTTTAGGTATTAGTAAACTGGAAGGTGTAGGTATTGCAACCTCAGCCCCATTAAATGTGGTTCACCTTTATCAATGGGTTCAAGTCGCGCATGGATATATTTTTCCATTTTCAGTGATCAGATTTTCCTGCACTTTTCGATGAAACACACGTTCTGTTATAGTCACAGCCGTGATTTAACCAGTTTTATAAACGTCTGGGTGTTTTCTATCCACACATACTAATCATATGCATATACTATATTCCTGGCATGAGCAGCAGGGCGCTGAAATGTTGCGCAATTTTTAACAGAATGTTCGAAAAAGTAGGGGGTAGGAGTAACAGGTTAAGGCATATTAAGCAGCGCTAGAGGCTCTACAGTGAAATAAGACAGTAATCACTAACCAGGACTGTAATGGACAAGGCATATTTATATTAGAGAGAGGCATGCGTAGCCAAGTGAACATATGGGTCCAGTGAGTGATTGGGCTAGCTGGGGACACAGTGATTCAGACAGTTAGCAGGCCGGTGCTAACAAGCTAACAGTTAGTAGGCCGGGGCTAAACAAGCTAGCAGTTAGCAGGCCGGGTTAGCAAGCAAGCAGTTAGCATGGGTTAGCAGTTACAGACCGGGCAGGTAAGCTAGCAGTTAGCAGGCCAGGGCCGGCAGCTAGCAGTTAGTAGACCGGGGCAAGCTAGCAGTTAGCAGGCCGGGTTAGCAAGCAGTTAGCAAGGGCTAGCAGTTAGCAGACCGGCAGGCAAGCTAGCAGTTAGCAGACCGGGCCCGGCAAGCTAGCATTTAGCAAACCAGGTTTAGCAAGCAAGCAGACGTCTTTGGGGGACGTCGCGATGGGGGTAAGTATGTTTTTGCCTCTTCGTGCGGTGACATCGATAGACCAGTCGTGGGATTAGTAAGGTTCCAAGTAGCTCTAGGTAGCTAGCAGGCCTAGCTGGTTAGCTGGTAAGCATTGGGCTTTCAGCGGGCGTCGCGCCTGAGGGGCCTGTTGAAGTCCTCGGGCAGATTATGTCGGTATTCCAGTCATAGTAAAATGTAAAATGTTCAGTTTGCGGTAGGAATCCGGGAATAAAAATAACAGGTCCGTTATGCTCTGGTTAGAGTCACGTTATTCGAACTGGCGAGAGCTTTCCGAGCTGAAGGTTAGCTGATGACCGCTGGCAATGATTTGCTGACTGATAGCTGGTAGTTAGCTGGCTAGCTTCAGTTGAGGGATTCCAGATCCGAAGTAAATATAAATACTTTAGGGAAAAAAAGCAGATCCACGCCACATTGGGTGAGGCGGGTTGCAGGAGAGTATTTAGATGTTGATGTTTAGCAAAATATTTTAAGGGATATGCGACGAAATAGATTTAAAACAATATATACAAGGGACACAACAGGACAAAGACGTCTGACTGCTACGCCATTTTGGATAATCTTACTGGACATACGTGATCAAAACTATGTGGACACATACTCGTCGAACATCTCATTCCAAAATCATGGGCATTAATATGGAGTCGGTTCCCCAATTTTACTGCTATAACAACCTCTACTCCTCTGGGAAGGCTTTCCACTAGATGTTGTAACATTGCTGCCGGGACTTGCGTCCATTCAGTCACAAGAGCATTACTGAGGTTGGGCACTGATTGGCGTTCCAATTCATCCCAAAGGTGTTCGATGGGGTTGAGGTCAGGGCTCTGCACAGGCCAGTCAAGTTCTTCTACATCGATCTCGACAAACCAATTCTGTATGGACCTTGCTTTGTGCACGGGAGCATTGTTATGCTGAAACAGGAAAGGGCCTTCCCCGAACTGTTGCCACATTGGAAGCACAGAATTGTCTAGAATGTAATTGTATGCTGTAGCATTAAGATTTCTCTTCACTGGACCTAAGGGGCCTAGCCTGAACCATGAAAAACAGCCCCAGACCATTATTCCTACTCCACCAAACTTTACAATTGACACTATGCATTGGGGCAGGTAGCGTTCTCCTGGCATCCGCTAAACCCAGATTCGTCCATCAGACCGCCAGATGGTAAAGCGTGATTCATCACTCCAGAGAACGTGTTTCCACTGCTCCAGTTGTGACCTTTCCAAAAAAAAAGTCCTTTCCACACGCAAAGGTCTGGAGGTTGGATGTGCTCTCATGCTGGTTTCAATAGTCTGAAGCAGTGGTACATGTCTTGGCTTATTCATTATTCTAGCATTAACCCAAGCATATCCAGGGTGTTATATAACAAACTCCTTAACACAGTTTTAACAGTACTAGGCTACATGGCTTATGTGTAGAAAAACACATGAAGATTTAAATGGTCTCTCTCAACATGCTGTTGACTCTCTTGACATCATTTTGGGGAGTCAGCATTATTATCATCCATACTTCCTCAAATGTAACATATTAACATACTTTTATGACTATATACTATTTGATCATAACTGTAAACTAAAACTTAAATGTTTTATTAATATATGAACATATTTTCATTGGCATTGATTACAGACGTCTCTGGCTAAAATTGCTTTAGTGCAAGATGTTGTGACGTAAGTGACAACCCCAACTGTTGTTAAATTTAGTGTACATCTGGCGAGGTCTTGATTATACCCTGATTGAATGGTCATGAGGCAGTTTAATGGAAGAAGTAGAACATTCTCATCAATCTCAACTTTTCACAATTCAGATGTAGGATCTTAATTTGATCCCCCATTTTGCAGGAGTGAACTAGTGTATTTGAGGTTTAAAAAAGCTTCTGAAGTTTGTAATTCCCACTTACAAATTTCTGACTTGATCTTCCCTTACCAAAAATGAATCAACCCTTACCAAAATGTCCCTTAATTACAATCCACATAATAATTAACATTTCCTGTTGCTGCAGGATTTTTTTTGTCTGCTGTTGCAAACTGTCTCAAATTAAGATCATACATGTGTACTGCACATCTATCTCCATGACAACGATGAAATACAGCCTAACAGCTGTGGGGAGGAGAGAGACTGCAGGAGTGTACGGCTTTTATTTAGAAGTTTTGCCTCCCGGCCTAGTCGGTGTCACCTCTAAATACAAAGTCTTTAGTTGCATGGTGGAAGTCCTTTTTTTCAGGAAACCCCTTGTTGATTTACGTTATAACCCCAGATTCTGCAATTTCGAGATAAGAGTTCTAAGGCAGAATTAGTGATGCTGTGAAAGGAGCATAACGCTGCAGTCACCAAAAGGCTTCCACCTCTTTTTGTCTCTGTGTGCGGCGGTCATAAATACAATGTTAAGGCAGGCCAGGGGCCGTCATGTCCAATTAGCTACAAAACAACCTTCCTTACTGATCCTTCCCTATCTCCTTAACATTCTCAATCTAAACAGTGTGTTAAAGGGATACTTTGAGATTCTGGCAGTCAAGCTGTTTTTCCAGCGAGCATATACTCCCATACCTGTAGACTTCCAGTCATTGCGCTAATACTAGTTAGCATTGGCTCACAAAACTATGTCTAACTTCCTTCATACCGCACGCAGAGACATAAAAATGGTATCCATGAGTTAATCTGAATGAATTGCTTAATTGCCAGAGTCTCGCAGTATCCCTTTAAGCAAACTAGTGTGGGGGCAGTAGGATATGAATGCTTCCCAAGGGTACGCACCAGTCAGTTACAGGGTACTGGAGTGTGTCCATATAATACAGCTTAATGTTGAAATAATTGGCAATGTATTAGAGACGAATGTAAGAGTATTAACTTGAGTCACCTTAAATGTCTTTTTGAAGTTCCCCTGATTGACACAATGTGAATCTGAATGACTATTGGGGGCCCACGTTAATTGAGTTGGAATATGTTGATATTCAGAGAACCGTGTCGTGTGTTAATGATTTCTTATCTGCAAAATTCTTTCAGATGGAAATACTATGTGTTTCTTTTTGCAGTAATGTTCAGAAAATAATCATTATTGAAGAAAATATATTGGAGTCAAAAAATATTGACACTAATTTGCGATAAAGAAACTGTGATGTGTATTTGTCTATTCATTTGAATATAAAAGCTACTAGTTTCTTTTCAAGTTTTGCAGTGATGACACTGCCACGTATTCATCAGAAAATACATAAATCGGCACAAATATTCCTCCTCCCCCCGTTGACAATGCTCAGCAAATATGCCAAATATATAGTTTATCAGTAGCCCAGGCCTCGGTTGGAACACTGAATTCCCCTCACAACTTTGTTGTTGCATCTTCCAGGTTAGTGCCATTTGAAACTATGATGACATTTTTTTCCATTCACTGTAATTGTATTACTAGGATTGGAAAGCATATCAAATAGTTGATCAGAGTTTATAGAAATATAATTGAAAAAACACACTGGACCAGACTGCTGGTCTCAAGTCATTGATGACTCATTGTCAACACAAAAAAAACTTTGAAAAGGGAACTGTGCTTCACCTATAGGAAAAGGATTTTGAAAGCCATAGGTTTAAATGGGTTACCAGAACCCAAGGACACTGTTTTTTCAACTGGGCATAGCAGAGCTTTATCTTTGAGGTTTTTCTGAGATAGGTTTCCTGCATTTGTATGGAAGACAGGGTGTAGCATGACATTAAAAGCTAGACGGACGATCTTGAAAGATTCTATCCTCAGACCACAACAGGAGAGTAACTGTAAATCTAAGGCGAGAGGCTTCATCTGATGTTTTCCCAGGGTAGCTTCAAGGACACTATTTGTCATTATGTTTCCATATGAAGCCTGAGGAGAAAAAAGTGTTTATAAACATGACATTAAACTGAACTAAACTCTGAGGGCTTTCAAATGATGTTTCAGACACCTCGGCCAACCTTACCCATAAATATCAGAGGTGCGTCAATAGATACAAGATTTTTAGATGACAAATAGTAGGGGTATACCTGAAAATATAAATACAAGTCATTCAACCCATGTCCTTTTTCCTATTGGTTTACCTGAAAACATAAATACAAGTCATTCAACCCATGTCCTTTTTCCTATTGGTTTACCTGAAAACATAAATACAAGTCATTCAACCCATGTCCTTTTGATTTACTATTGACAAACCAAGATTGTACAACGTGGTTGATTTGATCAGTCAGGTGCTCAAGTTGCATCATCATGAGGATGTGGCCGGTGACACTTTGCTTCCTGAAAGTCCAATAGGTCGTTATCAATAAAGGATTACAGGACTGTGCAGAGCGTTCAAATTGGCTGCTGGGGGGCAAGGACAACTATGTGCAGTTTACAAGGGATTGTTAAATAAATGTTATAAATATTAGGTTTTAATATCATCACCTCTTGAATAGCATAGTCAGAACTACACATTTCTGATTATTACACATTTAGCTCTATCATTAGAGTGGTACATCAAGTAACCAAATGCTTTTCGTGATCAGTAAAACATCAACTGAACATGTCATTTCAGATATGTGAGGGTATCCTCAAGTAGCCTATCAATTTGGCATGTAGCTAGTCAACTAGTCAACTAGTCAACTGGTCAACTGGTCAACTAGTCAACTAGCCAACTAGCCAACTAGCTAAGCAAACGACGTGTCATTTAGCTTGCCTCATCAGGGATTAGGCTTTTGGAAAGAGCTTGACATGTGCAAGTTGTCAGTCGGACTTCTGTCAGCACCACTATAGATGACAAGTGAATCAAACAATATTTGGATATGGCCATCTAGTTTGTCCCCTGGAAGTTATAGCTTGTTAAGTAGCCATATTGATGTGATCTGTTATTATCTAGCTGGCCAAATTGACATGGTCCATCAATCAATGTAGCCTATCATGTCTGTCAGCAGCAATCGTGATTGAACACTATTAGAAACAACGTTGAAAAGGGGATACTTTTAGTTAACTTTTCTAGGTAGGGCTACGTTGGTTGGAGAACACAAGTACTTGCCACTATGTTTAGCCAACTATACATAGTTTCTACCGGTAGCTTGCAAAGTTAACATTACATCGGCAAATGGACCCTTCTGCTGCTTGACAGGCAATTAAAGCCAACAAAGGATGGGACATGAATCAAAACCACTCATATTTGCAAGGTATAGTTAACTTTTATTTGATATCACTCAAATATCAAATTGATTGTGAGGCTACTCCTACGTATCTGAAATTACATGATCAATGGATGTTTACTGATGATGAAAAGCATGTAGTTACTTGCTGTATAACTCTGATGATAGAGCTAAATGTGTGCAGTTGTTTTGCATGGAATAATCCAACTTCTTTTTTCTGACTTTGCTCTTCAAGAGGTGATGACATTACAACCAAATAATTAACATTTATTTAACAATCCTTTGAAAACGGCACGCAGTTGTCAATGATTTTAGTGGACCTGGTGGTCTCCTTGCCAACCAGCAGGCAAATCGAACACTCTGCACCTTATTGCGCATTTTACTGATAACAACCTATATCTTGAAAACTTAACTGCTGTCATGCAAAACATTTTGGCACTGTATCAACAGTGGACTAATGGTACAAAATACCAAAATATAGTTTTTTAGTGATGATTAAGATGATTGAATATAGACTTTGTTGTACTAGGAATGCATACTGTAGTTACGGTTAGTATTTGAGGTGTAACATTATTCTACAATGCATATGAGAGTTCACAGTACATACAGTTACATAGTGCTACTCTCAGTTTGCTGTGAAACCACTGCAAATCAAGGCCTGGTTTTACTATAGAAAAGCTAAGGTGGTTTCTTTCTCTGTTCTGCTCCGATAACCTTTTAAGACTATACAAAACCCTCCCTTTAATACATAAGACATTGCTTGATGCTTTCATAATGAAAACAAATAGTACCCTCTGTTGTCGTGTTACACATGGTTGTTTTTATGGGACAAGTGGTTCTTTATGTCCCTTAAGATATCACATTATATAAAGGAGAATGGATTTCTGCATGAGGTGCTGTATGTCTTTATTATGTACTGGACTCCCCTTTTAACAACACCTGAAGTTAAGTTTTTTATTTTTTTACCAAATACCCATTGTCACTGTACTGTAGGCTACCTGAGCCCCATTGTCCCTGTACTGTAGGCTACCTGAGCCCCATTGTCCCTGTACTGTAGGCTACCTGAGCCCCATTGTCCCTGTACTGTAGGCTACCTGAGCCCCATTGTCCCTGTACTGTAGGCTACCTGAGCCCCATTGTCACTGTACTGTAGGCTACCTGAGCCCCATTGTCCCTGTACTGTAGGCTACCTGAGCCCCATTGTCACTGTACTGTAGGCTACCTGAGCCCCATTGTCACTGTACTGTAGGCTACCTGAGCCCCATTGTCCCTGTACTGTAGGCTACCTGAGCTCCATTGTCACAGTACTGTAGGCTACCTGAGCCCCATTGGCCCTGTACTGTAGGCTACCTGAGCCCCATTGTCACTGTACTGTAGGCTACCTGAGCCCCATTGTCACTGTACTGTAGGCTACCTGAGCCCCATTGTCCCTGTACTGTAGGCTACCTGAGCCCCATTGTCACTGTACTGTAGGCTACCTGAGCCCCATTGTCACTGTACTGTAGGCTACCTGAGCCCCATTGTCCCTGTACTGTAGGCTACCTGAGCCCCATTGTCACTGTACTGTAGGCTACCTGAGCCCCATTGTCACTGTACTGTAGGCTACCTGAGCCCCATTGTCCCTGTACTGTAGGCTACCTGAGCCCCATTGTCACTGTACTGTAGGCTACCTGAGCCCCATTGTCCCTGTACTGTAGGCTACCTGAGCCCCATTGTCCCTGTACTGTAGGCTACCTGAGCCCCATTGTCACTGTACTGTAGGCTACCTGAGCCCCATTGTCCCTGTACTGTAGGCTACCTGAGCCCCATTGTCACTGTACTGTAGGCTACCCGAGCCCCATTGTCCCTGTACTGTAGGCTACCTGAGCCCCATTGTCACTGTACTGTAGGCTACCTGAGCCCCATTGTCACTGTACTGTAGGCTACCTGAGCCCCATTGTCACTGTACTGTAGGCTACCTGAGCCCCATTGTCACTGTACTGTAGGCTACCTGAGCCCCATTGTCCCTGTACTGTAGGCTACCTGAGCCCCATTGTCCCTGTACTGTAGGCTACCTGAGCCCCATTGTCACTGTACTGTAGGCTACCTGAGCCCCATTGTCACTGTACTGTAGGCTACCTGAGCCCCATTGTCACTGTACTGTAGGCTACCTGAGCCCCATTGTCCCTGAGACATTCTTAGCAGTACGTTCGGCAAATTGTAAAAAAACAAAAAAACATATTTGACTGGTGCTGATCCCTCCATCAGTAATCAGCCACATAATTAATCACGAACATAGAATAATTACTCAGAGATCTGTAATGATCTGCACTTCATTTAACTAAGTATAATACACCTCCATTGATTAATTACTGCTTGTTATATAATGAATTATGATAGACATTTTGGGAGTCTGCAGTTTCTTAGCAGGAGCAAGACTCACTGTGCCTTCCAGGTATTACTTACTATATGTGACTCTTGCAACAGTGTGCAGATTTTTTCTGGATCAATAGGGGGCGGGTGGTGGGTGTAGTAGGGGGTGTAGTAGGGGGTGGGGCATGGGGTGTGGCAATGGGCGCGGTTAGCCCGAATTTCAGAGATCATTCTAGAGGACCCAATCGTGGCGGTGTAGATTATTTTTTTGCATTTTTTAACCCAATTTTCTCAATTTCTACAAATTTGTCTGTGGAGCTGAGCAAAAATGTTGCAGTCTTAAAGCAAATATTCATAGTTTCTATGCCTTTTGCCATGGCTAATGCTCAAACATAATAACAAAATCAATACTGCTAAATTCTTTGTTTTTGGAATTTTTGAATTCTCCCTGATTGTCTAGCTTTTATTTAGGCGATTGTTTGTTCTCAAAGATTATATTGTTACAAAATATATAGGTCCATTATATACTTTACATATCTTAGTCGTTTAAGTTTACACTGGAAGCGTTTTCCCATCCTAAAATTATGTCTATATATACAGTGCCTTCGGAAAGTATTCAGACCCCTTGACTTTTTACACATTTTGTTACGTTACAGCCTAATTGTAACATTTTATTCAATCGTTTTTTCCCCTCATCAATCAACACATAATACCCCAGAATGACAAAGCAAAAACAGGTTTTTAGAAATGTTTGCTAATTTATAAACAAACAACAATTGAAATGTGACATTAACATAAGTATTCAGATCCTTTACTCAGTACTTTGTTGAAGCACTTTTGACAGCAATTACAGAATCTAGTCTTCATGAGTATGATGCTACAAGATTGGCACACCTCTATTTGTGGAGTTCCTCTCATTCATCTCTGCAGATCCTCTCAAGTTCTGTCAGGTTGGATGGGGAGCGTTGCTGCACAGCTATTTTCAGGTCTCTCCAGAGATGTTAGCTCGGGTTCAAGTCTGTGCTCTGACTTGGTCTTTTACCAAATAGGGCTAGCTCCTGTATACCACTCCTACTTTGTCACAACACAACTGATTGGCTCAAACGCATTAAGAATGAAAGAAATTCCACAAATGAACTTTTAACAAGGCACATCTGTTAATTGAATTGCATTCCAGGTGACTACCTCATGAAACTGGTTGAGAGAATGCCAAGAGCGTGCAAAGCCGTCATCTAGGCAAAGGGTGGCTACTTTGAAAAATCTCAAATATTTAGTATATTTAGATTTGTTTAACACTTTTTTGGTTACTACCTGGATTCAATTTGTGTTATTTCATAGTTTTGATGTCTTCACTTCAAAATAAAGAAAAGCCATGAATTAGTGTGTCCAAACTTCTGTCTGGTACTCTATGTAGTGTATCTGCAGTCTTGGAACAATAACAACAGACTGGTAAATGGAGGTTGGCTTTGATGTAGACAGATGTACACTAGTCCTGAAAACATTATGCTGCTTTGATGGGGTGGAATAACAAAATAAAATAGATAAAATGAAATAAAAATCATATTATTGGGACAAATCAACACCATATTGTGCATACCTTTCACAGGGGCGCCATCCATTATGTCATACTTGGCAACAGTGTCCGTCTCTGTAGTAGTGCTAGGCCCTGCAAAGGAATGTCACATGACCAAATGCATACATTTCACACTGTTCTTAAAGCAAACAGAGATTACAGGACAGTTTTACGTTTTCACAACATTTGAAATCTGAAGAAACTGGAACATTCAATAATTTTAAATAAAAATGTTATTTAAAAGAGTAACATCTTATGCCGTTTTAAGTGAACTTTCCATTGAAGTAAACGTCACATCACCTATTCCAGTCATCTTCTTCTTTATCCAATGAAGTTCCATGGATTTTGATTCTCACCAGAAGGAAATAGATTTTTTACCCACAATGACATCTTTCAAGTGGTATCTGAGAATACAGTTGAGGTCAGGTCAATTTATATATTTATAATAATGTATATATAACTTCTATAATCATTTATTTTATTTATGATTTCTGAATTCTGAATATGAAACAGATTTTGACATGTATTTGCTACTGTGCTATGGTTTGAATGCATAAATGTCTTATAGTGGTATATATAAACTCAGCTAAAAAAGAAACGTCTCTTTTTCAGGACCCTGTCTTTTAAAGATAATTCGTAAAAATCCAAATAACTTCACAGATCTTCACTGCAAAGGGTTTAAACACTGTTTCCCATGCTTGTTCAATGAACCATAAACAATTCATGAACATGCACCTGTAGAACGGTCGTTAAGACACTAACAGCAACCACAGCAACCACTTTTGAAAGATACAACCTTACCTTAGCTTTGCCTAAAGGAACAAAGAAAGAATCCATGTTCTAAGAAATCAGTGATGAATCTGTTTTGCCCTTTGAGATGTTCCTTTTAATCACTTAACAATTAGTCTCTTTGCCCTTTCACTCACCTCATGCACACTTACTGTTGATTCATCACTGCTTCTGTTTCGTCACACCAGCGGGTTCCCTCTCCCACTCTGACATTAAAGCCTTCCACTAAACCCTTTAGACCCACATTCGGTTTCCCGCATCCACAACACGGGTGAAGGTCTGTCTCAATCCGATCCAGCTTCTCAGCACTACCCTCATATCTCCACTCACATTCTGTTGGCATTTATTCCCCACACAAAATCCAATCAGAATCAGTTGGCCTCAAGTCCTGGCACTGGTTCTATCGTGCCACAACTGCGACTCTCTCTTATCTTGCCATGTGTCCCTTTCACAATGCCTGTCGTTGTGGCAACTGTGTCACTTCCAATGGTCTTTGTGGAACCTACAGCCCGTACCAGACATTTGTCCACTGACCTACTGATCCAAGGCATTTGACCTTCTGTTAACATGTAAATGAGAAATGTAGTTTGATGATACTCAAAAAAAAATCATATTTTGAAACTTGTCATTATCCCTTATGTTGTGCTGTAGAGGCATGTACTGATTATGGTTGACTTCATTTCTGTCAGTTGGATTTTTCAGTGGGCACATCAGGTCAACAACTGTGGCTCCTCATGATTTTACCTAGTTGTGGTTTATCTCTACTTGAGTGAGTGAGAGTTCATTGAACTGTGTGCAGTGACCTTTTTAGTGGTTGTTTGTGTTTGAAAAGGTGGTTTTGGATCTCTGTTTGGCCTCTGTGAATACAGGTAACAATTTAGATCCTGAGAATGCTTAAGCATGTTGTCATTTTCCCAGAGATAAAATTATAGTCCTGAGAGGGAATTACAAAGAAATAATGCAATCCATCTCCCTTTCTCTCTGTCGGTCGCAGAAACTGAGTTTGTTTACGTCAGTCATGCATTATTGAGCAGCGCTTTAAACATTACCACTCTTCTGTCATGAGAACCAGCATCTTCTCTGTTCCAGGGTTGAAGTACAGGTGTAGGATCTTAATTTGACCTATATTGTCATAGGAAAATAATCCTACAGCAACGGGAATTGAATGTTTA
Organism: Oncorhynchus keta; assembly: GCF_023373465.1. NCBI lineage: Eukaryota > Metazoa > Chordata > Actinopteri > Salmoniformes > Salmonidae > Oncorhynchus > Oncorhynchus keta. Next base: position 15,917,954 of record NC_068444.1, on the reverse strand, counting down.
GTCCATAATGTTGCTTGATCGGTGGTTAGGGTATTAGCTGGCCAAAAGTAGGTTACATTAGAAGTGTAATATTACTAATATAACTGTTAGTGTGGGTTTTCAGTGAATTTATGTACATCAAAAAAACTACTCTGCACTTTCTGTGGCACAGGGAAAAGTCTCAGCAACAAAAGAGCGATCAAATTAAGACCGTACATTTGTAGCAGGCTTAGTTCCTATGAACAAACATGCTTACCTACACTTTGGTTACAAAATTAATCATAAATTAATGCATTGGTTCATTTCATGCAGTAGATTGATGTGTGTGGGAACATTCCTGAGCGAATGAGAAAAATAGAATCATACTCTTTGGAAAGGGATCCTTTCCCCTCCATATTTTCAAATGTTGTATATACTAAGTTTCAGAGTTATATTTGCAATGCAAATATCCTTCAATAATAAATAGATATATTATTGTGTGAGTCTTTTTAATAACATGGGAAATTGATTGAAAAGGTAGCCCATTTATTAAACATTCATTTGAATTCTACCATGATATTAATAAACCTGGTATTTTAGTCAGTGGAGTCTCACATTGCATAATTTTCCGTGCAGAATTATACAGAAATGTGGCTGATGTAACCATGGAAACATAGGATTAAAACAGTCTCTGCTGCAACTTTATTCTTGTGTGGCAGAAGCTAAGTTTAATGCAACTCTGGAAGCTAATTCAATACCGCACATGAACACCAACGGCTCAGTTTTGACAGCTTAAATACGTGGTGTCAAATGAAAACATAATACACCCAACACTTTTACTTCGAAACTTCTAATTCTGTGACATGTAGGGTGATTTTTATTTCTGCAGGTTTAGAAGGGTGTGGGAACAAGCCCTCTGATTCAGACATGTATAACTCACATTCTAAACCTGTTTTAAAATGAGTGATGTGCTTAAAGTGATACGGTGCATTTTTTTGGTACCCTGTCAAAATATCAGCCTTTTCATCCACTTAATTAGGGGATAAATAAGCTAATAAATGACATATCACCAAGAACATTTTCTAACCATACAACAAACTAATTTGGTACTTTATTTATATATATATAAATACTATGAGGTTGGAATAATACTGAGAATCAGTCAGTCAAACTCCCCCCAAAACTATCATGATAACTGATGCTAAATGACATAATACAGAAACTAATTTGCACTAAGAAATGCACTTGAGTCAGTTCCAAGCATTGGCAGTTCAACCAAACGTGAGGTAATGGAAGGTTTAGGAACCTGAAAAATGCAGCGCTAATGTACCAGTGAATTTCTGAAGGACAGGGCAATTAACAGGCTTCAAGGGGAATACAGTCGTTTATTGAGGGAGGGAGCGGCACAGTTGATCATTCCGTTCTCCCAATGATAAAGGGCTAAATTGATCGGCGTGTCTCGCAGTGTATCACCTACAGACATTGTGCTGAAGGCCTCTTTACTCTTGACTAATATGCCTTTGTTACCTAATTCAGAAGCTTTTATATCTTCCTTATACATTAGAGGCCTAGTGGGTGAAATTGAACCTATTCTAAAATGTCACATGCCATACTATAAAAGGTTGAAAATTCCATCCACGGCATTTTTCACTCCATATGTTTCAATAAGAACTTTGAACATAGCAATCTAAGATTGGATTTTGAACCTCTAATGCTTTTAACTCAAAGTAAAATAGTAAAGGAAAAGGGCTATATCAATCTGGCCATTGATTTATTTCCAATAAGGAGTTGTATTTAATTTTTTGCCTTGGGCATGCATGTTACACCTAAACACTCAGGGCCGACTCTACTAATAAGCCACATAAGCGGCTGCTTAGGGCCCCGCTGCTGCTAGTGGCCCCACTGCTGCTAGTGGCACCGCTGCTGCTAGTGGCCCTGCTGCTGCTAGTGGCCTCCAGCTGCTAGTGGCCCTGCTGCTGCTAGTGGCCCCGCTGCTGCTAGTGGCCCCGCTGCTGCTAGTGGCCCCGCTGCTGCTAGTGGCCCCACTTCTGCTAGTGGCCCCGCTGCTGCTAGTGGCCCCGCTGCTGCTAGTGGCCTCCAGCTGCTAGTGGCCTCCAGCTGCTAGTGGCCCTGCTGCTGCTAGTGGCCCAGCTGCTGCTGCTAGTGGCCCCGCTGCTGCTAGTGGCCCCTGCTAGTGGCCCCACTGCTGCTAGTGGCCCCACTGCTGCTAGTGGCCTCCAGCTGCTGCTAGTGGCCTCCAGCTGCTAGTGGCCCCGCTGCTGCTAGTGGCCCTGCTGCTGCTAGTGGCCTCCAGCTGCTAGTGGCCTCCAGCTGCTAGTGGCTTCCAGCTGCTAGTGGCCCTGCTGCTGCTAGTGGCCCCGCTGCTGCTTGTGGCCTCCAGCTGCTAGTGGCCCTGCTGCTGCTAGTGGCCCCGCTGCTGCTAGTGGCCCCGCTGCTGCTAGTGGCCCCACTGCTGCTAGTGGCCTCCAGCTGCTAGTGGCCCCTAGCTGCTGCTAGTGGCCTAGTGGCCCCACTGCTGCTAGTGGCCTCCAGCTGCTAGTGGCCCTGCTGCTGCCTCCAGCTGTGGCCCCGCTGCTGCTAGTGGCCCCAGCTGCTAGTGGCCTCCTGCTGGCCTCCAGCTGCTAGTGGCCCCGCTGCTGCTAGTGGCCTCCAGCTGCTAGTGGCCTCCAGCTGCTAGTGGCCCTGCTGCTGCTAGTGGCCCCGCTGCTGCTAGTGGCCCCGCTGCTGCTAGTGGCCCCGCTGCTGCTAGTGGCCCCACTTCTGCTAGTGGCCCCGCTGCTGCTAGTGGCCTCCAGCTGCTCGTGGCCTCCAGCTGCTAGTGGCCCCGCTGCTGCTAGTGGCCCCACTGCTGCTAGTGGCCTCCAGCTGCTAGTGGCCCCGCTGCTGCTAGTGGCCCTGCTGCTGCTAGTGGCCTCCAGCTGCTAGTGGCCTCCAGCTGCTAGTGGCTTCCAGCTGCTAGTGGCCCTGCTGCTGCTAGTGGCCCCGCTGCTGCTTGTGGCCTCCAGCTGCTAGTGGCCCTGCTGCTGCTAGTGGCCCCGCTGCTGCTAGTGGCCCCGCTGCTGCTAGTGGCCTCCAGCTGCTAGTGGCCCCGCTGCTGCTAGTGGCCCCACTGCTGCTAGTGGCCTCCAGCTGCTAGTGGCCCCGCTGCTGCTAGTGGCCCCGCTGCTGCTAGTGGCCTCCAGCTGCTAGTGGCCCCGCTGCTGCTAGTGGCCTCCAGCTGCTAGTGGCCTCCAGCTGCTAGTGGCCCCGCTGCTGCTAGTGGCCCCACTGCTGCTAGTGGCCTCCAGCTGCTAGTGGCCCCGCTGCTGCTAGTGGCTCCACTGCTGCTAGTGGCCCCGCTGCTGCTAGTGGCCCCGCTGCTGCTAGTGGCCCCGCTGCTGCTAGTGGCCCCGCTGCTGCTAGTGGCCTCCAGCTGCTAGTGGCCTCCAGCTGCTGCTAGTGGGCACCCAATCAAAGGAGGAACTCCGTCTGTTGAGACCCTGACTAGTAGTATACTATAATACACAAGGTCTAATTTCTAAATTTGGTAGGGTTTGCAGACTATTCTCTTATGTCAAAACATTTAGCTTTGGACCCCCAACAGACTAGGGCCGGTCCTGTACACACTCAATGAGAACATAGTGGGCATAAAGAACATTTATGAAGTTGGTTTTCCTTACTGCGGTAGGGTAGCCTAGTGGTTAGAGCATTGGACTAGCAACCAGAAGGTTGCAAGTTCAAACCCCAGAGCTGACAAGGTACAAATCTGTTGTTCTGCCCCTGAATAGGCAGTTAACCCACTGTTCCTAGGCCATCATTGAAAATAAGAATTTCTTCTTAACTGACGAATGAAATAAAACTGCTATGCTCTGTGGATGGCATTTCCGTTGCCTCAGAGAAAGTGTTTTGATAGTTACAATGTAATTCAGTTTTATTTGTATGGTATTTTCTTCAAGTTAGACAACTTAAGAATAGACCTTCAAGGGCCAATCAGCAGTTGTTTCGGTAAAAAGCTGAGGGATGTGGCTGGAGAAATGTAACCACTCTGAAATTCATAGACAGAGCTATGGATGCAAGGACTGACCAATTCATGATATCAGTTTTAACCATGTTTTCAGGCTATACAGTGTTTGTTTACATTTACCTTGTTTACAAAACAAGGTTATATTTTGGGTTCTGATGGGGTACGACAGTTAAACTAAGCTCATGAGACATTTATAAGTTATACATAAGTTATACATCATTAATTTATAAGTCCAAAAATGGATGTAGCAACTGCTGATTGCCCCTTTAGGGCAATATAAAGCAAACCAGTGAGTAGCAAGTGGACCATGTAAACTGTGTTGAGAAAACAAAAGTACCCTCCATGGCACCCAGTGTATGGAAAGGTTTATTTGCAGGGTTTCTGACTATACAGGGCCTATCTAATGTCGCAGATGTAATGAGATGCATACTCTCTATGCAATCTCTTTGTGCATACTCAAGGGTGCTCCAGTCCTCACGGTCTGCAGTCTATGTTGGTTCCAAATTTGATAGACCTTATTTGTGACAATAGTTGATCAAGTACTGTATGTACCATACCAAAGAGATACAAATACCAGCAGCCATGTCTGCTGACCTAGAGGACTGGAATTGGGCACTGCAGCACAGCAGGCACCACAACTTTTTGGTTAGACAAACCCCCCAAAATATTGATAATATCATTCAGGTGGTTGGGCAACATTTTTCTACTTGACAATTACACTCATGCTGCCAAACATACCCTCATAAAACTGACCATCCTACCAATCCTCGACTTCGGCAATGTCATTTACAAAATAGCCTCCAACACTCTACTCAGCAAATTGTATGTAGTCTATCACAGTGCCATCCGGTTTGTCACCAAAGCCCCAAACACTACCCACCACTGCGACCTGTATGCTCTCGTTGGCTGGCCCTCGCTTCATATTCGTCGCCAAACAAACTGGCTACAGGACATCTATAAGTCTTTTCTAGGTTAAGCCCCACCTTATTTCAGCTCACTGGTCACCATAGCAGCACCCACCCGTAGCACGCGCTCCAGCAGGTATATGGTCACCCCCAAAGCCAATTCCTATTTTGGCCTTTCCTTCCAGTTCTCTGCTGCCAATGATTGGAACGAATTGCAAAAATCACTGAAGCTGGAGACTTATATCTCCCTCACTAACTTTAAGCATCAGCTGTCAGAGCAGCTTACCAATCATTGCACCTGTACATAGCTCATCTGTAAACAGCCCACCCAACTACCTCATCCCAATGTTGTTATTTTTTTGTTCGTTGCTCCTTTGCACCCCAGTATCTCTACTTGCACATTCATCTTCTGCACATCTATCACTCCAGTGTTTAATTGCTAAATTGTTATTATTCCGCCACTGTGGCCTTACCTCCCTAATCTTACTACATTTGCACACACTGTAAGTTTGTTTATCCCACGTGTAACTCTGTGTTGTTTGTGACGCACTGCTTTGCTCTATCTTGGCCAGGTCGCAGTTGTAAATGAGAACATGTTCTCAACTGGCCTACCTGGTTAAATAAAGGTGAAATAATTTAAATTAAATTAAATAAAACAATGTGTACAGCTATTTTTTAACCACTTGTCCTCAGACATTACTACTTCAGCATATTTCAGATGTTATTTTCCATTCTAATTTATTCAAATGAGAAAACAGAATACTGTCAAAAGGGTGTAGCAGGCTAGGTTACAAGGATATTGGGCTTTTACTGCACAAGTCAAAAATAGGAAATTTCCACCAAATAAAATAAAACCAGCAGCTTAGGCTACTAATTGTAAGTGATATCAACCACTGAAATATTTCAGATTAGTGTGATCTGGTTCTACTGCAAGAAAGTGTTCAAATGCTTAAATCCAATCTCTTTGGTATTACAGTTGTGACTGGTTTTGCCTTTTCATTGATGGGGTATTACATGAACTACATATCATCACTGTCAAAGGTTTCCATTACATATTTGGTATTTTATTAGGATCCCCATTAGCTGTTGCAAAAGCAGCAGCTACTCTTCCTGGGGTCCACACAAAACATGAAACATAATACAGAATGATATAATACAGAACATCATTAGACAAGAACAGCTCAAGGACAGAACTAAATACATTAGGGATCCAATGTTGCTTTCCACCTTTGTAAAATAACATGAAAAGAAGAAGCTGTAAACCAAGTGTGATGACGTAACTGTTTCCCCACCAAGCAGTCTGATCCTGCTTCCTGTTTGAAGCTTTGACGCTTCACTGTATGTGAGAGCTAAAGCATGAACACACTCTCTCCTCATCTCTCCCATCTACTCCTTGTTGCCTGGCCGCTGCACTCAGCCACTCACTTTTCGGCGTACACTGCAGTCAGCCAACAACACTCCCCCCATTCCAATGCTCCTATTGCACCTGCTTGCACTCACCTTAGCTGTCCACATCACTCACATGTTAACTTGGTGGGCGCTCTACCTCGCAGCAGCACACTGCACTCCAATGATCCTATCTTACATCCTGCCAGTGAGAGCACTAAGGCCCCCCGGGACTCTTGTGTGAGGCCTGTTCCTTCCTCTAGCCCACCACATATGGTTCGGGAATAGTTTGTATGAAAAAAAAAATATATATAGTAATTGTACGATAATCTGGCTAAATTATGATAAATTTAGTCTACGATTTTGGCCACAATGTGCTTATTAGAGGGTATATGGTTTATTTGTGAGACCAGTGTTGATGTGTAAACAAGGCTTTTAATTAGACTAGAGAAGGCTAAAGAGCCTGAGAGGAAACAAAGGCTCAATTCAGAGATATCTCTAACATAGCCTATACCCTCTGGCAAATACTTAGATTATAGTGCAAGCTTCCACCGTTTTATGACATTCAGTACCAAAATGGGAAAGTATTGAGGATTTTAAAAGTTTTGGATAAAAAATAATACTGTGCCATTAACTAGCTGAAAAAGACAACGCCAGTCCAATGTAATACAAATAGCGTAGCTGCTAGTACAAAGAGTTCTATGCCATAGTGACCAGATCCACTTTTTACCACCACCATGATTAAGCCACTGTAAATAACATCACGCTGTTTGCTTAGCGAGTACCATTTCCTCCTGATTTGGCTCACACAAGGCTCGAACCCAGAACCTCTGCCTTGTTAGCACACGTGACCTTCCTCCTGAAGCATCTTACCAGTCGGCGATACATGAAAAGTTATCTATTCGCTGGCGCAGGTGGGGACACTTCAGGCTGAGGAGTAAGCTTCACACATCCCCATGTGCTACACCAGCAAAAAAACAATGTAACAACGTCCTTGTGACTTCCGCGGGCTTTGTGTACCAATGCGTGGCTGGAACCACTTTTTTAACCAATCAAAATGCAAGGCCGGAACTAACCGTTTTATAATGCACATTGAATTCAGGTGGGTCAGCGATCCAAACATCGATTGCAGGGGTCTATGCCTGTAGGGTAGATTTAACAGATTCGAGTACACAGCTCTGCAGAGACCATTAAAAACTATGACAGAACATTCATCTCAGTTCTCATCTCAAAGCCACAGTTATAGGCTTTAACAGAATTTTCTATATTTGATTGAGAGCTGACTGCTCCCCGGAGAGTGATGAATAACCCTTTACTTAGACATTGGATTAAAATGAAGAATGACAGGGTCAAAGGTGAAGACTCAAAAGAGCCTATGAGAAATCATTTAGCAGAGAGAATTCTAAAGTGTTTGAACATAATCCATGCCAAATCATCTACTTCCCAACATACAGGTCATTCAGCTGCAGGCAAATCCCAGCCAAATAATCTACTCTAACAGGAAGAGAACAATTTGACATGGAGGGTGTTTCTGTCTTTTACATGTTTGGTTTTATATTAATTTCCTATCCTTATGTTTGTAGTGATCTCTCTTTCTAAGGGATGAGGGTGTCATTATTTATACATGTATGCAGGGGGACGGGGGACATGTCCCCCCCACATTCTAAAATTGCATAATTGTCCCCCCCCCAGTTTTATAATTGATCAAAACGAGGCAACGGTGTGCTTTAGGACCATGCAGACGGTTCCGAGTGGTCGGCTAGGCTGACTGAATAAAAAAAAGCTATGTCCCACTTCTAAAACCAAAGTTGCGCCCCTGCATGTACGCTAGATCATGTAATGGCATGAAGCAGTTTCATAGAGCATCCATATAATGCAATACATGGATGGAGGGAGGAGGAAGAAGAATGGCGTTTGAACAATGGTATGAGGATGTCATTAAATGGCCTCCGGTCTGAGTCTATAGAGGATCTGATGGGATCACATGCACAGGGAAAGGGAATATGCCTTTAAAGGGATTGAATTGATAAAATACATTGATATATTAACATAATATGAACAGCCTTTCACAGCAATGCTACTCTATTATCAAATGTAATAGATCACAATGGAAATGTGCTCGCTAACTATGAAGTTTATCTAAATTAAATGCATTATTCATCAAAATCAAGTGTACTGGAGACTATTGTCAAACAAAGTTGTTGTAATTATGGTCAGTGTAATGGAATGAGACTGCTCCATTCTTTTTAAATTGTGTTATTCATAGCAATAAGGGAGTTATTTGAAGTCCATGTATTTCTGTCAGTGGATACATTTTCTAAAGCGACAGCTTTATAAAGACCTTAAAGATGTAAACAAGGCTAATATGTCTCTTGAAGATACAAACACAAACTTTGAACTTGTCTGATTAAAATACTCTTTTACATTTTTTTATGCATTAATACTACATGGATGATTTCAGAACTTATGCAAATATGTGATGAGACTGGTGGTGTTATTTGTAAGATGGAGGACAACAACATGGCATTCATACCGACAGAGGTATGAACACTGGGGACTCACTTCTGACAAAGCAAAAGACAAATGCATGGCCCCTCCCCATAGCATTAACGCTAGCCTTATCAACAAATATAATCTATCATTTCCTGTTTAGTTGGAAATTAACATCTTTGTCGCCTTATACAATAGCATTAGCATGTTGATTGTAATCTCGGCGATGAGCTAAACTATGTCATTGGACTCAGCAAATGGGCCGGCCACACAGTGTACATTATGCACAGTATAAATGGAATGAAGCCAATTTAAATATGGGACTCATGACTTAGATTACACATTTGTGTTAGTGATGGTAATTTTACAGAGGATGATAGTAAACATACTGCATTGGCTCAAGCTTCTTACCTCTGCTATTGTTTTTGTAGACATCTTCAATTTGAATGTGTGAGTTGATAAATGCATCCTACTATCATACATGCATAGTTGTGGTTCAGTTTATTTAGTTATGACGTCATACTGATGGATAATGTCATAATGTCATAATGTCATAATAATATGATAGTCATAATGTGAAAAAGCATTTCTTGATGAATTTTTGCCTTATCTAATTCTCTCAATGATAACAGTGTTAGCTATTTATGTTTGGATACTCCTATACAATCTATTTTGGAAGTATTGAGTGAAGATTAAAGGGGCAATCAGCAGCTGAAACAATAGCAAAGCATAATCCCCGCCCCTGTTTTTCTAACAAGCTGAGGGACGGGGCTTGAGACATGTAACCTCTCTCGAATTCATAGCCAGCGCAATGGATGAACTGATCATCCATGATATCAACATGATAGTTTTAACCATGTTTTGAGGCAAGTGTTTGACTACATTTACTTTGTTTATAAACATTGGATGTAAACAAGATCATATTTAGGGTTCTGATTGGTTATGACAGTTGAACTCATGAGGCATTCACAAGTTGTATTTTTCAAGACTCAATGGGTACATATCATTAATTTATACGTCAAAAAATTGATGTAGCAATTGCAGATTGCCTCTTTAATAAAGTCTGTAGTATTACTAAAAAGGCTCAATACAATAGCTGATGATTGAGTTGAGCATACAAAAGTATGGATCAAAGGGCCAGGGGTGATAGCATTCTTCCTCCATTTGGTGTAATGTTTACAAAGATCCAGACTTTATAAAAGCCTTCCTTAGTGTTATATAGCTGTAAATTATATTATTCTGGCCTTGTTCATGGATGACCTATTTATCTTATACACTATCATTACCATTTGCTGGGTCTATGTCCAGACTTTACAGTCACAGTGTGACGCATATCCTCTAATAAAACAAAGTCAAACGTGGCTCTCTAACAAACTTGGCCAAGAAATGATGCATTACTCTTCAGGCAATAGGCATTGCAGGCTTTTAACAATACATCATTATTCATCTTGCCAACAATTTGTTTATCAGCTCTCTTCCAGTTTGTGAGAAATGATGAGGGAGGGCTTGAAGTTGTGGCTGATAAGGCTGAGAGAGACAATGGTACGAAGACGTGACTTATATGTGAACTTAGTGAGTGAAAATTCCTCTGTGAAACAGTGAAGTGATCAAGAGCAGTATCGTTCAGTATCAAACACAATCAGTATTATGAAGATGGCATATTTAAGCTTGAATCTTGTCTCCTAACACTTTGTTGAGGAATAAGGCAAAGAATACATGCTATCTGTTAAATTGCATGTAATGTCAAAAGAAAATCTGTGGCTACGCCAGTACAGTCAACCTTTTCGTCTAACCTTTGTGTACAATAGAACAATGTCTTTGGAGGGATATCACTTTGGTAGAAGTGCAAAGACATGTGCCACTGGGTCATATGCCAAGGTGTGACATATAGCTGGCAGTGCCCTGAGCTGAATCAGAATGTGTTTAACCTGTTTTCAGGATGTTCTAGCTTGTAGAACAATTTGTTATCATTGAATCGACATGGGACAGACCTGTGACCTCTGTTGTCAACTTCACATATAACGTTCTGCGTGAAACAGCATTCACCTACAGCTAATCTCGCTTGACCAAAGTTACATGTAGACTAATATGAAATTATGGAGTCTGGTGACGCGATACTAACTTACAGCTAACAATGTGAAACAACGGCTGGAAATGTAGAATATTCCTGGTTGTGCAGAGTACAGTATGTCATAAATCTTGTCTGAAATAAGTGGGGTAACAAAACACTATTCTATCACCCTCCATGGAAATTAAGATATACTGTAGTATCATTTTAGATGATTACAACTACATTATTTGATGTTGTAAAACTACAATAAAGCAAAATTAAATAAAGGTTAAATAAAAATAAATAAATAAAAATGTACCTGACTCCCCTCAGCAGGCCGGAATGTCCAAGCTCAAATGCCTCTGCACTCCAAATCAGCAAAATCAGGACTGCTTACCCCTGACATTCACATATTCATGCTGACCAAAGAACATTGTCCCCCCCCAAACCCCCCTCTGCACTGTTTTGAATTTTGTGAAAAGCAAACCTTATTTATTCATAGTCTCTTTGATTTACGTTAAGCTTGTCACCTTGGAAACCTTGAATTGATCAGCTGGAGAAGGCTGATGATATCAGTGCAAGCAGGGTTTGCAGGTAAAAAAATGCCTGCATTTGTCTGGAAGGTGTCATCTTCTGTGATATGTGCTCTTGGTTCCTTTCACGGTTGCCATGGTGATTATTTAAGTCCAACCTACTATCAACAAACCTTTCAAATCTATGGACTGGGAGAATCCTTAATTTTCCTTTTTTCCCACTCTGTAACTGAATGTAAACAATGCATCAAAAGATACATTATTTTATCCCTGCTATGGCTCCTGATATGCATTGTTGATGTGTTCCTTACAGATTGTGATTTTGTGCTACTGTTATTTATAGTATTTGTGTGGGTGTGTAAAAATATGACTGAAACTGCATTGCATGGAGAGAGACAGCAGACATGGTTACTGTTATGTAAATAGGAAGTGTAGTTAAATCATTACTGTGCAGCTATAAATATAACTCATAAGCTTCTTGTTTTATATATATACATATACATACACACAGTACCAGTCAAAGGTTTGGACACACCTACTCATTCAAGGGTTTTTCTTTATTTTTACTATTTTCTACATTGTATAATAATAGTGAAGACATCATAACTATGAAATAACACATGTTGAATCATATAGTAACCAAAAAAGTGTTGTTTTATATTTTAGATTCTGCCTTGATGACAGCTTTGCACACTCTTGGCATTCTCTCAACCAGCTGGCATGCTTTTCCAATAGTCTTGAAGGAGTTCCCACATATTCTGATCACTTTTTGGCTGCTTTTTCTTCACTCTACAGTCCGGCTCATCCCAAACCATCTCTATTGGGTTGATGTCAAGTGATTGTGGAGGCCAGGTCATCTAATGCAGAACTCCATCACTCTCCTTGGTCAAATATCCCTTACACAGCCTGGAGTTGTGTTTTGGGTCATTGTCCTGTTTATAAACAAATTATATTCCCACTGAGCTCAAACCAGATGGGATGGCGTATCGATGCAGAATGCTGTGGTAGCCATGCTGGTTAAGTGTGCCTTGAATTCTAAATAAATCACAGACACAGTCACCAGCAAAGCACCCCCACATCATCACACCACCTCCTCCACGCTTGACGGTGGGAACCACACATGCAGAGATCATCTGTTCACATACTCTGCGTCTCACAAAGACATGGCGGTTGGAACAAAAATCTAAAATTTGGACTCGAGACAAAAGGACAGATATCCACTGGTCTAATGTCCATTGCTTGTGTTTTTTGGCCCAAGCAAGTCTCTTCTTCTTGTTCGTGTCCTTCAGTAGTGCTTTCTTTGCAGCTATTCGACTATGATTTTGATGTTGATGTTGAGATGTGTCTGTTACTTTGAACTCCGTGAAGCATTTATTTGGGCTACAATCTGATGTTCAGTTAACTCTGATGAACTTATCCCCTGCAGCAGAGGTAACTTTCTGTCTTCCTTTCCTCTTGCGGTCCTCATGAGAACATGATGGTTTTTTCGACTGCACTTGAAGTAACTTTCAAAGTTCTTGACATTTTCTTGATTGACTGACCTTCATGTCTTAAAGTAATGATGGACTGTCTTTTTTCTTTGCTTATTTCAGCAGTTCTTGCTATAATATGGACTTAGAATTTGACCAAATAGGGCTATCTTCTGTATATCACCCCTACCTTGTCACAACACAACTGACTGTCTCAAATGCATTAAGAAGAAAATACATTTGTCATGACTTCTACTGAAGTCGATGCCTCTTCTTGTTCGGGCAGTGTTCGGCGGTCGACGTCGATGGTCTTCTAGCCATCGCTGATCCATTTTCCATTTGTGTTGTCTTGTTTTCCCACACACCTGGTTTCATTTCCCTCATTGTGTGTTGTGTATTTAGCCCTCTGTTTTCCCCCCATGTCTTTGTACTTGATTGTTTATTGTTAGGTCGGTATGTTTTCGGCTGGTTTATTCCCGGGTGCTGTTTTACCCGTGTTTAGTGGCAACCGTTATTTTGTTCGCACATTGGGTTTGTTACTTTGTGCTTTTGCTTTTATTAAAGTGCGTTGTTCACTTATCTCTGCTCTCCTGCGCCTGACTTCATGCACCAGCTACACCCACCGCCTGACAACATTCCACAAATTCACTTTTAACAAGGCACATCTGTTAATTGAAATGCATTCCAGGTGACTACCTCATGAAGCTGGTTGAGAGAATGGCAAGAGTGTTCAAAGCTGTCATCAAGGCAAAGGGTGCTACTTTGAAGAATCTCAAATATAAAATATATTTTTATTTGTTCAACACTTTCGTTACTACATGATTCCATATGTGTTATTTTATAATTCTAATGTCTTCACTATTATTGTACAATGTAGAAAATAGTAAAAATAAAGAAAAACCCTTGAATGAGTAGGTGTGTCCAAACTTGGTCCACCCGTTGCTGCTATAAGAGCCTCCACTCTGCTGGGAAGGCTTTCCACAAGATGTTGGAACATTGCTGCAGGGACTTCCATTCAGCCACAGGAGCATTAATGAGGTCGGGCACTGATGTTGAGCGATTAGGCCTGGCTCACAGTCGGCATTCCAATTTATTCCAAAGGTGTCTGATGGGGTTGAGGTCAGGTCTCTGTCTAGGCCAGTCAAGTTCTTCCACACTGATCTCATCCAAACATTTCTTTATGGACCTCGCTTTGTCCACTGGGGAATTGTCAAACCGTTCCCACAAAGTTTGAAGCACATAATCGTTGAGAATGTCATTGTATGCTGAAGCATTAAGATTTCCCTTCACTGGAACTAAGGGGCCCAGCCTGAACCATGAAAAACAGCCCCAGTCCATTATTCCTTCCCCACCAATCTTTACAGTTGGTACTATGCATTCGGGCAGGTAACGTTCCTCTGGCATCCGCCAAACCAAGATTTGTCCGTCGGACTGCCAGATGGAGAAGCGTGATTCATCACTCCAGAGAACGCGTTTCCAGTGCTCAAGAGTCCAATTTCAGCAAGTTTTACACCGCTCCAGCCGACACTTGGTATTGCGCATGGTGATCTTAGGCTTGTGTGCTACTGCTCGGCCACAGAAACAAATTTCCTGAAGCTCCCGACTAAATGTTCTTGTGCTGACGTTGCTTCCAGGGGCAGGTTGGAACTCGGTAGTGAGTGTTGCAATCAAGGATAGATTATTTTTACGCGCTATGTGCTTCAAAACTCGTCGGTCTGTTCTGTGAGATTGTGTGGCCTACCACTTTGCGGCTGAGCCGTTGTTGCTCCTAGACGTTTCCACTTCACAATAACAGCACTTATAGTTGACCGGGGCAGCTCTAGCAGGGCAGAAATTTGGCACCTATGGCGGTGCCTCATTGAAAGTCACTGAGCTCTTCAGTAGGGGCTATTCTACTGACTATGTTTGTCTATGGAGATTGCATGGCCGTGTGCTCGATTATATACACCTGCCAGCAAAGGGTGTGGCTGAAATAGCTGAATCCACTAATTTGAATTGGTGTCCAGATACTTTTAGCCATGTATATACATCCTATGAACAAGAAGATGAGAACCGAAAAGGTAGACTAAGCGATATGCCGAATATGCAGTATGTAAACATCATAGTGGGTCAATTTCCATAACAACTAAGATTGTTGTAGCGCAAGGCTCACCTTCTCCACTGTTTTGGTCCATTGGCTACCACACTAACAGCGTGAAGTGACCCTTGCACATGCGCAGATACTGTGTGTGATTATTTGAAAGCAAAGTGTTGTATCTTAGACCGCAGCGGTCTAAGGCACTGCATTTCATCTAAAGGCATCACTACATACCCTGGTTTGATTCCAGGCTGTATCACAACTGGCCATGATTGGGGGTCCCATAGGGTGGCACACAATTAGCCCAGCCTCGTCTGGGTTAGGGTTTGGTCAGGGTAGGCCGTCATTGTAAATAAGAATTTGTTCTTCTGACTTGCCTAGTTAAATAAAGGTACACTTAAAATGATAATGTATGCAAGAGATAGTTTTTCTTCCTTTTGCAAATGTCATTCACATGATTTTGTGTCAGTAAATCATAGTCCACTGTAATTGAAACATGGATTTTAAATTCGCCTGCTTTTCCAATGACTCACAATGCTGCATCTTAACAGTGTCACAATCTTGATGTGTGATAATCATTGCAATTATATAACATCACAAGCCACTTCTTCTCAAAACACTTTAGATTGTAACACTGCAATGTGAAACCACCCTCTGCCTTATATGATTTGTTTGGTTGGTTTGATGTTAGATTTGTTAGTTAGATAATCTATGGCAATTGCAATAATGGCATTTTCTTATATGTGTGTGGAAATGTTTGCAGGCATGGTTGCTGACATGTTGATGTCTCCTTGGAGCTTAACAATTTCTCCAGCTTACAAAAGAGGTTAATTTCAAGTTTAAATTCATGTCAAAATGGCAAGGGATTCAAGAAGATTTGCTGATAATAGTAGCTGGGGTAGGGTTAGGGTAAAGGTTAAATTTGGAGTCAGGTGTAGGGTTAGGGTAAAGGTTAAAGTTAGAGTCAGGGCTTGGGTTAGGGCAAAGGTTAAAGTTAGAGTCAGGGCTTGGGTTAGGGTAAAGGTTACATTTGGAGTCAGGGCTTGGGTTAGGGTAAAGGTTCAAGTTAGAGTCAGAGGTAGGGTTAGGGTAAAGGTTAGAGTCAGGGGTAGGGTTAGGGTAAAGGTTACATTTGGAGTCAGGGCTTGGGTTAGGGTAAAGGTTCAAGTTAGAGTCAGAGGTAGGGTTAGGGTAAAGGTTAGAGTCAGGGGTAGGGTTAGGGTAAAGGTTAAGTTTAGAGTCAGGGGTAGGGTTAGGGTAAAGGTTAAGTTTAGAGTCAGGGGTAGGGTTATGGTTAAGGTTAGATTCAGGGGTAGGGTTACGGTTAAGGTTAGAGTCAGGGGTAGGGTTAGGGTTAAGGTTAGAGTCAGGGGTAGGGTTAGGGTAAAGGTTAAGTTTAGAGTCAGGGGTAGGGTTAGGGTAAAGGTTAAGTTTAGAGTCAGGGGTAGGGTTACGGTTAAGGTTAGATTCAGGGGTAGGGTTACGGTTAAGGTTAGAGTCAGGGGTAGGGTTAGGGTAAAGGTTAAGTTTAGAGTCAGGGGTAGGGTTAGGGTAAAGGTTAAGTTTAGAGTCAGGGGTAGGGTTACGGTTAAGGTTAGATTCAGGGGTAGGGTTAGGGTTAAGGTTAGAGTCAGGGGTAGGGTTAGGGTAAAGGTTAAGGTTAGAGTCAGGGGTAGGGTTAGGGTAAAGGTTAAGTTTAGAGTCAGGGGTAGGGTTACGGTTAAGGTTAGATTCAGGGGTAGGGTTACGGTTAAGGTTAGATTCAGGGGTAGGGTTACGGTTAAGGTTAGAGTCAGGGGTAGGGTTAGGGTAAAGGTTAAGGTTAGAGTCAGGGGTAGGGTTAGGGTAAAGGTTAAAGTTACAGTCAGGGGTAGGGTTAGGGTTAAGGTTAGAGTCAGGGCTTGGGTCAGGGTAAAGGTTAAGGTTAGAGTCAGGGGTGGGGTTAGGGTAAAGGTTAAGGTTAAAGTCAGGGGTAGGGTTAGGGTAAAGGTTAGAGTCAGAGGTAGGGTTAGGGTAAAGGTTAAGGTTAGAGTCAGGGGTAGGGTTAGGGTAAAGGTTAAGGTTACAGTCAGGGGTAGGGTTAGGGTTAAGGTTAGAGTCAGGGCTTGGGTCAGGGTAAAGGTTAAGGTTAGAGTCAGGGGTAGGGTTAAGGTTAAGGTTAGAGTCAGGGGTGGGGTTAGGGTTAAGGTTAGAGTCAGGGGTAGGGTTAGGGTTAAGGTTAGAGTCAGGGGTAGGGTTAGGGTAAAGGTTAAGGTTAGAGTCAGGGGTAGGGTTAGGGTAAAGGTTAGAGTCAGGGCTTGGTTTAGGGTAAAGGTTAAGGTTAGAGTCCGGGCTAGGGTTAGGGTAAAGGTTAAGGTTAGAGTCAGGGGTAGGGTTAGGGTTAAGGTTAGAGTTAGGGCTTGGTTTAGGGTAAAGGTTAAGGTTAGAGTCAGGGGTAGGGTTAGGGTAAAGATGCCTACTCATAATTTGTTAAAATCACTTGATGATATCATTAGGTGTTACTGGAGATGAGTTTAGGGATAGGATAAGGGTTAAGGTTTGAGTTAGGGTTAGTAGATAGTTTGTTGAAATGTTACTGATAGTCTGTAGATTGATAATTGTAAAGGACTGCACCAAGGGATGACCATGAAGCCAGCGAAGTAGATAACTTATTTCAGCAGAAGTGGTCTTGTACAGATTGGTGTTTTTCTGAACGGCACCGGATGTCCCTGTTCTAACACACGCATGCTGTGATCACTCATTGGAGTGACCTCTAGAAGCATGTTTACTGTGCATTAATAAAAATATAATTTTCCATTGCGTCTACAAGCCCCCCCCAACTGGGTATTCATCAACAACCAACTGGGTATTCATCATGATGTCAGTTCTCTTTCTTTATTCATGGAGTTGTATGGCTGTTTATTCAATGCTATCTAATTCAAAAGCTGACCCCTGCTTGGTTGTTATGGAGGCAAAGTGTGGGAATTTATTGACCATCGACCACAGGTTGGCTACTGCAGTGATAATGTTAATGAATCAATACAGAGTGCTATCAGTGGCACAATTAAGGCTGTATTTCATGTTCCACACCAAGTTGTACCTCTGCAAGGGCAGCTCTACTGTCTGTCACTTCAAACTAGTGCATTAGTCTGTATTATCCTGACAAAATGACAAAATGAATCCTTGGTTGTGGATCTCATTAATGTTGCACTGGTGGGATAAACAGTCAGTGGTGAAAAACAAATAAGCGATTTATAGTGCCTTTGGTAATGAACCACAATGCACTTGCTTTTGACCTGCAAGTTATATTTGAGTTTATGATTATCAGTCATGCTAACAAATAAAAGATGATGAAAATATGCCAACACAGATGTTCCTGAACCTAAATGCCAACCTACAGTATTATAGTACAAACACAAAGTGCATTGGACCAGAATACAGATGTCTGAGGGTGTCCAGCATCAAACAAATCCAGCAGCATCTGGTTGCAGCCTGAGCATGTTTTAGGCACATTTGATGTGCTCAAAGAGTGTCAACAAATTGGAGAGATGGCATGTCCCATCTGCAGACTGTCTATTTATTTGTGTGAAATGTGCTATGGTAGAGAGACAAAATGGTTACACCGTCTCAAGCTTATTGAACTACTGCAGCCCTTTCTGTTTTATTTGTCAACAAACATATGGTATAAATATGGTATAACATGTCCATCTTCCTCATACCAAACGTTTTCATAAAATGCTGAATTTCCAGTGACCTCTTTAGCCTTCCATGTCCTTCACGGATTAGTCGTGTTCTGAGTAATGGTGTTTTGGCATAAAGTGATACATGTTTAACTAACAGAACAGAAAGGCATGTCTTCTACCAGACAACAGTATAATTAGTCTCATTCACCCAATATAATGGCTGTGGTTGGTAGAGTTCATGCTAAATGTTTTTTGTTGTGTGCTTCAGTTTCTATTGCTGATTATGATTTCAGAGGTCTTCTGATTTTGTAATTTGATGGTAACATATTTTTCAAAATATTGTCTCAGCAGCGTTGACAAAGCTTTGATGAGTCAGCATTTTTTTCAATCTTCATTTGTTTCCAAAAATGGTGTTCTTCTTACATGCTTTTAGTTCCATTGTTATTTATCAAGGTAGAGCTCTAGCCTATACAATTGTGGACTGTTTATATTTCTGACATAACAGTTCTTAGAACAACAACATGCTTCTTAAAACAACAACATGCTTCTTAGAACAACAACATGCTTCTTAAAACAACAACATGCTTCTTAGAACAACAACATGCTTCTTAGAACAACAACATGCTTCTTAGAATAACAACATGCTTCTTAGAATAACAACATTTACATTTACATTTAAGTCATTTAGCAGACGCTCTTATCCAGAGCGACTTACAAATTGGTGCATACACCTTATGACATCCAGTGGAACAGCCACTTTACAATAGTGCATCTAAATCTTTTTAGGGGGTGAGAAGGATTACTTACCCTATCCTAGGTATTCCTTGAAGAGGTGGGGTTTCAGGTGTCTCCGGAAGGTGGTGATTGACTCCGCTGTCCTGGCGTCGTGAGGGAGTTTGTTCCACCATTGGGGGCCAGAGCAGCGAACAGTTTTGACTGGGCTGAGCGGGAACTGTACTTCCTCAGTGGTAGGGAGGCGAGCAGGCCAGAGGTGGATGAACGCAGTGCCCTTGTTTGGGTGTAGGGCCTGATCAGAGCCTGGAGGTACTGAGGTGCCGTTCCCCTCACAGCTCCGTAGGCAAGCACCATGGTCTTGTAGCGGATGCGAGCTTCAACTGGAAGCCAGTGGAGAGAGCGGAGGAGCGGGGTGACGTGAGAGAACTTGGGAAGGTTGAACACCAGACGGGCTGCGGCGTTCTGGATGAGTTGTAGGGGTTTAATGGCACAGGCAGGGAGCCCAGCCAACAGCGAGTTGCAGTAATCAAGACGGGAGATGACAAGTGCCTGGATTAGGACCTGCGCCGCTTCCTGTGTGAGGCAGGGTCGTACTCTGCGGATGTTGTAGAGCATGAACCTACAGGAACGGGACACCGCCTTGATGTTAGTTGAGAACGACAGGGTGTTGTCCAGGATCACGCCAAGGTTCTTAGCGCTCTGGGAGGAGGACACAATGGAGTTGTCAACCGTGATGGCGAGATCATGGAACGGGCAGTCCTTCCCGGGAGGAAGAGGAGCTCCGTCTTGCTGAGGTTCAGCTTGAGGTGGTGATCCGTCATCCACACTGATATGTCTGCCAGACATGCAGAGATGCGATTCGCCACCTGGTCATCAGAAGGGGGAAAGGAGAAGATTAATTGTGTGTCGTCTGCATAGCAATGATAGGAGAGACCATGTGAGGTTATGACAGAGCCAAGTGACTTGGTGTATAGCGAGAATAAGAGAGGGCCTAGAACAGAGCCCTGGGGGACACCAGTGGTGAGAGCGCGTGGTGAGGAGACAGATTCTCGCCACGCCACCTGGTAGGAGCGACCTGTCAGGTAGGACGCAATCAAGCGTGGGCCGCGCCGGAGATGCCCAACTCGGAGAGGGTGGAGAGGAGGATCTGATGGTTCACAGTATCGAAGGCAGCCGATAGGTCTAGAAGGATGAGAGCAGAGGAGAGAGAGTTAGCTTTAGCAGTGCGGAGCGCCTCCGTGATACAGAGAAGAGCAGTCTCAGTTGAATGACTAGTCTTGAAACCTGACTGATTTGGATCAAGAAGGTCATTCTGAGAGAGATAGCGGTAGAGCTGGCCAAGGACGGCACGCTCAAGAGTTTTGGAGAGAAAAGAGAGAAGGGATACTGGTCTGTAGTTGTTGACATCGGAGGGATCGAGTGTAGGTTTTTTCAGAAGGGGTGCAACTCTCGCTCTCTTGAAGATGGAAGTGACGTAGCCAGCGGTCAGGGAAGAGTTGATGAGCGAGGTGAGGTAAGGGAGAAGGTCTCCGGAAATGGTCTGGAGAAGAGAGGAGGGGATAGGGTCAAGCGGGCAGGTTGTTGGGCGGCCGGCCGTCACAAGACGCGAGATTTCATCTGGAGAGAGAGGGGAGAAAGAGGTCAGAGCATAGGGTAGGGCAGTGTGAGCAGAACCAGCGGTGTCGTTTGACTTAGCAAACGAGGATCGGATGTCGTCGACCTTCTTTTCTAAATGGTTGACGAAGTCATCTGCAGAGAGGGAGGAGGGGGGGGAGGGGGAGGAGGATTCAGGAGGGAGGAGAAGGTGGCAAAGAGCTTCCTAGGGTTAGAGGCAGATGCTTGGAATTTAGAATGGTAGAAAGTGGCTTTAGCAGCAGAGACAGAGGAGGAAAATGTAGAGAGGAGGGAGTGAAAGGATGCCAGGTCCGCAGGGAGGCGAGTTTTCCTCCATTTCCGCTCGGCTGCCCGGAGCCCTGCTTCTTAGAACAACAACATGCTTCTTAGAATAACAACATGCTTCTTAGAACAACAACATGCTTCTTAGAATAACAACATGCTTCTTAGAATAACAACATGCTTCTTAGAACAACAACATGCTTCTTAGAATAACAACATGCTTCTTAGAACAACAACATGCTTCTTAGAACAACAACATGCTTCTTAGAACAACAACATGCTTCTTAGAATAACAACATGCTTCTTAGAATAACAACATGGGTCTTAGAACAACAACATGCTTCTTAGAACAACAACATGCTTCTTAGAACAACAACATGCTTCTTAGAATAACAACATGGGTCTTAGAATAACAACAACATGGGTCTTAGAATAACAACATGGGTCTTAGAATAACAACATGGGTCTTAGAATAACGACATGGGTCTTAGAACAACAACATGCTTCTTAGAACAACAACATGCTTCTTAGAATAACAACATGGGTCTTAAAATAACAACATGGGTCTTAGAATAACAACATGGGTCTTAGAATAACAACATGGGTCTTAGAATAACAACATGGGTCTTAGAATAACAACATGGGTCTTAGAAAACATCAACAGACATGAAATTGTGAGCAATGTTTTCCAGTGGCAGATAATCAAAAAATGTGCTAACCTTACAGCTACTCTCGTCTTTTTATCTATGAGTGGTTTTGGATTGACACAAATGTCTGCCTGGGAGTATTAGCAACAAGCATATTTAATTGAAATCATTGCTTGACATCTACATGCAGAAACACTCTATTTACTTTAAGCTAATGATTCTTGGCAAAGAATGGCAGGATTTAACCTTGTTACTCTTTCATTGCAAAGCTTGTGAGGTTGAAAGGACAATGGCATAATCTCCTTTCATCAAAGATTCTACACCTCTTTGATGAGGTATAATGACTTGGTATAATCATACTGTGTGCAAGTGTTGTTGTGTGTGCTGTATTTCTCACCTTGGAGAACAGTTCTGAATAGTGATTGCAAGTTCTCTTTCTGCTCCAGGTAAGATTATGATTAAGGCCATTGGGTTTGGGTACCTTTTCAGTTTGGGTCCGTTAGTTAACAATACAAAATGACTCCGCTTTCATGCATACTGCTTTTCAATCATAAATAAGCCAAGATATTGGAAGGTCCCCCTATGCTGCTCACAATATGACACAGTGAGAGATGAGACATGTGAAATGGAGCACCGAGGAAAATTTACCATACATTTGCATATGTCAACATACCCAAACACATATATATATATTTAATGTTTGTGAAGAGAGGTTCTTGTGTTCAGGCCTGAGGCTTCCAATGGGTAATGGAAGGGGGTGCTTTGTTGTGCTACAGAAATGCTGTCTCAGTGGCATATTTGAGAACAATATATAGCTGTTTCATACCAGAGTCATGCATAATATTCCCGAATTTACAGCGTGTAAATTCTTAGATTGGTCATCTAAAAGATCCATATTATATCTTATGTCTGTCTTTGATTTTATCCTCAGGTCAAACTTGTGGTGGTGTTGCACAAGGACTAAATGGAACGATAGAGAGTCCTGGCTTTCCCCACGGCTACCCAAACTATGCCAACTGTACCTGGATCATCATCACAGGAGAACGAAACAGGATACAGTTGTCATTTCACACCTTTGCTCTTGAAGAGGACTGTGACATCGTCTCTATTTATGACGGACAACCACAGCCAGGAAACCTGAAAATGAGGTAACAGACTTTTACTTACCCATATTCATTTTTCTATGTAGGTCTACTGGGTGGTGATCTGAGAACATTTCTTAACAATGGCTTGGTTTTGCGTTCATTTGATTTTAGTGCTACTGTATTGTTGTACCATTAGTGGTCCTGTGTGGCGCTAGCAATTTCAAGTTGTTAATATACAGTTAATATAAACCCCTTGACATTTTCAAAATGTTGTGGTGTTACAGCCTGATTTTAAAATGGATTACATTTAGATTTTTGTCACTGGTTTAAAATGAAAAAATGAAAAAAGCTCAAATGTCTTGAGTCAATAAGCATTGAAGCCTAAATAGGTTAAGGAGGACAAATGTGCTTAACAAGTCACATAATAAGTTAACACATAATAAGTTGAATGGACTCACTCTGTGTGCAATAATAGTGTTCAGCATGATTTTTGAATAACTCATCTCCGT
The DNA here is from genome assembly GCF_023373465.1 of Oncorhynchus keta. Classification (NCBI taxonomy): domain Eukaryota; kingdom Metazoa; phylum Chordata; class Actinopteri; order Salmoniformes; family Salmonidae; genus Oncorhynchus; species Oncorhynchus keta. Next base: position 15,894,528 of record NC_068444.1, on the reverse strand, counting down.
ACCCCACACATACAATTTTCTGTAAGGTCCCTCAGTCGAGCAGTGAATTTCAGACACAGATTCAACCACAAACACCAGGGAGGTTTTTCAATGTCTTGCAAAGAAGGGCATCTATTAGTAGATGGGTAAAATAAATAAAAAAGCAGACATTGAATATTCCTTTGAACACGGTTAAGTTAATAATTAGGGACGGTTCGAAATGTACAAAATGGTTACCTGGAGGGAAATGGGGGAGGATCAGGCTTTTTCAATTTCAGTCAAGGGGGCGGTTTAGATTTGTTAAATATCTAGTCTTAGAGGAGGGTCATATAATTTGCAATTGATGAAATTTCAATATTTCTCAGTGTTTTATCATTATTTTCTTATTAAGCTATATATTGATGTGTGCCCGATGCTGCCCCTCATCTATGATTCTCCGGTGGGCGCACAATATCAATTGCACCTATAGACTATTTAGTGTGGTCTCCATAAAACAATCCATAGCCTATAGGCTATAGGCTACGAAGTGCATGCTCGGAGAAGCACAGAATAAAGTTATATTTCAAAGATAGATGCTGGGATGGAGTAAATAAAACAAGGCAGCATCACACACTGCAATGGATATTCTAACCCTGAGCTCGGCTTGCTCTGCTCTTGCTGATCAAAAACATTTTTATGTGCTGCTTAACCTATGGCAGTGCTGTGTAGGGAAGGTGGAAGTTAGGTGGAATTTCTGTTCAGTTTGAGAAGGACAGCGCAAAGATGAGAAGGAGGACCGGAGGTCAACTTTGATAGCTTGCTACTACTGTACTATAATTAATCCATTTTGAAATCAGGCTGTAACACAACAAAATGTGGAATAAGACAAGGGGTATGAATACTTTCTAAAGGCATTGTACATGCTGACATGACAGCTTATTTCAGTATATAGATTATTGTGCTAAACATTTTAGTTTTGTTGTGTTAAACATTCCTGTGTACACACTGAATAGTTCTATTGGTGTTAAAAAGCCATTCATTCATTCCCAACTGTACTTAAAGTACCACAGTGAGTCTATCTCGCCATAAAACAGACAATTCAACTCAAAACTTCTGAAACAAGTGAACATTTGTAATGACATGCAGGCTAAACAGCATCCCTGTGGTTGCCAATGTTGCACTTACCAGGTTTGAAGTATGCCGATAGGTTGGTACGGAGGGCATCCTCTGGGTGTTGAAGTGAATAATGGGAACCTGCAATCAATAAAGGCAATCTCAAAATACTTGTTTTCCAAGTGAAAACGGAATGGCTTTAATTAGATGCAGAAAGCTTTAAGTGACAGATGATTAACACAACTATTTGCATAAAGAGGTTGAAGATAAACTTTTGCTGCTGAAAATGATTTTTTATTTTATTTATTCATTTTATGTAACCTTTATTTAACTAGGCAAGCCAGTTCGATTCCCTTGTATTTACATTGGTTTCACAGTATTTACAAAGTAAATGATGTGAGTGGTAATAGAAAGTGTTGATCAACTCAGTGCCATTGTGGTTTGAGTGTTCACCCTGAGATTGGAATGTTGAGAGTTCGATTCCCTGGTCGGGTCAAACCAAAGACTCTAAAATGGGATCTGGCGTTTCTCTGCTTGCCAATCAGTATTAAGGAGATCGATTGTGGGTAAGGCCCTGTGATAGACTAGTGTCCTATCCAGGGGGTGTAGTTGTACATCAAGCTGCCTCACGATAGGCTCCTGCTTCTATGAGCCCTTCTGTCTTACACAAGCCAAGGCTACTTACTTAATTAATAGAAAGTGTGAGGCAGCACCCGCTCAATGTGATTCCATGCATAGCACCTAGTATAATGACGCAGATGTAACATGCATTCTGCTGTTGCAAGCAGAAGTCTAGGAGGTAAAGCCTATTAAGTTTTTATGTAGCATATACAGTGCCTTCAGAATGTATTCATAGCCCGTGACTTATTCCACATTTTGTTACAGCCGGAATACAAAATGGTTTAAATATATATTTTCCTCACCCATCTACACACAATACACGATAATGACAACATGAACACATGTTTTTAGAAATGTTAGTAAATTAGTTGAACATGAAATACAGAAATATTTCATTTACATACATGTAAGTATTCACACCTCTGAGTCAACACTTTATAGAAGCATATTTGTCAGTGATTACAGTTTCCTGTAAGTCTTTCTGGGTAAATCTCTAAGAGCTTTACACACCTGGATTGTACCCAGAAGTTTTTTTTTTTATTCTTCAAGCTTTGACAAATTGGTTGTTGACCATTGCAAGAAGACAACCATTTTCAGGTCTTGCAATAGATTTTCAAGTAGATTTAAGTCAAAACTGTAACTCGGCCACTCCGGAACATTCACTGTGTAGATTTGGCCTTGTGTTTTAGGTTATTGTCCTGCTGAAAGGTGAATTCATCTCCTAGTGTCAGGTGGAAAGCAGACTGAACCAGGTTTTCCTCCAGGACTTTGTCTGTGCTTAGCTCCATTACGTTTATTTTTTAACCTGAAAAACTCCCTAGTCCTTAATGATTATTAGTATACCCATAACATGATGCAGCCATCACTATGCTTGAAAATATGGAGAGTGGTCCTCAATAATGTGTTGCGTTGGATTTGCCCCAAACATAACATGACAAAAGTTAACTTAATTGCTTTGCCACATTTTTTGTAGTATCGCTTTAGTGCCTTGTATGTTTTGGAATATTTTTATTCTGTACAGGCTTCCTTCTTTTCACGCTCAGTTAGATTAGTATTGTGGAGTAACTACAATGTTGTTGATCCATCCAGTTTTCTCCTATCACAGCCATGAACTGTTTTAAAGTCACCATAGGCCTCATGGTGAAATGCCTGAGAGGTTTCAAATAAAATAAAATATAATTGTATTTGTCACATGCGCCGAATACAACAGTTGTAGACCATACCATGAAATGCTTACTTACAAGCCCTCAACCAACAATGCAGTTGGAGAAAAATGGCCTTCCCCTCCGGCAACTGAGTAAGCTGTATGCTTTTCAATGTATGCTTTTTTAAATTTTACCCAACTACCCAATAGGTGCCCTTCTTTGCGAGGCATTGGAAAACCTACCTGGTCTTTGTGGTTGAATCTGTGTTTGAAATTCACTGTTCAACTGAGGGACCTTACAGATAATTGTATTTGTGGGGTACAGAGATGGGGTAGTCATTAATTGTTAATTATTGCACACAGAGCGAGTCCATGCTACTTATAATGTGACTTGTTAAGCAAGATTTTACCCCTGAACTTATGTAGGCTTGCCATAACAAAGGGGTTATTTGATCCCCTGCTGATTTTGTATGTTTGCCCACTGACAAAGAAATGATCAGTCTATAATTTTAATGGTAGGTTTATATGAACAGTGAGAGACAGAATAACAACCAAAGAAGTCCAGAAAAACGCATGTCAAAAATGTTATAAATTGATTTACATTTTAATGAGAGAAATAAATATTTGACCCCTCTGCAAAACATGACTTAGTACTTGGTGGCAAAACCCTTTCTGGAAATCATAAAGGTCAGATGTTTCTTGTAGTTGGCCACCAGGTTTGCACACATCTTAGGAGGGATTTTGTCCCACTCCTCTTTGCAGATCTTCTCCAAGTCATTAAGGTTTCGAGGCTGACATTTGGCAACTCGAACCTTCAGCTCCCTCCACAGATTTTCTATGGGTTTACGGTCTGGAGACAGGCTAGGCCACTCCAGGACCTTAATGTGCTTCTTCTTGAGCCACTCCTTTGTTGCCATGGCATCCCATCCACGACCCATTTTCAATGCCCTGGCTGAGGGAAGGAGTTTCTCACCCAAGATTTGACGGTACATGGCCCCGTCCATCGTCCCTTTGATGCGGTGAAGTTGTCCCCTTAGCAGAACCCCCCCCCCCCATGCATAGTTTCCACCTCCTTGTTTGACGGTGGGGATGGTGTCCTGGGGTCATAGGCAGCATTCCTCCTCCTCCAAACACGGCGAGTTGAGTTGATGCCAAAGAGCTCCATTTTGGTCGCATCTGACCACAACACTTTCACCCAGTTGTCCTCTGAATCATTCAGATGTTCATTGGCAAACTTCAGACGGGCATGTACAGTTGGGAGAACAAGTATTTGATACACTGATGATTTTGCAGGTTTTCCTACTTACAAAGCATGTAGATGTCTGTCATTTTTATCATAGGTACATTTCAACTGTGAGAGACGGAATCTAAAACAAAAATCCAGAAAATCACATTGTATGATTTTAAAGTAATTAATTTGAATTTTATTGCATGACATAAGTATTTGATACATCAGAAAAGCAGATCTTAATATTTGGTACAGAAACCTTTGTTTGCAATTACAGAGATCATACATTTCCTGTAGTTCTTGACCAGGTTTGCACACACTGCAGCAGGGATTTTGGCCCACTCCTCCATACAGACCTTCTCCAGATCCTTCAGGTTTTGGGGCTGTCGCTGGGCAATACGGACTTTCAGCTCCCTCCAAAGATTTTCTATTGGGTTCAGGTCTGGAGACTGGCTAGTCCACTCCAGGACCTTGAGATGCTTCTTACGGAGCCACTCCTTAGTTGCCCTGGCTGTGTGTTTTGGGTCGTTGTCATGCTGGAAGACCCAGCCAAGACCCATCTTCAATGCTCTTACTGAGGGAAAGAGGTTGTTGGCCAAGATCTCACGATACATGGCCCCATCCATCCTGCCCTCAATAAGGTGCAGTCGTCCTGTCCCCTTTGCAGAAAAGCATCCCCAAAGAATGATGTTTCCACCTCCATGCTTCACGGTTGGGATGGTGTTCTTGGGGTTGCACTCATCTTTCTTCTTCCTCCAAACACTGCGAGTGGAGTTTAGACCAAAAAGCTCTATTTTTGTCTCATCAGACCACATGACCTTCTCCCATTCCTGCAGGATTTCAGTCCTTAATGGCATAGTGTGTTGCCAATTGTTTTCTTGGTGACTATGGTCCCAGCTGCCTTGAGATCATTGACAAGATCGTCCCGTGTAGTTCTGGGCTGATTCCTCACCGTTTTCATGATCATTGCAACTCCACGAGGTGAGATCTTGCATGTAGCCCCAGGCCGAGGGAGATTGACAGTTCTTTTGTGTTTCTTCGATTTGCGAATAATTGCACCAACGGTTGTCACCTTCTCACCAAGCTGCTTGGTCTTGTAGCCCATTCCAGCCTAGTGTAGGTCTACAATCTTGTCCCTGACATCCTTGGAGAGCTCTTTGGGCTTGGCCATGGTGGAGAGTTTGGAATCTGATTGATTGATTGCTTCTGTGGACAGGTGTCTTTTATACAGGTAACAAACTGAGATTAGGAGCATTCCCTTTAAGAGTGTGCTCCTAATCTCAATCTCATTTACCTGTATAAAAGACACCTGGGAGCCAGAAATCTTTCTGATTGAAAGGGGGTCAAATATTTATTTTCCTCATGAAAATGCAATTCAATTTATAACATTTTTGACATGCGTTTTTCTGGATTTTTTTTGTTTTTATTCTGTCTCTCACTGTTCAAATAAACCTACCATTAAAATTATAGACTGATCATTTCTTTGTCAGTGGGAAAACGTACAAGATCAGCAGAGGATCAAATACTTTTTTCCCTCACTGTACATATTCTACCCTACCAAGCAAAAAAGCAGTAACTGCTCATTTGGTCAAAAATGTGTTAATGTCATTTTTGCTACATTAAATACATGCTTAATCATGTGGACAAGTATCCTGCCTCTATTGTATTGTGTTTTTGGAGAAAATGTGGGTCATGTTAGCAGTAACTGCATAAAGTTACAGTGAAAACTTTTTCTCAGTTCCGCGATATGAGCAGTTACTGCCTGTTTGATTGGTAGGGTAGAATACATTTTAAATTCCGAATGTAACACAACAAAATATGTGGAAAATGTCAAGGGGTATGAATACTTTCTGAAGGCACTGTAGCCCCTTACTGTCATGTCTATGAAATCCAATGTACTGCTTGAGCCTACACAAGTAGAAGAACAATGGACTGCCTGGGCTTGCACAAGTACAAGAACAATGGACTGCCTGGGCTTGCACAGGTACAAGAACAATGGACTGCCTGGGCTTGCACAAGTAGAAGAACAATGGACTGTCTGGGCTTGCACAAGTACAAGAACAATGGACTGCCTGGGCTTGCACAAGTACAAGAACAATGGACTGCCTGGGCTTGCACAAGTACAAGAACAATGGACTGCCTGGGCTTGCACAAGTACAAGAACAATGGACTGCCTGGGCTTGCACAAGTACAAGAACAATGGACTGCCTGGGCTTGCACAAGTACAAGAACAATGGACTGCCTGGGCTTGCACAAGTACAAGAACAATGGACTGCCTGGGCTTGCACAAGTAGAAGAACAATGGACTGCCTGGGCTTGTACAAGTAGAAGAACAATGGACTGCCTGGGCTTGCACAAGTACAAGAACAATGGACTGCCTGGGCTTGCACAAGTACAAGAACAATGGACTGCCTGGGCTTGCACAAGTACAAGAACAATGGACTGCCTGGGCTTGCACAAGTAGAAGAACAATGGACTGTCTGGGCTTGCACAAGTAGAAGAACAATGGACTGCCTGGGCTTGCACAAGTACAAGAACAATGGACTGCCTGGGCTTGCACAAGTACAAGAACAATGGACTGCCTGGGCTTGCACAAGTACAAGAACAATGGACTGCCTGGGCTTGCACAAGTACAAGAACAATGGACTGCCAGGGCTTGCACAAGTAGAAGAACAATGGACTGTCTGGGCTTGCACAAGTAGAAGAACAATGGACTGCCTGGGCTTGCACAAGTAGAAGAACAATGGACTGCCTGGGCTTGTACAAGTAGAAGAACAATGGACTGCCTGGGCTTGCACAAGTAGCAGCCCAATGGACTGCATGGGCTTGCACAAGTAGAAGAACGTGGAGTAGCTATAGTAAAACCACTACTACTATTATTATTGATATACAATGATGATGATGATGGTGATGGTGAGGATGATGTTTATCGTTATCATTATTATCACTATTGTGTTTTGCCATTTTGTATGCTGAAAGAAAGTGGCCTAATGCAGATGCAAAAAGAATAACAGCATGCCAATGGATTTGAGGTCTCATTTAATCTGGCACTGAACTAGCTGCAGACAGATAGACTGGAAGGGATTCTGTGCAGATGCTTAATGTGGCCTGATTAGAGAGGGAACATATTTAGAGACATATGCATATGGCCTGACAAAGAGTAACTCTTCCTGATTGGAGATGGAGACAATGCACTGGTGCTTACCTCATCACAGTATAGTGCAGTACATGCGTTCAGTTGTGTTCTAAGTATGCGTTCAGTTGTTTTAAGTATGCATTCAGTTGTGCTTAAGTATGCGTTCAGTTGTGCTTTAAGAATGCGTTCAGTTGTGCTTAGGTATGCGTTCAGTTGTGCTTTAGGTATGCGTTCAGTTGTGTTTTAAGTATGCATTCAGTTGTGCTTTAAGTATGCGTTCAGTTGTGCTTTAGGTATGCGTTCAGTTGTGTTTTAAGTATGCATTCAGTTGTGCTTTAAGTATGCGTTCAGCTGCGCTTTATGTATGCGTTCAGTTGAGCTTTATGTATGCGTTCAGTTGAGCTTTATGTATGCATTTAGTTGTGCTTTACGTATGCGTTCAGTTGTGTTTTAGGTATGCGTTCAGCTGCGCTTTATGTATGCGTTCAGTTGTGCTTTACGTATGCGTTCAGTTGTGTTTTAGGTATGCGTTCAGTTGTGTTTTAGGTATGCGTTCAGCTGCGCTTTATGTATGCGTTCAGTTGAGCTTTATGTATGCGTTTAGTTGTGCTTTACGTATGCGTTCAGTTGTGTTTTAGGTATGCGTTCAGTTGTGTTTTAAGTATGCGTTCAGTTGTGTTTTAGGTATGCGTTCAGTTGTGTTTTAAGTATGCGTTCAGTTGTGTTTTATGTATGCGTTCAGGTGTGTTTTAAGTATGCGTTCAGGTCTGTTTTATGTATGCGTTCAGTTGAGCTTTATGTATGCGTTCAGGTGTGTTAAGTATGCGTTCAGGTGTGTTTTAAGTATGCGTTCAGGTCTGTTTTATGTATGCGTTCAGTTGAGCTTTATGTATGCGTTCAGGTGTGTTTTAAGTATGCGTTCAGGTGTGTTTTAAGTATGCGTTCAGTTGAGCTTTATGTATGCGTTCAGGTGTGTTTTAAGTATGCGTTCAGGTCTGTTTTATGTATGCGTTCAGCTGCGCTTTATGTATGCGTTCAGTTGAGCTTTATGTATGCGTTTAGTTGTGCTTTACGTATGCGTTCAGTTGTGTTTTAGGTATGCGTTCAGTTGTGTTTTAGGTATGCGTTCAGTTGTGTTTTAAGTATGCGTTCAGTTGTGTTTTACGTATGCGTTCAGTTGTGTTTTAGGTATGCGTTCAGTTGTGTTTTACGTATGCGTTCAGTTGTGTTTTAGGTATGCGTTCAGTTGTGTTTTAAGTATGCGTTCAGTTGTGTTTTACGTATGCGCTCAGTTGTGTTTTAGGTATGCGTTCAGTTGTGTTTTAAGTATGCGTTCAGTTGTGTTTTAAGTATGCGTTCAGTTGTGTTTTACGTATGCGTTCAGGTGTGTTTTAGGTATGCGTTCAGTTGTGTTTTAAGTATGCGTTCAGGTGTGTTTTAAGTATGCGTTCAGGTGTGTTTTAAGTATGCGTTCAGTTGTGTTTTCCATGAGTTTGTGTACTTACCAAATCTAAAGATAGAGACTGTTGTATTGCAGATTTAAAGGTGTAGGCCTTAGTTCTGCAGTTTCACTACAGGGCTAATATGTAGGGCATGCAGTGTTGCTAAGAGAGACTGGTGTTAATTATAGCTTTAGATCTCTTACTGTTTCTAGAAATACTACATACTTTACTGTGCATCATAGCACTTTCACTGTTTGTACATAAAATAAGCCATCCTTGGTTGGTTTTATGCGACTTCCATCTCATTCATTTTCTATTCACAGGCTGTTCACATAAGCTTAATGAACTTCTTATTGTCCTTTTTAAGTGGTCTGCGATACCCTGCTCGAGGGTGTTTAAAAATCCATACTCCTCGATCCTCTTAAAAATTAAAAAGAGTTGATATAGTCATTAGGATTATGATACAAAGTATCACAAAAAGGAATCAAGTAATGAAGTCATCTTCACTTTGTATATCAACTTCCTTCAGAGAATGATTATATTTCATCCAGCCCCTCCCTCAGTTTTATAATTTTATTAACCTTAACGTGTGTGTGTGCGTGCGTGTGTGTTTGTTATAAAGTTCATATTAGCCCAAATCCTTAATGGATGTCCTGACAATCTTAATCTTATCTTAATGATCTGAGACATTGAAAAGACAAAACCTGAAACAGTATTAAGCTAACATTGATTGACTGTTTAGTTTTAAAATGGAAGTGAACAGATGGGAGTCGTGATGTATCCATAAATCTGTAGAAAACCTGTCAATATGAACCTATAGTGGGGAGTCTGTGACACTGACCACACATGACTTTGTTGGCAATGCCATAATGTAAATTCTAAAAGCGTCTGTCCAATTCAATGTCTAAGCACAACATGTCTTTAGAATCTGTGCTTGTTGGACATTGCTAGATTTCCTTGACTCTGGTTGCACTCGATTCAGCTCGCTTGGCTTAGCCTTTGCTCAGAGCAATACATTCAGTGAAACGTTTCACAACAAATGGCTTGAAATCGCAGGCGAACTCCACCCACCCGAAACAACCTGCTGGGTTATAAGTCATGTGTGCTCTCTCTGGATTTGTATCCGTCATCCCTCTGCACAATCTGCCCATGCAAAATGCAAACCAAGCTTTGTGGAAGTGTTGTACAGGAGGATATGAGTAAGGAAGTTAAGTTTGAATTTCAAGTGCATACAGTAGCTGTGCCCTGTAGTATTAGCTGGGCGTTATTCAATCCGTATCCCGGAAGTTCAGCTTTACAGTGCGATTGAAACTTAAAGGCAAAGTTCCTGCGTTGGTGGAGACTGCATTCATGGTAAAAACTGCATATGTTAGCTCAATCTGAATATACCTTTAATTTTCTATTGCGCAATCTGTAACGCTTCAGAGCCATGGATCAATTCAAATGTAATTCAGTCTCTTGGCCAGTCTGCTTACTCTGCTCACTTTTCAGGGTTGTTTTATCGTATTGTTGCACATTAATATGGATCTTAAATCTTTGTTTAGTTATCTTTATAATCCCCAATGGAACATTGTGGTAAGATATGCCAGTTAGTAAGTTAATGGACTTAGTTTTTCGATCAGGTCTGTTAGTAACCACCAGATCAGTTTGAGTCTGGGATGACTGTGTTACTCTGCTTGGTCCTTGTATTATTTGAGTCAGTTTGAAATACATCATATTATGTGTAAATGTAAGTGTTTGGAGAGAAATTAAAAAGTGCCCTGCAACACACAAGCAAAATCACTAGTGAAGTACATTAAACAGCAAGACATGCGCAAAAACCTAAAAAATATAGGCCTATTTTTAAGTTTAACCAAAAGACAAATCTGAGAACAGTGAGGAAGTCTGAGTCACAGACATAGGCAGAGAGAGCGTTCCCAACTGTCGAGGCCGCTTGAGAGAAAGTTCGATCTCCACTTCAATCGATTTCTGTCTTTTACCTCGCAATTCTGTTCCAAAATGGTAAAGGCTCAACGCATTCCATCTCATTTAAGTGTGTGTGAAGACATGAATAACTTCTCTCTTAATAGTCTGTTAACACACCCTGCTCACACAGTGTGCCGACGTGTTGATGTCATCACCGTGCTTCTACATCTGCATTGCTTGCCTTTTGGGGGTTTTGGGCTGGGTTTCTATATAAGCACTTTGTGACATCTGCTTATGTAAAAAGAGCTGTATAAATACATGTGATTGATTGATTTACATCAAGGTAAAAACTAGCCTTAGCAGATTATTACACGTGCAAAGATCACTGGTTATCTGGTCTCCTCTCCAAAAATTACTGGCTATCTGGTCTCCTCTCCAAAAATCACTGGCTATCTGGTCTCCTCTCCAAAGATCGTAGCTCAGACTCTGTAAAGGGGGATTTCTTTACCCCGTCCCCCTTTTTCACCAATGGCTCTTTATCCTTAAGGATTTAATAGTATGGTAATGGTATGTTGTGTTTATGCTAATTAAACACAAGGCATTACCAGAGGGCTTGGAGCGGTGCTCCAGTGACAAGGAGTATACGTCTCTGGTGAACCTCTCCTGGGCTGAGATGGGACTCTACCTCTGTGTCTGTGTAGAGTGAAAAACATTGCTCACCATGACTGCAGTGTCAAACTTTATTACACTGTGAGCCTCGACCAATAAACGCTGCCTGCTACCATCACAGATGCCCTTTCTCTCTCTCTCCTCAGCTCCAAAAGTGTGATGATTACCTCTAAGATGCTGGATGTTAACTGTGACTTACCGCCACAAGGTGTCAGTGAAACCTAAATTCATGTGTTCTTATGATAATGACATGCATCATACATATTTTTACAGAAAACCCTACATTCAGCAAGGAAAATAGGGCAGGCAAAGATAACCAGTGACTTGAACAAATCCAGCACAGGGGGATAGGGACTCAAGCTAGCTGAACTGAGTAAGCATGGGGAGGATGGGGAGGAAGTGGCTTTGCCCGGTTGGTCGTATTGTTGCGCTTAGATAATTCTATAAGCTGCTTTATACATGTCTCAGAATGGTATCAAAAGTTGAAGGCAGATAATAAATAGTGCCGTACCAGCAACACACAGCTGTATAGTACTGCAGGCCCAACAAACCCAGCTGTATAGTACTGCAGGCCCAACAAACCCAGCTGTATAGTACTGCAGTCCCAACTAACCCAGCTGTACAGTACTGCAGGCCCAACAAACCCAGCTGTATAGTACTGCAGGCCCAACAAACCCAGCTGTATAGTACTGCAGGCCCAACTAACCCAGCTGTATAGTACTGCAGGCCCAACAAACCCAGCTGTATAGTACTGCAGGCCCAACAAACCCAGCTGTATAGTACTGCAGGCCCAACTAACCCAGCTGTATAGTACTGCAGGCCCAACAAACCCAGCTGTATAGTACTGCAGGCCCAACAAACCCAGCTGTATAGTACTGCAGGCCCAGCAAACCCAGCTGTATAGTACTGCAGGCCCAACAAACCCAGCTGTATAGTACTGCAGGCCCAACTAACCCAGCTGTATAGTACTGCAGGCCCAACAAACCCAGCTGTATAGTACTGCAGGCCCAACAAACCCAGCTGTATAGTACTGCAGGCCCAACTAACCCAGCTGTATAGTACTGCAGGCCCAACAAACCCAGCTGTGTAGTACTGCAGGCCCAACAAACCCAGCTGTACAGTACTGCAGGCCCAACTAACCCAGCTGTATAGTACTGCAGGCCCAACTAACCCAGCTGTATAGTACTACAGGCCCAACTAACCCAGCTGTATAGTACTGGAGGCCCAACTAACCCAGCTGTATAGTACTGCAGGCCCAACTAACCCAGCTATATAGTACTACAGGCCCAACTAACCCAGCTGTATAGTACTGCAGGCCCAACTAACCCAGCTGTATAGTGCTGCAGGCCCAACTAACCCAGCTGTATAGTACTGCAGGCCCAACTAACCCAGCTGTACAGTACTGCAGGCCCAACAAACCCAGCTGTATAGTACTGCAGGCCCAACAAACCCAGCTGTATAGTACTGCAGGCCCAACAAACCCAGCTGTATAGTACTGCAGGCCCAACAAACCCAGCTGTATAGTACTGCAGGCCCAACAAACCCAGCTGTATAGTACTGCAGGCCCAACTAACCCAGCTGTATAGTACTGCAGGCCCAACTAACCCAGCTGTATAGTACTGCAGGCCCAACAAACCCAGCTGTGTAGTACTGCAGGCTCAACAAACCCAGCTGTACAGTACTGCAGGCCCAACAAACCCAGCTGTACAGTACTGCAGGCACAACAAACACAGTATGGAGCTGTATTGAGGACTATGAATAAACACAACAGTCTTGGGAAAGTATAAATAAACATCACTTCCCTCAGATGGCTTCTTCACATTAATTGGAAGAGAGAAGTAGCACTTTGTGGTTCTGAGAGTAGATAAAGGGCACTGAAACAGTCACCCAAAGAGAACATGCTGACCACAGCCGGGCAGACTGGCCTTTTTGACTGATAGGAGGCATTATGCTGAACAGATCTCTTCCACATGTAGCACCTGCTATGATGCATATGTTGTCCTTTGAGGACGATACTTCCCCTAACCTCTGAATAACATTCTGCTAGCTGAACATGTGCAGACTGAATATGGATGCAGATTAAAAGGGAGTTATCCTGTGTATTGTAAAGAGATGGAAGCCTACAGATGTAGGATCTTAATTTGATCACCGTCCTGTAATGCAGGAAGTGTAACAATTGTGGAGTATTTGAGGTTTAAAAAGGCGTCTGAAGGTAGTAATTTCCACTTTGAAATTAGACCAAATTTTCCCTTACAAAAAATGTATCTACCAATACTAAAAAGTCCACTAATTAGAATCCACATAATAATTCACTTTTCCTGTTGCTGCAGGATGTATAAATTAATATCCTATTAATATCCGACATCAGGACTGTGTATTATAGTGAAGAATTACATGTCATAATGTCTCATATGGCAGTCATGCACACAAAGCAAAAATAATTACATTAACAATTGTTATTGCAATATACTTATATGACCTTGTATGATCCCATGGCACTTATAGTAAGGGTAGGGGTGTTAACCCCGGTGTCCTAGCTAAATTTCCAATACGGCCTTCATACCATCACGGCGACCTATGACCTAGTGTTTTATGTCCAGCAACCACATGGGAGAGAAAAGCTACAGAACGCTCCTTTCAACCTGAAAGGAATTTTAAAGGAATGCACTAGATCCCTGTCAGTGCACCATCCTATTTTCTACACAAGAAAACGACATGATGTTCCATATTTCCATTCTTCTGTTTTAAATCTCGGCATCTGAGTGAACAGATACCATGTTTGGCTGAATCTAATAACGCACTGGCACAGGAGTAATTACTACTAAGTGTTAGTGATTTCTGGGGTGAGAAATAGCCTCTTTGGCACCTGAAGGCAGGCAATTATCGCAGTACTGTATTGAATAAGAACATCAGAACACAACATGACAGTACTGTATTGAATAAGAACATCAGAACACAACATGACAGTACTGTATTGAATAAGAACAACAGAACACAACATGACAGTACTGTATTGAATAAGAACATCAGAACACAACATGACACTACACAACATGACACAACATGACAGTACTGTATTGAATAAGAACATCAGAACACAACATGACAGTACTGTATTGAATAAGAACATCAGAACACAACATGACAGTACAGTGTATTGAATAAGAACATCAGAACACAACATGACAGTACTGTATTGAATAAGAACATCAGAACACAACATGACAGTACTGTATTGAATAAGAACATCAGAACACAACATGACAGTACTGTATTGAATAAGAACATCAGAACACAACATGACAGTACTGTATTGAATAAGAACACAGAACACAACATGACAGTACTGTATTGAACTGTATTGAATAAGAACAACAGAACACAACATGACAGTACTGTATTGAACAAGAACATCAGAACACAACATGACAGTGCTGTATTGAATAAGAACAAGAACATCAGAACACAACATGACAGTACTGTATTGAATAAGAACATCAGAACACAACATGACAGTACTGTATTGAATAAGAACAACAGAACACAACATGACAGTACTGTATTGAATAAGAACATCAGAACACAACATGACAGTGCTGTATTGAATAAGAACATCAGAACACAACATGACAGTACTGTATTGAATAAGAACATCAGAACACAACATGACAGTACTGTATTGAATAAGAACATCAGAACACAACATGACAGTACTGTATTGAATAAGAACATCAGAACACAACATGACAGTACTGTATTGAATAAGAACATCAGAACACAACATGACAGTACTGTATTGAATAAGAACAACAGAACACAACATGACAGTACTGTATTGAATAAGAACATCAGAACACAACATGACAGTACTGTATTGAATAAGAACAACAGAACACAACATGACAGTACTGTATTGAACAAGAACATCAGAACACAACATGACAGTACTGTATTGAATAAGAACATCAGAACACAACATGACAGTACTGTATTGAATAAACATCAGAACACAACATGACAGTACATTGAATAAGAACACAAACATGACAGTACTGTATTGAATAAGAACATCAGAACACAACATGACAGTACTGTATTGAATAAGAACAACAGAACACAACATGACAGTACTGTATTGAATAAGAACATCAGAACACAACATGACAGTACTGTATTGAATAAGAACAACAGAACACAACATGACAGTACTGTATTGAATAAGAACATCAGAACACAACATGACAGTACTGTATTGAATAAGAACAACAGAACACAACATGACAGTACTGTATTGAATAAGAACATCAGAACACAACATGACAGTACTGTATTGAATAAGAACATCAGAACACAACATGACAGTACTGTATTGAATAAGAACAACAGAACACGACATGACAGTACTGTATTGAATAAGAACATCATAACACAACATGACAGTGCTGTATTGAAAAAGAACATCAGAACACAACATGACAGTACTGTATTGAATAAGAACATCAGAACACAACATGACAGTACTGTATTGAATAAGAACAACAGAACACGACATGACAGTACTGGATGGAATAAGAACAACAGAACACGACATGACAGTACTGTATTGAATAAGAACATCAGAACACAACATGACAGTACTGTATTGAATAAGAACATCAGAACACAACATGACACTACTGTATTGAATAAGAACATCATAACACAACATGACAGTACTGTATTGAATAAGAACAACAGAACACAACATGACAGTACTGTATTGAATAAGAACATCAGAACACAACATGACAGTACTGTATTGAATAAGAACAACAGAACACAACATGACAGTACTGGATGGAATAAGAACAACAGAACACGACATGACAGTACTGTATTGAATAAGAACATCAGAACACAACATGACAGTACTGTATTGAATAAGAACATCAGAACACAACATGACAGTACTGTATTGAATAAGAACATCAGAACACAACATGACAGTACTGTATTGAATAAGAACATCAGAACACAACATGACAGTACTGTATTGAATAAGAACATCAGAACACAACATGACACTACTGTATTGAATAAGAACATCAGAACACAACATGACAGTACTGTATTGAATAAGAACATCAGAACACAACATGACAGTACTGTATTGAATAAGAACATCAGAACACAACATGAACAGTACTGTATTGAATAAGAACAACAGAACACGACATGACAGTACTGGATGGAATAAGAACAACAGAACACGACATGACAGTACTGTATTGAATAAGAACATCAGAACACAACATGACAGTACTGTATTGAATAAGAACATCAGAACACAGCATGACAGTACTGTATTGAATAAGAACATCAGAACACAACATGACAGTACTGTATTGAATAAGAACATCAGAACACAACATGACAGTACTGTATTGAATAAGAACATCAGAACACAACATGACAGTACTGTATTGAATAAGAACATCAGAACACAACATGACACTACTGTATTGAATAAGAACATCAGAACACAACATGACAGTACTGTATTGAATAAGAACATCAGAACACAACATGACAGTACTGTATTGAATAAGAACATCATAACACAACATGACAGTACTGTATTGAATAAGAACAACAGAACACAACATGACAGTACTGCATTGAATAAGAACAACAGAACACAACATGACAGTACTGTATTGAATAAGTACATCAGAACACAACATGACAGTACTGTATTGAATAAGAACATCAGAACACAACATGACAGTACTGTATTGAATAAGAACATCAGAACACAACATGACAGTACTGTATTGAATAAGAACATCAGAACACAACATGACAGTACTGTATTGAATAAGAACAACAGAACACGACATGACAGTACTGTATTGAATAAGAACATCAGAACACAACATGACAGTACTGTATTGAATAAGAACAACAGAACACAACATGACAGTACTGTATTGAATAAGAACAACAGAACACAACATGACACTACTGTATTGAATAAGAACATCAGAACACAACATGACAGTACTGTATTGAATAAGAACATCAGAACACAACATGACAGTACTGTATTGAATAAGAACATCAGAACACAACATGACAGTACTGTATTGAATAAGAACATCAGAACACAACATGACAGTACTGTATTGAATAAGAACATCAGAACACAACATGACAGTACTGTATTGAATAAGAACATCAGAACACAACATGACAGTACTGTATTGAATAAGAACATCAGAACACAACATGACAGTACTGTATTGAATAAGAACATCAGAACACAACATGACAGTACTGTATTGAATAAGAACATCAGAACACAACATGACAGTACTGTATTGAATAAGAACATCATAACACAACATGACAGTACTGTATTGAATAAGAACATCAGAACACAACATGACAGTACTGTATTGAATAAGAACATCATAACACAACATGACAGTACTGTATTGAATAAGAACATCATAACACAACATGACAGTACTGTATTGAATAAGAACATCATAACACAACATGACAGTACTGTATTGAATAAGAACAACAGAACACAACATGACAGTACTGTATTGAATAAGAACAACAGAACACAACATGACACTACTGTATTGAATAAGAACAACAGAACACAACATGACAGTACTGTATTGAATAAGAACAACAGAACACAACATGACAGTACTGTATTGAATAAGAACAACAGAACACAACATGACAGTACTGTATTGAATAAGAACATCAGAACACAACATGACAGTGCTGTATTGAATAAGAACAACAGAACACAACATGACAGTACTGTATTGAATAAGAACAACAGAACACAACATGACAGTACTGTATTGAATAAGAACAACAGAACACAACATGACAGTACTGTATTGAATAAGAACAACAGAACACAACATGACAGTACTGTATTGAATAAGAACATCCGAACACAACATGACAGTGCTGTATTGAATAAGAACAACAGAACACAACATGACAGTACTGTATTGAATAAGAACAACAGAACACAACATGACACTACTGTATTGAATAAGAACAACAGAACACAACATGACAGTACTGTATTGAATAAGAACAACAGAACACAACATGACAGTACTGTATTGAATAAGAACAACAGAACACAACATGACAGTACTGTATTGAATAAGAACATCAGAACACAACATGACAGTACTGTATTGAATAAGAACATCAGAACACAGCATGACAGTACTGTATTGAATAAGAACATCAGAACACAACATGACAGTACTGTATTGAATAAGAACATCAGAACACAACATGACAGTACTGTATTGAATAAGAACATCAGAACACAACATGACAGTACTGTATTGAATAAGAACATCAGAACACAACATGACAGTACTGTATTGAATAAGAACATCAGAACACAACATGACACTACTGTATTGAATAAGAACATCAGAACACAACATGACAGTACTGTATTGAATAAGAACATCAGAACACAACATGACAGTACTGTATTGAATAAGAACAACAGAACACAACATGACACTACTGTATTGAATAAGAACAACAGAACACAACATGACAGTACTGTATTGAATAAGAACATCAGAACACAACATGACAGTACTGTATTGAATAAGAACAACAGAACACAACATGACACTACTGTATTGAATAAGAACAACAGAACACAACATGACAGTACTGTATTGAATAAGAACATCAGAACACAACATGACACTACTGTATTGAATAAGAACATCAGAACACAACATGACAGTACTGTATTGAATAAGAACATCAGAACACAACATGACAGTACTGTATTGAATAAGAACAACAGAACACAACATGACAGTACTGTATTGAATAAGAACAACAGAACACAACATGACAGTACTGTATTGAATAAGAACATCAGAACACAACATGACAGTACTGTATTGAATAAGAACAACAGAACACAACATGACAGTACTGTATTGAATAAGAACAACAGAACACAACATGACAGTACTGTATTGAATAAGAACAACAGAACACAACATGACACTACTGTATTGAATAAGAACAACAGAACACAACATGACAGTACTGTATTGAATAAGAACATCAGAACACAACATGACAGTACTGTATTGAATAAGAACATCAGAACACAGTGACAGTACTGTATTGAATAAGAACATCAGAACACAACATGACAGTACTGTATTGAATAAGAACATCAGAACACAACATGACAGTACTGTATTGAATAAGAACATCAGAACACAACATGACAGTACTGTATTGAATAAGAACATCAGAACACAACATGACAGTACTGTATTGAATAAGAACATCAGAACACAACATGACAGTACTGTATTGAATAAGAACATCAGAAACACAACATGACAGTACTGTATTGAATAAGAACATCAGAACACAACATGAAAGTACTGTATTGAATAAGAACATCATAACACAACATGACAGTACTGTATTGAATAAGAACAACAGAACACAACATGACAGTACTGCATTGAATAAGAACAACAGAACACAACATGACAGTACTGTATTGAATAAGAACATCAGAACACAACATGACAGTACTGTATTGAATAAGAACATCAGAACACAACATGACAGTACTGTATTGAATAAGAACATCAGAACACAACATGACAGTACTGTATTGAATAAGAACATCAGAACACAACATGACAGTACTGTATTGAATAAGAACATCAGAACACAGCATGACAGTACTGTATTGAATAAGAACATCAGAACACAACATGACAGTACTGTATTGAATAAGAACATCAGAACACAACATGACACTACTGTATTGAATAAGAACATCAGAACACAACATGACAGTACTGTATTGAATAAGAACATCAGAACACAACATGACAGTACTGTATTGAATAAGAACATCATAACACAACATGACAGTACTGTATTGAATAAGAACAACAGAACACAACATGACAGTACTGCATTGAATAAGAACAACAGAACACAACATGCCAGTACTGTATTGAATAAGTACATCAGAACACAACATGACAGTACTGCATTGAATAAGAACAACAGAACACAACATGCCAGTACTGTATTGAATAAGTACATCAGAACACAACATGACAGTACTGTATTGAATAAGAACATCAGAACACAACATGACAGTACTGTATTGAATAAGAACATCAGAACACAACATGACAGTACTGTATTGAATAAGAACATCAGAACACAACATGACAGTACTGTATTGAATAAGAACATCAGAACACAGCATGACAGTACTGTATTGAATAAGAACATCAGAACACAACATGACAGTACTGTATTGAATAAGAACATCAGAACACAACATGACAGTACTGTATTGAATAAGAACATCAGAACACAACATGACAGTACTGTATTGAATAAGAACATCAGAACTTAACATGACACTACTGTATTGAATAAGAACATCAGAACACAACATGACAGTACTGTATTGAATAAGAACATCAGAACACAACATGACAGTACTGTATTGAATAAGAACATCATAACACAACATGACAGTACTGTATTGAATAAGAACAACAGAACACAACATGACACTACTGTATTGAATAAGAACATCAGAACACAACATGACAGTACTGTATTGAATAAGAACAACAGAACACAACATGACAGTACTGTATTGAATAAGAACATCAGAACACAACATGACAGTACTGTATTGAATAAGAACATCAGAACACAACATGACAGTACTGTATTGAATAAGAACATCAGAACACAACATGACAGTACTGTATTGAATAAGAACATCAGAACACAACATGACAGTACTGTATTGAATAAGAACATCAGAACACAACATGACAGTACTGTATTGAATAAGAACATCAGAACACAACATGACAGTACTGTATTGAATAAGAACATCAGAACACAACATGACAGTACTGTATTGAATAAGAACATCAGAACACAACATGACAGTACTGTATTGAATAAGAACATCAGAACACAACATGACAGTACTGTATTGAATAAGAACATCAGAACTTAACATGACACTACTGTATTGAATAAGAACATCAGAACACAACATGACAGTACTGTATTGAATAAGAACATCAGAACACAACATGACAGTACTGTATTGAATAAGAACATCAGAACACAACATGACAGTACTGTATTGAATAAGAACATCAGAACACAACATGACAGTACTGTATTGAATAAGAACAACAGAACACAACATGACAGTACTGTATTGAATAAGAACATCAGAACACAACATGACAGTACTGTATTGAATAAGAACATCAGAACACAACATGACAGTACTGGATGGAATAAGAACAACAGAACACAACATGACAGTACTGTATTGAATAAGAACATCAGAACACAACATGACAGTACTGTATTGAATAAGAACAACAGAACACAACATGACAGTACTGGATGGAATAAGAACAACAGAACACAACATGACAGTACTGTATTGAATAAGAACATCAGAACACAACATGACAGTACTGTATTGAATAAGAACAACAGAACACAACATGACAGTACTGGATGGAATAAGAACAACAGAACACAACATGACAGTACTGTATTGAATAAGAACATCAGAACACAACATGACAGTACTGTATTGAATAAGAACATCAGAACACAACATGACAGTACTGGATGGAATAAGAACAACAGAACACAACATGACAGTACTGTATTGAATAAGAACAACAGAACACAACATGACAGTACTGTATTGAATAAGAACATCAGAACACAACATGACAGTACTGGATGGAATAAGAACAACAGAACACAACATGACAGTACTGTATTGAATAAGAACATCAGAACACAACATGACAGTACTGGATGGAATAAGAACATCTGAACACAACATGATATGGAACTAGAGAACTAGAGAACCATCTTCTGACTTGCCTATTTACTTGAATTGTAAATGTATGTTACTCTTGCAAACAAGAAAATCCAGAAGATGAAAGGAGGTAAAGAATTCAAAGAGATATTCACTTCTCTTTACCCTTTAAGGCTGCAACAGAAGCTAAGAGGGGGAGAGCAGCAGTGTGTGTCTACAGTAAAGCTTTAAGTAGCTATTTGTACTCTGAGTTGGCCCAATAGCATGTCATCACCTTCACAGCAGGATGCGCTGTTGTTTTATCGCACCGACGGTTTGTATTGCCCATCGCTTCTCTCTCTCCTTGTAATCTTGATTCAAAAATGTTCAGAGTTTGCCACTAGGCTAAAGTCCAAATTGCTTGCCTTGTCACTGCTGACTTTGCGAGTGCATGAATAAATGATAAAACCCTTGTAAGCTTGTGACACTGTTTTAATTGCTTCTGCCACACTAATGTACAATGGAAGTACAAAAATGCAAATGCCAAATACAGTTACAGTGTATGACTTCCGCACATGGCCAAACACCATCCTAGGCATTTACTCCACAACATACAGTATATTATATCCATTTGTTTAAAATGTGTGAGCTTTTTCATCTGCTTGTTGCAGTTGAGTGCATGTTTGTCGGTCAGGAGGTTGAAATCACAGCTGTTGGAACCCACATTGTTGGAATTTCACTGATATCATTAGGCTACTCTGTCGGAGACATTCTAAAAACATAATTACATGTTTGCAGCGCTGTTGATTCCCATGAATAGGCTGTATGGTATGACGACAGGAACAATGCTTTAACATAATGCTCCCCAGCTGTTCTATTGTGACATACAATATTGATTAATTATAAGGACGTTATAAAAGGCAGGTTGGATTAGATTTCCATGGTTCTTTATCCAATGAGAAATTGACTCGTGGTTACCACTATAGCTTACATGGAATGTGTGTATGGCATATAGTAGATTGATTTAACACTTCTCTGAGGCAATCGAGTTAAGTTGTTTACATTCTTCTCTAGAGTATGCCTCATTACCGAACAAGAAAAGAGCAACTGAAGGGCCAGTGGATTAGGCGTTCTCTTTGGAGATTGAGATGCCTTTTCTGTGTGGGGTCTGCAAAAGGTGTGTTGATGAGGCTTTCATTTCACTGTTGTTTTACACAGTGCTTATATGTACTTAGAGGTAATGAACGTCACCACAAGCAGTGGTTAGAGATAAAACATCTATAGTGAAGTAATGTTGCTACTATCACTGCTTCATCACAATAGCAAACTTGGAAAGCTCTGGGATCGATAAAGAAGATCATCCTTGAAACAAATAAAGCAGCTACTCATAGTTGGATATTAACCCATTTCCAAATCGTGTTGTATTCAGTAGCATGCTTTGTAAGACAAATCCATAATTCCCTTAATAATGAAGTCTCAAAGATAATAAAACATTCTGCTGTCTCATCCTCCTCATCCCTCAAAGTGGAGGCTTGGGAAAGTCAAAATCTCAGTGTTTTCCATTTTTCATTTTTTTGCCCAGTAGTCTCGGCTCAGTTACATCCTATTGCTCCTTGTCTACTGCAGTTCTTGATCAACTCTGATTCTTCTTCCTTTGTTTGCTTCCACCACACCACCTACAGATAGGCCTATATAACCCTGTCATTACACAGTCACAACTCACAGGCCCAGAGCAGAGCTTTACTTTCATCCCAGAAACTGGCACCAATGTTGGCAGTTAAGTGAGAAGAAGCCTTCATCACAGATAGCGAGTGACGTGTGAGGTTGCTGTCATGTTTTTGCAAAAAAAAAGAATGATTATAATGTGAGGATAGGAATGCTGGTGCAAGCTCCCTTCCCGAGGAAGAGTAATTGCTCTAGGGGCTGTGATAAAGAACATAAAGAGGATGAACCCAGTTCTTCTTGTGATAAAGAATGTCAGAGGAGGCCTGAAGGACTATTATGAAGGCTGCATGATTGAGTTATGAATATGAAAATAAAGGGAAAAAAATACATTAATGCTGATGCTCAATCGTAAACCGGGAGATGACTTGGTGTCATTGCTTAACATAATATTTGCATAACAATGCTTCTCCTAATTTTAAGTATTGGTGTTTCTTTAAGCAACTCTTTGTATACATGTGTCAGTCAGAAATCACTTCATCGTCTACAGTTAGCTCAAAATGGCGCAGCTCAGCTTTTAACAGGCACCAGAAAATGTAACCATATCACACCTATTCTAACTTCTCTACACTGGCTACCAGTCGGAATAGAATAGATTTTAACATTTTATTAATCACGTTTAAGGCTTGTTTTAGCTCCATGCTATATCTCTGATCTTTTATCTCTCTACGAGTCAGGACACAGCCTGAGATCTTCTTGCAGGGCAATGCTAACCATTCCAAAGTCTAGGTTGAAAACTGAAGGAGACCGGGCATTTGCCATTAGTGCCCCTAGACTTTGGAATGGTCTGCCAGAGGTGATCAGGCTTGCCGATTCAGTGCCTCTTTTTAAATCCCTGCTGAAGACACTTTTATAAAGATTCTTTTAATGTATGACTTCAGTATAGGATTTTGATTGGCTATCTTTTTTCATTCTCCTTTCGCCTGTCTATGTTTCTTTGTTAGTACTTTTATTTTATGATGTTAAGCACTTTGTTACTTGTATTGAAAAGTGCTACGCAAATAAAGTTGATTATTATTATTATTTCTCCTCTGGGGCTGCTCTAAAGTGAGTAATGAAATACAAAGCAACTTAACAGGCATTGAAAAATCTGAGCTTGGACCAGTCTCTGTTTTATAGCCATTCCAGCAGCCGTTTAGAAATTAAATGTACAGTACCTTCAGAAAGTATTCATACCCCTTGAGTTATTTCACATTTTGTTATGTTACAGCCTGAATTCAACATGGATTACCTTTATTTTTCTCTCTCACCCATCTACGCACCATACCACATAATGATAAAGTGAGCATGTTTTTAGATTTTTTTGCATTTATTTTGAAAATGGAATACAGAAATATCTCATTTACATATGTATTCACACCCATTTGCTTTGACACACC
The DNA here is from genome assembly GCF_023373465.1 of Oncorhynchus keta. Classification (NCBI taxonomy): domain Eukaryota; kingdom Metazoa; phylum Chordata; class Actinopteri; order Salmoniformes; family Salmonidae; genus Oncorhynchus; species Oncorhynchus keta. The sequence continues at coordinate 15,869,308 of NC_068444.1, read as the reverse complement.
AAATTGAGCTCAGGTGCATCCAATTTCCTTTGATCATCCTTGAGATGTCGCTACAACTTGATTGGAGTCCACCTGTGGCCAATTCATTTGTTTGGACATGATTTAGAAAGAAACACAATTGTCTATATAAGGTCCCACAGTTGACAGTGCATGTCAGAGCAGAAACTATACTATGATGTCCAAAGAACTGTCTGTAGGTCGCAGAGATAGAATTGTGGTGAGGCATATATCTGGGGAAGGGTATAAAACTATTGCTAGAGTGTTGAATGTTTCCAAGAGCACAGTGGTTGCCATCATTTGGAAATGGAAAAGATATGGGACTACCCAGAATCTGCCTAGAGCTGGCCGTCCTACCAAAGTGAGTAACCAGACAAGAAGGACCTTGGTGAGGGAGGTGACCAAGAACCCAATGACCACTGACAGAACTACAGAGTTCCTTGGCTGGGATGGGAGAACCTGCCAGAAGGACAACCATCTCTACAGCACTTCACCAATCTGGGATTTATGGGAGAATAGCCAGATGGAAGCCACTCCTGAGAAAAATGCACATGACAGCACGCCTAGAGGTTTCATAAAGACATGTGAAAGACTCTGAGAACACAAGGCAAAATATTTTGTGTCTGTTGAGACAAAAATGTAACTATGTGGCTCAAATGCAAAGCGCTATGTCTGGCGAAAACCACGCACAGCTCATCACCCATTTAACAATATCCCTACCGCAAAGCATGGTGGTGGATGCGTCATGCTATGAGGATGCTTTTCACCGGCAGGTTCTGTGAGATGGAACAAAGAATAGGGCCAGATACAGGCAAATCCTTGGTGAGACCTGATTCAGTGTGCAAACAACCTTAGACTGGGGAAAAGATTTACGTTCCAACCGGACAATGAGCCCAAACATACAGCCAAAGAAACGCTAGACAGGCTTCAGAACAAGAATGTAAAAGTCCTTGAGTGGCCCAGTCAAAGCCCAGACTTGAATCCCATAGAAAATTGCTGTTCACCGCTCCCCGTATAACTTAACAGAGCGTGAGAAAATCTGCAAGGAAGAATATCCCCAAATCCAGATGTGCAAAGCTGATACAGACATACCCAAGACGAATCAACTCCGTCCTCACCGCCAAAGGTGCTTCTACGAAGTATTGACTCAGGGGTGTGAATACTTATTTTAAATTCGATTTCTGTATTTTGTTTTCAATACATTTGCAAAAATTTCTAAAAACCTGTTTTCACTTTGTCATTATGGGGTATTGTGTAAAGATGGGTGAGACATTTTTTTTAAAATCAATTTTAAATTCAGGCTGTAACAAAACAAAATGTGGAAAATGTCAAGGGGTGTGAATACTTTCTGAAGGCACTGTAATCATGCAATGAGACAGTTGAATGTTAATCATAATTTTCTTTATTGGCATGGAGCTACAACATAGTTATGAAGATATCTAATAAACTAGTGGGCAGTACAGAGGATATATGCACTGTGGTTGTTTTATTCTGACCCAAGGCTGAAGCAGATAGGCTTTGTTATGCTAACAGAGGTGTTTATGTATGGCGTGCATAGCCATATATAACTAACACAAGTGTTATATGAACAGTTTGATTTGGGAACTGCAATCAGCATGTCACTTTACACTGGCCTCTGATAGTGGCCTCCTATAATTCATATCTGATTCTACACATATCATCTCACATCTAGCAAGTGTTCCTTATGAGTAAAAGTTGTCTCTCCATGAATACAGTTCACTTGTGTGTCATATACAATCTCCTGCTGCCATCCTGGATATGAAAAACAATCCAATTCATTTCCGCCATAGAGGTGAACATTGAGTAACAATTTCAACATGAATTTTCTTGGCACTATTTCAAGGATCACAATCGATCAGATAAGGTTAATAACAGTGCATGTTAACACTTATGAAAGTCACACATTTGAGTCTCTATGGGAAAATGCACTCTATTCTAGAGAACCCAGTGACATGTTCTTCCCTGATGACTGACTGGCAATTCATGTTTTCCCCTTAATATACACAATATTATTGTTCACTGCAAATGGAAATAGTAATCAGATAATTAATGTGTATATATATGTTTTTATTGAACGTCTACAATACATAACCAATCTCATATATGTTGCTATACCACTGAGATAGGACATACTTTAACACAATATGATTACAAGGATAGTGAGAGACTGAGGGCAGGGAGTAAGAGACCAAAATGGGAGAGAGAGAGAGAGAGAGAGAGAGAGAAAGAGAGAGAGAGAGAGAGAGAGAGCACATCAGGGGAAAGAACAGCAGTCTAACTTCCTTGAAGAGAGAAAATAAACCAATGTTCACTGTTGTATAACTTTTGAAAACCCCAGGGCCAGGCAAGAAATTGAACAGTGTAAAAATAATTAGAACAGGTGTGAGCACAATGAGATGGAGGCAGAGACTGTTGACAAAGCAGTCCAACCATCTTCTTCTCCTCACACTGTGTTGAAAGTCAATTTAGAGTTTCCTCGGCCACTTCTTTTTGTCTCTCAGGCACAGGCACGTCACTAGGCGACGGAAAAGGGTGAAGAGAAGATTCAGATTCAAACCACTGCTGTATAAGCATGTTTTGATTCACGTGCCCTTGACATAATACATACTGAAAAATAGTGGCATATTTTGTTGAATATACATTTTTACACTGCATTCTGTATCTCAATAAAGAAGTTCTGGTTCTGTATATTGTAGATTCAGTGGTGATTTTCTACCATTTTACTGTCCTCAATGGCAAGACGATGGAGGAATATTTCTGCAATCTAATCCTTCACTGTTAATGCTGAAGGTGGCAGTTCCCACAGGATTGTTTGGTTATTTCAGGCAGTTTTTGAGGCATATTTCCATGGGCTTCAGAGACAGAGACAAAGCGAGGCAAAAATGTACTCCCCATTGTTCAGTGCTGGATGGCATCACTGCAAAGATTTTCAGCAGGTGAACAAACAATCATGTTTTAAGATGTTCAATAGAATATTTTAAGTAATGGTTCAGCCTAACCCAGTTCTATCCTCAACTGGTTGCATGCAGAGAATCTAGTGTGGCGACTTATTCCGTGATGATTTAATGCTGACTCACTCAGTTAACATCATGACACAAGCTCTGTAATTTTATGCAATGTATTACAAGGTTACATACATAACATATAAACCAACTATTAGTTGTGCAGATGCCTGAAAATAATCCACAATGAAATGTGTTGGTACGGTCTAACAACCCTGCGGTGATATAGAATACAGAACTGAAAATAGCAGTCTGTTACTACTTGATATGGGAGTAAACACGGCAAAGAATGACAAGACTAGTCTGCGGAAATGATGATGCAAAGTATTTGCTGTTGATGTGTATGGTTAGGCTATTGTTTAATAAGGTACTGCTTGAGTGGTAGGGATGTCAAACAAAATGCAGGATTAATGTAGACATACACACATACACCTCTTTGCCTATATTTCTGAAGAACACGTGCATCTGCATTTCTCCCCTCACAGTGGTCTCAGCTGGATGCTTTGATTCTTAATTACATTCTCACATTCAAAAAACAATCCATCTGATATGCAAGATGATTCCTTTGGAGTGTAACCCCCATTCCTATAAGCCTCTTCAAATTGTCCCAGTGGATGTCATTTTGTTGCCGGATATCATTATCTGTGTGATGCGTTAATTATGTCATTATTGATGCTCATATTTTGGTCAACATCCATTCACATTTTTGCATCATCTGGGAATTTCTTGGTTATGCCTTTTCAGTATGGTCACATACTAACTTTTCAGAGACAGTATTGTATGATAAATGAGAGATGGATTCATCTTTATACTTTTTGGATGTAACATTGTGTAACGACGTTCGTCTGTTGTAAGAAGAGAGTCAGACCGAAATGCAGCGTGTAGGTTACTCATGACTTTAATGAAAGAACGCGGTACATGAAATAACTGAAATAAGAAAACAACAAACGAAACGTGAAACTAATTACAGCCTATCTGGTGACTACTACACAGAGACAGGAACAAACACCCACAAAATACAACGCGAACTCAGGCTACCTAAATACGGTTCCCAATCCGAGACAACGAGAATCACCTGACTCCAATTGAGAATCGCTTCAGGCAGCCAAGCCTAACTAGACACACCCCTAATCATACACAATCCCAAATAATACAAACCCCAATACGAAACACAACATATAAACCCATGTCACACCCTAACAAAAACACAAAACATATAACATATAACCCCCCTAAGGTGCGGACTCCCGGACGCACCTCAAGAGCATAGGGAGGGTCCGGGTGGGCGTCTGTCCATGGTGGCGGTTCTGGCTCGGGACGTGGACCCCACTCCATTAATGTCCTAGTTCCTCCCCTTCGCGTCCTGGGATCATCCACCTTCTCCGCCGACCATGGCCTAATAGTCCTCACCCAGATCCCCACATAACTGAGGGGCAGCTCGGGACAGAGGGGCAGCTCGGGACAGAGGGGCAGCCCGGGACAGAGGGGCAGCTCGGGACCGAAGCAGCCCGGGACTGAGGGGAAGCCCGGTACTGAAGGGAAGCCCAGTACTGAGAGGAAGCCCAGTACTGAGAGGAAGCCCAGTACTGAGATGAAGCTCAGGCAGGTAGTAGGCTCCGGTAAATCCTGGCTGGCTGGCAGATCTGGAAGAGACCGGTTGTCGGGCAGATCTGGAAGAGACCGGTTGTCGGGCAGATCTGGAAGAGACTGGTTGTCGGGCAGATCTGGAAGAGACTGGTTGTCGGGCAGCGCTGGGCTGACTGGGAGCACTGGCGGCGCAGGGCAGACTGGGAGCACTGGCGGAGCTGGGCAGACTGGGAGCACTGGCGGAGCTGGGCAGACTGGGAGCACTGGCGGAGCTGGCCCGACTGGGAGCACTGGCCGCGCTGGACAGACAGGAGACTCCGGCAGGGCAGGAGAGGAGAAAGGCTCTGGCTGCGCTAAACAGGCGGGAGACTCCGGCAGCGCAGGAGAGGAGAAAAGCGCTGGCTGCGCTGAACAGGCGAGGCGCACTGAAGGCCTGGTGCGTGGTGCTGGAACTGGTGGTACTGGATCGAGGACACGCACATGAAGCCTGGTGCGGGGAGCTGCTACCGGAGGACTGGTGTGTAGAGGTGGCTCTGGATAGACCGGACCGTGCAGGCGCACTGGAGCTCTTGAGCACCGAGCCTGCCCAAGCTTAACTGGCTCGATGCCCACTCTAGCCTGGCCAATAGGAAGGGCTGGTATGTGCCGCACCTGGCTCTGCACCCGCACTGGAAACACCGTGCGCTCCATTGCATAACTCGGTGCCTGCCCGGTCTCTCTAGCCCAACGGTGAGCACAGGGAGTATGCGCAGGTCTCCTACCTGGCATAACTATTCTCCCTTCTAGCCCCCCCCCCAATACATTTTTTGGGGTGATTTTCCGGTTTCCAACCGCGTCGCCGTGCTGCCACCTCATACCTGCGCCTCTCCGCTTTAGCTCCTTGGGACGGCGATATTCTCCCGGCTGCGCCCCGGGTCCTTTTCCGTCTAATTCCTCCTCCCATGTCCAAATCTCCAAGTGGTGCAGCCTCTCCCACTGCAACTGCTCTTCACGATTAACATGGAGAGTAGGCTCAGGTCTGACTCCTGACTCAGCCACTCTCTCTCTGCGCTTTCCCCGTTACTTTCGGTTTTCGCTCTGCGCCGCCGTGCTTTCCTTTTCGACTCCATAAGCCTGTAGCCCTCTTCACACTGCTGAAGCGAATCCCAGGCGGGCGCCTGCACTCTCTCTGGGTCGGCCGCCCACCTGTCGATTTCTTCCCACGTCGTATAATCCATGCCTCTACCGTCCTCCTTTAGATTTACATTTACATTTAAGTCATTTAGCAGACGCTCTTATCCAGAGCGACTTACAAATTGGTCCTGCCAGTTTACACACTGCTCGGTCTGTGAGTGGTGGGTGTTTCTGTAACGACGTTCGTCTGTTGTAAGAAGAGAGTCAGACCGAAATGCAGCGTGTAGGTTACTCATGACTTTAATGAAAGAACGCGGTACATGAAATAACTGAAATAAGAAAACAACAAACGAAATGTGAAACTAATTACAGCCTATCTGGTGACTACTACACAGAGACAGGAACAAACACCCACAAAATACAACACAAACTCAGGCTACCTAAATACGGTTCCCAATCCGAGACAACGAGAATCACCTGACTCCAATTGAGAATCGCTTCAGGCAGCCAAGCCTAACTAGACACACCCCTAATCATACACAATCCCAATTAATACAAACCCCAATACGAAACACAACATATAAACCCATGTCACACCCTGGCCTACCCAAACATATAACAAAAACACAAAATACAATGACCAAGGCGTGACACATTGTAACATTCGGGGTTGCAGTCCATGTATGATTGACCTAAGACATCTCCTTGAGAGGAGTATTTCTCAGAAACCTCATGTGGCCTGCCATGCCTTTTTAATCACTGGGGCAACCATCCATTTCAGAGGATCTTTCTGTGTCATCATGGCAATGTCCATGAAGGCCCCCCTCATCATTTATCAAGGGCATATGATCAAGCCCATTCAGAATGACAATAAAATAGTACTTTGAAGCAGATATGACAGAAAACCCAAAGCTTCTGTTCTAAACAATCAGCGGTATTGAAGCAGTATACTGGAGCCCCAGGTTTATCTGGATTGCAGGTGGTGATTAAAGCTGTAAAAAAAGGTGATGCCTCTAACAATGTTCAGGTTGGTTTGCCCGACTACTAGCTAATGACATTAGAAAGAAATAGATAAGTACCGGTTTTAACACTGAATCTTAAACTATTGGTGGGAGGCCAGTGAAATAATATATTTTAAAAGTATTGAAGATACAGTTGAAGTCGAAGTTTACATACACTTGAGGAGTGTCATGGAGTCATTAAAACTTGTTTTTCAACCACTCCACAAATTTCTTGTTAACAAACTATAGTTTTGGCAAGTCGGTTAGGACATCTACTTTGTGCATGACACAAGTAATTTTTCCAACAATTGTTTACAGACAGATTATTTCACTTATAATTCACTGTATCACAATTCCAGTCAGAAAGCCATATGTCAGAAGTTTACATACACTAAGTTGACTGTGCCTGTAAACAGTTTGGAAAATTCCAGAAAATTATGTCATGGTTTTAGAAGCTTCTGATAGGCTAATTGACATAATTTGAGTCAATTGGAGGTGTACCTGTGGATGTACTTCAAGGCCTACCTTCAACCTCCGTACCTCTTTGCTTGACATCATGGGAAAATCAAAACAAATCAGCAAAGACAGAAAAAAATTGTAGATCTCCACAAGTCTGGTTCATCCTTGGGAGCAAATTCCAAACGGCTGAAAGTACCACATTCACCTGTACAAACAATAGTATGGAAGTGTAAACACCATGGGACCACACAACCGTCATACCGCTCAGGAAGGAGACGCGTTCTGTCTCCTAGAGATGAACGTACTTTGGTGCGAAAAGTGCAAATCAATCCCAGAACAACAGCAAAGGACCTTGTGAAGATGCTGGAGGAAACAAGTACAAAAGTATCTATATCTATAGGCCGCTCAGCAAGGAAGAAGCCACTGGTCCAAACCCGCCATAAAAAAAGCCAGACTACGGTTTGCAAATGCACATGGGGATGAAGATCGTACTCTTTGGAAAAATGTCCTCTGGTCTGATGAAACAAAAATAGAACTGTTTGGCCATAATGACCATCGTTATGTTTGGAGGAAAAACGGGGAAGCTTGCAAGCCGAAGACCACCATTCCAACCGTGAAGCATGGTTGTGGCAGCATCATGTTGTGGGGGTGCTTTGCTGCAGGAGGGACTGGTGCACTTCACTAAATAGATGGCATCATGAGGAATTGAAAATTATGTGGATATATTGAAGCAACATCTCAAGACAGCAGTCAGGAAGTTAAAGCTTGGTCACAAATGGGTCTTCCAAATGGACAATGACCCCAAGCATACTTCCAAAGTTGTGGCAAAATGGCTAAAGGACAACAAAGTCAAGGTATTGGAGTGGCCATCACAAAGCCCTGACCTCAATCCTATAGAAAATTTGTGTGGGCAGAACTGAAAAAGCGTCGCGAGTAAGGAGGTCTAAAAACCTGACTCAGTTACATCAGCTCTGTCAGGAGGAAGGGACAAAATTCAACCAACCTATTGTGGGAAGCTTGTGGAAGGCTACTCGAAACATTTGACCCAAGTTAAACAATTTATTGGCAATGCTACCAAATACTAATTGAGTGTATGTACACTTCAGACCCACTGGGAATGTGATGAAAGAAACAAAAGCTATAATAATTCATTCTCTTGTCACGAACATCGTCAGGGAAATGACCGGACCAAGGTGTAGCGTGGTGACCGTAGGACCAAGGTGTAGCGTGGTGACCGTAGGACCAAGGTGTAGCGTGGTGACCGTAGGACCAAGGTGTAGCGTGGTGACCGTACATTTCTTCATATTTTGAATGTAGCCAACAAGAAACAACAACACGCCCACCCCACATAACACCCTGACCTAACCAAATAGAGAAACAAAACGGCTCTCTAAGGTCAGGGCGTGACATCTCTCTACAATTATTCTGATATTTCACAATCTTAAAATGAAGTGGTGATCCTAACTGACCTAATACAGGGAATCTTTACTAGGATTAAATGTCAGGAATTGTGAAAAACTGAGTTTAAATGTATTTGGCTAAGGTGTATGTGAACTTCCGACTTCAACTGTATCTATACTTTCCCTTCAACTGTAGGTAGTATCACCTACACAACATTTTCTCTGAATTGGTAGACAATCTACTGCAGCTTTTCAATCCCAGTCACTTGTAAGGCATCACAACTGTTTAACATACAAATTCTGAGGTGGATAGCTGGTCAAGGTATTAGGGCCAGATGGGAATAGTGAAGAATATTCTTAACTTTAATAATAATAACTTTTATTCCCATGTGGCTTTATTCCCACCTTAGTTCCCCAGAGTGCTTGTGGTGTCAATGTATCATCGGCTTGCAGCTAATACGCTGGCTAATGTTGCAATGGGCTGATTATCTATTTTAAATTCAGTTTGGCATTATGCAAAACTGAATTGGCGATTCAAGATGATTTAAAGCCATATTCTGCCATATCTGTACACCATTAAATAGTGGGCCACCAATAAAAACATAAATTGATGGTAAAAGAGAGAAAGATAAATAATATATTGAAATATTTATGTTTAAGCTACCTTAGGTATGTTTGATGGTCGTATTGGAGAGGAAGTGACTTACAACGTCAGTGTTGCTCTGACTACCGCCCTTGTCTACCAATGTCATCTACATTCAGACCAACACAGTGCTACCCCACTGGCAAGAGCACACTTTACCACAGGCCAGACAGACACGTGGCAATGACTGGTCAGATCTGAATGACAATGTAAAGACATAAATCATGTCTGTTTGAATCGACTGAATCGTACACGGTGTCAGGGACAGTTTGATAGACAGCATTACTATTCCTTGAGCCAGAGCTTTATCTCTAGTAAATGAAACCTCTACCAAGTCCACTTTTATTTCCCCAGGCATATGGCTTTCTTGATTCTTCAACACAAAGAAGGCAGGAAGAAATGTCATTTGGTAATGACAATGAACAATGCCAAGACACCTTTTTGGGTGTCTATTTTCTCCATGCAAGCCTAGTTTTCCCCAAAAGTGGTTTGTTATGTTGAAACTTGATATAGAAATTGTCAGTCTGGTTGAGTACACTGGATCATTTCTCAGACAGGTTTGCCATCAACAACAGTCCCACACCATGGGACTGCCAGTTTCTAAATCAGGTGTCAAATCACTCCACCCGGGACATGCTGCTGTGCAAATCAAATGTACTTATGAAAGCCCTATCTGGAAAACCACTGTCTGCCGTTGATTGAATATCGGATATATTGAACATGGGAATTACCAATGTTGTTGTTAAGGAGCAACCTCTATGTATTGCAGTGGAGGCTGCTGAGGGGAGGACGGCTCATAATAATGGCTGGAACGGAGTAAATGGAATGACATCAAACACATGTGGAACCATGTGTTTTATGTATTTGATACCATTCGACCTCTTCCGCCCCAGCCATTAGCACAAGCATGTACTCCCAAAGTAAGGTGCCACCAGCCTCTGGTGATGTATTGTAGTGCGGCCAATAATTTCACTACACCAAAGGGGTGATTCGCAACTCCAGCCCTCCAGTACCCCCAACAGCACATATACAGTTGAAGTCAGAAGTTTACATACACTTAGGTTGGAGTCATTAAAACACATTTTTCAACCACCCCACAAATTTCTTGTGTACAAACTATACTTTTGAAAAGTTGGTTAGTACATCTACTTTGTGCATGACACAAGTCATTTTTCCAACAATTGTTTGCAGACAGATTATTTGACTTATAATTCACTGTATCACAGTTTCAGTGGGTCAGAAGTTTACATACATTAAGTTGACTCTGCCTATAAACAGCTTGGAAAATTCCAGAAAATTATGTCATGACTTTAGAAGCTTCTGATAGGCTAATTGACATCATTTGAGTCAATTGGAGGTGTACCTGTGGATGTACTTCAAGGTCTACCTTCAACCTCAGTGCCTCTTTGCTTGACATCATGGGAAAATCAAAACAAATCAGCAAAGACAGAAAAAAATTGTAGATCTCCACAAGTCTGGTTCATCCTTGGGATCAAATTCCAAATGGCTGAAAGTACCATGTTCATCTGTACAAACAATAGCACGCAAGTGTAAACACCATGGGACCACGCAACCGGCATACCGCTCAGGAAGGAGACGCGTTCTGTCTCCTAGAGATGAACGTACTTTGGTGCGAAAAGTGCAAATCAATCCCAGAACAACAGCAAAGGACCTTGTGAAGATACTGGAGGAAACAGGTACAAAAGTATCTATATCCAAGGTAAATGAGTCCTATATCGACATAACCTGAAAGGCGTCTCAGCAAGGAAGAAGCCATTGCACCAAATCCGCCATAAAAAAGCCAGACTACGGATAGCAACTGCACATGGGGATAGAGATTGTACTTTTTGGAAAAATGTTCTCTGGTCTGATGAAACAAAAATAGAACTGTTTGGCCATAATGACCATCGTTATGTTTGGAGGCAAAAGGGGGAGGCTTGCAAGCCGAAGACCACCATCCCAACCGTGAAGCACGGGGGTGGCAGCATCATGTTGTTGGGATGCTTTGCTGCACGAGGGCCTGGAACACTTCACAAAATAGATGGCATCACGAGGAATCGAAAATTATGTGGATATATTGAAGCAACATCAGTCAGGAAGTTAAAAGCTTGGTTGCACATGGGTCTTCCAAATGGACAATGACCCTAAGCATACTTCCAAAGTTGTGGTAAAATGGCTTAAGGTCAACAAAGTCAAGGTATTGGAGTGGCCATCACAAAGCCCTGACCTCAATCCTATAGAACATTTGTGGGCAGGACTGAAAAAGCGTGAAAAAGCGTGTGCGAGCAAGGAGGCCTACAAACCTGACTCAGTTACATCAGCACTGTCAGGAGGAATGGGACAAAATTCACCCAACTTATTGTGGGAAGCGTGTGGAAGCCTACCCGAAACGTTTGACCCAAGTTAAACCATTTAAAGACAATGCTGCCAAATACTAATTGAGTGTATGTAAACTTCTGACCCACTGGGAATGTGATGAAAGAAGTAAAAGCTGAAATAAATCATTATCTCTACTATTATTCTGACATTTCACATTCTTAAACTAAAGTGGTGATCCTAACTGACCCAAGACAGGGAATTTTTACTAGGATTAAATGTCAGGAATTGTGAAAAACTGAGTTTAAATGTACTTGTCTAAGGTGTATGTAAACTTCCGTCTTTATCTGTATTTGCTGTATCCCCAGACAAAAACACCTGATTCAACTCGTCAAGGACATGATTAGCTGACAAGTAGAATCAGGTGTGCTTGTCTGCGGCTCCAACAAAAATATTAACTGTCGGTACTGGAGGACCGGGTATGAGAAACTGCACTTTAGGACTTATGCAAATGTTTGCACCAACTCAATACAGTTAAAATTACAGACTAATTAGCCATCCCTTGAAGAAAGGGAGTTTTCAAACGGAACCTTTCAAACGGGAGTTATTGTAATAGGTTTTGGTGAGCAAACGACTATTAAACCATGATCATGATAGATGTTTATGCTCACCATGCAAATGTGATCACAGGTCTTTAATCTTATATTAAAAGGCTGCTAGAATAAATTTTATGCTTGAATGAGACTACTTCCTTTTATTTTGGCCAATAATTGCTTTTCTCTAATAATTGAAAGTGAATAGTTGCTATATAGATGCCAAGGCCCCTGGGGTAAGTCAAAGACAGAGGCAGAGGATGAACCAGCAATTAATGATGAAGTACAAAAAGTACAAGACTGTAGTCTTTCAGTACAACGCCACATTTCAACTGAGTAATGTGCTGATTGTCAACCCCTATTTCAATGCAGAAAATGAATGGATTTACTGGCACAGTGAGAACTCTTGACCATCCCTATCCAGTTAGATATCCAACACAATTGATCTGTTGGTTGTACACTGCATATAATATAAAAAGAAGGCAGGCTCTGAAAGATGGCCTAATTTCAAACATGATCCAGTGTAGCTCAATGTGTACACACAGGCTTGTTCATCCAGTATCAATACATGCCACTTGAACTCACTCTAACCTCAGTGATTAATGGTACCATGGATGGATTTATAGTTTCAGAGGAAGCGAAGTACTGCACCTTAAATTATGTACCAGATGGGGATCTGTGAAACTCACTCCTGAGCTTGAAGTGTCCCCCCTTGCATTGGCGAATAGCTAGGTTTTTGGTGGCTCGACAGATAAGACGCTTTAGGAGAGCGGTTATGTCTGTTTGCGAGGCAGTGGTCCTGAGTTCCAGCCTTGGTACTGTATAAGCCGGATCAGTGGGAAGCGGTACTCGCTAAGCAAGCAGCGTGATGTTCTTTTCAATGGTGCCAAGTGATCTGCAGTTGTGCTCAGCTCAACACTGTGCTGTGAGTTTGGGGGGTGAATGTAGCAGATCTGTGAAACTCACTCCTCAGCCTGCGTGGGAGGTGCCCTTTTTTTAAGCACCTGTAGGGCCCTATAAAATCTGCTATGCGGAGAACGCTGACGGAATCACACAATCCAGACATAAAAAATGGAATTCAACAATACACCATTTTTATTGATCTTAGTAGGGAATTAACTAAATGCATTGAAAATTAATACATTTTTGCAAGTTTATCAGAATGTATCAGTGGTTGGTATTTCCTGCAACTTTCTGAAGAGGCAATGAGAATTCTCCTTCTGTGTATGTGCAGTGCAGTGTGCGCGTCCACCACATAGTGTAGCGGTTGTTTTATTTTTTATTTTTTACATAAAACAATACACATTTCTAAAAACCTGTCTTCGCTTTGTCATCATGGGGTATTGTGTGTAGATTGATGAGGAATTTTTTTAATTTGATCAATTTTAGAATAAGGCTGTAACATGAAAAAAGTCAAGGGGTCTGAATACATTCTGAAGGCACTGTATATATATTTACCAAAGAATTATGATTGGAAATTATGCAGAAAATTACATTGATGGAAGCTACAATCTATCTGCAATATTAAAGTTGATACAACTTATTATTAATAAATAATAATAGCTAGGTGAGACAACAACATTTCACAATAGTAGCACGTACATTATAAGCAGTCAATGCTACAGGCGAAAGACAAGTGCCTTTTTTCTCTCTCTATTTCCCCTGTCTTTTAAAAATGTTTTTTTTTAACATAAAATGGAATATGGGATGTTTCTCAGAACTGCTGCTGTATGCATATCAGGATTACTTGGATTAACAACCAGGTTTTAACAGGCATATTCGACACATATGATTGTTCCTATTGTGCTGGTTAATGTATTCTACGTGATCAAGTGACAGTGGGTCTAAATTCAATCAAAGCTGGTAACTGGGCTGCCGAGATAATGCTTCACCTACTTTCTTTTTGTAATTCAGACAAAAATGCAAACCACAAAAATTCAGAATCATATGCTTGTGCTAAATATTCTGTTAGATTATTGTATAACACTCTATGGGATAAAGGGGGAAGCAGTCTCTCTGTTATTAAGGCATTTCAAAGATGCATTGGGAATGATATTATCTGTGAGGGTCATGTTGATATCATGGTTTTATGCCATCTTGCACTCAAGTATGATCACTGGAGTGATGTACACAATATATACAAAAGTATGTGGACATTAAATGGTTATCTTTGTCACTCTGTTGCTGATGGCTGTAAAACACCCAGTGGGATGACACCATATAATTATACACTAATTATGTATGCACGCCTTCAAATTAGTGGATCCGGCTATTTCAGCCCCACCCTTTGCTGACAGGTGAATCAAATCGAGCTCACAGTCATGCAATCTCCATAGACAAACATCGAAGAGCTCAGTGACTTTCAACATGGCACTGTCATAGCATGCCACCTTTCCAACAAGTAAGTTTGTCATATTTCTGCCCTGCTAAAGCTGCCGCGGTCAACTGTAAGTGGTGTTTTTGTGAAGTGGAAATGTCTAGGCGCAGCACCAGCTCAGCCGCTAAGTGGTAGGCCACACAAGTTCACAGAACAGGACCGCCGAAGCGCGTAGCATGTAAAAATCGTCTGTCCTTGGTTGCAACACTCACTACCGAGTTCCAAACGGACTCTGGAAGCAACGTCAGCAAAATAACTGTTTGTCCGGAGCTTCATGAAATGGGTTTCCAGGGCCGAGCAGCAGCACACAAGCATAAGATCCCCATGCGCAATTCCAAGCATCGGCTGGTGTGGTGTAAAGCTCGCCACCTGTGGACTCTGGAGCAGTGAAAAACGCATTCTCTGGAGTGATGAATCACACTTCACCACCTGGCAGTCCGATGGACAAATCTGGGTTTGGCGGATGCCAGGATTATGCTACCTGCCCCAATGCATAGTGCCAACTGTAAAGTTTGGTGGAGGAGGAATAATGTTCTGGGGCTGGTTTTCATGATTCCTTAGTTAAAGGGAAGGGAAACCTGCACAGAGCCCTGACCTCACCCCATCGAACACCTTTGGGATGAATTAGAATGGCAACTGAGAGCCAGGCCTAGTCGCCCAACATCAGTGTCCATCCTCACGATTGTTCTTGTGGCTGAATGGAAGTCTCCGCAGCAATGTTCCAACATCTAGTGGAAAGCTTTCCTAGAAGAGTGGATCTGTTGTTATAGCAGCAAAAAGAGGGGACCAACTCCATAACAATGCCCATGGTTTTGGAATGAGATGTTCGACGAGCAGGTACATTTCTTAATTTGGAAAATATTTTTTAAACTATATTGTATTTTTATTGAATAGGAGAGACAGAGGTAAAAGGTAAGAGTGAAAGAGGATTCAAACCCATGCTGGCAGTGGCACGTAGTACATGTCCTCCAGAGGCAGCTTAGACTGCTAGACCACCCTAGGCCATGATCAGTTAAGTTTCTTTGAGCCCTGCAGTTGAGTGAAATTTGCAAAGATGGAGGATATTGCTGCAATAACCACACTAATGGAAGTGTGTGCCCTTGAGAACACACATTTGTCCCTTTAATGACAGGAAAAGTCGATTTTGTTGAGACAACGTAGCGAAGGGATTGCTAGGGTTGTCATAATGAAATATATTTATGGTTATTTTCCAATTATTTAATGTTGCAGGCTTGTAAATATTGTTACAAACTCTATTTGCATAGTGTTCCCCAATCCTATCCAGTCTATCAGAGGAGGTTGGTAGCACCTTAATTGGGGAGGATGGGCTCGTGGAATGGTATCAAATACATCAAACACATGGTTTCCATGTGTTTGATGCCATTCCATTCGCTCCTTTCCAGCCAATATTATGAGCCGTTCTCCCCTCAACAGCCTCCACTGCTGTCTATCTCTGGGTAACAGGGTTGACCTATTATGCTCGACCTACTCAGTTTTCCACCAGAAAACACCAGAAAATGGCCACAAAGAGTTGAAGTAACTCACCTGCTTTTATACTATGATTTGACTATTAGATGTTCCTTTAGAAAAAAAAATGTAAGGAATGGTTTCATCATATTAAAACAAAAGTTCAGTTCACATGACTGGGTTGACCTTAAAACGAGGGACAGTGCTTGTTATCTGTTTTACCATGAGATTATTTATTTCATCACATGAAATCTTCCTTTTCCTCTCTCTGTCACTCTCCTTCTCTCTGTCACTCTCCTTCTCTCTGTCTCTCTCTGTCTCTCTCTGTCTCTCTCTCTCTCTCTCTCTCTCTCTCTCTCTCTCTCTCTCTCTCTCTCTCTCTCTCTCTCTCTCTTTCTCTTCCTCTCACTGTCTCTCATCTCTCTCTCTGCCTCTGCCTTTCTCTTCCTCTCTCTGTCACTCTCTCTCTCTGCCTCTCTCCTCTCTCTCTCTCTCTCTCTCCCTTCCTCTCGCTGTCTCTCTCATCACTCTCTCGCTGCCTCTCTCTCTGCCTTTCTCTCTCTCACTCTTCCTCTTTCTATCTATTTCTCTCTCACTCTTTATATCTCCCTATGCATTAACCTGTCCATTAATCCAACTTCTTAGGGCATTTGATCTCTTTCATATACAAAATGTGTTTCACATGTTCAAATAAGAGTGCCTGCACAGTCATCTTCATAAAACCTTCCCTGGCGTTCCTACATTAATATTTTTGAGTTGAATGCTTTTGAAATATGAAAATTACCCCACTTTGTTTGAACAGCTCCTGTGACCAGTGTAGCATCATGCAGAGACAAATGCTGGACTTATTTTGCCTCATGCTTTAATTAATCAACTTGTCATCTTCATTAGTTTATGCAATTTTAAGCTTTCCATAATCTTTCCCCCCAAAATGAGCCACAGAGACCTTGAGTTTCAAGTTGAGCATTCAGGAATAGCCCTTGCTGTCTTCATGTCCATGCGTATAGGTTTAGAGTGATTAAGCTTAATTTAATTTGACAGTATAGATAATGGGTATTATTTTGACAATGCCAACAACAGCTGTATCGTTTCATATGATGTGCTCAGCTTGCATAATACACACCTACTGTAAGTTGTACAGACAGGGAAACCCAATTCACAGGTGGACATGCTGCTGGAAATCACAGATGAAACATTATATTGACCAGATACTCCAGTGGCCGCTCTAACGATGAAAATAAATGTCTTCAAAAATGGAAGGCAGTCGGGAGGAGGCAAGATCAAGTGGGACCTTTCTAGCCAATGAGAAGGCAGATACACGGTTGAACAACAGGCAGGCACAATGGTTTCAACTAGTTTCAGCAGACACAAAGTCAAAATTGGCTATGTATCGTAACAATGTATGAAAATCCAAAATGTGCTTTTTGGTCTTCATTTCAGGTTAGGGTTAGGCATACGTTTAGCAGTGTAATAAAGGTTATGGTTAAGTTTAAGTCGCATTTTAAGAAAGATAAATTGTCTCCCTGTCTGAGTCTGTAATACCAACATGTTTCATGCAGGCCACCATAGTCCCTGTGTCTAATAACACTAAGGGAACCTGCCTAGACCCACTTAAATTTGCATACCGCCCCAACAGATCCACAGATGGTGCAATCTCTATTGCACTCCACACTGCCCTTTCACACCTGGACAAAAGGAACACCTACAGTATGTGAGAATGCTATTCATTGACTACAGCTCAGCGTTCAACGATAATGCCCTCAACGCTCATCACTAAGCTAAGGACCCTGGGATCCTGGACTTCATGACGGGCCGCCCCCAGGTGGTAAGGTTAGGTAACAACACATCCGCCACGCTGATCCTCAACACGGGGGCCCTTCAGGGGTGTGTGTTCACTCCCCTCCTGTACTCCCTGTTCACTCATGACTGCACGGCCAGGCACGACTCCAACACCGTCATTAAGTTTTACGATCACACAACAGTGGTAGGCCTGATCACTGACAACAATGAGACACCCTTGAAGGAAGAAATCAGAGACATGATCGTGTGGTGCCAGGACAACAACCTCTCCCTCACCACCATCAAGAAAAAGGAGATGATTGTGGACTACTAGAAAAGGAGGACCGAGCATGCCCCCATTCTCATCGACGGGGCTGTAGTGGAACAGGTTGGGAGCTTTAAGTTCCTTGGCGTCCACATCACCAACAAACTGACATGGTCCAAGCACACCAAGATTTGGCATGGGTCCTCAGATCCTCAAAAGGTTCTACAGCTGCACAATCGAGAGCATCCTGTCTGGTTGCATCAATGCCCTGTATGTCAACTGCTCGGCCTGCGACCCCAAGGCAGTACAGAGGGTAGTGCGTGCGGCCCAGTACATCACTGGGGCCAAGCTTCCTGCCATCCAGGACCTCTACACCAGGCAAGGCCCTTAAAGAAGGCCCTACTCTCTGTTATTATCTATGCATAGTCATTTAATAATTCTACAAATATGTACATATTACCTCAATTACCTCGACTAACCGGTGCCCCCGCACATTGACTCTGTACCGGTACCTCCTGTATTTAGCCTCGCTATTGTTATTTTACTGCTGCTCTTTCATTATTTGTTACATTTATTTATTTATTTATTTTAGTATTTTTCTTAACTTTTTCTTAAAACTATATTGTTGATTAAGGGCTTGTAAGTAAGCATTTCACTGCATTTTCACCTGTTGTATTCGGCACATGTTGACAAATACCATTTGATTTGATTTGATTTGAAAGGTGGGGTTTATGACTTTATGGGTGTGGGTAACTAGTGAAAACTAGGCACAACTCCGATATGAATAGTTTTTTCTCAAAATTGCCGGGATGTCACGTGTCCTACTTATATGAGGACACTCGTAACAACCTAATCATTACTAAACTTCTATTAGATCAAATAAGCCTCACTAAGAAAATAAGCCGTAACATTTTTTGTTGACCAAATTCAACACTCTCATTGACCTCCATACAAAAACTCCTCGCTTGGTGAGCGAAAATAATGGAAAACGGCACCTGCTGGACAAGATAGATTTTGGGCCCAGTTATCCCTCTCATTTCGCCTCTTCCTCTCTGTTGACATGTGCCAGAGAGGAAGAGGCGAAGCGAGAGGATTAACTCCACCCAAAATCTGTCATTGCGAGAAAACAGCGATAAGCAGACCAAGTGGGCATTTTTTGTTTGGATGTCTATGAGAGACAGTGTCGATGTTACAAATGCACTGATATAATATTTTATGTCGGAGTTGTGTCTATTGTTCACACGCGTATCTGCCCTCTCATTCACGCCTGTCTTACCTCCTCTTGCATGCCTTCCGCCTTTGCGGTCAGTCGACTATCTTGTCAATAAAAGGTAGGCCATCATACATCATGCCAATTTAAATAATTCTATGTGCCTTTCAGACATATCACTAATGTATGCATTTCGGTGTTCATGTTTACCAAGAGGCTCTGGCCAGGCCAAGTGTTTGTGAGCAAGAAAAGATAAATCACATTTCAACTCTTCCTATGGACACTACTATTCCCCACATGTCATGGCATTAGTGACTTTTTGGATTGACAGACAACTGAAGAACAGTGCTCTATTAGTACAGAATACAATATTGTTTTTGATAATGGTTTGTCAAATAATGCATTTCATCCCCACAGAGACTATTTTATTTATTGTATTTTTCAGGTTGTGCGTGAGTGGGTGGCATCATGTGAATATTCTCTTGCCCTACTTTAGATTTTTATGAAAATAGCTTGGAGCAGTAGCTTATGCAGACCGACAGACAGGCAGGCAGACAGACAGACAGGCAGGCAGGCAGGCAGGCAGGCAGGCAGACAGGCAGGCAGGCAGACAGACAGACAGACAGGCAGACAGACAGACAGACAGACAGACAGACAGACAGGCAGGCAGGCAGACAGGCAGACAGACAGACAGACAGACAGACAGACAGACAGACAGACAGACAGACAGACAGACAGACAGACAGACAGACAGACAGACAGACAGACAGACAGACAGACAGACAACAATGTTATGACTATTTCTCAATATGCTGAAGTTCTTGCTATCAGTCATTCTTATCATTGAGAAACAATCATCCAAGATACAGATGTTGGATCATATTTTGAACAGTTTCTCACAACAGGAAAAGCAACAGGACATGTGAAATATTGTGTGGGTTATAACCAATGGACATTTTGTAGGGGTTGAAATTACAAAGCCTTTTTAAACCTTGAATACACTACAAGTTTTCTGCAACAACAGAGTGATCAAATTAAGATCCTACATCTGTATCACACTATCATTCCTTTGTATTGGTATGTATCAGAAGTCACGGATCAAATCCAAGTTTATTGGTCGAGTACCCAGTTTAGCATATGTTATAGCGGGTGCAGTGAAATGCTTCTAACAGTGCAGGAAACTTTTCAAACAAGTACACAAATAATAATAAAAAACAAGAAACAAGAAATCCAGAATGTCAGAACGAATCCAGTTAACAACCCAAATAACAGTGTATCAGTGCTGGGGGGTGTAGAGAGTACTGTCAGGGAATTTAATTCTGTAACAGAGAACAGATTTTGTGTTTGACTCCTATGATTGATGCGCTTGTACTGTGAGTAAAGGAGAGGCTTGCTGAGCCATGTGATAGATATACCAATATATGTTGACTACACCATTGGTGGGCTCTAATGGTGTGCTCATCTTTTTGCAGGATGACAAAAATGGTACACTCTTAGAAAAAAAGTGCTATCTAGAACATTATTTGGTTGCAGCTAGAACCCTTTTGGGTTCTATGTTGAATCAAAAAGGGAACCAAAAAAAAAAAGGGAACCTGGAACCAAAAAGATTCTCCTATATGGGGATAGCCAAAGAACCCTTTTGGAACCCTTTTTTCTAAGAGTGTACAGCTGGTGTCCATTTCATGATTCACTATTCTGTATATTGGGGTGTATTTCTAAGACACTTGTGAGTCCATTGTGTGGCAAAACATATATTAACTGCAATCAAACGTAGTTATTGATTGTTTTGTCTATTGTTGTTTCCATACACATTGCAGCTGATGTCATACCTCTTGGAGCTGATGTAATACCCCTTGCAGCTGATGTAATGCACCTTGCAGCTGATGTAATACACCTTGGAGCTGATGTAATACACCTTGCAGCTGATGTAATACACCTTGCAGCTGATGTAATACACCTTGCAGCTGATGTAATACACCTTGCAGCTGATGTAATACCCCTTGCAGCTGATGTAATACACCTTGCAGCTGATGTAATACACCTTGCAGCTGATGTAATACACCTTGCAGCTGATGTAATACACCTTGCAGCTGATGTAATACACCTTGCAGCTGATGTAATGCACCTTGCAGCTGATGTAATACACCTTGCAGCTGATGTAATACACCTTGCAGCTGATGTAATACACCTTGCAGCTGATGTAATACACCTTGCAGCTGATGTAATACACCTTGCAGCTGATGTAATACACCTTGCAGCTGATGTAATATACCTTGCAGCTGATGTAATACCCCTCGCAGCTGATGTAATACACCTTGCAGCTGATGTTATACACCTCGCAGCTGATGTAATGCACCTTGCAGCTGATGTAATTGCAGCTGATGTAATACCCCTTGCAGCTGATGTAATACCCCTTGCAGCTGATGTAATACACCTTGCAGCTGATGTAATACACCTTGCAGCTGATGTAATACCCCTTGCAGCTGATGTAATATACCTTGCAGCTGATGTAATGCACCTTGCAGCGGATGTAATACCCCTTGCAGCTGATGTAATACACCTTGCAGCTGATGTTATACACCTTGCAGCTGATGTAATACACCTTGCAGCTGATGTAATATACCTTGCAGCTGATGTAATGCACCTTGCAGCTGATGTAATACCCCTTGCAGCTGATGTAATACACCTTGCAGCTGATGTAATACACCTTGCAGCTGATGTAATACACCTTGCAGCTGATGTAATACCCCTTGCAGCTGATGTAATACACCTTGCAGCTGATGTAATACACCTTGCAGCTGATGTAATACACCTTGCAGCTGATGTAATGCACCTTGCAGCTGATGTAATACAGTTTGAGCGTTTCGAAACACAGAAGGAAATTACTTAGATTTCATTGTACTTTTATGAATGACTTTTGCCTGGCTGATGATTATGTTTAATGATGTAAAGTTGTTGATTTCCCTGTTAGATTAAGTTCTGAATCCAAAGCAGCTGTCTCTGTCAACTAAGCTTTTTCTCCGGTTCATCTCAAAATCTGAATTTTGAAATAAAATTAATAAAAATACTCGAACAAAACACTTGGTTGAAAATCTATAATCAGCTGCTGTGTCTGTGACTGAGGTGTGAACACATTGTGGACTACTGAGATGCCTCTATTCACATACCAGGCTGCAGAAAGATTAAGAGAACAGTTCTATAGTACCATGTGAATAAGAAAACAGAATAACCCAGTACTGAGAATTCCTGCAACATGAATCTTCGCAATATGAAATCGCAATATACTTATTTCTATGACTGTTATTGTTCAGTCTAGAGCTTCCTAAAGCCAGAAAACTAAACCTCTTCTAAGAGAGCCAAGGATATTCTTTGCAAGGCGAAGCTGCCCTTATGGAACACTCTTGAAGTGATACCTGGCAATATGAATAGGGTCGAGGGAACTGCACTGCTTTCCTTACCTTGAACTGAAACAAAAGGCTTGACATTGTAGCTACTTCTTTGTGGCCCCCACAGAGGTATTACACTCGAGACAAATTGACTTTAAAGAATGCTTTGAGGAATTTAAAGAGTCGAACGGCAAAGCCTAAGCGGAACTGATTTCTCAGACACTTGATAATCAGAGTATTTTTTTCATTATGAGACTTGTCTTTCTGACGGCATTAGTCTCAGTGAACTTTCTCTCTTTAATTCCCTGATGAAGGTCCTTCTTGAATAGATGTGTGGGTGGCAAGAGAATTCCTGGTGAATTCAAGAGGTTATTGGTCAATGGTTTTGAAATATTTAATGGCAAGTCTCTTATAAATCTACATATTTGATTCTTCATCAACACATCAATCAGAGTGATTTCATTAAAACACAATTTTATACAGCATGATAATAACATGGCAAACACTGGAAATGAAAAAGTGCATACCTTGAAAAGGCCTCACCATTCACTTAAAATACACCACTGAAGACTTGTAAGATAGACATTCAGAGTTCAGCTATCATAATCTAATAATCAGTGTTCACCAGTGCAATTATGCATGCAGCTCTCATTTCTAGGAACCCCCATCATAGAATATAAAGGTAATTTCAGAGCTGCCTGACTTTATTCCACACAATGCATTGTTCTTTTACATGGAGTCCATTGAGATACATTGCAATCAAGCTCCAGATCAAGCCACTTTAAAAGGGAGGGAGTTCTAAGAAAGTTTGAAGTAATTGGACACAGTTGTGTGCATGACTAACTGATCACTTAGTTACTCCACGTTTATTTTATTATTCAGCTCAAGAATCTGAGCCTAACGAGACAAGAGCGAGGATGTATGATCTTTGGACTTCTGTACCTTTTTTCCTTTAAAGACGCATGGCCACAGTGATCAGTAGAGAGGATGTATAAAACCCGGAACTAACTATGTGTAAGCCTGTAAACTTAAGTATAGGTTTTAACAAATTAATTAATTATCAAACAAGGACGTTAGATAATCTGTGAAGAATATATTGCTATACTTCTGAAAATACTTTAGAAATTCTAATTAAAGGGATCGATAGAAGTCTTAAAGGTGAATGAATCTTCTGTCAGTGAAGAGAAAGGCCAGCTCAGTCATTTCAAATGGAGCCAAGTCCCATGTTCTCTCTGAGCTAATGCACACTGTACTGACCACCTTAGAGTAGCAGCTTCACAGTTTACATTAACATCATTTAGCAGAAGCTCTCATCCAGAGCAAACATTTTCATACTTTCTTTTCATACTGGTCCCCCGCAGGAATCAAACCCACAACCCTGGCGTTGCAAGCACCATGCTCTACCAACTGAGCTACACGGGACTAGCTCTGTTGTGGACTCTAATAAAATAATCTGACTGGCACGAGAGCTCAGTGACACTATAGCCTTTCAGCACCAATCTGGCATCTGTTTGCAAACTGCAAAAATACATCCACTCCAAAAGTCCTAAATGGATTACTTAGAAGCCCAAGTTCATTTTGAAATGATGAACTGGCAAATCAGGCCATAGCGCTGTTTGTAATTAATAACTCAATCTATCCAACTGTAGGTACAATGGTATTGGCCAACAATGGTATATACATCCGTTGACCATGCTATACAGCATCCAGCCTCTAAGAACTCCATTGACACAAGTTTATGTTCGTTAACCATTTGTGAATGTTAGCAATGTACCAGTAGTTATTGTACTTGGTTCTTTGTACTTGATGAGGAGGTTGTATTACCCAAGAGCGAAAGCTGACAACATGCATCTAAGTGCTTCAACCCCGTAACTGTCTCTACTTGCAGAAAGGTTCTGTTAAGCCGTGATCCAACAGTCTGTTGATTCTAAGAAAACAATGCTTTCAATCTGCCACTGCTCCATTTGAAATGGAGTGATGGTGGACCACTAACCCCTAACACAATCTCTGTGACCAGACCCTGGCATTATTCTTACTGTTATCATTACTTCGCTACTATTTTTTCGCTACTCCCCTTCTCCGTTAAGACTGATTGGCAAACTAAAGAGAATGTCCTGAATATGTCCTCCTAGTCCTCAGTTCCGGTGTGCTTATTCAAAGATGATCCATATAACAACAATTACCATCTAATTAATTGTGTGCTTCCAAAGTATGGTGATGTGGCCATGGCAGCGTCAATAAGAATTCTCTTTTCAGATCTGTTGTCAGTGCAGCTGCTAATCAGGAGTTTTCATCTGTGAACAAGTGCTGCATTTACTCAAGGGTCTCGCCTTTGAGGTGACGGAGAAACCACTTATTTCATGCATTTTGACACTTAGACAACTTTTCAAGTGATTCGCGAAGAGGAACTGAAAGTTAACCAAAACAATCATTCAATGTCAAGCAAGGATAAGGAGCCTATTCTAATTGAATGAAGGGTGCATAGATGGAGCTGAAGCTGGAGTTGAAGCTGTTTAGGGTGGTATCCCTTCATTTGAACAAATAGTGTTGTCAATATTTAAATAAGGACATACACGTATCGTTGACAGAATACACTGACATTTTATGTAGAGAATACCTAGATAAGTTAACAAAGGCTTGAAACCAATGTTATTGTCAGAGGTTTTCACAAGGACATCTCAGATGTCCACACGATCATCCTCAGTGTAAACCGTTTAACACATTGTTGGTCTTCCGTACTCATTTGATATTTTAGTCATTTAGCAGACGCTCTGATATGGAGCGACAAGGGTTAAGTGCCTTGCTCAATCAAGAACACATCAACAGATTTTTCACCTTGTCAGCTCAGGGATTTAAACCAGCAACCTTTTGGTTACTGGCCCAATGCTGTTAACTGCTAGGCTACCTACCTGTCGTGCTCCACAAGCAAAGCTTGAAACATGTTTATGGCGCGGACGCCTGTGTCTGAATTAGTTTGATTGTTTGGATTAGAGACTGGGTAATGAAGACTGGGTGGCTCATGTTGCATATATTAAATAGTGTGGCATTTAAGGGATTGAGTCATATTACCTGTCAATCTATTTTACCCGGTAATAGCCTGTGTGTGGACAGCCATTGGTGAGCTAACAGAGGCTATGGCATTTTTAGTAGCTGTGGAAAACATAAAGTATGTCTCACAGGTGAGGGAATCAAACCATTAGTGGTAAACATTACAGCGGGGGGGGGGGACATAACAATATGGGAAAATGAATGCTTCATCAAAGACTTGCCAGGCATCTTCCATGTGGCACAGAGGTTTAGGGCACTACAAGGCATCACTACAAATACGGGTTCGATCCCGGGCTGTCTCGCAGCCGGCTGCGCCCAGGAGACCCATGAGGCGGCGCACAATTGGCCCAGCGTCATCAGGGTTAGGGGAGGGTTTGCTGGCTGGGATGTCCTTGTCCCATCGCGCTCTAGCGACTTGTTTGGTGAGCCAGGCACATGCACGGTTGCCAGTTGGATGGTGTGTCTGGATTCTGGGTTAAGCGAGCAGTGTGTCAAGAATCAGTGTGACTTGGCAGTGTTGTGTTTTGGAGAAAGCATGGCTCTCGACCTTCGCCTCTCCCGAGTCCGTACGGGAGTTGCAGTGATGGGACAAAACTGTAACTACCAATTGGGGAGAAAATTGGTTAAAAAAAGAATATACACTACCGTTCAAAGGTTTGGGGTTGCTTGTTGATGCTGAGACTGGTGTTTTGCGGGTACTATTTTGAGCCTGTAATCGAACTCACAAATGCTGATGCTCCAGATCCTTAACTAGTCTAAAGGAGGCCAGTTTTATTGCTTCCTTAATCAGCACAACAGTTTTCAGCTGTGCCAACATAATTGCAAAAGGGTTTACTAATGATCAATTAGCCTTTAATATGATAAACTTGGATTAGCTAACACAAGTGCCATTGGAACACAGGAGTGATGGTTGCTGATATTGGGCCTCCGTACGACTATGTAGACATTCCATAAAAATCAGCCGTTTCCAGCTACAATAGTCATTTACAACATTAACAATGTCTACACTGTATTTCGGATCAATTTGATGTTATTTTAATGGACAAAAACAAGTACATTTCTAAGTGACTCCAAACTTTTGAATGGTAGTGTATATATATATATATATAAAAAAGGCATGACAGAGCATATACTCTAGTGGAAACAAGAACTGCATACAACATTCTGGGAACATGCTACACTAGAAGATGAGGGATGCCATTGGTAGCTAGGAAATATCTATGGTAAGTGTTTAATTTCATTGACTAGTATGATTCATATCAGCCTTGAGAATGGTTGTCATTGAGAAAGGATTAAAAGCCTCCTTCTGTGAAATGATTATTGGATAGACGTGATGGATTAGGGCTGTACTACCATGTTTTTTACAGACTTTACAACTCTTAGCTTGATGGATTGAACGAAGATTATAGGCTAGGTGTTTGTACCTAAATCTTATTGTCACAAATCAACAATAATGTCTTATTATCGAGAATATATTATGTATTTGATTGGTACTCTGTTCAGTAACACTTTTTGGATTGTTAGAAGTTAGCTACATTAGCTAAATTAGCAACATTAGCTACTTTCACTCTACTTATTTTTGGCAGCCTAATTATCTTGGCATGTGCATTAACGGGTCGGTACAACAAGTACCGGACGGCCATTTGGAAGAAGAATCTGACCAGTCGGTACTGGCTCTAGGAAATAAAAAGTTGTGAGTGCCCCACACGCAGTTATACACATTTTGTGAAGCTTTATCTATAATTGAATGTGGACACTAGAGATGTAAGCGTCCAGGGAAAATCAGTTGGATTTATTTCTACACTGTTTCTGTGACACGATCTCATCAGAATGTGCTTGTGTTTGATCCCAGTGAAGGCTGGGTCTTTTGCTAAAGGGTCCTTGAACCGGTCTAGCAATGCTATGGTCCTTCTGTTCTTGTTCCCTGTTATTGTGTGCCTGATGTCATTGCCTTTTCTGCTGAGTGTAAAGCATTTTGTTTCATTTTCTGAAAACTGTCTTTCTATGAAAACAGTTCACATTTGCGACATGACCACAGTACAAATCTGAGACCACTAACAATAATGCAAAGTACTTAATTATTTGATAACAATTACTAAATGTAATGTAACATTTCTCTCTTTGCAGGTTATCTGGCTTCATGTTGCCGTCACCTATTGTGAGCACAGGGTCAATAATGGCCCTTTGGTTCACAACAGATTTTGCTGTGAGTGCACAAGGATTTAAAGCAATTTATGAAGGTAAGACCTATTATTATTGATTATTTCTCCAATTAAAAACCTGGCTGAATTGATGTAAGAGAGGGGTTAACAAAAAGGGTTAAAAAATATTTGTGTTAACAAAATGGTAATTGTCTAACTATTGACTTGTTTTTCTATTCTATATTGAGTTATTTCAATGGCTAAGTTGGCGGTGGATTGTGATTGCTGTGCCAGAGTAATTTGTTTGATTCCCCCATGGGCCACAGATCCTGAAAATAAAATATATAAATGACTATGTTATTATTGTATTATAGGGTAATTCATGAATCGGTGTCTCAAAATCAGCATATTAATATGCTTTCAGAGAGCGGGGTGCATTTCATATGATGAACACTGCTAATTAGTGTGCACTTAACGTACACCTCTTCAGGACATGTCAATTGGTTACTGTTTAAGCCTTGTGCAGAGAGTTCATCTGCTAAGTACATGTTTCAGTTTAAAGTTTACATGATTAAACCTGTGGTTGATAGCTGTGGCATTTCATGTGAGTTTCAGTTGATTGTAGCAAACTAGGGTCATTACAAAGCCCATATAGTCTGTTTCACACAGTATACAGCACAAACCACAACATCTCATATATTTTCCATGAAGTCTAATATCATTGGAGTCTCAACTCACCCCCCTTGTAAGAAAACATCTCTCAGGCTGGCATACACTGCAGCAAACTTCATGAGCCCTCATGAGACCCTGGGACCTAGGCTATGAATGATGCACGAGCATGGCACTTTGCTCGTAAACCTTTGTAAGGATAAGCTTTCTTTTTTTGTTTTCTTTTTTATTCCTCCTTCTGAACATGTTCATCTCTAGGGATTCAGAGTTTTGTTATTGCTACAGGGTTTTGAGTGGATACCAAAACTCAATTCCCTAAATGGAATATCAATCTCGTTTGGTAACGTCAATTGTTGCTGGTTGTGACAATGTCTGAAGTACTTTATGTTTTATTGTGTGTAGAGTGAGATAGTTCTTACTGTGTGTGAGTGATAATGAAATAATGAAGCATGATAGGCTAATCTAATGTTGGTTGTATCAGAACACTATTTCCTGATATCTTAACATACTGTTTTTGAATCAAATGTAAGTACTAGTCTAACCACTGCCTCAGAATTAGCTACAGCTGCTGTATGTTACAGCATGAATAAGATTAGCAAGATTGTGTTATCTTTACATCTGCTTAATTTCTCCACATAGAAGAAGAACTGTGTTGCATTCTAGGTTAACGTCAAATCTTATTTTTATTATGCATTAGTGGCTGCCCTCTCAGAACATTAATAGCCTATCCATCAGGTTGATGGAGTTTTAATATGGGCGTTTCTTCTGGTTGCCTGAATGGATTCCATTTAAGATGACAAAGATCGATATTCCATGTAACCATTGGAGTCTAAATCGAAATTGACTGTAGATTTTGTCTTGGATTTTAGAGAATTCTGATACAGGCTATGATTTCATTGATGAAAGTGTCACAACCATTGTTATGATGGAGGGCGTTAATGGACCCCTAGAGTGTTGATAGTATTGATAGTAACTAAAGTTATTTTGGAAGCATTGTGTTTATCATTTTCATTTTATTGCAGTTGAAATTGAGATATGATGTCATCCAACTATGCAACCTGCAGGTTTTCCCAACAGCCCTTAGTTTGTGATTTATGGGCCATTACACTTGAATAATTGTAATCTATTTGCCTGCAGAGTCTTGATTGGTACAGCAGTGTCTGCGAGATGGATTTATAACCTTGCAGCGTATTTCCCTCCCCGGATGCTCTTAGGAATCAGAAATAGCTATGTTTGCTAATTGGTTTACTATTGTTGAAGCTAATTGAGAACACAAACCTGTTCTGACAAGACAAAAGCTGTGTTTTGGAACCACATTACGTGTTTTGGAACCATTATTACATGTTTTTGAACCATATTACATGTTTTGGAACCAATATTACTTGTTTTGGACCATAATTTCATGTTTTGGAACATTATCAGTATATATGTTAAGCAGTTGGACTTATCTGCCGTCATTGTGCTCTGAAATCATGGCAAATTAAGAGGACAAAAACCAATATTTCATCTTTGTGATCCCATTGTAATTCAATCATTGCCACTAATATTTTATTTTATTTTATGAAATAATTGGGCTACTATGTTGTTGCAATTAAAAATATATTTTAGAGGTCCACAGTAGCATACAAATATGCTATTTTACTCAGCCTTTTAGTCTTAAGGCTCTACGGGGACACACACTTAAAGTTAAAATACAGTCCAAGTTGAGCGACAACAATAATCTAAGAAGTGGCATCTCTCATATTAGACCAATGTAAATATAGTAACTTTCCTCAAATAATCTTTGAAAAGATTACTTGGGAAAATGCACAGGAGCCCCATCGGTTATCTGTTACACCTAGGTGTGAATCAATCTGTACTAGATAGTACAGAGAAAGTGCCCATGAACAACAGCTCTCCTGTTTGTTAGAGATATTGCTCCCCATAATACTAACTTCAACCAACAAAATGCCATCTTCAAAGCACTAAAGTTGGCAAACCTTGCTTGATTGGATGGATTTAAATCCATGTGCCACTTGGAATCATTCCTTTGAGTCTCTTGTCAAGGCATTTCTTTACCTTTCTTGCACAGTGCAGCATGAAGACGTTTTAAAATCAACTTTAAAAATATCTGAATATTATTTGCTGGAAATATTCTCTGAGACAAAATACACGAAACATAAATATAAACGCAACATATAAAATGTTGGTCCCATGTTTCATGAGCTGAAATAAAATATTTCAGCTCAAGAAACATGAAAAAAGAAATTCATTGTGCTCAAATTTGTTAAATACATTTCTCCTTTTCCAAAACAATCCATCCACCTGACCGGTGTGGCATATGAAGAAGCTGATTAAACATTACACAGGTGCACCTGGTGCTGGGAACAACGAAAGGCCAATCTAAAATGTGCAGTTTTGTCACACAACACAATGCCACAGATGTCTCAAGTTTTGAGGGCGCGTGCAATTGGCATTCTGACTGTAGGATTGTCCACCAGAGCTGTTGCCAGAGAATGTAATGTTAAATTCTCTACCATAAGCCGCCTCCAACATCATTTTATTGAATTTGGCCCCACAACTGCTGACCGTGTGTATGGCATTGTGTAGGCGAGCGGTTTGCTGATGTAAACGTTATGAACAGAGTGACCATGGTGGCGGTGGGGTTATGGTATGGGCAAGCATAAGCTACGGCCAACAAACATAATTGCATTTATCAATGGCAATTTGAATGCACAGAGATAACGTGATGAGATCCTGATGCAAATTGTCGTGCCATTTATCCACCACCATCACCTCATGTTTCAGCATGATAATGCACAGCTCCATGTCGCAAGGATCTGTACACAATTCCTGGAAGCTGAACATGTCCCAGTTCTTCCATGGCCTGCATACCAGACATGCCACCCATTGAGCAGGTTTGGGATGCTCTGGATCGACACGCATGACAGCGTGTTCCAGCTCCGGCCAATATCCATCAACTTCGCACAGCCATTGAAGAGGAGTGGGACAACATTCACAGGCCACAATCAACAACCTGATCAACTCTATGCGATGGAGATGTGTCATGCTGCATGAGGCAAATGGTGCTCACACCAGATACTGACTGGTAAACCAGATACTGGTTTTCTGATCCTTGCTCCTACCTTTTTATTTAAGGTATCTGTGACCAAAAGATGCATATCTGATTTGCAGGTCATGTGAAATCCATAGATTAGGGCCTAATGAATTTATTTAAATTGACTGATTTTCTTATTTGAACTGTAACTCAGTTAAGTCTTTGAAATTGTTGCATGTTGTGTGTATATTTTTGTTCAGTATAGAAGGAACAAACAGCAACATCAGAGAGAATACAACCAAGCAGGAGAGGAAACATGGAACCCATTGTTTTAAATGCCAAGAGAATTATAAGGCGGTATCAGTGTTAATGTTATATTAAACTGCCAAAAGGTTAAGCCTTCAAAAGAATGATAATGTTGTATTGCAGTTAGTCGCAGCTTATGCATGTGCATGTATTGGTGTGTGGTTTGTGTAAATCTGTGAATGTTGAAGGCATAAAAAGCGACATGCTACATCACTTAAGCTTAGATACACAACCACACATACTGTAATTTACATTGGTTTCAGATCCCACAGAACAAGAGTCAGGCACTCAGCATTATTTGACCCATTTACCATTATTTCAGTCCCGCAAAAAAAAAAATGTTTTACAGGGATCATCCTCAACAGGATCCTGTAGGCAAATTTCCCATTACATTAAAGGGGAATATAGGCCTGTTTACTATTTCCTTGAGGAGGATGTTTACTGCTGCATCTTGCTGATATTCCTCTTTTTGTACCTTATAAGGAATTCTATACCTCATGGGTATTTATATTGCAACAGCCTCGTTTAGAGCCATAATGATATTTCATATTGAAAAAAGCCTGAGAGGCAATAATCAAGTCCTGCAGAGCATTCAAAGAATGATAGACTATTGCCTGTGAAATAAAATGATGGCTTGGACATATTGGAAGGCCAATAGTGTGAGGTGAGCTAATCCCATTAATGGCCAAGCTATGAAACAGAAGTCATTTGAATGATAAAAGCACAGTGCACACAGATACTGTTAAACTCCTTGAAGATGCGTGTGAATATTTAACATTCACAAGCCTTGGAGCTTTTATCTACAATTTAGAAACACATTAATTCACATTATGTGAATGTATTGGTATTTACAGTATGGGGAAGAATCGACATTGGTATTCAGATCAATCAGTGCCGAGTGTTTGTGGTTTTAATGACAGATCCTTATATCGACTCTCAAGGACAAACTCCAAGACAGAGTGCCTTTCATATCCAATAAAATTCAAGCTGCCTCTTGGAGTTCATGTTTTAAGTTGTTGCTGAAAAGCTGCTCACACCTTTACACTGATTTTGCTCATCCTTCTATCTGGTCCACCAGCCTAAGGGAGCTGCTTTAGTGAACTCCACAAGTCGAAAGGATTTGTAATATCAGAAAAAAGCATTTCATTTCTGTATCAACATTTCTATATTTCTCTAAACTTTTTTGTGGATTTTTTTATTTGATACCATAACCAATAATACAGTAGCTATGTTCAGATTGTCTCACTCTAAGCTGCAATAATATATAATAATATTCAGGTACTGTATATGTCAGAAAATGCCATGCCGAAATTGCATAAATGAAAGCACTCTAGTTCTGAACTCATAGACTGATGTTCTGCTCATAGTGGAAATACACAATGATGTTAAATGTCCTACTCCCTGGCTCAGTCAACAGTGACCCTCATGGGCTCACCTACAAGTCCATGCTAGGTAAAGCTCCGCCTTATCTCAGTTCACTGGTCACGATGGCAACACCCACCCGTAGTACGAGCTCCAGCAGGTGTATCTCACTGATCATCCCTAAAGCCAACACCTAATTTGGCTGCATTTCCTTCCAGTTCTCTGCTGACTGTGACTGGAACGAATTGCAAAAATCGTTGAAGTTGGAGACTTTTATCTCCCTCACCAACTTTAAACATCTGCTATCTGAGCAGCTAACCGATCGCTGCAGCTGTACATAGTCCATCAGTAAATAGCCCACCCAATTTACCTACCTCATCCCCATACTGTTTTTATTTATTTACTTTTCTGCTCTTTTGCACACCAGTATCTCTACCTGCACATGACCATCTGATCATTTATCACTCCAGTGTTAATCTGCTAAAATTGTAATTATTCGCCTACCTCCTCATGAATTTTGCACACAATGTATATAGACTCCCCTTTTTTTTCTACTGTGTTATTGACTTGTTAATTGTTTACTCCATGTGTAACTCTGTGTTGCTGTCTGTTCACACTGCTATGCTTTATCTTGGCCAGGTCGCAGTTGTAAATGAGAACTTGTTCTCAACTAGCCTACCTGGTTAAATAAAGGTGAAATAAAAATGTCTTTTTTTAAACTATCCATAGAGGCCATGACAGATCAGTAGGGGTAAAAACCTTCAAGGGTCATCTGGGACCACGGACATTTCACATTCAGCAGGTGTAAAGAACACTTGGCTCCGCTATGGGAGCACAGCTCTAATACGCTGTCCACATTTTAGACTGGAATTTAAAATAAAATAAAATAAAAAATAAAAGTAGCTGGTATAGGAAGTAGCATTTTGCATTAAAAAGAGAGAGACACTTCCTTGAAACTGTGACTGAAAGGACCAACTATTTTCTGCAGTCATTCAAATGGCTTTTAACTTTTAACTTGAGACGTTGATGTGAATTAGAAGTCAAATGACCAAACACCAAGGGCTAAAGTCACTGTAGTAGGAGAGGGCGGCCTTTGGCACAATTTGAAAATATAATATTTTCCTGTTGAATGTGTGTACATTTTTTGCAGTTAATCTATGCATGTCTGAGGTCTTTCGCACTGTCCAGACCACATAGTAGTTGAAATGAGTCCTTGAGTTCATGGCCCTTTATCGACGAATAACAAACAGATCCCACTGGGCACAGACATCAATTCAACGTCTATTCCACAATAGTTCAATGTCATTTCTTTGCAATGACGTGGAAACAACGTTGATTCAACCAGTGTGTGCCCAGTAGGATGGTACCGTTATCTATTATCGAGGCATAACACATTGATGGTACTACCACTACAGAAACATTAAAGAAAACCACTACAGAAACATTGAATGGATTTAATCAATTTTATATGACTGCAGATTTTTTGATCTTCATGTTCAAGCTGATCTCTATATTCCCTTTCATAATTAACAGTCTATCCATGTGTTTCCTCATGAGAAAAGCCAACCTGTAATGCCAGTCTAGTTTCCAGGTATACAGGTAGTCTAGTTTCCCCTCAGAATTGTGTGGAATTATGTCCTGCTCCGTCTTTGTCAAAAGACTTATTAACATAGCCTTTGACACATTTTATGGTGCCGTATATCTACACCGAGTATACCAAACATGAAGATAATATTGAGTTGCACCCCCCCTCTACGGTATTGAATGCATTCCACAAGGATGCTGGCCCATGTTGACGTCAGTGCTTCCCACAGTTGTGTCAAGTTTGAGTGGACGTCCTTTGGGTGGTGGACCATTCTTGATACACACAGGAAACTGAGCGTGAAAACCCCAGGAGCTTTGCAGTTCTTGACACGACACAAACCGGTGCATCTAGCACCGACTACCATAACCCATTCAAAGGCACTTCAAACTTTTGACTTGCCTATTCACCCTCTGAATGACACACATACAAAATCCATGTCTCAATTGTCTCAATGCTTAAAAAATCTTCTTTAACCTCGGGATTACAAACATACATAATATACTAACACAATGACCCAATAAATACTCAATCTAAGAAATATTGATGTCATCATCTACTACAGTCCCACAACATTTCTATGTATTATATTTAAATTGTTTTAAAATCATGTTTAAATTTATATATTGAAAGGTTTTGTAACGGTCTTCTTCCTACTCTGACGAGGAGTAGTTGGAAGGATCGGAGGACCAATGCGCAGCGTGGTAAGTGTTCATGATACTTTTAATAGAACACAGAAAAATACAAAATAACCACGTGAAATAACTAAAACCAAAACAGTTCCGTGTGGAACACACAGACACAGAAAATAATCAACCACAACTCAAAAGTGAAACCAGGCTACCTAAGTATGGTTCTCAATCAGGGACAACGATTGACAGCTGCCTCTGATTGAGAACCCTACCAGGCCAAACACAGAAATCCCAAATTATAGAAAAGGGAACATAGACTGCCCACCCCAACTCACGTCCTGACCATACTAAAACAAAGACAAAACAAAGGAACTAAGGTCAGAAAGTGACAGGTTTCTAGTTTGCTCAGTTAATTTATTCCATTTCTTTATTGTTCTAAATCTAAATGTTCTTTTGCCTATTTCTCTTTTCTGTCTGGATAACGCATAGATGGTGGACAATCTATTCCTAGTATTTACGGAATGTCTGTCTCTTACCAACTGAATACCATTGTGAATAGAACTTGGCCATTTTAAATTATGTATATTATGAAATAAAATAAGCATGTTTTCTTTCAATTATCCTGTCGATTGATGACCAACCAAGAACACTGCGCATGACTGCAACAGAAGAACCATAGCTCCACCTTAAAACAATCCTTGCTGCTTTGCTCTGTGCATTCTGCAGCCTCCTAACTTCACTTAATGAGAGTGCAGCTAGACAACTGCTTATCATGGTCATCTCAAATAACAAATCTATGTAAAAAATAATAATATTAAAACAGCATGCATAATCAGAAGGATAGCTAAATATTTACCAGGAAAAATTATTCAGCAAATAACACAAGCATTAATTGAGAGTCAGGTGAACTACTGTTCTGTGGTCTGGGGAAATGCATCAATAGTTTGGTTTCTGCCACTTCTTCAATTTGTACTCCTCTCATACTTAATTTTATCCCATGCTGTTTTGGCCTTTTCCTAGTTGAACAGACCAACATAACTTTGGTTTTCTTGATGTTTAAAACAAGTTTGTTTTGGCAAACCCACTCCCAGATATTCTCCAAATGTCCTTGTAAAGCTTGCTGTGCCTGTTAAACCGATTGTCTTGCTGCATAAATTGTAGTATCATCTGCAAATATAGTAGCTTTAGTTTCAGCTAAGGCATAGGGAAGATCGTTGGTATATATTAAATAAAGAAGTGGCCCAAGGTAGCTTCCCTGTGGTATTCCACAGTTTAACACACAAGGGGAAGAAAATTAACCATTGATATAGGTGGACTGTTTCCTGTCAGTTAAATATGACTGTACCCAATTCAATGCTACCTCCTTTAAACCATAATGAATTAATTTTGTCAAAATTATTTAATGATCCACTAAATCAAATGCTGCACTGAAATCTAAAAATAGTACACCCACACACTTATCCATAGCATTGAGCCACTGGTCAGTCATGTCAACCAATGCAGTGGTATTTGAATGTTTTTTACGATAAGCATGCTGATTGGCTGTAATCAGATCATTCTTTTCCATGTACTCCCACATTTGTCAACTCACAATACCCTGCAATATCTTACTGAGTGTAGGGAGTAGAGTAATTGGTTGACTATTGGCAGGAGTAATGGGTTCTTTGCAGTCTTTCGGAATAGGACCAGGTTTGCATGCTTCCATACATTTGCAAACATCCCCTTTTCAAGTGTAACCAATGACGTAAACACCCCCTTTTTACCCGAGGGTATAAAGCATTTGAGTTATGAATTAACATATCAGACTAAAATGGACCACAGCTGCAGCAAGGTCTACAATAGTCCACGACTCCGGAACGCAACACGAGGTTGAAGAAGACAAAAGAACATCCGGTTATTCTCTTTAAATCATCGTGTCCTACATGCTTTCATGACCACTCTGGGATCAACGACAAGGCGGATTAGCCGCCCTAAGGAGACCACTCTTCCAGAACGAGTGCAAGTAAACAGACAACTAAGAAGGACATTGTGACCTCTTGTGGACAATCAGAGACATACACCTGAGAACGAAAGACAAGGCCATCTGAAGAGGGCCCAACAGAGATACACGAGGAAGACCTTCAACACTTAAGTACATTGTTACATTACTTCTTACCCAAATGAACAACAGTTTGGGGCAAGGTATTAGGGTGTAGTTTACAAAAGTATCCAAGTGTTTTCTCTCTCTCTCTCTTTCTCTCTCTCTCTCTCTCTCTCTATCTTGCGTAACAAGTGTCATATTGTGTTAGTCCGCTAGGGACTTGCTGTTGTCGTATTAATTTTCCAATCACTAAACTATACCGTGTGTATCCTATGTTATCATTTAGCATTAGTAAATAAATCATCAAATCAATATGTGTGGTACGGAATGATCAGTGAGACCTGGGTTTGTGCAGAATTAAAAAGTCTACGACATTCAGAATGAGACTGTAACGGTTCTCTTCTATCTCCTCCTCTGACGAAGAGGTGGAAGAAGGATCGGACCAAAATGCAGCGTGATGATGATTCATGATATTTTAATGAAGGAAAAAACTATACATGAAGAAACTACAAAATAATGAAGTGTGAAAACCGAAACAGCCCTATCTGGTGCAAATACAAAGACAGGAATAATCACCCACGAAACACTCAAAGAATATGGCTGCCTAAATATGGTTCCCAATCAGAGACAACGAAAATCACCTGCCTCTGATTAAGAACCGCCTCAAGGCAACCATAGACTTTCCTAGACAACCCTACTCAGCCACAATCCCAATCCCAATACCTACTAAAACCCCAATACAAAAACACACCACAAAAATAAACCCATGTCACACCCTGGCCTGACCAAATAAATGAAGACAAACATACATACTTCGACCAGGGCGTGACAGAACCCCCCTAAGGTGCGGACTCCCGGACGCACATCAAAACAATAGGGAGGGTCCGGGTGGGCGTCTGTCCATGGTGGCGGCTCCGGCTCGGGACGTGGACCCCACTCCGTCAATGTCTTAATTCCTCCCCCTCGCGTCCTAAGGTAGTCCACCCTCGCCGCCGACCATGGCCTAGTAGTCCTCACCCAGAACCCCACTGGACTGAGGGGCAGCTCGGGACTGAGGGGCAGCTCGGGACTGAGGGGCAGCTCGGGACTGAGGCACTGAGGGGGTAGCAGCTCAGCTCGGGACTGAGGGGCAGCTCACTGCAGCTCAGCACTGAGGGGAAGCTTCAGCACTGAGAGGAAGCTCAGCACTGAGGAGAAGCTCAGCACTGAGAGGAAGCTCAGCACTGAGAGGAAGCCCAGCACTGAGAGGAAGCTCAGCACTGAGAGGAAGCTCAGGCAGGTAGTTTGCTCCGGCAGATCCTGGCTGGCTGGCGGATCTGGAAGAGTCTGGTTGACTGGTGGATCTGGAAGTGTCTGGTTGACTGGCAGATCTGGAAGAGTCTGGTTGACTGGCAGATCTGGAAGAGTCTGGCTGACTGGCAGATCTGGAAGAGTCTGGCTGACTGGCAGATCTGGAAGATCGTGGCTGACTGGCGGATCTAGCTGCTCTGGCTGCTCCATGCAGACTGGCAGCTCTGGCTGCTCCATGCAGACTGGCTGATCTGGCTGCTCCATGCAGACTGGCAGCTCTGGCTGCTCCATGCAGACTGGCAGCTCTGGCAGCTCTATGCAGACTGACAGCTCTGGCTGCTCCATGCAGACTGGCAGCTCTGGCTGCTCCATGCAGACTGGCAGCTCAGGCTGCTCTATGCAGACTGACAGCTCAGGCTGCTCCATGCAGGCTGGCAGCTCTGGCTGCACTAAACAGGCAGGAGACTCCAGCAGCGCTGTAGAGGAGGAAGGATCCGGCAGCGCTGAACAGGCGGGAGGCTCCGACAGCGCAGGAAAGGAGAAAGGCTCCGACAGCGCTGAACAGGTGGGAGGCTCCGGCAGCGCAGGAGAGGAGGAAGGCTCTGGCTGCGCTGAACAGGCGGGAGACTCCGGCAGCGCTGGAGAGGAGGAAGGCTCTGATAGCGCTAGACAGGCGAGGCGCACTGAAGGCCTGGTGCGTGGTGCTGGTACTGGTGGTACTGGACCGAGGACACGCACAGGAAGCCTGGTGCGTTGAGCTGCCACCGGAGGACTGGTGTGTGAATGTGGCACAGGATGGACCGGACCGTGAAGGCGTACTGGAGAACCTGAGAGCAGGACTGGCACAGGACGTGCAAGGCTAGGGAGGTGCACAGGAGACCTGATGCGTGAGACTGGCACAATCTTCACCAGCTGTCTAACACGCACCTCAGGACGAGTATGGAGGGCTGACCCAGGTGCCATCAAATCCCCGACATGCTCTGTCGGACGAATATCGTACCTAAAGCACCAAACTAGCAACTCCCTCATTACTCTTTCCTCCAATTTCCCCATTAACTCCTTCACAGTCTCTGCTTCGCTCACCTCTAACACCGGCTCTGGTTCTGGTCTCCTCCTTGGCTCCTCACGATAAACAGGGAGAGTTGGCTCAGGTCTGACTCCTGACTCTGCCACACTCTCCCTGAGCCTCCCCCCCAATATATTTTTGGGGCTGACTCTCGGTCTTCCGTCCGCGCCGCCATGCCTGCTTCGCCAACTCCATTCTCCGATAACCTGCTTCGCACTGCTCCAGCGAATCCCAGGCGGGCTCCGGCACTCTCTCTGGGTCGACCGCCCACCTGTCTATTTCCTCCCAAGTAGTGTAGACCCAATATTGTTGCTCCTGCTGCCGCTGTTGCTTCTCCTCATACCAGTGCCTCTCAGCTCTCGCCGCCTCCAGTTCTTCTTTGGGGCGGTGATATTCTCCAGGCTGATCCCAGGGTCCTTCTCCGAACAATTCATCCTCCCATGTCCGTTCCTCCTTTCGCTGCTTCTGCTGTCGCTGCCTGTTGACACGCCGCTTGGTCCAGTTGTGGTGGGTGATTCTGTAACGGTTCTCTTCTATCTCCTCCTCTGACGAAGAGGTGGAACAAGGATCGGACCAAAATGCAGCGTGATGATGATTCATGATATTTTAATGAAGGAAAAAACACACCACAATACAAAAACACACCACAAAATAAACCCATGTCACACCCTGGCCTGACCAAATAAATGAAGACAATCATACATACTTCGACCAGGGCATGACAGAGACTGATATGAGGAAATGATTCATTAGTGACTGTTATGATATCTATATATTCTTGTGTTAATTTGGGAGATGGCAACTCATTAAACAACTTTTCCCGTAGTGCACCAAATTCCTAATGAGTTAATTGTTACATGATTAATTGAATTGAGTATCAATTAAACATAGTTAGCTGATAAAATAAGTAACAGTCATCAGATGAATGAAGTCATGTCACGACACACGCATCTCACATTTCATTCACATTACATTTTTATATATTGCTTCTAAAATCAAATAAAATCACAAATAATATTTTAGATT
This sequence comes from Oncorhynchus keta, assembly GCF_023373465.1. Classification (NCBI taxonomy): domain Eukaryota; kingdom Metazoa; phylum Chordata; class Actinopteri; order Salmoniformes; family Salmonidae; genus Oncorhynchus; species Oncorhynchus keta. The sequence continues at coordinate 15,828,453 of NC_068444.1, read as the reverse complement.
ATTAATTTCAAACAAGGGCATTAGCATGAGAATAATTTGTTATCCCTTTCATGCCCTGCCTCCAGTACGATATCTGAACAAGAGAGCCTCATCGAAATTGCAACAAGCGGTTCTTTGAAAATGTAATTTAATCAGAAGCCACTGCCAGATTTCTGGATAGGGCTGCGCTCAGAGTTTCTTACCTTGGCCATTTGCGCTCTTAAGACACTGATGCACTTTGCAACCACGTAACTATGTGAGAGTGGATTCTCGGCCCTCACTTGCATGAAAACTAAATACAGGCACAGACTGTGTGTTGAAAATGATTTAAGACTGAGTCTCTCTCCAATACAACCCAACATTGCTGATTTATGTGCATCCTTTCAAGCACACCCTTCTCATTAACCTATGGTGAGTTATTTACCACAGGTAACCTAGTGGTTAGAGTGTTGGGCCAGTAACCAAAAGGTTGCTAGATCAAATCGCCGAGCTGACAAGGTAAAAATCTGTTGTTCTGCCCCTGAACAAGGCAGTTAACCCACTGTTCCTAGAACGTAATTGAAAATAAGAATTTGCCTAGACTTAGACTTGAACTAGACTTTGCCTAGTTAAATAAAGGTAAAAAATATATATCACCATTTTTGATAAACAAATAAGGTTTTATATGTAAGATGGCTAAGTAAAGAGTAAGATATTGATTATTATTATCTTATTATTTGTGCCCTGGTCTTATAAGAGCTCTTTGTCACTTCCCACGAGCAGGGTTGTGACAAAAACTCATACTCATTCTTATGTTTAATAAATGTATCGTATAGTGTGTGTGTGGCAGGCTTATTACAATGATTGCAAAAAAACAACATTTGAGAGTGAGCTGACCCTGGTGCTAGAGGAGGTATGCAGCTGGAGGTTGAATGTTTGAAGGTGTACGTGACTATAAAACGTTTGGGAACCACTGGTGTACGTCATGGAACGTTGAGTCAAATAAACTATATTTAAAACCTCTTATAAAGTTGGTTTTGTAGCGTAAACTGGCAATTTTATATTTTTGACTGATATTATGACTGTCTGTTTGTTTCATATGTGCAAAGTAGTTAACAAGCTGCCAGTTCCACTTTGAACTTGAACTCATTGGTTATTTGTGTGCCAAACCTGAATTTTCTTTTTGCAATGGGAAGTAATAGTTGTACATTTCGATTGGGAAATGCTTAATGGTTGTGTTTTGTATTCTTATGATTGGGACCTACTGACTTATTATGTCCTAGTTTACGGACTGCTTATCCTTCAACAACAAAACAAATAAAATTGTATTTGTCACATGCACAGTGAAATGCTTACTTACAAAGCCCTTAACATACTGTGGTAATGTTTAAAGAAAGGAGTGTATATATTTGGCCTGGTGAAGTGGTTTTATGTGCTGACTGAATGAAAGCTGATTAGGAGTTCTTTACTCCACTGGTCTCGGCTGGTCTTGGGAAGAAATTACAAGTCCTCACTGTCTGAGACGAGTCAATACCGAGTACAAATGTATCCGACACCGAGACAAGACCGAGACATTCAATATGTGGTCTCGAGTCCGGACTCACTCCAACACTGGTATGCACTGTTGTAGCCTCTCCAATATCCTATGCCAATGCTTCCTTACTTCGCAGCCACACACTGGCATATGTGAAATACATAACCTTATGTTTAATTGCAGAACCTTCTCACCCAGTCACCCTCATAAGCTAATGTATGTTAAGCAGTGTGGGATCCGTAGTCAAAGTGCATTTCTTCCTCTATCTGCTGGTTGGCCCCTCTACATGAATGTAAATAATAACCAAAATATGACATCTACAGTGTGCCATGCTTACTTATTGAATTATTGACTTATTGTTATAACCTTCACGATTAATTATGTGTTGATGACTTATTCTATACTCAAAAGACAGATGTTTTGAAACGTTTCTGGGAAGGCCTCGGCCCACAAAAAGGAGCTCAATATTTTTTGCCATTTTATTTTGATATTAGAATTTTTCCAAGCCTACAGGCTACTTATAAACATTGATTCTGTGGTATTACTTAATAGTCTGCCAAGCATAACCACTTCTTACAATTTTCTATAACATTAGCCAAAAATAAAAAGGACAATTGATGTCTGAAACGTTGAAGATGTCCCCCATGAAGATAAAGGAAGATATCCTGCAGTTGTTTAGATTTTTTTAAGTGTCTTTCTGACAGAATTATCTCCCAGATTTATCCTTATGGAAGATTATCTTCCATAATTTCCTCCCACATTAACAAACATTTAACTTTCTACTGTGAGATAAAACAGCTTTAAAAAATAAATGGATCAGTAATGTCAAACACAGTACCTCTTCCACAGTGCAGGCCACATTGCAGGCTCAATGGCACTTCTAAAATACTCAAATCGATCAAATTCCTGACATCTGGTCAAACATATTTTTCTGCAATATAGCATGACTGTACAACCTCACAGACTGAACCGCCCGAAACTCTTTGCTACTCTCTCATTTAAATATCATGGGCTTATTAATAATACTTTTTAATAAATTACCAAAAAGTATTCAGCCATAAAAAGTACAGAATATATAACAGATCAATAACAGATCTGTTTTGCTGTCTGGTGAGTATTACTGTAATTGTGTTATCCTTTAATAGGGTATTATTAAATCTTCAAATAAGTCACGCATATTGTAATTCTTACGAAATCAGTTAAATGGTTTAATCACCATTGACCTGCAGCATCTTTATTAAACCTCGTGGAGAAAATGAATGGAAGCTGATATCTTCCACTTTTAGAATGAGTCATGCTGTTGCATTTAACCTCTTGCTCCTACCTGACACGCAGGCGTCCCATCTAGACATCTGGAAATGCAAATGCACTACGCTAAATGCTAATAGCACTTGTTAAAACGCAAACGTTCATTAAAATACACATGCAGGGTACTGAATTAAAGCTACACTCGTTGTGAATCCAGGCAACAAGTCAGATTTTTAAAATGCTTTTCGGCGAAAGCATGAGAAGCTAATATCTGATAGCACGTAACACCCCAAAAGACCTGCAGGGGACGTAAACAAAATAATTAGCATAGTCGGCGCTACACAAAACGCACAAATAAAATATAAAACATTCATTACCTTTGACCATCTTCTTTGTTGGCACTCCTAGATGTCCCATAAACATCACTATTGGGTATTTTTTTTTATTAAATCGGTCCATATATAGCCATGATATCGATCTAAGAAGACTGTAGGGGGGGGTAGGAGTAACAGGTAAATGAATGGAAGCTGATATCTTCCACTTTTAGAATGAGTCATGCTGTTGCATTTAACTGACAGGTATAGTCAATGAGATGCAAGGAAAGTTGACACAAACACCCTTCAATTTGAGTCTGTATAGTGCTAAGTATTCTGATTCCATATTCATACATATATTTGTCACATCTCCCTTTAAACTCACCATGAAAGTATTACCTACTGTACCTACAAAGGATATATTTGAAATATTTCAGGAACACCTTGGTACTTTATTGCTGTAATGTGAAAGCACTGGATTTCAAAAGGTCTAATTAAATGGAACATTAAATTAAACATAATTAAACATTACACCTTTATAATCATGAATGTAATGTCTCATACGTCTCAGAACACTTTGAAATCCTTTACAAGGTACACTAGGTTGTCAAGTGTCAGGTCTAAATTTGGTTAATTAAGTGTTCCGGGTACTGGTTGATTGTAATATTGATGCCAAAGGCAATCAATGTTTGAGCAATAGTGACATTTGGGAATAAGGAAGTGAGCCATATCCCTGATAGGATAGAGTGGTTGACTGGTGTTGACTACAGTGGTGTGTTGAAGGGATGATAGCTAAACAGAGGTGAATAATGTTTGTATTCAGTATTCAGTATAAATTAATAACATTTGTGTATCATTTCTCATCAAAACTATCTGTGTTGATAGAAAATGATGTCATTTCAGTCATTTCACTGAAGCCAGTTCCAAAGAACATAATGTAAAAGGATATATTTTAAAGACACCAATATGTCAAAAGAAACAGTATAATACAGTAAAGATAACATTCTGCCGCGTCTGCGTTAATAATCCATTACTTCCAGCGACAAGTGGACTCTGGGAATTGAAGTGAATTCTGAAAGCAACTCAGAGAGTCTGTTAGTCTGAAAGAGATGTCAGATGGGCCTAATGGCCAGCGGTCTTAATGTATATGTACGTAGTGACCCTGTTGGAAATGGATCAGCTGCAAATGGAGACCAGGGTGTGTACTCACTTGCATTGCATTCTGAGTAAACACACAAATCCCCAGTGTAAACCCTCTCTGTAAGCTAACATCTTATCGCTACCTGATTTAGCTTGTAGAGTCATGGACTTAGTCATGGAATAGTGGAGGAAATGAACATTCTTATCAGCTATTCATAGACTGATCTAGAGAATTAAAATATACTTGGGCTATTTGAGCTGGGACACCACATAAAAATAAATATATATATATATATATATATATAATTATATATATATAATTATATATGTATATATATATATATATTTTTTTTTTTCTTCAGATTATCCGTTGTAATGCACTCCTCAGAGCAACTGTGATTAGACGCGTATTGAACTAGATTCTAAATTGAACGAGATAAACGACACTAGAGGATTGTTGCTTTACAGTGGCACTAATGTTATGCACCAGTTATACTCTACATTGCTTAATATTTTCCCTGGCAACAAAAACATGGGCCTGGCATATTTGTCACAGAAAAAGGGTCCATTGGGTTTTGCAATTGCTTTATGTGGAAGAAGTTACTTTGTTTCAATGAAAAATCAATGCTACGAGCTGATTATATCTGGATCTTGGCTCAGGATTAAAGCCCTTTAGAGATATTCACAAACCACCCCAGACAGCACCCCCCCTACCCCCCATCCTCTCCCTTTAACATCTACTTTACCACATCACTTCCTTATTTGTATGCTTGCTATAGGACACCATTCCAATTATATCAAAAGACTAAACACTTTGACAAAAGCAATATTCATCTGTGTATTGCTCTGTATCCTCTGTTTAGATCTTGCTTTCCTTTGGAATAGTAGCACCCAAAGAAGAGATCATTTTGACACTTCTTCTGCAAAATAAATACATGAATAGTTAAGAGGAAGAAACACACAATGCACTCCTTAGATCAGATCAAAGCAAATCAAATTTTATTTGTCACAAGCTCCGAATACAACAGGTGTAGACCCTACCGTGAAAATGCTTACTTACAAGCCTTAACCAACAATGCAGTTAAAGAAATCCAGTTAATAAAATATTTACTAAATAAACTAAAGTAAAAAAAAAAAAATGAATCAAAAAGTAAACTAAGAAATGTACATAACAATAACGAGGCTATATACAGGGGGTACCGGCCCCGAGTCAAAAGCTTTTGGTAATGTTTTGAAGTTTTGGTTTGTAGTAACCTATACATTAGTTAAACCACGTAAAAACCACGTTCCGGAGTGATCCGTGACACCAATACTTTAAAAAAAGTTAATTCCCATTCAATCCCTTGACCTACATTTCTGATGATCAAAATTGTAGCAGCATTTTATATAATAAACTCCAGCATATCAGGCAGTTGATGTACTCCAATATATCGTACAGTAGTCAATCTGAGAAGCCACCTCGATTTTCCTAAAAAGTGGAAGAGTGTAAATCGGATTATTTAATATACTGTCAGTGCCCTGTAGCTTCAGCTTTGTGGCAAAATTTGTGGATAGAAATAACTTGCCTGTGGCCACATATATGGAGTAATCTGAAGTTTCCTTTCTTATAAATGTGGCAGCTCAATCTTTTTTTATTAAACAGAAAATACCTTCCCTATTCCCTCCCTGCAGTCAGACAACAAGTGGTATGAGAAGTTAGGTCTACCGTTGACAGGAGGTAGACCTGAGGAGACCTTTGGGAAAATGTTTATTTTTAGTTCCCTTTCGCAGAGACCATCTTGAGTGCAGAGGGCATTGAGCTGTGGATGATTTCTTCAGTCAGCTCCAATCTGAGGTGGCTTGATATTCTAAGGACCATCCACCTCCTTTGCCCTGAGGGCCTAGACGGCACCTTTGGAGTGTTCTTTTTAGACAGCAAGCTTTTAAAACATTCACAAGTTGGTGTTATTAATGCCAGGTGATTAAGGATTCTCAGGTTCAAGTTCTTTCACCCAGACATAAAGGGGCTACCTGTATTCTTGTCACCCCATTCGATCCCAAGCCCTTCATCAAAGTGACCAAAAATTAAAGAGTGTTATATATTCAGTGCTAATCACTGAACTCCCCTTTCTCTCTAAAATACCTCAATAGCCTTGTTTGTCATCAACAGTTCTACCCAAAAAGTTCATATTTCTATAATTCAGAAAATTATGACAAAAAAACTATTTGGAACAACATTGTGGAGTTTATAAATCAAATGTCTGTCTTGTAGTTCTGCTAGAGTAGGCCCAAGCAATATGCACCATTAGCTGACCTTTACATTAATGTGCCAGGTACTTTGGGAGGTGTTGGGATCTGAACGCCTACCAACCTCTCTGCATGGCTTTACTCTGGCTCTACTAATCGTCCATTCTCGGGGCACTCCCAAACCTAATAAGCAATCAAGTAACTCCCCGTAAATGACAGCTTTCCACTAGGGACGCAAGAGATGCCAGGACTCAGACCCTCCAGCCCTCCTTTGAAAACTCCACACACTAATATCCCATGTCAACACAGTGAATTAAAGCCTTTGCTTAATTAAGAAGGATAAACAGCAGCAATCATTTTCCAGAGAGCTATAACCTCTTGTGACTTTAAAATATGGCCACAGGGACTTGGGAACAGCTGAAAACGATGAGGTGGCCTTTTCTATTTTTTTCATTGTCCACTCACAGCTGCTAATCAGATGACATGAATGTATGTGGATGACTAAATTGGGCTGTTAATTAACTATTATTTTCAAGATGGTTTGACATGCATATCATGGCATTTTTACTTAAACTATTCAACCACACATTACATTTAAACAAAATACCCACTGCGCACACCCCATCATTTTAATGTGTATAATTGAGTAATATTTGGTTGAGATGTTGATCAATGAGATATTCATGCTTTCAAAAAGACAGCCTAAAGTTAGTTGAATTTCCAATGTGTTACCACTATGCTTTCAACCATCTAAAAGCTCCAGCAAATTCCAATGGAAAAACAATGTCTGATTTTTTGTTTACTTGTCACCCAAATGTCACTGAGCATTCAACCGTTTAAAAACACAGCAAAGTTCAAATGTTAATACAATGTCAGATATTTGGTTTATTTATTCAACAGATTGTGTTATAACTGTGCTTCATCTAATAGCAGAACCAAATGACCTGGATTGCAGTTGAGATTACATTAAAAGCACAGTGCATTCGGGAAATATTCAGACCCCTTCACTTTTTCCACATTTTGTTACATTACAGCCTTATTCTAAAATGGATTGCATTGTTTTATTCTGTCATCATTCCACTCATAATACCCCATAATGACAAGGTAAAAACAGATTTTTTTTTTTTACATTTCTGCAAATACATATATATTTGTTAAAGTATTCAGACTCTTTACTTAGTACTTTGTTGAAGCACCTTTGGCAGCGATTACAGCATCTTTTTGACACACCTGTATTTGGGGAGTTTCTCCCATTCTTCGCTGTCAGGTTAGATGGGGAGCGTCAATGCACAGCTATTTTCTGAAAGACATCCCCACAGCATGATGCTGCCACCAACATGCTTCACTGTAGGTGTGGTGTGAGGTTTCCTCCAGATGTGGAGGAACGCTTGGTATTCAGGCAAAGGAGTTCAAAGGAGGAGTTCAATATTGGTTTCATCAGACCAGAGAATCTGGTTTCTCATGGTCCGAGAGTCTTTGGGTGCCTTTTGACAAACTTCAAGTGGGATGTCATGTGACTGTTACTAAGGTGTGGCTTCCGTCTGGCCACTTTATCGTAAAGGCCTGATTGGTGGAATGCTGCAGAAATGGTTGTGCTTCTGGAAGGTTCTCCCATTCCCACAAAGGAACTCTGGAGCTCTTTCAGGGTGACCATCGGGTTCTTGATCACCTCCCTGACCAAGGCCCTTCTCCCCCGATTACTCAGTTTGGCTGTGTTGGCCGGCTCTTGGAAGTGTCTTGGTGGTTCCAAACTTCTTCCATTTAAGAATGATGGAGGAAACTATGTTCTTGGGGACCTTCAATGCTGCAGAATGTTCTTGGTACCCTTCCCCAGATCTATGCCTCGACACAATCCTGTCTCGGAGCTCTACGGACAATTCCTTCAACCTCATGGCTTGGTTTTTGCTCTGACATGTACTGTCAACTGTGGGAACTTATATAGACAGGTGTCTGCCTTTTCAAATCATGTCCAATCAATTGAATTTACCACATGGGGACTCCAATCAAGTATGGTCAATGGAAACAGGATACATCTGAGCTCAATTTCGAGTCTCATAGCAAAGGGTCTGAATACTTATGTAAATAATGTATTTCCTTTTTTGTTTGTTTGTATAAATTAGAAAACATTCTAAAAACCTGTTTTTGCTTTGTCATTATGGGTTATTGGGTGTAGATTGATGAGGGAAAACAATCAATTTTAGAATAAGGCTGTAATGTAACAAAATATGGAAAAAGGGAAGGGGTCTGAATACTTTACGAATGCACTGTACATGGTGCAAGTGATCAGTGCCGTTCGATATTCTGTGCAGATTATTACAGCGATTGTAAAGATCTCCAGAGACCTGTGATGACCAATACGTGCTATCTGAACCCATTAAAGTCTCAGCCCTGTCTAAGCTGGGGGAAGGGGGGTTATACTAAGCTAAATGGAATTGTTTTAAGAAGGTCATACTAAGGATAATTTAGCTTTTTGTTTTGAATTGTCTTGACCCCTTGAAGTACAAAAAAAATCAATAAAGAAATTATTTGATGAAAAATTATTTTTGGCCTTATTGCTATTAAATCAAATCAAATCAGTTTATTAGTCACATGCTCTGAATACAACAGGTTTCACCTTACAGTGAAATGCTTAATTACAAGCCCTAACCAACAGTGCAATTTTTAATGAAAAAATAGGTATTAGATAAACAATAGATAAACAGTAAAATTACAGTGGAAATAGCGAGGCTATATACAGGTGGTACCGGTACAGAGTCAATGTGCGGGGGCACCGGTTAGTCGGGCTAATTGAGGTAATATGTACATGTAGGTATAGCTAAAGTGACTATGTGTAGATGATAAACAGAGAGTAGCAGCAGTGTAAAAGAGGGGGTTGGCGGGTTGGGAGTGATGGGACACAATGCAAATTGTGGGTTTGTATTAGCCCATACAAACACATTGAATAACAGATTCACTACATGGAAGAACAGATAGCTTGGACTGTCTAAACCCTGTCTAAGCCGGGGGAGGTGGGGGGAGGGTTCTACTCAACTACTGTACTTCCATTCATTTTTTTCAACTTGGTTCCAGGGGACCTTCAGACAAGTCTTGTGAGGACTGTGGGGAAAAACAACCAACATGTACGTGTTTGTGAAAGTCTCAGCTTTGCACAGATGCGTCACATTAGTGTGTGGCCCAACTGTTTGGACGCTACAGACAGAAGTTGGCAGATCGGCTGTACCGACTTAAGACGAGTCCCAAGACACTTGTGGGGGTCGTAGAGCAAAACAGAGAACACCACCTTTCCATAGAAGGGTCATAATAGTTTGTAGGCCAAACCGTTCGGACGCTACATATTATTTTGTGAGAAGCTTGATTTTCGGGATGTCTCATGGTCTGAAAAACACCTCTCTACCTCAATCACCTTTCACTGCCGATGCGGAATTGCGACATAGGTGGATGTGGTGGATTGAGATGCATCCGATACAAAAAAACAGATATCTCTAGCTTAAACTGGGGATGTTTGTATTATGCTAATGAGATTTCCGTGGGGGCGCGAACATCGACCTTAGGGGGTACACGCATGCTTTATATGATTACATAAGAAGACATTTATAGTTACAGTAACCTAAAAATGTGGCCATGGATGTGTTAGTCATTTTAAGGTTGAATGTTACATTAGTTTGTATGTTAGCATTAACTTTATGCTTTACATTGTATTTCAAAATTGATATTGAATTGTGTTTGGTTGTCAATGCAGCCGGATATAAAAATTTGAAGGATATCTATCTTCTGCTTGAATAGTTCCATATGTGCCACTGACTTAGTCTGGCTTTAATTCCAGTTTGTCTACAAATTAATGTTGGATTCACGTCCCCTTCTCAACCAAAGATCTAAGTTAAACAATAGGACTAAATAAAATAAAATCAAACTTTAAATGCACTGTGAAGTTTGATTTGATTTAGTCCTATTCTTTAACTTAGATTGTTGTTTGTGAATCCAACATACAGTGTAAATAGCATCATTGATGATATATAAGTGATAAAGTATGGTCACATTTAATTTGCTCTGTTAAAACTACCCTTTGGAATGACTTGATAGCATCAGTGAATCAATTTAGTTTGGAGATCTTTCAACAAGCATTCTCATGATAGCACATTGGTAATAGTCAGTGACCAATATCATAGCTATGCAGGGCTGGGCTTGATCAAAACCCTGCATGGGAGACCAAAGGCCTCCTGTAGATAGCTAGATCAATTCTCCAGTAAGGTGCTGCCCAGCCTATTGCTGATAGTGGATATAACGTTGAAGATCTGACGTTGTTTTAAAGGTACAAATTCAACATATTTTATACAATGTTTGTTTATGTTGAAATTTGGTGACATAATTCTGTGGTTGAAATCTTACCCTCAAAATCAAATTCAATGTGTTTTCCACATAGATTCCACATCACAATGTGTTGACAAATGACGTTGAAACAATGTTGATGCATCCAGTTTGTGCCCAGTGTGTACTGTCCAATAAGAGAGTAGCTTCTCTGATAGTTTGTTTACCCAAAGGCTTATTCTTATTCTTTGAATATATCAATATAACTTTTTTTACCTTACATCATTGGGAATGGTTTGTAAGCAAGCATTTCACTGTAAAGTCTACACCTGTTGTATTCGGCACATGTGATAAATACAAATTTGATTGATTTGACTAGTGTGTAAATAGTATTTTTGTTGTCTCGTGGTGTCTTTCCTATATTTAACTCTTATATATATATATTTTTAAATGTAATATCTTATGTTGTTCTTGTCTATTACTGTTCTATACTTTGTCATGTATTTTGCTCACCAGTATCACTACTTACACACCATCATCTGCTCATCTATCACTCCAGTGTTAATCTGCTAAATTGTAATTACTTTGCTACTATGGCCTATTTATTGCCATACCTCCTCATGCCATTTGCACACACTGTATATAGACTTTCCTTTTTTTCTATTGTGTTATTGACTGTACGCTTGTTTATTCCATGTAACTCTATGTTGTTGTTTCTGTCGCACTGCTTTGCTTTATCTTGGCCAGGTCGCAGTTGTAAATGAGAACTTGTTCTCAACTAGCCTACCTGGTTAAATAAAGGTGTTCTCAACTAACCTACCTGGTTAAATAAAGGTGAAATAAATAAATACATAAAAAAAAATGTATGTTTTACGTGGACCCCAGGAAGAGTAGCTGCTGCATGTACAGTAGCTAATGGGGATCATAATAAACTAAACCTTCCTCTGTACACACCTAATGTTCAAGATTCTGAAGTTGGTGAGTATTAAGCTTCCCCTGTTTACTGTTACAATGTAAGAGTGCAATAACCATTCAAGTAATTCTATGTCCTCTGTGACAGTCATGAGAATGTCAAACAAATAAAACATGTATTTTGGTACATCAGGTGGCTTGTCATCTGAGTTTGTAGTCAAGCAGATGAGGAAAAATGTTTTTTGTCCCTCAGAGATCTCCCACTTTATTCATTCTTTGCTCCATAGAAGGGAATCCACAGCAGCAGGTTGTTTTAATTACACAACACAGAGAGGAATAACTCTGAGTCATCGAGAACAAACACAAACTCCTTAAAATTACCAAGGTGACATTTTCTGAAGATGGTTTCCATGGTACTGAACTTTAGATGTGTCATGACTATTGAGAGCCCACTTCAGATCTAATAAGACAAGTTAATCCTCCATCTTAAAAGGATATTATTCAGCACATTGTTGTAATTCGTAGGAATTGTATGCACTTAAAGCATGAAAGCTTTTAACCCATTAGAGATCAAAATAATACAAATAATATAATAAATGCCATTTAGCAGACACTTTTATCCAAAGCGACTTACAGACATGTGTGCACGCCATATTCAAAATGCACCAATTAAGCTACCTGTATGGGTGGGCATGAAACACCTAAACTCCCACTATGTGGTTGTGTCACTACATACAGTAAACCACTTAATTTAATTAAAACATAATTCAATCCCCATGATGTGTTGCAATTAATATATTGTATTACATGTTGCCGCCAATCTTATTTTCACATTTGTCAGTTTAATTTCTGTTACTAAATGCAGTACTTTCCTTGAGTGAATGTTGTCTGTCATCACTAAAGTGAAGGTGAAACATTGGGGGTCTTTTTGGGGATAAACCTAATAGCTCAAGAAGATTAAAAGTGCAATCTGTAGTTTAATTCTGGTCAAAATATCAACCTCAGCCTCATTTTCAACTGTTCGTACATTTCTTACAAAATTCTGGCGTATGTGGAGATTCTAGGATTTGCGTGCACAACAAATGATTGGGATTTATCAAACTGTCACACGCAACATATACGTGTTTTCATTTGGCTCCAACCCCGCCTGGAAAACGCCCTCATTCACCTTTTATGGTAAGAAAAACGCCCTCATTTGCTGTATGATTTGGAACTAGTTCCTAAAAGAAAGCGCAATGGCAAATTTGATCACATTTCTGTAGAGGTGTGGGCAGAATGTTGCAGTGACTTTCCCACACTAAAAATGCATGCCACCTGTTGGAGCCAAACACATTCTTTAAGATGAATTGTCCTTTCGAACAATTTAAAAGTAAACGCTACAGCCAACACTTCTATGCAAAATACAAATTGTTTATCAATACATGATTGTGCCTCCTGCTTTGTTATAGGCTCTGTAATTATATCGGATATGACGTCGCACTCCTAATCCTATCGCACAGCAATACTGTAGTTTACCCATACTTTCAAGGCAACCGGTCTATTTACTTTCGAGCATGCTTGGCTGTTGAATGAGCAATTGTAGCCTACTATTTGTTGTGTAGCGCAAATAATTTAAACCAGTTATGGCAGAAAATGAGATACATGTCCTGAGATATGATTATGATTTAGGCCTATATAATAAAAGTAAAATAATCATATTTTGCTACATGCTGCTATGCAATGTCTTTACTAATGGCAAATGCATCTGCTTTATCATTAGACTGACATTTTAATGTTTTATTAGCCTACCAGTATTATATATCATGTGCATCTATCACCTTCCATTTCCCCCAAACTAACAATAAGCCTATTTGGTTGGAGATTTGCGTAGAGATATATGCACACTTTCCTGTGAAGTTCAAAATGGATAAATACCAACATTTGTTGGAAAGCAGGTGCAACAAGGTTTAGAGTCTATTTTTTGTTAACACACCTATGATAAATGAGAGCCCTGGTGCATGGGCTTTTGTTCAAGCTTTGATTGTGAAGTTTGTCCCGTGGCCACAGAGAAACAATAAATGACCATGTGCCTTTAAAATGTGAGATTATTTCAGAGTACAGAGAGGAATTGGATACCTGCAAACAGTTTACAGAGCCTTCATAAAGTATTCAGACCCCTTTGACTTTTCCACATGTTGATGTGTTACAGCCTGACTTTAAAATTGATTACATTTCGATGTTGTGTCACTGGCCTACACTCAATACCCCATAATGACAAAGTGGAATTATGTTCTTAGAACATTTTACTACTTAATTCAAAATTAAAAGTGACTGAAATGTCATGAGTGAATAAATTCAAATTATTCAAATTATGCCAAGCCTAAATAAGTTCAGGAGTAAAAAATGTTCTTTAAAGAGCCACACAATAAGTTGCATGGACTCCATGTGCAATAATAAGGGAAAGGGGGATACCTAGTCAGTTGTACAACTGAATGCCTTCAACTGAAATGTGTCTTTCACATTTAATCCAACCCTCTGAATCAGAGAGGTGCTGGGGGCTGCCTTAATTGACGTCCACAGCACCCGGGGAACAGTGGGTTAACTGCCTTGCTCAGGTGTAGAGCGGGAGATTTTTACCTTGTCAGCTCGGGATTCAATCCAGCAACCTTTCGGTTACAGGTCCAACACTCTAACTACTAGGCTACTTGCCGCCCCAATATTGTGTTTAACATGATTTTTGTATGGCTACCTCATCTCTGTACCCCACACATACAATTATCTGTATGGTCTCTCAGTCGAGCAGCGAATTTCACAGATTCAACCATAAAGACCAGGGAGGTTTTCCAATGCCTCGCAATGAAGGTCAATGAAAGACATTGAATATCCCTTTGAACATGGTGAAGTTATTAATTACACTTTGGATGCTGTATCAATACACCCAGTCACTACAAAGATGTTTTATTTTATTTATTTTATTTTTATTGAACCTTCATTTAACTTGGCAAGTCAGTTAAGAACAAATTCTTATTTATAATGACGGCCTACAGTCCTTCTTCCTAACTCAGTTGCCGGAGAGGAAGGAACCGCTAATCGATTTCACCATGAAGCTAATGGTGACTTTAAAACACTTACAGAGTTGTGGTTGTGATAGGAGAAAACTGAGGATGGATCAACAACATTGTAGTTACTCCACAATACTAACCTAAATGACAGCGTGAAAAGAAGGAAGCCTGTATATAATAAAAATATTCCAAAACATGCAACCTGTTTGCAATAATGCACTAAAGTAAAATTGCAAAAAATGTAGCAAAGAAATTAACTTTATGTCCTGAATACAAAGTGTTATGTTTGGCGCAAATCCAACACAACACTCTTCACATTTTGAAGCATGGTGGTGGATGCATCATGTTATAGGTATGCTTGTCATCGGAAAGGACTAGCAAGTTTTTTAGGATTAAAAATTAACAGAATAGAGCTAATCACAGGTAAAATCCTAGAGGAAAACATGGTTCAGTCTGCTTTCGAACAGACACTGCGGGACAAATTCACCTTTCAGCAGGACAATAACTGAGAACACAAGGCCAAATATACACTGGAGTTGCTTAACAAGACAACATTGAATGTTCCTGAGTGGCGGCGCGATATGATTAGGAGTGTGATGTCATATCCTGGGTGACACTGCGGGACAAATTCACCTTTCAGCAGGACAATAACCTAAAACACAAGGCCAAATATACACTGGAGTTGCTTAGCAAGACAACATTGAATGTTCCTGAGTGGCCTAGGCCATTGTTCGTTTGGGAGAAATGGTAGGCGTTAGATGCACATGAAATATAATACTGGTAGCCTAATAAAAACGTTAAAATGTCGGTCTAATGATAAAGCAGATGCATTTGCCATTAGTAAAGACATCGCATAGCAGCATGTAGCCAAATATGATTATTTTACTTTTATTATACAAGCCTAAATCATAATCATATCTCAGGACATGTATCTAATTTTCTGCCATAACTGGTTTAAATTATTCATGCTACACAACAAATAGTAGGCTACAATTGCTCATTCAACAGCCAAGCATGCTCGAAAGTAAATAGACCGGTTGCCTTGAAAGTATGTAGACAGTGTGGGTAAACTACAGTATTGCTTTGCAATAAGATTAGGAGTGCGACGTCATATCCTGGGTGACACTGCGGGACAAATTCACCTTTCAGCAGGACAATAACCTAAAACACAAGGCCAAATATACACTGGAGTTGCTTAGCAAGACAACATTGAATGTTCCTGAGTGGCCTAGTTACAGATTTGACTTAAATCAGCTTGTCTAGCAATGATCAATAACCAACTTGACAGAGCTTGAAGACTTTTCATAAGAATAATGTGCAAATATTGTAGAATTCATGTGTGCAAAGCTCTTAGAGACTTACCCAGAAAGACAAACAGCTGTAATCGCTGCCAAAGGTGATTCTAACATACTGTATATTGACTCAGGGTGTGAATACTTAAATTAGCTAAACATGTTTTCACTTTGTCATTATGGAGTAATGGAGTATTGTGTATTGTGTAATTCAGGATGTAACACAACAAAATGTGGAATAAGTCAAAGGGTATAAATATTTTCTGAAGGCACTGTAAGTACTAAGTATTTGGTATTTTTGGGGAGTTATATTAGGATTCCCATTAGTTGTTGCGTTAGCATTGGCTGCTCTTCCTGAGGTCCACATGAAACATGACTTAACAATGCAGAACATTAATAGACAACAACAGCTCAAGGACAGAACTACATACATTTAAAACAAGACACATAGAACTTAAAGGTTCTATACAAAGTCATGAGTGAGAGCAGACACAGAGAGACTTATTATTCTATAACTATATTTATCATTTACATTTTTATATATTATATTTACATTCAGTAGCATCTATCAGTGCGTACACACTAAATGGTTAAGTCAAATAGGGGAGAGGCGTTGTGCCGTGCTGTGTTGCTTTATCTGTTTTTTTAAACCAGGTTTGCTGTTCACTTGAGGAATATGAGATGGAAGAGAGTTCCATGCAAGCAAACACATTAATGCTTCATTCCATAAGGATTGTAGTTTGATTGGCTAGTCAGCTGAGAACTGGGTCTTAATATGACTTTGCAAATTCAAAATAGGCCTGTCAGCATCGCTTTTCATAGAATCGTCTGAAATCTATGCAGTTCTTGAACTGAGTTGTGATTATGGTTTATTTTTGGTTTATTCTCTCTGTTCTGAGATGCCCAATATATTGTTTATCTGTTCTTCAATGTAATAGGCCTTAATATTGTTTTTTAAACATTTGTTCGGCCAATTTTATTTATAGTCAAAGTGGTTGAAATTAATATACAGTGTGTGTCCCTTTTCCCTCAATTGAAATGTCAGAGGACTTTCAGGCAGCATGCATTGTTCCAAGTTACCTTATCCATTTTAGGCTTGAAAATGACTGTAATACTGCAGGGAATACTATGTTGTGGATGTCAGACATTTTGTACTTATGCAAATAGGCTCTATGGTTTCTGTAAAGTTTTTCTTCAAGGACTGAGAACTTTATCTTCCTTTTATTCTCGCTCCCTTTCTCTCCATATATTTTGCAAAATTGTCATGAAAACCAGTCAGTCATACCAAATCTGTCTCTTTCAAAGTTTTACTTAAGAGAGTATCTCGTTGGAACAGCTTACTCAAATGACTTTCTATTTAGGTTGGGCTGCCATAATCTGACTTGCTCTGCTGGAGACCTTTTAGAAAAACTTTTTTGCTTGACAAGAATAGACAAAATATGTTTTTGTAAAAATCCTCATAGCAATATATTTTGAGAAGCTAATAACAATTAACATAATTCTCCAAAACATATTTATTTGTGAGGCGTTACATAACAAGACAGGCAACAAAGCCCACATCAACAGTAAATGCCAAAAATACAATTTTTCACCCAATGATATATCTTGACATTACATTTCATGTACAATGTCAGTGACTGTATATGCCATCCAGAATGGCATTGAGGTAATGGGCCTTTAGTGCTTTGATGCCATACAGAGACACATAATCCTACTTAGAAAGACTTGCCAAGAGAAGAAGATGGCACATCCAATGTAAAAACAGATGATGAAGGAGTCAAGAGGAAGTGACCAACTGCAAACCTACATGACTGACATTCAAGATGACATGAAAATCCACCCAAAGTTCCCACAAACAGACGGTAAACAAAAACAGCACCTGGGCTCAAAAGACAGTCCACATCAGAACCAGGATGTCAACAGTGCTGTGATGTTAGGCAGGCCAAGAAAGGCAGATGTGTAATATACCAAGCAGGTATGGGATGGTCATTATTTCAATATTTCACTGCAGAAAGACAAGGCAAGGGGTTCATAGGGAAACCCATGTTTTTTAATGCTGATGTTTCGACAAACACCACAGCACAGTCTCAGTCTCGGTAAACTCATAAAAAAATAAAGGGCCAACTCTTTTCTCACTTACAAAAGTCATTCATTACTGTCAATTGGACATTTGTGCAGAAATTCCAGTTATTGGCACGCTAATCGCAAGTGAGGATTTGTATTTTAGTATTAAGATTATAAGTCAGCCAGATTCGCATACAGTATTGAAAGAAGTTTGTTGACCAAGTTTTTGTGATGTTGCATGTGACATGAAGGCTTATGAATACAAAAGCAAATAAGTGCCTCTTAAGATTTTCGATACTGCTACAAGAGAAGACACATGATGCATTTTGACTAATATATGCAGGTCAGTTATATTCACATTAAGTAAAGCTGTGGAGTTTCACCAGTGTGCAGTGACTGAATAATTATACAAAAAGGCTGAAAAGGTCAACATAGAATATCATATTCAATTTATAATTTTGATTAACCCCATTTACCCCTGTTATCGCTGAACTATTTTGAATGTTTTTGTCAAATTAGACATTTGAAGATGAGATCACTTTGCCTCCGTAATTGGTTTGTTCATTCAGTAAACAAATATATAATTGAAGTGAACCAAGACTGCATTTGAAGTTTGGCATTAGTGTGGAAAACTGTCAGGGTTTTTGTATATAATTTAAATAATTATTGGGGTGAGTATCTTAATTAACTGCAAACAAACCTGAATCATGATGAGGACATTTGAAAAGCAGTCTTCCTCGTATCTTGAAATTACTTTAAAAAAACTTGTTTGGGGCTGGTGTGCAATGCATTAAAAGACCATGGAGGTAGGTATGCATGGAGATTGGTATGCATGGAGGTTATTATGTATGGAGGTTGGTATGCATGGAGTTTGTTGGGGTTCGATTGGCTGGGGTGAGTGACAGCTGCTCTGTGAGTGACAGCTGCTAGAATACAGGCATATTTTGGTTTTCTAACCTTACCCCAACCTTAACCACTAGCTACCATCCTAAACTGGTATCCCTTAACCCTAACCACTCGCTAGCGTGCCTAACCCTAACCTGCCACGGTTCTAAATGTCAGTCATTTTGGGATTCAGAGAATGTTCACCTTTTATCAAGCTAAGTTCACAAGGATACAATAGGATCTTAATCCCCCATTAAGCCTACGTACTGCGATTCACTTAAGAAAGTGCTTAAGTGGCTATGTTGAGATTAAACTCACAATGAGCCATTAGTGGACAATATTAGGTGGGTTTGTCATGAAGGGTTGAAGCAGAAATATGATCCATATACAGTACATGACTTTAGATGAGCCAAATGCTCCAACAATGCCATTGCTAAATACATATTAAATATACTGGGCTCTGAAATCCTCAAAAAGTTATACAGCTGCACCATTGAGAGCATGTTGACTGGCTGCATCACCGCTTGGTATGCCAACAGTACCGCCCTCGATCACATGGCGCTACAGAGGGTGGTGCGGACAGCCCAGTACATCACTGGGGCCGAGCTCCCTGCCATCCAGGACCTCTATATCAGGTGGTGTGAAAGGAAGGAACTCGTTAAAGACTCTAACTACCAAAGCCATAGATTATTCTCTCTGCTTCCGCACGGCAAGCGGTACCGGTGCATCGAGTCTGACACCAACAGGCTCCTGAACTGCTTCTATCCCCAAGTCATAAGACTGTTAAATAGCTAACCGAATAGTTACACAGACTATCTGAGTTGACCCTTGTTTTTCATTAGTATTTTTGCACTCTATTCACACTAACAGGACTCTACTCACTCACGCACACTGACACTCTTAACACGCATAACATGCACACACATTTATACTGACTTAAGACACACACACACACACACACACACACACACACACACACACACACACACACACACACACACACACACACACACACACACACACACACACACACACACACACACACACACACACACATACAATCAACATTTACGCTGCTGCTACTCTGTTTTATCATATATCCTGATGTACCCTTATACATATGCATAAACATATCTCTCCAGTATCCCTGCACATTGGAAATGTGTTATTGTACACTGTATTTAGCTTACTTACTTCTCGTATTCTTCTTATTTTTATTTCTTCTGCATTTTTGTTCTACCTTATGTTATTTTTAGTACTACATTGATATTGATTGGTTTGGAGCTAGGTTTGAGTTTGGAGCTAGGTTTGAGTTTGGAGCTAGGTTTGAGTTTGGAGCTAGGTTTGAGTTTGGAGCTAGGTTTGAGTTTGGAGCTAGGTTTGAGTGTGGAGCTTGCAAGAAAAGCATTTCAGTGTACTTGTGCCTGTGACATTAAAAACAAATGTCAAAATAAATCTAGTTCTTTGAAGTACAATGTGTGATTGTGTTGACGGTTTTACCTAAAGAACTCTACTTGTCAAGGATTCCTTCTTGACATGGTCTCAGTTGTTACATATAAAGAGGAGCCAAGTCGTAATATTTGGCTTTGAGTGTTATGATGATATATTCAGAATTTATAAGGGTGAACAATCATACATAAACACATTTTAAAAGTATCTCAGTAATGGTATTTTATGACCTTAGCTAATAATTCACTTTTTTAAGAAAAAAGTATTTGTATTATAATCACACACATACCGTTGTAAAATGTAACAATAAGATGAGACTGAACAGTTAGATTAGGGTCAGTGGTCCAACAATCCTATCTCCATAGAGCTCTTTGTTGGAAACGTGATTGTCTCAAGGCCATGTTGTCATTTGGGTTAATATATGTGTAATATATGTCTATCTGTAGAGTTACCCTCAAGTGCTAGCATACTGTGGAGAATTCTAATGTTTACAGTAATGTACAGCACAATATATGCTGAACTTTTCAGCATTTATAAATCCTCTTTCCTGCAATCTCATGGGGAAATTAATTCATTCTGGCAACAGCTCTGGTGAACATTCCAGCAGTCAGCATGCCAATTGCATGCTCCCTCAAAACTTGAGACATCTGTGGCATTGTGTTGTGTGACAAAACTGCTCATTTTAGAGTGGCCTTTTATTGCCCCCAGCACAAGGTGCACCTGTGTAAGGTTCATGCTGTGTAAGGATCATGCTGTTTAACCACACCTGTGGCATATCAGAAATAATCAATTTTTACTTATTTATTTAACTAGGCAAGTCAGTTAAGAACTAATTCTTATGTTTAATGACAGCCTAGGAACAGTGGGTTAAGGGGCAGGGGCAGAACAACAGATTTGTACCTTGTCAGCTTGGGGATTTGAACGTCCACCCTTGTGGTTACTAGTACAGTGCTCTAACCACTAGGCTACCCTGCCACCACAATTTGAGAGAAATAATATTTTTGTGCACATGGAACATTTCTGGGATCATGTAACATGGGACCAACACTTTTCATGTTGTGTTTATATTTTTGGTCAGTGTAATATCATTAATCAACATTATTTCAACATTTTTGCAGAAAATCCAGTGTTTATATGTCAAACAGTTTTGTTATATTTCAATCTTCTGTGATGTATATAAAGTGTCATATTGGAATACAAACTCAAAATGTAATACATTTCAGCTCTATATCTGACATGGTACAGGTGTCTTCTTTTTTTAAGCCCATAACCATGTGTGTGTGGTGTATACTTTTGTTCCAAAGTAGATTTCTTTAAAACTACCAAGAAACACTGTGTGACCCTGATTTAGCCCACTTCAGTAGAAGGTTCATCAAGGGCGGTTTACATCTGGGTTGGCTGTGTTATGGGGGCACTGTTAGAGGCACTGGAAATGGAACACAAGCATTTCACTACACCCGCAATAACATCTGCTAAACATGTGTATGCGACCAATATGAACATCTTTTAAAAAAAATTGGATCGGCATATGCTCATGGGGAATGAGAGTGCTTATAATTTTGTAATTTTTGTAAATTATAAGCAAATCTTTGTCTTCCTTTTTTCCAAGACACAAAAATGATCTTGCATCACAATGAACTGACCATGTAGATACATTTTGTAAATTTTTGAGCAAATCTTTGTCTTCCTTTTTTCCAAGACACAAAAATGATCTTGCATCACAATGAACTAGCCATGTAGATATAACATTTGTAGACAGAAAAAGTTAAGAAATGTATGAGTCAAGGCTGTCAATAGCTTAGATGACAACATTTTCTGCCCAAATGTAGTTAATCTATGATTCACCACATCACTTCTCTCAGTATGATAGCTAATGCGTTAAAAACACTTTCATGTCTTGCAGTGCTATATGCAGTGATTATTGTAATAAGAAACTGCTAAATATCCTCTAATATTTGCATCCTTCATGCTCTGTGATTTGACTGATTACATTCCTATTTATAGATTCAAAAAGTTAAAACAATCCAAAGTATGCAGTCACTTGGTATGCATAAATAAGCTGCTGTCATCCTAATACACATTGCTTTTAGAATGTATTATCTGATTATTATGTAAAGTTGGATCACTGATCATTAGGTTAAAAGGGGTTCATATGAGAAATCTTTAGGCTGAATAGATGGGTTAGCTGACAACGTCACGACAACGATGCACACCCTTCAATGTGGCAGAAGTCCATGTTTTGTTGTGATTCTGGATGGCCGGATTGCTACTGACAATGACAAGGAACTGCCTTGTGGGGAATCGTAAGTGACTACGTTCAGCTAGTTTCTTAATGTTCTTGATAAGGGTCTTGTTTTAAGGTGTTTGACTGATTTCATGTCAATGCTAATATGGCTAAAATTCACTAGCTAGCTAACCAACATCTGTAACAATGTATTTGAGAGACACCAAGTGCCCATTGTGCAAATGTATGTATGTTTTCAATAAACATTGTCGACAAAATACAGTTTACATGTTGTCAACAATCTAAGCCAACCCTGTCTGTTTTGCCCCATAGTTCAGCACGTGTTGGTTTTGTTGCTAAACAACCAACCAGTATGTTGGCTATTTTTCCCCACACATAAAAATCAAATCAAACTTAATTTGTCATATGCTCCAAATACACCATGTCAAATCAAACCAAAACAAATCAAAAATGTATTGGTCACATACACATGGTTAGCAGATGTTATTGGTCACATACACATGGTTAGCAGATGTTATTTCGAGGTAGTGAAATGCTTATACTTCTAGATCCAACAGTGCCGCAATATCTAACAGGAAATATCTAACAATTCCACAACAAAACATAACATCTGACAAATTCCACAACAAAACCTAATACACACAATCTAGTAAATGAAAGAAATAACAATATATAAGTATAAAATATATGGATGAGCAGTGACAGTGAGGATAAGATGCAATAGATAGTAAAGAATAGATAGTGAAGGATACAGTATACAGTATATTCATATGAGATGAGTAATGGGAGATATGTAAACATTATTAAAGTAGCATTATTAAAGTGACTAGTGTTCCATTTATTGAAGTGCCAATGATATCAAGTCTGTAGGTAGGCAGCCGTCTCTCTGTGCTAGTGGTGGCTGTTGAACAACCTGATGGCCTTGAGATAGAAGCTGTTTTTCAATCTCTCTGTCCCATATGTAGACCTTACCGTGAAATGCTTACTTTACAAACCCTTAACCAACAGTGCAGTTCAAAAAGAGTTAAGAAAATATTTACCAAATAAACTAAAGTAAAAATAATAAAAAGTAACACAATAAAATAATAATAATGAGGCTATATACAGGGGGTACCGGTACCAAGTCAATGTACAGGGGTACATGTTAGTCGAGGTAATATGCACATGTAGGTAGGGGTGAAGGTAATAAACAGCGAGTAGCAGCAGTGTACAAAACAAATGAAGGGGGAGGGGTGTCAATGTAAATAGTCCGGTGGTAATTTGATTAATTGTTCAGCAGTCTTATGACTTGGGGGTAGAAGCTGTTAAGGAGCCTTTTGGTCCTAGACTTGGCGCTCTGGTATTGCTTGCCGTGCGGTAGCAGACAAAACAGTTTATGACTTGAGTGACTGGAGTCTTTACATTTTTTTGGGGCTTTCCTCTGACACCGCCTAGTATATAGGTCCTAGATGGCAGGAAGCTTGGCCCCAGTGATGTACTGGGCTGTACGCACTATCCTCTGTAGCACCTTACGGTCAGATGCCGAGCAGTTACCATACCAGGCGGTGATGCAACCGGTCAGGATGCTCTCGATGGTGCAGCTGTAGAACCTTTTGAGGATCTGGGTACCCATGACAAATCTTTTCAGTCTCCTGAGGGGGAAAAAGTTTTGTTGTGCCGTCTTCACAACTGTCTTGGTGTGTTCGGACCATGATAGTTTGTTGATGATGTGAACACCAAGGAACTTGAAACTCACTTTCCACTACTGCCTGTCAATATTACCTGCTCCACTACTGCTCATTTGTCTTGCTCACATTGAGGGAGAGGTTGTTGTCCTGGCACCACACTGCCAGGTCTCTGACCTCCTCCCTATAGGCTGTCTCATCGTTGTCGCTGATCAGGCAACACTGTTGTGTTGTCAGCAAACTTAAAGATGGTGTTGGAGTCATGTTTGGCCATAAAGAAGTTAGAGGGCTATTTTCCCCACACATAAAGAAGTTAGAGAGCTATTTTCCCCACACATAAAGAAGTTAGAGGGTTATTTTCCCCACACATAAAGAAGTTAGAGAGCTATTTTCCCCACACATAAAGAAGTTAGAGGGCTATTTTCCCCACACATAAAGAAGTTAGAGAGCTATTTTCCCCACACATAAAGAAGTTAGAGGGCTATTTTTCCCACACATAAAGAAGTTAGAGGGCTATTTTCCCCACACATAAAGAAGTTAGAGGGCTTTTTTTCCCCACACAAAGAAGTTAGAGGGTTATTTTCCCCACACAAAGAAGTTAGAGAGCTATTTTCCCCACACATAAAGAAGTTAGAGGGTTATTTTCCCCACACATAAAGAAGTTAGAGAGCTATTTTCCTCACACATAAAGACGTTAGAGGGTTAATTCCCCACACATAAAGAAGTTAGAGGGTTATTTCCCCACACATAAAGAGGTTAGAGGGTTATTTCCTCACACATAAAGAAGTTAGAGCGCTATTTACCCCAACATAAAAAAAGTTAAGAGTCCCCCCACACACATAAAGAAATTAGAGGGCTATTTTTCCCCGCACATAAAGAAGAGGATGTAATTTTCTCAATCTGAAAAGACTCACCACCATCCATTGGAGACCTGAGATTAATTAGAATTCTAATGATTGCCCAGCCGCCTTAATGTCAGCGAGTAATGTGGGGAGGTTGCTGTGCTAATGGAGTACTTAAATGGATAGGTTATAAAACCTAATAGTTAACCTTAAAGAGACCTTTAAAGAAGATATTGGATGGATTCTTTGTGGATATTAAAACAGCCCACCCACTTGGCACACACTGGTTGAATCAACGTTGTTTCCACGTCATTTCAATGAAAGGACGTGTAACCAACATGGAATAGACGTTGAATTGACGTCTGTGCCCAGTGAGCACACCATTAATATGCATTGTTAAAAACGGAAAAATAATAGATCCAAGCAAAAACCTACCTCTGTTACCTAACTAACCTAAATGGCATGCATCAGTGGAGTTCTCTGTGGTCAAATGGAATTCCTTGCCTGCATTAAGAACAGTTCATAGATAAAAGAAAAAGGAAAATCCCTTTTTATGAGATTTTTCAGCTTTTCTTGAGCATCCACTTGCCTCCCTTTTTATGATGAAAAGGGAATCCATTTGTGACAGAGGAAAGATTCTGCTGCGACCCTCAGTGTGTTTCTAATCAATGGAAGCCTTCACACATATCGGGCCTTTCATTCCTATGCAAATGAGGATGCTCAAGCAAAAGCTGGAATGGACTTCCTGACTGCGTTTAGACAGGGAGCCCAATTCTGATATTTTTTCTACTAATTGGTATTTTGAGCAATCACATCAGATATTTTCACATCAGATCTTATTCAGAACTGATCTGATTCATAAAAATACCAAATAGTGAGAGAGAAAAAAGATCCGAATTGGGCTGCCTGTCTAAATGCCGACAATGAGACCTAAAGAATGTGTCTAGGTTTGTCACATGGGCCTGTGATGGAGTACCATCTCTCAGCATCTCAGGGAAGCATGTCAGTGCTAATGATACTAAGGAGCAAAAACACATGGCTAGTGCTGACAGTGGAATTGTAATTGTTCACTCCCTGGTCTTTACTTACAATCAGTGAGTAGGGAAACCCCTCCCCCCAAATTCACAAGAGCCTTGAATGTACGATGTCTTTTATAAAATGGACGAGTATATAACACATTAAAATGTGTATGTTATCTAAATAAGGCAATCTAAATGGTAGAATCTGTGAGACATGGGGCCCTCAACAGGTGACTCTTTGGAACTGCAACTCACAGAAATGCAAATTATGGCTGAGGATGCTAAGGCAGAGACGGAAAAGAAAGTGAGACATTTCATAGGCTCCTTTTTTCTGGTTCATAATACACAGTCAATGAACTAAGTAGACCAGACCCAGCTGCTATCACATTGGTGCCTATGAGAGAGCCACCTCTTAAGTAGACCGGAACTGTGACCATTATATTCAATGGTAAATGGACATAATGGGATTTCTTCATTTCTCCGCCATCTTTGGCTAAGGTTCCAGAGCTGTAATGTAGTAGCAAAAGAATAGAGCACTCTGCTGAAGCAAAAATGGTTTTGTCATTGTCCCTATGATTTGGTGTCATCTCGAAGGGTGCAGAAAACAGCACGGAAATATTTTAGATTTTCACATCTTTTATAATTTTGTGTTGAATACAAATGTCAAGGTATTGAAAAATCAATGCATTGAGATCTCACTCAGACTCCTCAACTCCCTATAATGCGTTTGATGAAAATTATTATGTGTGATTGTAAAGAAAAACAAAAAACAGACGGCATTATTTGCTTCTGTCCTGATCCGTACGGTGTTTGGAAATGATAAGGTTTGCAAAAGCAACTGTAAAGGGGAGGTCAACCAACCTCTCAGAATTCAACTCACACTGATTCTGTTGCCTAGGAATGCTTCATGACAATGTTAAAACAAAGGAATTGTTTCCTAATACGAACTTGTAGGTTTACTTGTACTGTCAGTTAATATATCGCTCTGACTAAATGGAGAGAACTTGGATGGTCTTTTAGTTGTGTTGATCCTGGATCATCATTTAGTTGTGTTGATCCTGGATCATCATTTAGCGGTGTTGATCCTGGATCATCATTTAGTTGTGTTGATCCTGGATGGTCATTTAGCGGTGTTGATCCTGGATCATCATTTAGTTGTGTTGATCCTGGATGGTCATTTAGTTGTGTTGATCCTGGATCATCATTTAGTTGTGTTGATCCTGGATCATCATTTAGTTGTGTTGATCCTGGATCATCATTTAGTTGTGTTGATCCTAGATCATCATTTGGTTGGTATGATCCTGGATCATCATTTAGTTGTGTTGATCCTGGATCATCATTTAGTTGTGTTGATCCTGGATCATCATTTAGTTGTATTGATCCTGGATCATCATTTAGTTGTGTTGATCCTGGATCATCATTTAGTTGTGTTGATCCTGGATCATCATTTGGTTGGTATGATCCTGGATCATCATTTAGTTGTGCTGATCCTGGATCGTCATTCAGTTGTGTTGATCCTGGATCATCATTTGGTTGGTATGATCCTGGATCATCATTTGGTTGGTATGATCCTGGATCATCATTTAGTTGTGCTGATCCTGGATCGTCATTCAGTTGTGCTGATCCTGGATCGTCATTCAGTTGTGTTGATCCTGGATCGTCATTCAGTTGTGTTGATCCTGGATCATCATTTGGTTGTGTTGATCCTGGATCGTTATTTAGCTGTGTTGACCCATGATCGTCATTCAGCAAAATGACGAATTGCTATAGATAGACAGCTTAAATTTTTGCAGGTATTGGTGCATCAGTGCCCTCGTTGCGTGAACAAGTGACCTGAAAGAGCTCATATAGCAGCTACTACTATAACAGCATATTTATTTAGATTAAAACTAAGTGGATCACAAAGTGTGATGCAATCAAGAGCTTTTAGACAATAATAAATCAATTATTTGTTAAGTGAGATTAAATTAGTCTGTGTAAATGTGTGTGTGTGTGTGTGTATGTGTGTGTGTGCGTGTGCGTGCGTGCATGCGTGCTTGCGTATGCGTGCGCGTGTACGTGCACTGTCCTGTCCCAGTGATACAGTTGTGTAAAGTTGTCTCGCTCAAAATAAAGCATTGTTTTGATGTTGGTCAGGTTAAGATGCAAATGTTTTACTCCTACCAGAATCTGTCCACGAAAATAAGCCCATGAAGTGAGGAATTTTATATGGATATCAATGACAGTGTCGAATTTTTTATTTGATCGAATAGAAGTTGCGCAATGGTTAGGTTGTTACGAATGCACTGATATAAGTGGCATTTTGTCAATTTACCCCAAAACGACTTTATACTGGAGTTGTGCCTGCTACATAGAGCACTAGTCAGTCATTAAGTCATTAAGTGTCTGCTTCTACACCTGCTTTGCTTGCTGTTTGGGGTTTTGGGCTGGATTTCTGTACAGCACTTGTGACATCAGCTGATGTAAGAAGGGATTTATAAATACATTTGATTGATTGATTGATTGATTGATATAACTTGTTTTAGCATGGACATTGCCATTGAGGACTTCCACCATTTCAAAGGAGTCAACTGGGTGAGGATTCATCTGAGTTGGGATCAATCAGCTAATGAAGAAGAAGACAATTGACTACTTTAATATATAGATAGCCTCAATGGTACTGCCCCTGCTGTCACAAACACTATAATGGCACAGATACAAAGATGAGTCCTCTATCTATCTCTATGGCCTGTTGGTCACACGCATATTTGCCCTCTCATTGGCAAGAATGGTCCCACCTGATCTCGCCTCCTCCCGCCTGCCTTCCATCTTTGAGGTCATGTATTTCCATCGATAGAGTGGTCACCCGAATAGCTTGTCAATATAGTAGACAATCTCTGGCTGCGATGCGCAGGATCTGGTGTGTATCTGTGTTCAATGTCAGATTGAATCCCAGATTGAATCCCATCAGGATCAGACAGAGGAGAGAGAGCAGTGGCGGATTTAGGCATAGGCGACATGGGCAGCTGCCCAGTGCGGCATCTTGCCGAGTGCATCATGGGGCGCCCACACACACACACACACACACACACACACACACACACACACACACACACACACACACACAAAACAAAAACAAAAACAAAAACAAAAAAATATATATATACACAATATTCCGAATGGTGACATTTTCACTAGCGGTTTTCTATTGCTCATTTGCACATCACGTCAATGATATCATGTCACCGTGTGGGACTCTGGGTCGATTAACCTTGTCGGAGTGGGCGCCCTGATTCTAGGTTGTGAGCTAGGCAGGCTACTGCCTTGGGAAGGTCTCCCACTCAGAAGTACGAGATGGGGAGGGGGGCGGGGGTAGGTTGACCTCAGGTCTCCCCACTGGAAGGGGGGAAATCTATCAAATATAACGCATCTCTAACTTTGTACAGTACTAATGCAAGTAATGCAATTAGTTGTGCAATCTAGTTTGTGTGTTTCTTGTTTGAAGTGCAATAGTGTAGTAATCAGGTTCTCTTCTTTATAAATGTGTTATTCTATTTGTGTATTTGTGTAATATAGGATTTGTGCAATTTAGTTTTATTAGTGTGTTTTTTGTTAGCAATATGGTAATAGTGTAATAATTCATTTATCTTTTTTATTTGTATTTATAAACTACAATTAGTTTCTATTTGTCTTTGTTACTTCTTTTTGATATTAAGATTAGTTATGTGTTCCAAATGTCTGAATCAAAATTACAGTTAGTGCATAAAGGTGCTTTTGTTTTTGATGAGATGGGGGGGGGGGGTGCTGCTGAAGGGGGGTTCGCCCAGGGAGCCATACAAACTAGAACCGCCACTGAGGGAGAGAGAGAGCACTATTTAATTAAGATGGGACATTTGTCTTCTTTCTATACAATGTTCCCTCTCCTCTTCTCTCACTCTTTCTTTCACTTACGGTCCTTTTCTGACTTGTATTACTTGTTAAGGGCGTAGCATTCATTGTGTTATGTCGTTTGAAAAAGTCATTAAGTGTCTGGGGCACGTTGACATTTGGGAGATTTTTTAATGAGAGTTGTTCACTAAAACACTGTACCTCTTCATGTCTGTGAGATGAATCAGCAAAGAGTGGATTATTTTACTGACTAATCCATTCATCTCCTTAGTCAACAGCTAACCTTGTTTCTGAGGGAACGTTTTTGATGTTGCATCATAGCATCATGATTGTGTATTAAAGGCTACACAAAAAATATGATGTTACCTTTCATCTAAAAAAATAAAGGAATCATACTAAAGCAGTGCTTGGCTGCAGCACAACCTTATGTGGAATAATGTAGATCAGTAGAAAAGATCAAGGATTTTTGATCATTGATTTGAATGAACAATTTCCCAAAACATTCTCTGATCTCACCTTTAATTCCTCTTTATATGTCATATTTCCCCTTTTTAGCTATTCTCCTGCGTGAATGAAATCCTGTTCCTTCGCAGGTATTGGAAACACGTTAAATCATGCCATTTGTTGAACCTCTGACAGCCATCGGTTGTTGTGTAGATAACGTTCAGAGGTGGTGAGTGGACCATATAGACTAGTGATGCACTGATTTGACATTTTTGTCCGATACCGATATCTGATAAAAAAAATTACCGATAACCAATATTTAGCATTTTAGCGGCCTTTTAAGCATTCTAGTACATTTAAATAGTTAACACACACACATGGACGCAGCGGTCTAAGGCACTGCATCTCAGTGCAAGAGGCGTCACTACAGTCCCTGGTTCGAATCCAGGCTTTATCACATCCGGCCGTGATTGGGAGTCCCATAGGGCGAAGCACAATTGGCCCAGCGTCATCCGCGCCATCATTGTAAATAAGAATTTGTTCTTAACTGACTTGCCTACTTAAGGTTACACACATACACACACACACCACACTGACCAAAAAGTTATTTTGTAGGCATTTACATATGTCCCCATTACCAGTAAAACATAATCAAACCTATTTCTTTCACTTACTTGCTGGGCTGTTTTATTGTTAATTTGTTCAGTCATTTCATTCTCAAACAGGATTTCTATGGGAACGCCGTTTGGGTCTTTGGCGTGTCAAATAACACTATTTGATGTGTTAAATAAGCTTGTTGACCAATCAGGACCTGAATATGACTGCAAGTCACATAATAATCTAAGGCGTTCATACATTTTTGACGTAGTTATTACAGATTGATTACACTATCACTCGTATTTCATATGTCACAACGATTCATCAATACGTGCTGCTGGTAAAGTTGTCTCGCGCACCTACAGTGCTGGTCATAAAAAAAAGCTAGCTAGCTCCTGGATGCAAACAATGTTCCCCCCCCCCAAAAAATAGCAAAATGACATCTGTTTCAGTAGCTGTATAGTTAGCTAGCTAACTATATAGCTAGGTGTCATCATCTAAAATAACCTTAATTTATAAAACAGTTCTTATTTGGTTAATGGTGGTCGGACCCATCTATGTAAAGCTAGCCACAATAAGGATGACCCACAATAGTGGACTTTGCGGTTAGACTTCAAAATAAAAGTATAGCATAATTCTACTATTTGTATTCATTTGCATCACTGTCAATGACATACTTTAATTTTGAAGGCAATCCGTAAATTCCACTATTGTGCCTCGTCCTTATTGTGGCTAGCTTCATAATACATAACCCGGTCCGGTTGAGCCTCACTAGCCAGCTGAAGCTAGCTGGCTGCTTATAATGTTAGCTTTGGGCAACAGGGTTAAGTAGCCAGCTAGCTATTTATTTTCATGAACTGAAGTTAAATTTAAATAGGTGAACAACAAGTGGCAACCTAGCTAATACTTATTCTCAAGGATTCCTAAATCATTGCTAAGAATAATGAAAATGACTGCAGTTTCTACTGTTAATTGTTGTCAGGCTGGTTGTATTGGTGCTAGCTAGGTACCAAGCTAAAGCTAGCTACCCCAGAATTGACCTTTTAACAAATTATGCTTTATTACCAACGCGGTATTGTAAACACATCATTCGTGGCCGGTGTTTGCTTGTTTGCAGACTTTTGTGTACAGCTTTGACAGTGCTACTATATCTTTTTTTGACACGCAAAGACCCAAACGGCGTTCCATAGTATGTATGTCGTGAAGTAAATAGCAATAGCAACAACTTTGGTGGGGCAACATTTGAAAAATAGTGCACTTGGTAGTGTGTACCGGTGCTCGACCAGTCGGCGAAAGCCAACATCACCCAATGACAGAAAAAAGTTGATTGTCAAGGACAATGAATTCCATTATTTTGGCATTAATGGATTTCACCTTTGAGTTGTCTGAAATGTTTTTACTCTTTCATGGTAGCTTCGACATCTGTTTTTAACATCAGTGTTAAACTCGACATCGGGCCGATACCAATGTTGGCATTTTTAGCTAATATCAGCCGATTCCGATATGTT
This sequence comes from Oncorhynchus keta, assembly GCF_023373465.1. Lineage (NCBI taxonomy): Eukaryota > Metazoa > Chordata > Actinopteri > Salmoniformes > Salmonidae > Oncorhynchus > Oncorhynchus keta. Next base: position 15,795,899 of record NC_068444.1, on the reverse strand, counting down.
CACCGATATATGGTGCATCTCTAGTATAGAACTACTTTTGTGCTCATTTAGTGACCTGAATTTTGGGCAATTTATTGGATTCTCTTGTCTTTTGGTAAATAAATCATCATCTGCTGTCATTGCTATGAGAAAAGGCAGTAAACTACCTTGGCAATGTGCTTGTAAGCATGCTTACTCATATCAGTATGGTTGGCCTAATGGTAAGCAGGCAGGTAAGCCAACCTCTGCAAAGAGCTACAGTGGTACGTGGGTTATAGAGCAAAAACGCAATTATGACAACGTAGGTTGTAATATGGCTTATTCCCCGGCTTGGCGTCCCCTGTGATTTCCCCCACACACCGCTACTGGGTCCGTTTGACATGGGGCATGTCAAACATGACTTCTGTTGTGTTTCACAGAGATGGCCTCAGACAGGGAGCGTTGGTTAAGTCCATTATATATCTCAGGCAGACTAACAACAGCAGCACTAGCGATAACATTAGGCCTCCTACAGCTGTGACAGCTGTATGTGGTTCTGTGCCATCGACCTCCCATTTATGGAATGTACATGCATTTCAATCTGTTCAGGTTGGAGATGGGCCTATTCCATTTCCAACAGTATGGTGTCTGATACCATTAGACTTGACAGAACAGGTCAGTGTAATGGAGGTGGTTCGGTGTACACGCTCCAGTGATAACTAACCTTGCTTTGACTCTGAGCGGGCTAATGCACTTTTCTGGCACTCAAGAGAGAGTTCAAACCTTGTTGAGCCTTGTCGATCATATCAGTACCTTCATCTTTCATTATAGAGAAAATATCACAATAGTGACTTGTCACGAAATTTATTAATATGGTTAGTGATCTTGACATTCATGCCAGACAATACGATTAAATACAATACAATACAATTAATCATGAGGACATATGTAATTATATGGGTGGGATAAAAATATAATTTGAATGAGATAGTCATTTATGCACTGTTGGAGTGTCAATTTACTATATTAAGTGTGTTTTATACAATAATAAAAAGGAACAATTCTAACAATTGGATGTGGTTCTGTGCTTCTGACCTCAGTGCTACAGGTTCAGCCCCAGATTGGACACTCATACTGTAGCCTTCAGCAATAATACTTAACCTAATGTGCTTTTGCATGAATCAGGCATTTCACATTTTGCATGAAATGGCTGCATTTCAGCAATTCCTATTGCATGGTCTAAAAATGAAGTAATAGCATGTCTCTTTCAGTCAGAATGTACACTAAGGGGCGGCTTTTCTATTCTAAGGGAACAGTGACAGTTTCATGTCATGTTTGGTATTTTATTTCTCAGTAAAAACAAAAGATCCAAGATAATATGTCTGGTCTCTACATGTACAATACTGTACAATAAGTACACAAATGCTGGTGAATACATTTGAAAAGTACAGAAGGACCAAAGTCTGTCATAGACTATTTCTCCTCAGTCTTACATAATGCAATATAGTGAGTGATGTGACCTTCCTCATCAGAAAACACAGTCAAACAAAAAGCCTGTAGTAATTGCTTTGTATTAGTTACCATGAAGTGGAAAATTACAAGGGGCTCCAGAAAATGAAGGTTCACTGAGATACTGGGAAAACCAAGCTGTCTGTCAACATCCATTGTTTTATTTATCCCTGCACCAGGTCAGTGGTGATTCACCTTAAGTTGGAACTACAGGACCAGACTTTTCAAATACTATGGTAGTCTTTCACATTTTCCAGTAGCAGAACACAGGTTGACGTTTATTGTCATGAGTCTTGTCCAGGAGGTACAACAGAGCGATTTCCCCTTAGATAGGCCAGCTGCAAAGTCCAAAAATGGGCTAAATTGTAAAAATTCATGAAAATGTTGATTTAAGGTTAGTGTTAGCATTAGGGTTAGCAATGTGTTTAAGGTTAGGGTTAGGTTTCTAAAGTGCTTTTCATTATACAACAATAATCTCAAAGTGGATCATAAAAAAAGAGTTCAAAAACAATATACACTACAGTTAAAAAGTTTGGGGTCATTTAGAAATGTCCTTGTTTTTGAAAGAAAAGCACATTTTTTGTCCTTTAAAATAACATCAAATTGATAAGAATACAGAAGGCCAGCATCCAGGAGTCGCTTCTTCACTGTTGATGTTGAGACTGGTGTTTTGAGGGTACTATTTAATGAAGCTGCCAGTTGAAGACTTGTGAGGCATCTGTTTCTCAAACTAGACACTTTGATGTACTTGTCCTCTTGCTCAGTTGTGCACCTCTTATTCTGGACAGAGACAGTTTAGAGACAGTTTGTGCTGTTCTATGAAGGGAGTAGTAGTACACAGCGTTGTACGAAATCTTCAATTTCTTGGCAATTTCTCACATGGAATAGCCTTAATTTCTCAGAACAAGAATAGACTGACAAGTTTCAGAAGAACACTCTTTGTTTCTGGCCATTTTGAGCCTGTAATCGAACCCACAAATGCTGATGCTCCAGATACTCAACTAATCTAAAGAAGGCCAGTTTTAATGCTTCTTTAATCAGAACAACAGTTTTCAGCTGTGCTAAAGTAATTGCAAAAGGGTTGTCTAATCATCAATTAGCCTTTAAAAATGATAAACTTGGATTAGCTCACACAACGTGCCATTGGAACACAGGAGTGATGGTTGCTGATAATGGGCCTCTGTACGCCTATGTAGATATTACATAAAAAATCAGCCGTTTCAACTACAATAGTAATTTACAACATTATCAATGTCTACACATCAATTTGATAATGGACAAAACATTAGCTTTTCTTTAAAAAACAAGAACATTTCTAAGTGACCCCAAACCTCTGAACTGTAGTGTATACTGTATATATCACTGAACAAAAATATAAACGCAACATATAAAGTGTTGGTTTCATGAGGTGAAATAAAAGATTCCTGAAATGTTCCATACACAGAAAAAGCTTATTTCTCTCAAATTTTGTGCACACATTTGTTTACATCCTTCTTAGTGAGCATTTCTCCTTTGCCAAGATAATCCATCCAACTGACAGGTGTGGCATATCAAGAAGCTGATTAAACAGCACGATCATTACACAGGTGCACCTTATACTGTGGACATTAAAAGGGCACTCTAAAATGTGCAGTTTTGTCACACAACACAATGCCACAGATGTCTCAAGTTTTGATGGAGCGTGCAATTGGCATGCTGACTGCAGGAATGTACACCAGAGCTGTTGCCAAATAATTTAATGTACATTTCTCTACCATAAGCTGTATCCAACATTGTTTTATAGAATTTGGCAGTACGTCCAACTGGCCTCACAACTGCAGACCACGTGTATCGCGTCACGGGGGCGAGCGGTTCGCTGATGTCAACAGTGTGAACAGAGTGTCCCATGGTGGCGGTGGGCTTATGGTATGGGCAGGCATAAGCTACGGACAACGAACACAATTGTATTTTATCGATTGCAATTTGAATGCACAGAAATATCGTGATGAGATCCTGAGGCCCATTGTGAGGCGCATTTCTTTTAAGGTAGCTGTCACCAACAGACGCATATATGTATTCCCCGTCATGTGAACTCCATAGATTAGGGCCAAAATAATTGATTTCAATTGATTTGACTGATTTCCTCATTTGAACTGAACTCTTTGAAATTGTTGCATGTTGCGTTTATATTGTTCAATAAATATGTGTATCTAACTATGTTAAAGTCTAGGAGGAAGGGTAGGCCAGCCGATAGAGATTAGTTTTAAGGTCAGCTTTAAAATCTACAATAGTCTGAACAGCCCTGGGTTTATCTGGAAGGGAGTTCCAAAGGCATGGTGCGTGGAATGGAAATGTCACGCCTTTTATATGTCTCTATTTTGGTTTGGTCGGGGCGTGAGTTGGGGTGGGCATTCTATGTTGTTTTTCTATGTTTTCTTTTCTATGTGTTTGGCCTGGTATGGTTCCCAACCAGAGGCAGCTGTCTATCGTTGTCTCTGATTGAGAACCATACTTAGGTAGCCTTTTCCCACCTGGTGTTTGTGGGTAGTTGTTTCCTGTTTTGTGTTTTGACCTTTCAGGACTGTTTTGATTTTCATTTCTTACATTCACTTTGTTATTTTGTATTTTCGTGTTCTGTGATAATACATAATTATGGACATCACGTTGCGTTTTGGTCCGATCCTTCCTACTCCTCATCCGATGAAGACGAAGATCGTTACAGAAAAGGCATAGTCCCCCATTGTGTGGAGCCTGGTCCTGGGTGCATGGGGGAGTTTGGCGTGGCTTGAACGTCGGGTGGGTGGAGGTTCATAGGCTAGTGTAGGTCTGACAGGAAGGCGTGTTCAATTTTGAGCATGTAGACGAGGAGTAGATTTTTATTGTCAATTCTTTGAGGAACAGGCAGCCAATGGGAATCAGCAAGGATTGGGGTGATGTGGGCAGACTTTTTGTTTGTGTCGGGAATCCTTTGGGCATTGTTTTGGAATAACTGTAGTTTATCAATTGAATTTGCATTTAGGAACCCAAAAATATTCTCTCTTGGCCACTGGTTCTTTATATATCCTTCCAGTGTACATAGCTACGTGAGAGAGAAACCCCTCTTATTGAATTCTAACTACATATACAGATGTGAAATGCTTGTGAGATGGTTGCTTTATTGTAAATGGGATATTATGTGACATAACTACCAATTAATTTGCCATAATTATATGATTCTGTTTACGGAATCGGATGTAATTGATCACCCAGCTGTGTGCAAACACAACACATGCTGAAAGAAAACAAAATGGCAGGTGCATCATTATCGTCTACTAGGGGTGTATATCAATAGATGCATATGAAAGTAGCTTCCTCTCCTCAGCTCCTTTGCTTCATCTGCATTGATGTGAAAGAACTGGATTGATGTGAAAGAACTGGAAAAGATGAAGTACAATCCCAGGCATCCATATTGCTTACACTAGTCATGTAATGTCCCATGAATGTAAATGATGGAGAGTAGACCAGGAGAGGAAAACACTTCGGACCATTGAGATGCCCCCTTGTAGTAATAAAACAGATACACTATCTTTTCGAGTGATGATATTTCCCATATTATGAAATTCCATGATTCCAGGAGCACGCAGATCAGGGAATCCTTGCGTGTGTCATCGATAGAGGTTCTGTTGCTGACACTCCCATTGTTGTGTATAGTAGCCCTGTCATACAGTGACATATACAACAAAATCCTGTTTTCAGGCGAACATTAAGAAAAAATAGTAGTGTGTTTGTTTCCTGGTTTTCCTGGAATTGGAGTAAGGTCCTTTGAGACAGAATCATAATTTCCTTTTTTTAAAGGTCGCCCTCCCTACTAGTTTCCAGTAGGTTTGGAACAGCTTGACTGAGTATACAGAGGACCTTGTGTGTGAATTCTAGGCCTCAGGGGCAGGTTACTCAGTTGGGACAACAACACTGGCATTAGCAGATGAAACCTTTGCAACATTTCAAACACGTATTCGGCACATTTTGCGATTTCTCTGAGAGACAAGCTCAGATGTAGCCATGCTCAATGACAGGAAAATGTAACAAAGCTTAAACTTACATCTAATTTACAACTGGACACAATGTCAATTATTTTGTATTACAAGGTTATAAAGCAAGGATAATGTACTATATAAATAATTTAAATGGATATGGGGTGAAAGTCCTCAATGTCAATGCTTGCTCTTGTGTATAAGTCAAATGTTAAGGTGCCCAGTTGTATATCCCTCGTAGTAGTAGATGTTGGTGACTTCCTTACATCCTCTCTTTCCTCCTCCAAATTCAAGCTACTGGTCAAACTCAAAAACACATTTTATATCTATGTATCGTCTAGACTCGGGACAGACCATATACTTGTTTATCAATTTCTATTGCATCAAAGGTAAAAAGCTTAGGATAGAGCACCCGTGTCTGTGGAGTCACACTATAAATGTCAAGATAAGGGAAACCATCAATCAAACCAATGTTTCCTTAGATATAATCACTGATACTTTATACGTCCAGAAATAAATCAATGCGCCAATCGGGTACATTGGTGAATCCAGGACCATAATCAAGTTGGCTGAATTCCCTTCACACTTTTAAAAGATATTTTGGATAGCAAAATGACATGCTCTAGTGTCACAAAGGGACGTTGGATGAAATTGTCTCTTATCAGATTGGGTGGATATAGAGTGCAGGACAGAATGGGAGCAGGGTCAGATTGTGGTCTTGAATTGGCAGTAACTTGTAATTACTGTATCTTTATTGATGTTGTAATACCGTTGTATTACTAGTGTGAATAAATTAGGGTTAGGGAAGGAGTGAGTAACCATGTTTTTTTTTTATAGTTGCATAGTAACAGATTTGGCCTCCAGAAGCTCGAATGGCCCTTATTAACAGATTTGTACATACAACTGTCAGGGATGTCGTAGCAACACACAGCGTGTGAAAGATGAAATCCTTGGTCAATAGAATAGGACATTCCATTGCCACAAAGTGCAGGGTGAAAAATGATGTGTCCCCAAATGTGTCATTCATGTTGGCGTGCTGTGTCAAGCTGTGTGTCTTGGATTAGATTATGCAGGTGCATATCCATCTGTTGAAAAGATTGAGCAGAGAGGAATATCCAAATCCCTAGTGGGAAAAATGGGTTTCTGGGCCACAGAGTAATCAAATGTAAAAATTGTAAAAATGTGAATACTGTTTTCAGTATCGCTTTGTACAGGTAACTGCCAAAATAAATGAGACACCAACATATAGTGTCTTAGCACCTTTAAAAATATATATATATTATCTAGAACCTAAAAGGGTTCTTCTGTGTTCACCATAGCATAACCCTTTGAAGAACCCTTGATGGTTCCAAGCATAACCATTTTGGGTTCCAAGTACAACTCTTTCCACAGAGGGTCCTACATGGAACCCCAAATGGTTCTAACTGGAACCGAAAAGGGTTCTTCAAAGGGTTATCCTATGGTGAAAGCAGAAGAACCCTTTTAGGTTCTAGATTGCACCTTTAAAGAAAATGTATTAAGTCACTATATGTTGGTGTTTCCATTATTTTGACAGTAACCTGTACAAAGCAATACCTGAAAACAGTATTCACATTTTTCAGACAGCCGAAGAAACCTTTTGGAACCCTTTTTGTGTTGGGCCACCACGAGCCGCCAGAAAAGCTTCAATGGATCTTGGCATAGATTCTATAAGTGTCTTGAACACTATTGGAGGGATGTGACACCATTCTTCCATGAGCAAATCCATCATTTGGTGTTTTGTGGTGGAAAATACTTTCTCAGGTGCAGTTCCAGAAACTCCCGTAAGAATTCAATTAGGTTGACACACACACACACACACACACACACACACACACACACACACACACACACACACACACACACACACACACACACACACACACACACACACACACACACACACACACCTTTAAACCACCTATGCTCCTTTGAGACCCCTCACTGAGATCTCTTCTACTGTCCATGGTACCCACAATAATGGGCAACTCTGTTTTTATACATGACCCTGAGTATGATGGGATGTTAATTGCTCAATTAATTAAGGAACCACACCTTTGTGAGAGCACCTGCTTTCAATATACTTTGTATCCCTCATTTACTCCAGTGTTTCCTTTACTTTGGCAGTTACCTGTATATTGCTGGCAGATAAGCAATACATCTATACATACACTGTTTAATGAGTCCCCCTCCCACGCAGTGTTCATTTCATCAACACTAACTATGATGAAAAATAGTCGTCAACAACCTATTTTTCCTGACTAAAACTATGACAATAATGAGATGAGATGCCCTGGAAAAAAACCATAGCTATTACAAATTACATTTCATTTTAGTTGACGGAAAGGTGACGAGGCGAGAATTCCAAGTGAGACTAATGGACATTTAATTTGACACAAAGCTACTTTTCATCTGTTTTGTCCAATAAGAAGCATGTATGCAGAATATTTCATGTAATCCTCTCTGATTGATCTGATCTGCCCGGCTGTCCCACAATAGGTCCCAGGAGGTCACTTCAGTCACTTGTCAATCTTTTGAACTTATGTGAAGCCAGAACACATGACTTGTAACTAACCTCATCTAGAAACAGTAATGTTTACTCTCTCTCTTACTTTCATGTAAGCAATTTTTGCTTTGATCACATCCCATGTGCTCTGTTATTTATTCATCTGTGTTGCCGCTCTCGCGCAACGGTCCGCAAATGCGAGTTGTGGTTGCTGTTTTCCTATGAGACAAACTAATGCAATTTTTTTGAGTACAGTAATATTACTGCCATTTTTGTAAAGATAAAATTCTCCCCTTTTCAAGGAAACCACTGTTACGGCAGGTAGCCTATTGGTTAGAGTGTTGGGCTTGTAACCAAAAGGTTGCTGGATCAAATCCCTTTGCTGACATGATAAAAATGGGTAATTCTGCCCCTGAACAAGGCAGTTAACCCACTGTTCCCTGATAGGATCTCATTGTAAAGAAGAACTTGTTCTTAACTGACTTGCCTAGTTAAATAAAATGAAACAATTATTTACCCCCTTGAGGGTAATGATGGGAATTAGAGCTGTGAATTGTTTAACCTGTAACCAAGGCATTATAGCTATATGGTTAATTATGGCTGGCATTGGTGACAATCTGCCAAAATATCAATGATGCCAGCTAAGGTATACAAGATAGTAAGGCCTAAACCACGTGTCAAACTCATTCCACGGAGGGCCGAGTGTCTAAGGGTTTTTGCTCCACTCTTGTACTTGATTGATGAATTAAAGTCACTAATTAGTAAGGAACTCCTCCCACTTATTATCTTGGTCTTAATTGAAAAAACTAAAACCTGCATACACTAGACCCTTAATGGGATGAGTTTGACACCCCTGACCTAGTTGGACAAGGCTATCTGAATGTGAACATGATGGAAGTTAGAGGTAGCCTAAATGTATATATTTTAATAATGATGATGTTTTTATAGTCACATACACCATATATATTCTTTGTTTTGCCCTGACTCTATAAACACTCACTGGACTCCACACACACAAACACACACTGTCATGGTACCACCTGTCACCAGAGGGCGCCAGAGACTGTCCTAGAGACATTAACGACACTCAGGTGTGTCCCATTCACTCATTATGATGTCACTGTTAAAAGAGGTGTGTTTTCTGTTGTCCTTTGCTGAAGCTGGAATTGTTAACCGTTTGTGGTTGTTGTGTAGTGTATCCTTAACCACGGATTCCTCGTCTGGTCTCTTCTCTGCACCTGGGTCCAACCTCACCACATCACACACTACATACGCTCACACACACAAAACACATACACACACACAAACATGCATATTGATGCCAAACAAACACATAGATGCACTTTCACACTTCACATACGCTCCTGTTACTCTGTTTATCTATCCTGATTGCCTAGTCACTTTTACCCCTACCTACATGTACATATTACCTCAATTACCTCAACTACCTCGTACCCCTGCACATTGACTCGGTACAGGTACTCCTTGTATATAGCCTCCTTATTGTTATTTTATTGTGTTACTATTAACTTTTTATTTAGCAAATGTTTTGTACTTTTTAGCTCTTTTTTGTGTACTTTTTAGCATTTCACGGTAAAGTCAACACCTGTTATATTCGGCGCATGTGACAAATAACATTTGATTTAAAAGGTGCAGTAAAATGTGTTGTTTTACAGGGTCAGCCATATTAGTACGGAGCCAATGGAACAAATTAGAAAGTGCCTTGATCAAGGACACATCGGCAGATTTTTCACCTTTGTAGCTCGGGTATTCAAACCAGCAACCTTTCAGTTAGGCCCAACGCTCTAACCGCTAGACTACCTGCCGCCCTAGAACCAGACTAACATTTTCCCCTCAAAATGTACTGATAAAAAATGAAACTAACAATGAATGAAATTAAACTAAAAGGTATATTAAGACTAGAACTAAAATGGCTGCTAAAATGAACACTGCTCCCACTATATACAATTGAAGTCAGAGGTTTTACATACACTTAGGTTGGAGTCATTAAAACTCATTTTTCAACCACCCCACAAATTTCTTGTTAACAAACTATAGTTTTGGGAAGTCGGTTAGGACATCTACTTTATGCATGACACAAGTAATTTTTCCAACAGACAGATTATTTCACTTATAATTAATTCACTGTATCACATTTCCAGTGGGTCAGAAGTTCACAAACACTACGTTGACTGTGCCTTTAAAAATATTGAAAAATTCCAGAAAATTATGTAATGGCTTTAGAAGCTTCTGATAGGCTAATTGACATAATTTGAGTCAATTGGAGGTGTACCTGTGGATGTATTTCAAGGCATACCTTCAAACTCAGTGCCTATTTGCTTGACATCATGGGAAAATTAAAAAAAATCAGCCAAGACTGAAATTTGTAGACCTCCACAAGTCTGGTTCATCCTTGGGAGCAATTTCCAAATACCTGAAGCTACCACGTTCATCTGTACAAACAATAGTACGCAAGTATAAACACCATGGGACCACGCAGCCATCATACTGCTCAGATGCGTTCTGTCTCCTAGAGATGAATGTACTTTGGTGCGAAAAGTGCAAATTAATCCCAGAACAACAGCAAAGGACCTTGTGAAGATGCTGGAGTTAACAGGTACAAAAGTATCTATATCCACAGTTAAGCGAGTCTTATATCTCCATAACCTGAAAGACCGCTCAGCAAGGAAGAAGCCACTGTTCCAAAACCACTCTAAAAAAAACAGACTACGGTTTGCAACTGCACATGGGGACAAAGATCGTACTTTTCTGAGAAATATCCTCTGGCCTGATGAAATAAAAATAGAACTGTTTGGCCATAATGACCATTGTTATGTTTGGAGGAAAAAGGGGGATGCTTGCAAGCCGAAGAACACCATCCCAACCATGAAGTACGGGGATAGCAGCATCATGTTGTGGGCGTGCTTTGCTGCAGAAGGGACTGGTGCACTTCACAAAATAAATGGAATTATGAGGTAGGAAAATTATGGGGATATGTTTCTTCAATATCTCAAGACATCAGTCAGGAAGTTAAAGCTTGGTCGCAAATGGACAATAACCCCAAGCATACTTCCAAATCGTTAGCAAAATGACTTAAGGACAACAAAGTAAAGGTATTAGAGTTGCCATCACAAGGTCCTGACCTCAATCATATAGAACATTTGTGGGCAGAACTGAAAAAGCGTGTGTGAGCAAGGAGGCCTTACAAACCTGACTCAGTTACATCAGCTCTGTCAGGAGGAATGGGCCAAAATTCACCCAACTTACTGTGGGAAGCTTGTAGAAGGCTACCCGAAATGTCTGACCCAAGTTAAACAATTTAATGGCAATGCTACCAAATACTAATTGAGTGTATGTAAACTTCTGACTTGAACTCTATATAACTCAGCAGACATGAGGAGGCCCATGTGGAACATATGACTCAAGCACTCCAATGTTCAGACCAACAGATACAGTAGAATTATCTCCTTGTTGATATTCTGACACGTATGTAATGATGAATGTAATCATGACCAACTAGGTGTACAGTATGCTACATGCTTGAGGAAGCATGGGTATATATTTTGAGGCAAAGTGTTTTTTGAGGCAAAGTTCTAGAAAAATTGTGAAAGTACTATAACATAAGCAAGTATGTGCTTGTTCCCTAATTTTGTAAGTATATTTTTATACAAAACATCTTATACACATTGCTTATATAAAAGACTAGGAACTGCTCTTTCCATGACATAGACTGACCAGGTGAAAGCTATAATCCCTTATTGATGTCACCTGTTAAATCCACCTCAATCAGTGTAGATGAAGGAGAGGAGACAGGTTAAAGAAGGATGTTCAAGCCTTGAGACCATTGATACGGATTGTGTGTGTGCCATTCAGAGGGTGAATGGGCAAAACAAAAGATTGAAGTGCCTTTAAATGGGGAATGGTAGTACTACAATGCTGCTGGGTTTTTCACACTCAACAGTTTCCAGTGTGTATTAAGAATGGTCCACCAGCCAAAGGACATCCAGCCTACGTCACACAACTGTGGGAAGCATTGGAGTCAACATGGGCCACCATCCCTGTTGAACGCTTTCGACACCTTGTAGAGTCCACGACCTGATGAATTGAGGCTGTTCTGAGGGCAACTCAATATTAGATAGGTGTTCTTAATATTTTGTAGATAAAATCCTTCTTTATATCCCAAAAGGTCAGTTTAGTTGGCGCCATCGATTTGAGTAAAACTTGTAGAGAAAGGAATCCGAAAATCTACCTCTAAACTTTATTTCAACAAGTCAAAATACATTTCTATTTACTCCTCAGAGTAAACCCTAAAATGTAATCTAACTATAATATATTTTTTGGAAAGAAGTATGTTCAATAATTTTAGCAGGTGCGTAATGGCTTCACGGCAGGCAAAAACACTCTATCTTCTGTATACCACCCCTACCTTGTCACAACACAACTGATTGGCTCAAATCTATTAAGAAGGAAAAACATTCCACAAATGAACTTTTAATTAACCTGTTAATTCATTAAGCTTGTTGAGAGAATGCAAAGAGTGTGCAAAGCTATGATCAAGGCAAGGGGTGGCTAATTTGAAGAATCTATTTTATACAATATATATAAAAAAGTATTATAAATATAAAAAATGTAACACTTTTTTGGTTAATACATGATTCCAAATGTGTTATTTCATAGTTTTGATGTCTTCACTATTATTCAATGTACAATGTAGAAAATATAGTTTTTTTTTAAAATAAAACAATCCTTGAATGACTCGGTGTGTCCAAACTTTTGACTGGTGCTGTGTAGATATACATTTAGACTGTACATGAAAAAAATCATAATCCCAAGCTGTTTTGAAGATTTCAAAGATTGAAATTGAGATACAGCTTTGAAAGGTCATACATAACAGCAAGTCATTATATAAAGTTCAAGACTTGTCTACACAACACACTGTGGCTGGATAACATTTAAATCAATTGAGCTATAATGATCAACCTTTATACAATTGTGCCTATGATGAATTTGTTAATGTTTATATGCAAATTGACTGTAAGCTGTGACTGGAGAGGTGACTTCTGTGAATGTTCTGCTTATGTTTTGTACTGTATGTTGTAGAGGTAACAGGCAATTCTTAACACTTCATCTGAATATTGTTTTTCTGACCTGGTGTGTTTTGAAGATCTATCTGAACGTGTCTGGATGTGTGTTTTTTATATGTAGACCTGGATCCATTTTAAAACCCAAAAGAAGCTTTCATACAAGGAAATTCAAAATAAAAAAGTATGACAGTATTTGGCAGGTCGGTTATCAAAGTAAACTTGGAGAGAGAGACGGCAAATAACTACCCTGGTCAAATCAATATTCTTGATTGGTGGTGGTCCTTGTCTAGACATTCCCATATGAATGGGTATTTTCACAACATGGACGAAAGCAATAAAATGTGTTATGAGGAATATCAATATGAGGATAATATACCTATCAGAGCATTAGCTGCAGTGATGATTGACTGAAAATTATGATATTGCATCATGCATCATGTGCTTAACTTTCCACAGCTAATAATTCAGTTATTGACCTGCTACAGTATGTTTGTTAGATTGTTACTGAATATGTCATGAAATGTCATAGTTAATTACTGTATGCACAACATGATACTGTTGTAACTTGACAGATATCAGCGACATTGATACGTGTAGTATGTTAATGATGTATTTTGGGAAGAGTGCTAGTTTTCGCAAAGTGTGCATGTTGTCTCTTTCCCAGCAGCACTTATTGTACCTAGACAACATGTGTCTTTATGGTTTTATCGCCATGGGCTAGATATTTGTTATTTTATATTTAATTGGTTGAGTTATGTAAAGGGAACACAAAAATAGACACAATCCTTTGATTATTATCAAGTGAAATTAAATTAAAACAATATATCGTCATATGAAAAATAATATATTAGCTTTGTCTGTTTTTGTGGCAGTGCTGTTTTTGTGGCAGTGCTAATTCAGTTCTAATAGTTATTTTTTCTGGTTTCAATGTTTTGCATAATACAGATCCCTCAATTGACCCTCAGCAGGAATTCATGACAACTGAACACCATGGTTTCGGATGTGTTTAGGAATTGAAGGCTAAACTCAATAAAAAATGATTGTCCAAAAGACACAAGTAGGTTTCCAAGCAGGGTAGCAATCTGGGATAGCTTTCGCTAGTTTTTTAATACTTTAATGTGCATTTGTGGGAGAGAAAAATACTTAAATATCATATAGTGTGTTCCGCACATGTCTATAAAGAAATCTACAATATCAGTTCCATATTAGTCACAAGGCAGTAGGTTGACTGTATTACCACTTGCCACTTGAGTCATGACAATGTAACCATGCAAACACAGTCTAAAAGCAACTCACACATCATTCTGCCACCCCTGTGCACACTGTCAGCTCCTATTCTCAATAAAGTGTGGGTTGACCATAAACGAGAAAGCCCCCATAAAAGAGAAAGCCAGAACACATTTCTCTCTTCCTACTTTAATTTCACTGAGGTTGCAAGGATCAATATCTGCTGATGCTTTAAAAGTAAACATCCTCTTTAGGGGTCTCTGTTGTGTGGCAATGCATGGTTCCACTTGTCCAATAAGTCTTTTCTCAAGAGCTCACTGATATTCAAAAGACATATGTGATTCTGCTGAAGGTGCTTCCCACTGGGCACAGACGTCATACAACGTCTATTTCACGTTGGCTCAACGTAATTTTATTGAAATGACGTCAGAACATCGTTGATTCATCCAGTGGGTTTAGGCTGCTGGCAGCAACACTGAGAGGTTTGTGCCCATGAAGTGATTCATTTTTTAATATGCAGATTTCTTCCTCTCCTTTCGAGGACCATCTTTCCAGCTGGGTAACCAAACACTATTTTTTTTACCATGCTGTCAGTACAGCCAGACACAAGGCTTCTAATTGGCTAAACCAGGGTTACTTTAGTTCACATGTACATGAAGGTTGAAATAATTAAGTGGAATGTACATTAAAGAATTCAGCCAACAGTGACTCTTAAATGATTGACAGGTTGTTTCTGTGAAGTTTGCACATGAAAGCCACACAAGTGTTAGATGCAAGGCAAATCAACATAGGCTCAACAGCAAAGGCTGTAGTGAAACAGTTTTCTAATACATGGTTTTAACACGGTATTACAAATATGCAACTCCAGACTGCATTTAAGGAAGGATTGCAAAGTTCATGCATTTCCAACATTTTCTCAACTCTCTCCATCACACTTCAGGTGTTTGTCCGGGCGGGGGGGGGTGTAAAACCTATCTGCTTAGGGCAGTCAAAACAATGCCACAAATGACCCATAACTGCTAGTCCAGTCATGCCATGTGATTTGTTCGGACAAGGCAAATGATTCATGGGGCAAAACAGACGCTAAGGTTACCAACAAACCTCTGAGCTGATGTGGAATAATGAACAGCCTCCTGGGCAACAAGGTCTGTGGGAAATTGACTTATATCCCCTTCCGACTTAATGCATCTTCATTTAACAGCTTGCAGTCACATTTACATCTGTCATCCCCCATTAAATAGGGATTGATAGTTTGTGCCTGGATGGAGCCTCCGTAGGGCCACATAGTGTATGGGGACCACAATGAATTCAACCAAAGTACTGCCTCATAAAAGAGCTGTCCCATTCTGTATTTTATGTCATATTTGGCTGAATGACCACTGGTTACATACTTTTTAAATGTTTTTATAAATGCCACTCGTTGACTTACCAACATCTAAATAAAATAAAATAAAATTGTATTGGTCACATACACATGGTTAGCTGATATTAATGCGAGTGTAGCGAAATGCTTGTGCTTCTAGTTCCGACAGTGCGGTAATATCTAACAAGTAACCTAACAATTCCCCAACAACTACCTAATACACACAAATCTAAAATGGGGTGAATGCGAATATGTACATATAAATATATGGATGAGCGATGGCCGAGCGGCTTAGGCAAGGTGCAATAGATGGTATAAAATACAGTATATACATATGAAATGAGTAATGTAAGATGTGTAAACATTATTTAAAGTGGCATTGTTTAAAGTGACTAGTGATCCATTTATTAATGTGGCCAGTGATTGGGTCTCAATGTAGGCAGCAGCCTCTCAGAGTTAGTGATTGCTGTTTGCAGTCTGATGGCCTTGAGATATAAGCTGTTTTCAGTGACTCGGTCCCAGCTTTGATGCACCTGTACTGACCTCGCCTTCTGAATGGTAGCGATGTGAACAGGCAGTGGCTCGGGTGGTTGTTGTCCTTCATGATCCTCTCGGCCTTCCTGTGACCACCCTCTGGAGAGCCTTGCGGTTGAGGGCGATGCAGTTGCCATACCAGGCTGTGATATAGCCTGTCAGGATGCTCTCGATTGTGCATCTGTAAAAGTTTGTCAGGGTTTTGGGTGACAAGCCAAATTTCTTCAGCCTCCTGAAGTTGAAGAGGAGCTGTTGCGCCTTCTTCACCACACTGTCTGTGTGGGTGGACCATTTCAGTTAGTCTGTATTTGTATTTATTATGGATCCCCATTAGCTGCTGTCAAAGCAGCAGCTACTCTTCCTAGGGTCCAGCATTGATTGACATGCATATTATTAATATTAGCAGATTGACATGCATATTTTTAATATTAGCTCTCTGTGAACATTCAAGGGCCAGCCGTGCAAGCCCTGTTCTGAGCCAATTGTAAGTTTGCAAGTCCTTTTTTTGTGGCACCTGACCACATGACTGAACAGTAGTGAACAGGGCCTGTAGGATCTGCCTTGTTAATAGTGTTGTTAAGAAGGCAGAGCATCACTTTATTATAGACAGACTTCTCCCCATCTTAGCTACTACTACATCAATATGTTTTGACTATGACAGTCTACAATCTAGTGTTACTCCAAGCAGTTTAGTCATCTCAACTTGCTCAATTTCCAAATTATTTATTTCAAGATTTAGTTGAGGTTTAGGGTTTAGAGAGTGTTTTGTTCCAAGTACAATGCTTTTAGTTTTAGAAATATTTTGGGCTTATTTCTTATTCCTTGCCACCCACTCTGAAACTAACTGCAGCTCTTTGTTGAGTGTTGCAGTCATTTCAGTTTCTGTAGTAGCTGACGTGTAGTGTTGAGTCATCCGCATACATAGAAACTATGGCTTCACTCAAAGTTAGTGGCATGTCGTTAGTAAAAACTGAAAAAAGCAAGGGGCCTAAACAGCTACCCTGGGGAATTCCTGATTCTTTATTTGATAGGCTTCCATTAAATAACACCCTCTGTGTTCTGTTAGACAAGTAACTCTTTATCCACATTATAGCAGCAGGTGTAAAGCCATAACACATATGTTTTTCCAGCAGCAGACTATGATCGATAATGTCAAAAACTGCACTGAAGTCTAAGACAGCCCACACAATAATTTGATCATCAATTTCTTTCAGCCAATCATCAGTCATTTGTGTAAGTGCTGTCCTTGTTGAGTGTCCTATAAGCATGCTGAAATTCTGTTTTCAATTTGTTTACTGTAAAATAGCATTGTATCTTGTCAAACACCATTTTTTCCTGAAGTTTACTAAGGGTTGGTAACAGGATGATTGGGTGGCTATTTGAGCCAGTAAAGGGGGCTTTAATATTTTTGGGTAACGGAATGACTTTAGCTTCCCTCCAGACCTGAGGGCACACGCTCTCTAGTAGGCTTAAATTGAAGATGTGGCAAATAGGAGTGGCAATATCGTCTGATATTATCCTCAGTAATTTTCCATCTAGATTGTCAGACCCTGGTGGCTTGTCATTGTTGATAGACAACAATACTTTTTTCACCTCTTCCACACTGACTTTACAGAATTCAAAAGTACAAGTCTTGTCTTTCATAATTTGGTCCGATATACTTGGATGTGTAGTGTCTGCGTTTGTTTCTGGCATGTCATCCCTATGTTTGCTTTTCTTGCCAATGAAAAAGTAATTAAAGTAGTCTGCAATATCAGTGGGCTTTGTGATGAATGAGCCATCTGAACCAATAAATGAAAAAGCTGAGTTGGCTTTTTGCCATAGCTTTTGCCTCATCCCTCTCAACCACACCATTTTTAAATTCCTCATCAATCCAAGGGGATTTCACAGTTTTTACAGTCATTTTCTTAATGGGTGCTTGCTTATTAGTAACTGGAATAAGTAGTTTCAAAATGCAGTGCAGCGTTGGTTGCTCCTCATAAATGTGTCATTACACACCACAGACCAGCAGCGTGCAGACCAGCAGCGTCTGGTTGCTCCTCATTACACACCACAGACCAGCAAATATTCTTTACATCATCAACATATGTATCACTACAAAACGTATTGTATGACCTCTTATACTGTACACTATATTAGGCCCAGCCTTTGGAACTTTGGTTTTCCTAGATATGGCTATTATATTGTGATCACTACATCCTATGGATTTGGATACTGCTTTAAAGCAAATATGTGATTAATACATGTTGATGATTTTATTCCTGTGCTGTTTGTAACTACGCTGGTAGGTTGACTGACAACTTCATCCAGGTTGCAGGCACTGGTTACACTTTGAAGTTTTTTCCTGAGTGGGCAGCTTGATGATAGACAGTCAATATATAATCACCCAGAAAATATACTTTTCTGTTGATATCACATACATTATCAAGCATTTCACACATATTTTCCAGATACTGACTGTTAGCACTTGGTGGTCTATAGCAGCTTCCCACAAGAATGGGCTTTAGGTGAGGCAGATGATCCTGTAGCGATATTACTTCAACATTATTTAACATTAGGTCTTCTCTAAGCTTTACAGTAATGTGATTCTGAATATAGACCACAACACCACCTCCGTTTGGCATTTCTGTCTTTTTGGTAGATGTTATAACCATGTATTGCTACCACGGTATCATCAAAGGAATTATCTAAGTGAGTTTCTGAGATAGTCAGAATATGAATGTTATCTGTTACAAGCAAGTTATTGACTTCATGAATCTTGTTTCTTAGGCTATATATGTTAATATGGACTATTTTTAGCACTTTTCTGTGTAGCTTGATTGTTTTTAATGCTTTACTGGGAATCTTATCAGATTCAGACTTACTCATGTTATTTACATTGGAGCTGATAGTGCTGGGTGAGCTGCATAAAGTGGTCTTCCTACTATTGCACACCGCCTCAGTGCTAACAGTGTAAATCTGGTTTACAGGCTCATGATTACTGTTTACAATAGCTGTAGGATAAACAGATGTATTCCGTGCAATTAGGGGTACATAAATTAAATTACTTACATTGTGTTTACCAATGCCCCTAAGATCATATACATTTGATGCAGCATTATGTCGACTCATTGTCACAATGGTAGGGATTAACTGAGCTGGTCTTGGATTATTTACTTGTCGTTGTTTCAACGCAGCCTTGATGTGATGTGTATGCCGAGGAACTTAAAACTTTCCACCTTCTTCACTGCTGTCCTTTCAATGTGGATAGGGGGGTGCTGTCTGCTGTTTCCTGAATTCCATGATCATCTCCTTTGTTTTTTTTATGTTCAGTGAGAGGTTGATTTCCTGACACCACACTCCGAGTGCCCTCACCTCCTCCCTGTAGGCTGTCTCGTCGTTGTTGGTAATCAAGCCCACTACTGTTGTGTTGTCTGCAAACTGGATGATTGAGTTGGAGGCGTCCATCGCCACGCAGACATGGGTGAACAGGGAGTACAGGAGGGGGCTGAGCATGTACTCTTGTCGGGCCACAGTGTTGAGGGTCAGCGAAGTGGAGATGTTGTTTCCTACCTTCACCACCTGGGGCGAAATTCCAGGACCCAATTGCACAGGGCGGGGTTGAGACCCAGTGCCTCCAGTTTGATGATGAGCTTGGAGGGTACTATGGTGTTGAATGCTGAGCTATTGTCAATGAACAGCATTCTTACATAGGTATTCCTCTTGTGCAGATGGGATAGGGCAGTGTGCAGTGTGATGACGATTGCATCGTCTGTGGACCTGTTGGGGACTGAAGTGGGTCTTGGATGGCCGGTAAGGTGGAAGTGATATGATCCTTGACTAGTCTCTCAAAGCACTTCATGATGACAGAAGTGAGTGCTACGAGGCAGTACTCATTTAGTTCAGTTATCTTTGCCTTTTTGGGTACAGGAACAATGGTGGCCATCTTGAAGCATGTGGGGACATCCGACTGGAATAGGGTAGGTTTTAATAGTCACAGTGGGTACAACATCTCTAATGCACTTCCTTATAAACTCTCTCATCGAGTCAGCGATCAATGTTGTTCCCTAAAGGCTGACCAAAACATATCCCAGTCCGCGTGATCAAAACAATCTTGATATACTCGGGAGCTGTGGGCGATGTGCACATCTATGGAGCCTGACTAGGAAGCCGCTCCGTCGGCCCCTTCTGCGTCGCCATTGTTTTGGGTCGGCTTCTGGGATTAGATCCATTGTCCTGGGTGGTGGTCCAAACACAGGATCTGCTTCGGGAACGTTGTATATTCCTGGTCGTAATGTTGGTAAGTTAACGTCGCTCTTATATCCAAAAGTTCTTCCCGGCTGTATGTAATAAGACTTAAGATTTCCTGGGGTAACGATGTAAGAAGTAAAACATAAAAAAACGAAATACTGTATAGTTTCCTAAGGACTCAAAGCGAGTCAACCATCTCTGTCGGCGCCATCTTGATTATACACATTGATAGTGAGTGTGAGGGACTGCAAGGTAGCTTCTTATCACATCTCCAAAAGTGAGCAGTTCTGGAGTGGCCCTCTTCTGTAAACCAAAACAAACTGCAGGGGATGTTACATTTAGCTGGCTAGTGATGCAATCCGTTCGGGCAGTCAGCGAAGGGAAGCAAATCCAGTCTGTTGACAGTGCAATTTCCGTCATTTCAGAGGTCGTTAAAAAGTGTACATTTGTTGTGGAAGCCGATAGATCTTAATGGATGCCCATCATTTTCACATTATATGTAATCGTTTAAATCTAGGCCTACTTGAAAACCAACTTGTGTTCCTCATTGAGCGCCCTGTAATGAGGAAGTGCATGTACTGTATATTGGAATTAAAGAGAGTTTATTCTTCACCTTTGAAAACAAACAGATCTTCACGTGAATAATGGCTTCAATGAATGACTTGGTCTTGTCTCGTCATTAAGAGGATGAAACTGACAAATAATTATGAAAAAATAAATCAATGAGGTTCATTATGCAATCACTATGCTGTCAGCACACATGAATTAATCAACATTTTTTTATCTAAAAAAAATATGCTATATGGAGACAGAGAAAGCATGATGACAGAGAAGGAAGTGTCAGGGTGAGACATAAAACAAAGTCTCAAAAAGTGCATGCAAAGTGAACAACACTGCATAATAAATGTCCCTCAGCTGTGACACAATTTAAAGACACAAACATTTATTTAGACAGAAAGGCTTCCATTGATTTCTGCATTAAAGGAAAAATCCACATTAAAACTCTATTTTCATATTTTTTATAAAATAAATTTTTTATTTGTCACATGCCCCGAACACAACAGTTGTAGGCTTTACAGTGAAATGCTTACTTACGAGCCCTTTCCCAACAATGCAGGGTTAAAAAGTAAGAACATGTAAGGGGAAATAGTAACACAATAAAATAACATTAACGAGACTACCGAGTCAATGTGCAGGGGTACGAGGTAATTGAGGTAATTGAGGTTGTCAGTTTTTCAGGACCCTGTCTTTCAAAGATAATTCGTCAAAATCCAAATAACTTCACAGATCTTCATTGTAAAGGGTTTAAGCACTGTTTCCCATGCTTGTTCAATGACCCATAAACAATTAATGAACACGCACCTGTGGGACGGTCGTTAAGACACTAACAGCTTACAGACTTTAGGCAATTAAGGTCACAGTTATGAAAACACTAAAGAGGACTTTCTACTGACTCCCAGGGTCCCTGCTCATCTGCGTGAGTGTGCTTTGGGCATGCTGCAAGGAGGCATGAGGACTGCAGATGTGGCCAGGGCAATAAATTGCAATGTCTGTACTGTGAGACGCCTAAGACAGCGCTACAGGGAGACAGGACGGACAGCTGATCATCCTTGCAGTGGCAGACCACGTGTAACAACACCTGCACAGGATCGGTAGATCTGAACATCACACATGCGGGACAGGTACAGGATGAAAACAACAACTGCCTGAGTTACACTAGGAATGCACAATCCCTCCATCAGTGCTCAGACTGTCCACAATAGGCTGAGAGAGGCTGGACTGAGGGCTTGTAGGCCTGTTGTAAGGAAGGTCCTCACCAGACATCACCGGCAACAACGTCGCCTATGGGCACAAACCCACCGTCTCTGGACCAGACAGGACTGGCAAAAAGTGCTCTTCCCTGATGAGTCGCGGTTTTGTCTCACCGGGGGTGATGGTCGGATTTGCGTTTATCGTCAAAGGAATGAGCATTACACCGAGGCCTGTACTCTGGAGCGGGATCCATTTTGAGGTGGAGGGTTTGTCATTGTCTGAAGCGGTGTGTCACAGCATCATCGGACTGAGCTTGTTGTCATTGCAGGCAATCTCAATGCTGTGCGTTACAGGGAAGACATCCTCCTCCCTCATGTGGTACCCTTCCTGCAGGCTCATCCTGACATGACCCTCCAGCATGACAATGCCACCAGCCATACTGCTCGTTCTGTGCGTGAATTCCTGCAAGACAGGAATGTCCGTGTTCTGCCATGGCCAGCGAAGAGCCCGGATCTCAATCCCATTGAGCACGTCTGGGACCTGTTGGATCGAAGGGTGAGGGCTAGGGCCATTCCCCCCAGAAATGTCTGGGAACTTGCAGGTGCCTTGGTGGAAGAGTGGGGTAACATTTCACAGCAAGAACTCGCAAATCTGGTGCAGTCCATGAGGAGGAGATGCACTGCAGTACTTATTGCAGCTGGTGGCCACACCAGATACTGACTGTTAGTTTTGATTTTGACCCCTCCTTTGTTCACGGACACATTATTCAATTTCTGTTAGTCACATGTCTGTGAAACTTGTTCAGTTTATGTCTCAGTTGTTGAATCTTGTTCTGGTCATACAAATATTTACACGTTAAGTTTGCTGAATAAACATAGTTGACAGTGAGGGGTCGTTTCTTTTTTTGCTGAGTTTATGTACATGTAGGTAGGGGAAAAAATTACTTGGCAATCAGGATAGATAATAAATGGAGTAGCAGCATATGTGAAGAGTGTGAAAGTGTGTGTGTGAGTGTCATCAATATAGGTGTGTGTGTTTTGTGTGTGAGCGTGTGAGCTGTACCGTGCATTCGTAAAGTATTCAGACCCCTTCAGACCCCTTCACTTTTTCAAAATGTTGTTACGTTACAGCATTATTCTAAAATTTATCAAATACCCCATAATGATAAAGCAAAAGCTGGTTTTAAGACATTTTGGAAAAAGTTTGGAAAGGCACACACCTGTTTATATAACGTCCCACTGTTGACATTGCATGTCATAACAAAAACCAATCCATGAGGTTTAAGGAATTGTCCATAAAGCTCCAAGACAGGATTGTGTCGAGGCACAGATCTGGGGAAGGGTACTAAAAAATGTCTGCAGCATTGAAGGTCCGCAAGAACACAGTGGTCCGCAAGAACATCATTCTTAAATGGAAGAAATTTGGAACCACCAAGACTCTTCATAGAGCTGGCTGCCGGGCTAAACTGAGCAATCGGGGGTCAGGGAGTCGACGAAGAAGCCAACTGTCACTCTGACAGAGCTCTACACTATGTCTGTGGTGATGGGAGAACCTTCCAGAAGGACAACCATCTCTGCAGCACTCCACCAATCAGGCCTTTATGGTAGAGTGGGCAGAAGGAAGCCACTACTCGGTAAATGGCACATGACAGCCCGCTTGGAATTTTCAAGATTCCCTGGTCTGATGAAACCAAGATTGAACTCTTTGACCTGAATGCCAAGCGTCACGTCTGGAGGAAACCTGGCACCATCCCTACGGTGAAGCATGGTGGTGGCAGCATCATGTTGTGGCAATGTTTTTCAGTGGCAGGGACTAGGAAACTAGTCAGGATCATCGAGGGAAAGATGAACGGAGCAAAGTACAGAGAGATCCTTGATGAAAACCTGCTTCAGAGCGCTCAGGACATCAGACTGGAGCAATTGTTCACCTTCCAACAGGACAACGACCCTAAGCACACAGCCAAAACAAGACAGGAGTGGCTTCGGGACAGGTCTCTGAAAGTCCTTGAGTGACCCAGCCAGAGCCCAGACTTGAACCCGAACAAACATCTATGGAGAGATCTAAAAATAGCAGTGCAGCGACACTCCCCCTCCAATCTGATAGAGCTTGAGAGGATCTGCAGAGAAGACTGGGAGAAACTCCCGAAAACAGGTGTACCAAGCTTGTAGCGTCATATCCAAAAAGACTCGAGACTGTAATCGCTGCCAAAGTTGCTTCAACAATGTACTGAGGAAAGGGTCTGAATACTTGTGAAAATGTGATATTTACATTTTTTTGTTGTAATACATTTGCAACATTTTTGAAAAAACTGGTTTTGCTTTGTCAGTATGGTGTGTAGATTGATGAGGAAAAATAATACGGCTGTAACATAACAAAATGTAGAAAAAGTCAAGTGGCGTGAATACTTTTTGAATGGACTGTCGTGTGTGTGTGTGTGTGTGTGTGTGTGTGTGTGTGTGTGTGTGTGTGTGTGTGTGTGTGTGTGTGTGTGTGTGTGTGTGTGTGTGTGTGTGTGTGTGTGTGTGTGTGTGTGTGTGTGTGTGTTGGAGTGTCAGTGTATTATGTGTGGGTAGTGTCCAGTGAGTGTCCATAGAGCCGGTGCAGGAGTGTCAGTGTATTATGTGTGGGTAGTGTCCAGTGAGTGTCCATAGAGCCGGTGCAGGAGTGTCAGTGTATTATGTGTGGGTAGTGTCCAGTGAGTGTCCATAGAGCCGGTGCAGGAGTGTCAGTGTATTATGTGTGGGTAGTGTCCAGTGAGTGTCCATAGAGCCGGTGCAGGAGTGTCAGTGTATTATGTGTGGGTAGTGTCCAGTGAGTGTCCATAGAGCCGGTGCAGGAGTGTCAGTGTATTATGTGTGGGTAGTGTCCAGTGAGTGTCCATAGAGCCGGTGCAGGAGAGTCAGTGTATTATGTGTGAGTGTGTGGGTAGTGTCCAGTGAGTGTCCATAGAGCCGGTGCAGGAGAGTCAGTGTAGTATGTGTGAGTGTGTGGGTAGTGTCCAGTGAGTGTCCATAGAGCCGGTGCAGGAGAGTCAGTGTAGTATGTGTGAGTGTGTGGGTAGAGTCCAGTGAGTGTCCATAGAGCCGGTGCAGGAGTGTCAGTGTATTATGTGTGGGTAGTGTCCAGTGAGTGTCCATAGAGCCGGTGCAGGAGTGTCAGTGTATTATGTGTGGGTAGTGTCCAGTGAGTGTCCATAGAGCCGGTGCAGGAGAGTCAGTGTATTATGTGTGAGTAGTGTCCAGTGAGTGTCCATAGAGCCGGTGCAGGAGAGTCAGTGTATTATGTGTGGGTAGTGTCCAGTGAGTGTCCATAGAGCCGGTGCAGGAGTGTCAGTGTATTATGTGTGAGTAGTGTCCAGTGAGTGTCCATAGAGCCGGTGCAGGAGAGTCAGTGTAGTATGTGTGAGTGTGTGGGTAGTGTCCAGTGAGTGTCCATAGAGCCGGTGCAGGAGAGTCAGTGTAGTATGTGTGAGTGTGTGGGTAGAGTCCAGTGAGTGTCCATAGAGCCAGTGACAATTAGCTTTTTTAAAGTTTTGTATCTCAACTTGATTGCTGAGATGCAAAACATTTTGGGATAGTATCAACAGTGGACTAATGAAAAGAAAAAACAAAATATCGTTTTGAGTGGATTTTACCTTTAAAGGTGAAATATCAGTTTCTGTATATTTGGCATGGGGAGGAAAGGAAAGTGAGTCATTCCTTCAGGAAATCTACATTTTATTTGGAAGATGTGCCATGGGCCTTAATAATAAACACCATACATACTGTAACATGTTGTTTTCCACCAAAGGCTGTTGCTCATGATTTAATAATACTAATAATTTATGTAATTTCTATAGTGCTTTTCATGGCAATGTCAAAGTACTTAATACATCATTATTGTTGGCTAGGTCAACCAATAGGGGCCAAGTCTTTGAGTGCATGCATCCTCCAAATATGGAAAAGGACAGTTTATGGCTTGATCAGAGTAAGGTGGTCAGATAGATGGGTTGATGAAGAGTCTGGTGGCGATCTTGTAGAGGGCTATTCTGGGAACCAGCCAAGCAATGGGTGTAATTTTCTGTCTGTAGGCCTTCTTATTCTAATTTACATTTTCTCATTGTAATATAATTTGGCCTATATTTTTTGTCTGCTTCTCAAGAATGTTGCTAATAGAATTCAAGCTATGAGATAACTATTTAATCTAAAAATCTGGAGCGTCTCAAAATCTTCACATTGTCTGTCAACTACTGCATCTTCGCTCATGTAGCCATTACAATCGTGTGTTTGTAGTAATCCCTTGATTCATCAAGAAGGCTGGGAGCCTCGTTTTGACAGTGCTAAAAAGAGACTATATTACTCCCAATACCAGTTACAGCATTTATTTCAAAAACCCAAATGGTGAGGCATCCATCCGAAGGCAGGAATAATTTATGAGGGTTTTGATTACAACCGTGCTGATACATAGTGCATGCGATGTAGCCGGAAAACTGCTGCATTTCAAACTCTTTTTAAAATGTCTTCTAGATCTTAACCAATCCTGGTCATTTTACACATTTTAGGGGATGTAGGTTATGCTAATTGTGCAGCCTTACAGTCTTCTCTTCATTACTCATGTGTTTATATTAACATTAGTGTATGTACGGTACCTATTCTTGTTTTGTCTAAGGCAGGACAGTACTGTGACAGAGATGGTCTGATCCACTGGTTTAGCAGTGTGCCACAGATAGTCCCACTGGTTTAGCAGTGTAGCAGAGACGGTCTGATCCACTGGTTTAGCAGTGTGCCACAGATAGTCCCAGTGGTTTATCAGTGTGCCACAGATAGTCCCACTGGTTTAGCAGTGTGCCACAGATAGTCCCACTGGTTTAGCAGTGTGCCACAGATAGTCCCACTGGTTTAGCAGTGTAGCAGAGACGGTCTGATCCACTGGTTTAGCAGTGTGGCAGAGACGGTCTGATCCACTGGTTTAGCAGTGTGCCACAGATAGTCCCACTGGTTTAGCAGTGTGCCACAGATAGTCCCACTGGTTTAGCAGTGTGGCAGAGACGGTCTGATCCACTGGTTTAGCAGTGTGGCAGAGACGGTCTGATCCACTGGTTTAGCAGTGTGCCACAGATAGTCCCACTGGTTTAGCAGTGTGCTACAGATAGTCCCACTGTTTTAGCAGTGTGGCAGAGATGGTCTGATCCACTGGTTTAGCAGTGTGCCACAGATAGTCCCACTGGTTTAGCAGTGTGCCACAGATAGTCCCACTGGTTTAGCAGTGTGCCACAGATAGTCCCACTGGTTTAGCAGTGTGCCACAGATTGTCCCACTGTTTTAGCAGTGTGGCAGATCTGGTTTAGCTGATCCACTGGTTTAGCAGTGTGCCACAGATAGTCCCACTGTTTTAGCAGTGTGGCAGAGATGGTCTGATCCACTGGTTTAGCAGTGTGCCACAGATAGTCCCACTGGTTTAGCAGTGTGCTGCAGATAGTCCCACTGTTTTAGCAGTGTGGCAGAGATGGTCTGATCCACTGGTTTAGCAGTGTGCCACAGATAGTCCCACTGGTTTAGCAGTGTGCCACAGATAGTCCCACTGGTTTAGCAGTGTGCCACAGATAGTCCCACTGGTTTAGCAGTGTGCCACAGATAGTCCCACTGGTTTAGCAGTGTGGCAGAGACGGTCTGATCCACTGGTTTAGCAGTGTGGCAGAGACGGTCTGATCCACTGGTTTAGCAGTGTGCCACAGATAGTCCCACTGGTTTAGCAGTGTGCTACAGATAGTCCCACTGTTTCAGCAGTGTGGCAGAGATGGTCTGATCCACTGGTTTAGCAGTGTGCCACAGATAGTCCCACTGGTTTAGCAGTGTGCCACAGATAGTCCCACTGGTTTAGCAGTGTGCCACAGATAGTCCCACGGGTTTAGCAGTGTGCTACAGATAGTCCCACTGGTTTAGCAGTGTGCCACAGATAGTCCCACTGGTTTAGCAGTGTGCCACAGATAGTCCCACTGGTTTAGCAGTGTGCCACAGATAGTCCCACTGGTTTAGCAGTGTAGCAGAGAAGGTCTGATTCATAAGGGAAAGGAGGCGAGGGGAGGACTCAGCCACCATACTGAACCTGGGGGCTTGTATCAGGCTTTCAGTACCCCATGCATTTTATTTCCAGTTAGGAACTGCAATTAGACATTTAGCTCATTCAAGCTTTAATCAGCACAGAAGTAGTTATTTCATAGGTCCACAGAACAGAGTACTAAGGAGGCAGCATTTGCATTTGGGGCATGCAGTTATTTATTTATATCGAATTACATGTATTTGAATTAAACCGGAATATCCATGACTTAGGTGCCTTAGATGAAATGAGGGAACAAATAAAGCGTCTAGTAAACTTGAAGCACTGTCCATCTGACTTTGAGATAATACTGATATATATATATATAGTATTCTGTAATATATATAATTTGATGATGTTCTATTTCTGTCATAAAGTATCAAAATTCTATCCAGAATTCCATCAGAAGTGTAGATTAAAGCCATTCTCAGTGGTAGGGTAAAATAACATTTGCCTCTTATTTTGTGTGGCAGACTGGTCCCAAGGCTGATATGTGTTGTTTAGGAGTTGACAGGATGTAACAATGCTCTTTGACAGGATGTAACAATGCTCTTTGACAGGATGTAACAATGCTCTTTGACAGGATGTAACAATGCTCTTTGACAGGATGTAACAATGCTCTTTGACAGGATGTAACAATGCTCTTTGCTGTAACTTTGACAGGATGTAACAATGCTCTTTGACAGGATGTAACAATGCTCTTTGACAGGATGTAACAATGCAATGCTCTTTGACAGGATGTAACAATGCTCTTTGACAGGATGTAACCATGCTCTTTGACAGGATGTAACAATGCTCTTTGACAGGATGTAACAATGCTCTTTGACAGGATGTAACAATGCTCTTTGACAGGATGTAACAATGCTCTTTGACAGGATGTAACAATGCTCTTTGACAGGATGTAACAATGCTCTTTGACAGGATGTAACAATGCTCTTTGACAGGATGTAACAATGCTCTTTGACAGGATGTAACAATGCTCTTTGACAGGATGTAACAATGCTCTTTGACAGGATGTAACAATGCTCTTTGACAGGATGTAACAATGCTATGTAACAATGCTAAAAACAATGCTCTTTGAAGGAAAAATGCTGCATGATCCCTGGAAGTTGAGGTTTTGGAACGTATCTTAAAAAACAAGAAAACTGCTACTTGCACAATGTACAATAAAATATTAATACAGTCCCTTATTTCTGGTATCTGTTGGGTTGTGCCGAAGTAGAGATGTTATATTCTAAAAGACAGGCAATGTTTTGTTTTAAGATCGATGAAGTTTTCATTTTACCCTAGTGACTTTTTATTTATGTGTGAGAACATTGATGCATTCCATTCAATTTGAATTCTTTCAACTAACAAAATACATGAATGAATGATGCATGTTTAAATACTCCAGCAATGAATTTCTAGGTACAAAGTTGTAGTTACAATGTTGTAGTTACTACTTTGTAGTTCTCCTGAAACAGAGACTTTACCAAATTTAAGCTTAGTCTAATTAAAGATTCCATATGCACAAAAATATTATTTCTCTCAAGTTTTGTGCACAAATGTGTTTACATCCCTGTTAGAGAGCATCTTATCAAATTGTATTTGTCACATACACATATTTAGCAGATGTTATTGCGGGTGAATAGAAATGGTTGTGTTTCTAGTGGCATTGACTAAAATACGGTAGAATAGAATACAGTATATACATATGAGATGAGTAAAGTAGTATGTAAACATTATTAAAGTGACTAGTGTTCCATTATTTAAGTGGCCAGTGATTCCATGTCTATGTTTATAGGGCAGCAGCCTCCAAGGTGCAAGGTTACGTAACCGGGTGGTGATGGCTATTTAACAGTCTGATGACCTTGAGATAGAAGCTGTTTTTCCAGTCTCTCGGTCCCAGCTTTAATACACCTGTACTGACCTCGCATGGGGTATGTGTGTAAAAGATGGCGCCGGAGGAGATGGCCGCCGGAGGAGATGGTCTCCTAACCAATTGTGCTATTATGTGGGGGGTTTTCCGGGATAGTTGTAAACTATTTTGTACATAATGTTTCTGCAACCGTATCTTACGGCAGAAAAGAGCTTCTGGATATCAGGACAGCGATCACTCACCTCGGATTAGACAAAGAGCTTCTGGATATCAGGACTGCGATCACTCACCTCGGATTAGACAAAGAACTTCTGGATATCAGGACAGTGATCATTCACCTCGGATTAGACAAAGAGCTTCTGGATATCAGGACAGCGATCACTCACCTCGGATTAGACAAAGAGCTTCTGGATATCAGGACAGCGATCACTCACCTCGGATTAGACAAAGAGCTTCTGGATATCAGGACAGCGATCACTCACCTCGGATTAGACAAAGATCTTCTAGATATCAGGACAGCGATCACTCACCTCGGATTAGACAAAGATTTCTTCAACAACAACAACAGCAGCAAGCAGGACTCACACAATATTCTCCAAACACCCCACAGGGCAGACATCCCAATTATTCGCAAAAGGAAACGACGGAGAGGACAAAGAGACGGATGCCTCGTACGGACCCGCAGAAGACAACTAGGAAAGCTGCAGTTACCGTCAATATTACTCGCCAACGTGCAATCATTGGACAATAAACTAGACGTGGTAAGATAACGAATATCCTACCAACAGGACCTAAAAAACTGTAATATCCTATGCTTCACGGAATCGTGGCTGAATGACGACATGGATATTCAGTTAGAAGGATACACTCTGCACCGGCAGGATAGAACAGCACACTCCGGTAAGACGAGGGGGGGCGGTCTGTGCATATTTGTAAACAACAGCTGGTGCACGAAATCTAAGGAAGTCTCTAGATTTTGCTCGCCTGATGTTGAGTATATTGTGATAAACTGCAGGCCAGACTACTTGCCTAGAGAGTTCTCAGCTATACTTTTTGTGGCTGTTTATTTACCACAACAGACAGATGCTGGCACTAAGACAGCACTCAGTCAGCTGTATAAGGAAATAAGCAAACAGGAAACCACTCACCCAGATGCGGCGCTCCTAGTGGCCGGAGACTTTAATGCAGGGAAACTTAAATCAGTTCTACCAAATCTCTATCAACATGTTAAATGTGCAACCAGACACAGATGTACTCCAAATCAAATCAAATCAAATCTAATGTATTTATATAGCCCTTCGTACATCAGCTGATATCTCAAAGTGCTGTACAGAAACCTAGACTAAAACCCCAAACAGCAAGCAATGCAGGTGTAGAAGCACTCCACACACAGAGACGAGAAAAAGCTCTCCCTCGGCCCTCCATTTGGTAAATCCGACTACAACTCTATCCTCGTGATTCCTGCTTACAAGCAAACATTTAAGCAGGAAGCACCAGTGACTTGGTCGATAAAAAAATGGTCAGATGAAGCAGATGCTAAACTACAGAACTGCTTTGCTATCACAAACTGGAACATGTTCTGGGATTCTTCCGATGACATTGAGGAATATACCACATCAGTCACTGGCTTTATCAATAAGTGCATTGAGGACGTCGTCCCCTCCTCAGTGACTGTACGTACATACCCCAACCAGAAGCCTGTGCTTGCAAACTATTACAGACTACAAAGGGAAGCACAGCCGCGAGCTGCCCAGTGACACGAGCCGACCAGACGAGCTAAATCACTTCTATGCTCGCTTCGAGGCAAGCAACACTGAGGCATGCATGAGAGCGTCAGCTGTTCCGGACGACTGTGTGATCACGCTCTCTGTAGCCGACGTGAGTAAGACCTTTAAACATGTCAACATACACAAGGCTGCGGTGCCAGATGGATTATCAGGACGTGTGCTCCGGGCATGTGCTGACCAACTGGCAGGTGTCTTCACTGACATTTTCATCATGTCCCTGATTGAGTCTGTAATACCAACATGCTTCAAGCAGACCACCATAGTCCCTGAGCCCAAGAACACAAAGGCAACCTGCCTAAATGACTACAGACCCGTGGCACTCACGTACGTAGCCATGAAGTGCTTTGAAAGGCTGGTAATGGCTCACATCAACACCATTATCCCAGAAACCCTAGACCCACTCCAATTTGCATACCGCCCAAACAGATCCTCAGATGATGCAATCTCTATTGCACTCCACACTGCCCTTCGCACCTGGACAAAAGGAACACCAATGTGAGAATGCTGTTCATTGACAACAGCTCAGCGTTCAACACCATAGTACCCTCAAAACTCATCACTAAGCTAAGGATCCTGGACTTCCTGACAGGCCACCCCCAGGTGGTGAGGGTAGGTAGGAACACATCTGCCACGCTGATCCTCAACACTGGAGCTCCCCAGGGGTGCGTGCTCAGTCCACTCCTGTACTCCCTGTTCACCCACGACTGAATGGCCAGGCACGACTCCAACACCATCATTAAGTTTGCTGACGACACAACAGTGGTAGTCCTTATCACCGGCAACAACGAGAGTCTATAGGGAGGAGGTCAGAGACCTGGCCGGGTGGTGCCAGAATAGCAACCTATCCCTTAATGTAATCAAGACTAAGGAGATGATTGTGGACTACAGGAAAAGGAGCACCGAGCACGTCCCCATTCTCATTGACGGGGCTGTATTGGTGCAGGTTTAGAGCTTCAAATTCCTTGGTGTCCACATCAACAGCAAACTAGTTTGGATCAAACACACCAAGACAGTCGTGAAGAGGGCACGACAAAGCATATTCCCCCTCAGGAAACTAAAATGATTTGGCAGGGGTCCTGAGATCCTCAAAAGGTTCTACAGCTGCAACATCGAGAGCATCCTGACCGCCATCACTGCCTGGTATTGCAATTGCTCGGCCTCCGACCGCAAGGCACTTCAGAGAGTAGTGCGTACGGCCCAGTACATCACTGGGGCAAAGCTGCCTGCCATCCAGGACCTCTACACCCTGCAGTGTCAGACGAAGGCCATAAAAATTGTCAAAGACCCCAGCCACCCCAGTCATAGACTGTTCTCTCTAATACAGCATGGCAAGCGGTACCAGAGTGCCAAGTCTAGGACAAAAAGGCTTCTCAACAGTTTTTACCCCCAAGCCATAAGACTCCTGAACAGGTAACCAATGGTTACCTGGACTATTTGCATTGTGTGCCCCCCCTAACCCCTCTTTTATGCTGCTGCTAATCTCTGTTTATCTTATATGCATAGTCACTTTAACTATACATTCATGTACATACTACCTCAATTGGCCCGACCAACCAGTGCTCCCGCACATTGGCTAATCGGGCTATCTGCATTGTCTCCCACCACCCGCCAACCCCTCTTTTTACGCTTCTGCTACTCTCTGTTCATCATATATGCACAGTCACTTTAACGATACCTACATGTACATACTACCTCAATAAGCCTGACTAACAGGTGTCTGTATATAGCCTTGGTACTCGTTTTTCAAATGTCTTTCTACTGTTGTTTTATTTCTTTACTTACCTACACACACACACACACACACACACATACACACACACATACCTTTTTTTGGCACCATTGGTTAGAGCCTGTAAGTAAGCATTTCACTGTAAGGTTTAAACCTGTTGTATTCGGCGCACATGACAAATAAACTTTGAGTGCAGTTGCCTTACCAGGTTGTGATACAGCCCAACAGGATGCTCTCAATTGTGCATCTGTAAAAGTTTGTGAGGGTCTTAGGGGCCAAGCCAAATTTATTCAGCCTCACCACACTGTCTATGTTGGTGGACCATTCCAGATTCACAGTGATGTGTACGCCGAGGAACTTGAAGCTTTCCACCTTCTCTACTGTGGTCCTGTCGAGGTGGATAAGGGCGTGCTCCCTCTGCTGTTTCCTGAAGTCCACGATCAGCTCCTTAATTTTGTTGCGGTTGAGGGAGAGGTCGTTTTCATGGCACCATTTGCCAAGACAATACATCCACCTAAGAAATGTGGTGTATCCAAAAGGTGATTAAACAGCATGATCATTACACAGGTGCACCTTGTGCTGGGGACAATCAAAGGCCACTCTAAAATGTATGTGCAGTTGGCATGCTGACTGCAGTAATGTCCACCAGAGCTGTTGCCAGTGAATTGAATGTACATTTCTCAACCATAAGCCGTTTCCAACATCGTGTTAGAGAATTTGGCAGTACATCCAACGGGTCTCACAACCGCACACCACGTGTAACCACGCCAGCCCAGGAACTCCACAGCTGGCTTCTTCACCTGCTGGATCTTCTGAGACCAGCCACCCAGATAACTGATGAAACTGTAGGTTTGAAAAACCAAAGATTTCTGCACAAACTGTCAGAAACCGTCTCAGGGAAGCTCATTTGCATGCTCGTCGTCCTCACCATGGTCTTGACCTGGCTGCTGTTCGACGTCGTAGCTGACCCTCGATGGCCACTGGCACCCTAGAGAAGTGGGCTGGCATAAGCTAAGGGCAATGAACACAATTGCATTTTATCGATGGCAATTTGAATGCACAGAGATACCATGATGAGATCCTGTGGCCCATTGTCATGCCATTCAACTGCCGCCAGCATGATAATGCATTGCCCCGTGTAGCATACGTAGAATTTATGCACACATGACTGACTGTAAGTCGCTTTGGATAAAAGCGTCTGCTAAATGGCATATATTATATTATTATTATATTAGCAAGGATCTGTACACAATTCCTGGAAGGATTTTTTTTCCCAGTTCTTCCATGGCCTATATACTCAACAGACATGTCACCCATTGAACATGTTTGGGATGCAACGTGTTCCAGTTCCCACCAATATCCAACAACTTTACACAGCCATTGAAGAAGAGTGGGAAAACATTCCACAGGCCACAATCAACAGCCTGATCAACTCTATGCGAAGGAGATGTATCTCGCTGCATGAGACAAATGGTGGTCACACCAGATACTGTCTGTTTTTTTGATCCACACCCCTACCAGTCATGTGAAATCCATAGAATTACTGATTTCCTTACATGAACCACAACTCAGTAAAATCTTTGAAAGTGTTGCATGTTGTGTTTATATTTTTGTTCAGTGTAAAAATAAAGTGGAACAGTAAATGTAACCATAAAAACTGACTAGCAGAACTACACAATATTATATAATTGACCTTCAAATTGTCTTTGTGAAAGATGGATGTTGACTCCACTGTTGTGACAGAACAGAGGTGGTTGAGTATGCAACTCATATATTCTTGTGGGTGATGAGGACCTGAAATGATCTTGGTGCTGGACCAGCATTGTGGAGTCGTGAGAGAAATAATCGCTCTTGGTTCATAGAATTTTTTATGCCAAAACGGGTTCACGGCCCAAAACAAGTTTGGAAAGCCCTGTGCTAGACTCGACAACAGAATAACACTGGGGTCTGCCATGTAATTAAAAGTATTATCTTTTGTTTTGTTTTTCAGTGCTACCAAGTCACACATGTGGAAATCCAGGGTTGATACCAAAAGGAGTAATTCATGGAACAAGGTACAACATTGGAGACAAGATCCGTTACAGTTGTCTCATGGGATATATACTGGAGGGACATGCTGCACTCACTTGTATTGTGAGTCCAGGTACCGGTGCATCGTGGGACTTTCCAGCACCATTTTGTCGGGGTAAGACACCGTTTGTAGTGTATTTACATATAATATCATATTATTTTACAATACTGTTTGGAGGGTAAGAAATTCCCTGGATCATCATTTAGCTGTGTTGATCCTGGATCATCATTTAGCTGTGTTGATCCTGAATCATCATTTAGTTGTGTTGATCCTGAATCATCATTTAGTTGTGTTGATCCTGAATCATCATTCAGTTGTGTTGATCCTGAATCATCATTCAGTTGTGTTGATCCTGAATCATCATTTAGTTGTGTTGATCCTGGATCATCATTCAGTTGTGTTGATCCTGGATCATCATTTAGTTGTGTTGATCCTGGATCGTCATTCAGTTGTGTTGATCCTGGATCATCATTTAGTTGTGTTGATCCTGGAACTTCATTTAGTTGTGTTGATCCTGGATCATCATTTAGCTGTGTTGATCCTGGATCATCATTGAGTTGTGTTGATCCTGGATCATTATTTAGTTGTGTTGATCCTGGATTATCCTTGAACATGGAGTATCATCAAATCATAGGTTTTAGAGGTCTTAGGAAGGTCACAAGGCAGTAGCTTCCAATGGCCACTGTTTTGGTTGTTCAACTTGCAACAACAACCACATTTATTTGACAGATTTGCCAATCTTGTGTCAGGAACAAGGCCAATATTAGTTGCTGTAAAGCCTTCATCTCTTACTAGTAAATATTTGTCCACTCAATAGGAGCTGAAAAAATAGAGAGTCAGGACTCAGTCGAGAGTGATTTATTTTAGAAGAGCAAGTTGTGACCCAGTCAGTAATGCAATTGTCTCTCACTTATTTTCTTCATTTTAGCTGAAGGAGCTTGTGGTGGGACATTGAGGGGAACAACAGGGACGATATCAAGTCCACACTTCCCCTCGGAGTATGAGAATAATGCAGACTGCACATGGAGTATTCTGGCTGAACCAGGGGACACCATCGCCCTAGTCTTCAGCGATTTCCAGCTGGAAGACAGATACGACTTCCTGGAGATAAGTGGGACTGAGGCACCATCAATATGGTAAGTAATTAACAAACACAATATAATTAAAGCACCTAATTCCTTGTATTC
Organism: Oncorhynchus keta; assembly: GCF_023373465.1. Lineage (NCBI taxonomy): Eukaryota > Metazoa > Chordata > Actinopteri > Salmoniformes > Salmonidae > Oncorhynchus > Oncorhynchus keta. Next base: position 15,759,022 of record NC_068444.1, on the reverse strand, counting down.
TAATGGTGGCAACTGTCATGGCATCACTGCTCTGCTGATTACTAGCAAAGTAATTTATGGTGATTCACAAATGTATGAAAGCAATTTAAGTTAGTGTTTTTGTGTTATACAGTTGATCCCAGTATGTCAATAACAGACCTTTATTTTCCATTGAGAGAATGCAAAGATGAGTCACTAAAGTTGTACAGGACCTCACACCACTTTTGGAGAATAGATCATAATGTTTAAGTTTGTCCTGTCAAGAGCTGAGACATTTCAGGTCTTGAAACCTGACACTTCAATAACCGGTTCATTTGAAAATTCCTTGACAAAATAATATTCAAGGCCTATTGTCAACGTAATGCTACTGCAATGCAGAGCACTATAGTGTGTTCTGAGCAGAATGGGATGAAACATCTGTATTTAAACACATACACAGCCTGTGAAGACTGTTGAAACTACCTGTGAAGACTGTTGATTAGGCTTCCATTTCTGTTAGGGAATTCCATTTAAAAACAATGTGTCCATTTTAGGACACCCTCATTCCAACGTCCTTCACACTAGTTGTGGTAACTTGACAGGGAATGCCCACACGCATTTCAATATGACTTTCCTTTACTTTCAACTTAAGAAATAAAAGGTGTACAGCCATGTACAAACGGTGCAAATACAGCTTAACGATACAGCCCTCTCAACATGTGGTAGAGTCACATTCTACAGATCCGTTGGGGTGATGACATCATCCAAGGGGAAAGGTCACAGTCATTGCCAATAATAACATTGCACACATGAATAGCAATCATACTATACAGCAGGTACAATACATATTCAATGCCATGATTTATATAGTGTCCACACTGTAACACTAGTGATCACTACCGATATGGAAAACCTGTTTAAATGTCAGTAAAAATGTTCAGTACAATATCGATATCATATTAGTTTCATGATATAATGGCCTATAATGGCCTATCAGTTAGAGTGTTGGGCCAGTAACCGAAATGTGGCGAGTTCAAATACCTGAGCTGACAAAGTGAAAAATCTGCCAATGTGCCCTTGAGCAAGGCACTAACCCCTAATTTGTTCCAAGTGTGCCGTACTACTATGACCCTGTACAACAACACATTTCACTGCACCTATCTGGTGTATGTCACAATAAAACATATTTTTGTATATATATTTTTATGAATATCTGCATTACTGCACCATCTCATGATACAATGGGGTCCATAACTATTGATGAAGATTAGCAAAAAAGACTGGATATAATAAATCATATTGTATACTCCAAAAAGTTGGGAAATTCAGAGAAATATTTTGTTAATGAGTAAAATAAAAATAAAAAATTGGTCAAAATGATTGGCACCCACGGTTTTCAGGTTAATGACACTGAATCCTTTTCTTAAAATGTTTCATGTGTTTGGAGGACACATTGGGGGGGATACATACAGAATATTTCCAGATAATGGATATCCATTCTCTGTGCTTATGGACTGCCATCATGGACTAACATCTTGAATTCAAACCACAGGTTTTCAATGGGTTTCAAGTCCAGTTGAAAGTCCCAAGTACATTTCTGCATATGCTTTGAATATTATTTGAAATGTTATTTGTTAAAAATATATATTTTAAAGGAATAGTTTTACCAGATTGAAACAAGAGTTTAGCTCACGGGTTGACTTTAAAGCTGGGGGACAAATGTAAATGTATCACTATTCACATTAAAAATCTTTAGATATGACTTTTCCAAAGCAACAAAATAGCTATAGGACTTTACAATGATGGTGAAAACGAGGGAAAATCTTGGGGTTAAATGGTTTAAAATTGTTTTAATGAAATCACACACTGCTATTGAAATGTTTAACATGGTTTAGATTAGTTACAGCATAGATGTATTTGAGCCAACTGTTAAATGTAGTGTTTTATCAAACATATGCATTAAATGCCTGAAGGGCATGAAAGGCACTCTATTCATGGAACAAATATATCTAATTAGCAACATGTAGTATTTGCTTTGACTCCCACGTAATAGTTATACTGAATAGTATAATTTTTCTGGACTTCAACAAACCACTAGACTTATTTTACCAAAGGTTTGAGGAACTTTTCTGAATATGCTTCTGCCAAACCCACCACTGATGTGGATGGCATTATAGCACTATTTTCATGTCATCTGACCATAGCACCGCCTGGAGTTTGTTAGATAAATGGCACTTGGATTGGAACTGGTGCTATGGTCAGATGACATGAAAATAGAGCTCTTTGGCCATGCACACCAGTGGTGGGTTGGTGTCGAAAAACAGCAGCATGTTTGCTTTCAGTATGTGTTTTGTTTGCACACAGCTGGGTGATCAATTACATCCGATGCAGTAAACAGCATAATATAATTATGGCAAATTAATTGGTAGTTATGTCACATAATATCCCATTTACAATAAAGCAACCATCTCACAATCATTTCACATCTGTACATGTAGTTAGAATTCAATAAGAGGGGTTTCTCTCTCATGTAAAGTGGGGCAAAAAAAGTATTTAGTCAGCCACCAATTGTGAAAGTTTTCCCACTTAAAAAGATGAGAGAGGCCTGTAATTTTCATCATAGGTACACTTCAACTATGACAGACAAAATGAGAAAAAAAATCCAGAAAATCACATTGTAGGATTTTTAATGAATTTATTTGCAAATTATGGTGGAAAATAAGTATTTGGTCAATAATAATAAGTGTATCTCAATACTTTTTTGCCCCACTGTACATGTAAGCTCAGCAAAAAAATAAACGTCTTCTCACTGTCAACTGCGTTCATTTTCAGCAAACTTAACATGTGTAAATATTCGTACATAACAAGATTCAACAACTGAGACATAAACTGAACAAGTTCCACAGACATGTGACTAACAGAAATGGAATGTGTCCCTGTACAAAGGGGGGGTCAAAATCAAAAGTAACAGTATCTGGTGTGGACACCAGCTGCATTAATTAGTGCAGTGCATCTCCCCCTCATGGACGGCACCAGATTTGCCAGTTCTTGCTGTGAGATGTTACCCCACTCTTCCACCAAGGCACCTGCAAGTGCCCGGAAATTTCTGGGGGGAATGGCCCTAGCCCTCACCCTCCGATCCAACAGGTCCCAGACGTGCTCAAAGGGACTGAGATCCGGGCTCTTCGCTGGCAGATGGCCATGGCAGAACACTGACATTCCTGTCTTGCAGGAAATCACGCACAGAACGAGCAGAATTGCTGGTGGCATTGTCATGCTGGAGGGTCATGTCAGGATCACCCTGCAGGAAGGGTACCACATGAGGGAGGAGGATGTCTTCCCTGTAACGCACAGCATTGAGATTGCCTGCATTGACAACAAGCACAGTCCGATGATGCTGTGACACACTGCCCCAGACCATGGCGGACCCTCCACCTCAAAATGGATCCCGCTCCAGAGCACAGACCTCGGTGTAACGCTCATTCTTTCGACAATAAACACGAATCTGACCTTCACCCCTGGTGAGACAAAACCGCGACTTGTCAGTGAAGATCACTTTTTGCCAGTCCTGTCTGGTCCAGCGATGGTGGGTTTGTACCCATGGGTGACGGTTGTTGCCGGTGATGTCTGGTGAGGACCTTCCTTACAAGCCTACAAACCCTCAGTCCAGCCTCTCTCAGTCTATTGCGGACAACATGAGCACTGATGGAGGGATTGTGCGTTCCTGGTGTAACTCAGGCAGTTGTTGTTGTACCTGTCCCACAGGTGTGATGTTCAGATGTACTGATCCTGTGCAGGTGTTGTTACATGTGGTCTGCCACTGTGAGGACGATCAGCTGTCCGTCCTGTCTCCCTGTAGCGCGCTGTCTTAGGCATCTCACATTACGGACATTGCAATTTATTGCCCTGGCCACATCTGCAGTCCTTATGCCTCCTTGCAGCATGCCTAAGGAACATTCTCACAGATGATCAGGGACCTTGGGCATCTTTCCTTTGGTGTTTTTCAGAGTTAGTAGAAAGGCCTCTTTAGTGTCCTAAGGTTTCATAACTCTGACCTTAATTGCATGTTCATTAATTGTTTATGGTTCATTGAACAAGCATGGGAAACAGTGTTTAAACCCTTTACAATGACGATCTGTGAAGTTATTTGGATTTTTATTGATGATCTTTGAAAGACAGGGTCCTGAAAAAGAGACTTTTCTGTTTTGCTGACTTTATATTGACACTTCACATGGAGTTGACAGTGTGACGTGGTGAGGTTGGACCCAGATGCAGAGAAGAGACCAGACAAGGAATCAGTGGTTAAATATAAACATAATACTTTACTGAGAAACAGTAGCCACAGGATCACAGTACACTTGGGGGGGAAAAACAGCAAACACTAAGTCCCAACCACTCAATCAGAACACAAAAGGAGGCACACAGTAAACAATTCAAGCTTCTGCAAAGGACCACATAAAACACACCTCTTTTAACAGGGACACAATCATGAAATAATAACACACACCCGAGTCCAATAAAAGTCTCTAGGGCGGTCTCTGCCGCCCTCTGGTGCCAGGAGGAACCATGTCAGACGGGCTGCTTCTGTCTGAATTAATTAAACTCAGAAAAATGAATACGATTATAAAATATTATATATTGGTCACTGATACATCGTTGACACAAGAGGTGAGGACTTGTGATTGATATACAAACAGACATGAAGGAATGAGACTTGGTGAACAAGATTGACAACTGACAGGTGGTCAAATTCCTGTATTGATGCCTGATACATATCATTCTCTTAGGGAGCTCCCTGAAAGGCTTTCCTGAAGCAATTTCCACCACATGATCCTGGCAGGCAGGTGCCTGACAAGCTGTCATGCCAGATTTTGTCACTCTTCATAGCACAATAAATATGTTAATTTCATTATTGAACTTTTTAGCCAATGTGAAGATCATTTATTTCATTCATAAATGTGATTCAAATTAAACCAATAATACTATAATTTGGTGGGTGCTTATATTTGTTCCTATATCACACATGTACAAGTGTGTATTAATACACGTGTGAATTGGAATTATATATTTTTTTACATCCCAACTCTCCCTGAGACACCGTCAGCACAAGGGATATTTTCGACTTGAGCTGTTAAAATCAATGTTGATGTCACCCAAATGGCATATTCGCTTCGAAAGGGTATTTTCAGAAGTTTCGAAAGCTTGCTTAAAGTGGAACTGACAGCATTTGATCAACATGGAATCTTATTCAAATCTGTTCAAATACATCCTCAGGAAGGATGACACCATTTTTTCTGTAAATCATGCAGCGCATTATGTCAAGTTTGCAGATTTTAGAGAAACAACAAATGTCGGTACATATAAGTGTCTTATATCGGCTGAAGGCTTAAATTTGTGTTAATATAACTGTACTGTCCAATTTTACTGCAAAAAATGCCATGCTATTGTTTGAGGAGAGCTCCTAACAAGAAAACACTTTTTTCACCGGGATAGGTTTGATAAATTCACCTCTGATGGTGAAATGTGTGTACTTACATTCTGAAATCCTGCTCTGATTTATCATCCAAAGCGTCCCAGAGATAACAGGAAGTGTCATTTTGTTAGATAAAATCCTTTTTCATATCGTAAAAAGGTCCAGATAGCATGCACGATTGATTTTGGATTTCAACTCGTTCAATTTGCAAAGAAAGGAATGTGTGAAAATCTCACCCTAAACGTTGTTTCAACGAGTCAAATCACATTCGTATGTATTCCTTGGAGAGCCTAGAAGGTAACAATACTTCACTATATCATTAGGGGTGTAGTATATCCTATAGGACACCATATTTGGTTAGAGAGCAACACCTTCATGGCACGCCGATGGCGCGGGCAGTCATCACTTGAACGACTGTATCGTTGTCAAATAAGCACCAATCGGAGTCAAACAAAGCTAGCTAGACAGCCAATGAGCTGGGCTTTACGGGAGTATGTCAAATGTAGCTACTAACCTTGTATGACAGCATACCTTCTAATTTTGGACTAAAATTATAAGGATATTCAGAGTTATGAGAACTGGTTGTTTTGCAAATGTTGAACTTATAATATGGCTACTAATACTTGGAAAGCTCAATCAAAGTCCAAGTATACAGATTTGATGAAAAAATAAAATAAATATGAATGTGAATGTCTCCTTCACGATCTGCCCAAATGTACCTGGGGACTTCACACTAAAAGTATTGTCGTTCACTCATACTTCAAGTTATCCATCTGAAACTTTGCACATACACTGCTGCCATCTTGTGTACACTATCATAATTACAACCAGATTAATGGCTAGAACTGTGAACTTTCTCTGCATTTCAAAGATTGTGGTAGAAAAAGACTGGTTGGTTTTTCTTTGTATTTTCTTCTACCAGATCTATTGTGTTATATTCTCCTACATTCAATTTACATTCCCACAAACCTCAAAGTGTTTCCTTTGAAATGGTACCAAGAATATGCATATCCTTGCTTCAGGGCCTGAGCTACATGCAGTTAGATTTGGATATGTCATTTCGGAGAAAATTGAAAAAAAAGGGGACTATCCCTAAGAAGCTTTAACTAAGGCATTTGAGAAAATTATCTAGAAATATAGTGTGGGAAAAAGGCTGTGCTTTTGGACAATTAATAGACACTGCAGTAAATACAACCTAATAAAAACATCTGTCTTATCCAGGACCCGGAGTGTCCGCAGACCGGTGCGCCATAGCCAATCAGAGCTACGGTAGGCCTTTATGCAAACAAGCCATTTGCCACACAGGCCTGCCATCATTCACTGAACTGGACTGTGTGTTTACAGGAAGTTGCAACAGCGAGACTTTAGATCATTAGAACGCATTTGGCAAAAGCCACAAAATACACCTGAATGAATTTCTGCAAATATGTTGCTAAGTCCTCTTACATTTTGGGAACTTTACAGTCCTATTGATCAAACAACCATAAAAGGTAGGCTATCTTTCCCTATATAAACATCAACAACATCATGGGTCCAGGGGGCGGCCCGTCAAGAAGTCCAGGATCCAGTTGCAAAGGGAGGTGTTAAGTCCCAGAGTCCTTAGCTTAGTGATGAGCTTCGTGGGCACTATGGTGTTGTAACGGCGTTCTTCGTTTGTAGAAAGAGAGTCGGACCGAAATGCAGCGTAGTGGTTACTCATGACTTTAATAGAAAAGTGACACATGAAATAACGATACAAAATACAAAACAACAAACGGAACGTGAAACCTATTACAGCCTATCTGGTGAAACTACACAGAGACAGGAACAATCACCCATGAAATACACAGCGAAACCCAGGCTACCTAAATACGGTTCCCAATCAGAGACAACGAGAATCACCTGACTCTGATTGAGAACCGCCTCAGGCAGCCAAGCCTATACAACACCCCTAATCAGCCGCAATCCCAAATACTACAAACCCCAATACGAACATACAATATAACATAAACCCATGTCACACCCTGGCCTGATCAAATATATAACGAAAATACAAAATACAATGACCAAGGCGTGACAGACCCCCCTAAGGTGCGGACTCCCGGACGCACCTCAAAACCATAGGGAGGGTCCGGGTGGGCGTCTGTCCATGATGGCGGTTCCGGCTCGGGACGTGGACCCCACTCCATTAAAGTCATAGTTCCTCCCCTTCGCGTCCTGGGATAATCCACCCTCGCCGCCGACCATGGCCTAATAGTCCTCACCCAGAACCCCACAGAACTGAGGAGCAGCTCGTGACTGATGGGCATCTCGGGACTGAGGGACAGCTCGGGACTGAGGGGCAGCTCAGGACTGAGGGGCAGCTCGGGACTGAGGCAGCTCGGGACTGAGGGGCAGCTCGGGGCTGAGGGGCAGCTCGGGGCTGAGGGGCAGCTCGGGACTGAGGGGCAGCTCGGGACTGAGGGGCAGCCCGGAACTGAGGGGCAGCCCGGAACTGAGGGGTAGCCCGGAACTGAGGGGACGCCCAGTACTGAGAGAAAGCCCAGTACTGAGAGAAAGCCCAGTACTGAGAGGAAGCCCAGTACTGAGAGGAAGCCCAGTACTGAGATGAAGCTCAGGCAGGTAGTAGGCTCCGGTAGATCCTGGCTGGCTGGCAGATCTGGAAGATTCTGGTTGACTAGCAGATCTGGAAGAGACTGGTTGACTGGCAGATCTGGAAGAGACTGGTTGACTGGCAGATCTGGAAGAGACTGGTTGACTGGCAGATCTAGAAGATCATGGCTGACTGGCAGATCTAGCTGCTCTATGCAGACTGACAGCTCTGGCTGCTTCTTACAGACTGACAGCTCTGGCTGCTTCATGCAGACTGACAGCTCTGGCTGCTTCATGCAGACTGACAGCTCTGACTGCTCCATGCAGGCTGGCAGCACCTTGCAGACTGACAGCTCCTTGCAGACTAGCAGCTCTTTGCAGACTGACAGCTCTGGCTGCTTCATGCAGACTGACAGCTCTGGCTGCTTCATACAGACTGACAGCTCTGACTGCTCCATGCAGGCTGACAGCTCTGACTGCTCCATGCAGGCTGGCAGCACCTTGCAGACTAGCAGCTCCTTGCAGACTGGCAGCTCTGGCTGCTTCATGCAGACTGACAGCTCAGGCTGCTCCGAACAGGCAGGAGGCTCCGGCAGCGCTGTAGAGGAGGAAGGCTCTGATAGCGCTGAACAGGCGGGAGACTCCGACAGCGCAGGAGGGAAGGAAGGCTCTGGCTGTGCTGAACAGGCGGGAGACTCCGACAGCGCAGGAGGGAAGGAAGGCTCTGGCTGTGCTGAACAGGCGGGAGACTCCGACAGCGCAGGAGGGAAGGAAGGCTCTGGCTGTGCTGAACAGGCGAGGCGCACAGAAGGCCTGGTGCGTGGTGCTGGAACTGGTGCTACAGGATTGAGGACACGCACAGGAAGCCTGGTGCGGGGAGCTGCTACCGGAGGACTGGTGTGTGGAGGTGGCTCTGGATAGACCGGACCGTGCAGGCGCACTGGAGCTCTTGAGCACCGAGCCTGCCCAAGCTTACCTGGCTCGATGCCCACTCTAGCCCGGCCAATACGAAGGGCTGGTATGAACCGCACCGGGCTATGCACCCGCACTGGAAACACCGTGCGCTCCATAGCATAACACGGTGTCTGCCCGGTCTCTCTAGCCCACCGGTAAGCACAGGGAGTTTGCGCAGGTCTCCTACCTGGCATAGCCATACTCCCATTAAGCCCACCCCCAATAATTTTTTTGGGCTGCTTTTCGGGCTTCCAACCGCTTCGCCGTGCTGCCTCCTCATACCAACGCCTCTCCGCTTTAGCCGCCTCTATTTCTTCCTTGGGACGGCGATATTCTCCAGGCTGAGCCCAGGGTCCTTTCCCGTCTAATTCCTCCTCCCATGTCCAATTCTCCAAGTGGTGCAGCCTCTCCCACTGCAACTGCTCTTCACGATTAACAGGGAGAGTTGGCTCAGGTCTGACTCCTGACTCAGCCACTCTCTCTCTGTGCCCTCCCCCAATAAATATATAGTTACTTTCGGTTTTCGCTCTGCGCCGACGTGTCTTTCTTTTTGACTCCATTCGCCTATAGCCCTCCTCGCATTGCTCCAGCGAATCCCAGGCGGGCACCTGCACTCTCTCTGGGTCGGCCGCCCACCTGTCGATTTCTTCCCACGTCGTATACTCCATGCCTCTGCTATCCATAACGTCCTCCTTTTTCTGCTCCAGCTGTCGCTGCCTGTTAACACGCTGCTCGGTCCGAGTGTGGTGGGTGATTCTGTAACGGCGTTCTTCGTTTGTAGAAAGAGAGTCGGACCGAAATGCAGCGTAGTGGTTACTCATGACTTTAATAGAAAAGTGACACATGAAATAACGATACAAAATACAAAACAACAAACGGAACGTGAAACCTATTACAGCCTATCTGGTGAAACTACACAGAGACAGGAACAATCACCCACGAAATACACAGCGAAACCCAGGCTACCTAAATACGGTTCCCAATCAGAGACAACGAGAATCACCTGACTCTGATTGAGAACCGCCTCAGGCAGCCAAGCCTATACAACACCTCTAATCAGCCGCAATCCCAAATACTACAAACCCCAATACGAACATACAATATAACATAAACCCATGTCTCACCCTGGCCTGATCAAATATATAACGAAAATACAAAATACAATGACCAAGGCGTGACAGGTGTTGAACACTGAGCTATAGTCAGTGAACAGCATTCTCACATAGGTGTTCCTTTTGTCCAGGTGAGAAAGGGCAGTGTGGAGTGTGATTGAGATGGCATCTTCTGTGGGTCTGTTGGGGTGGTGGGCGAATTGGAGTGGGTCTAGGGTGTCCGGGAGGATGCTGTTGATGTGAGCCATGACCAGCCTTTCAAAGCACTTCATGGCTACCGATTTGACTGCCACGGACGGTAATCATTTAGGCAGGTTACCTTCGCTTCCCTTGGGCACAGGGACTATGGTGGTCTGCTTAAAACATGTAGGTATTACAGACTCAGTCAGGGAGAGGTTGAAAATGTCAGTGAAGACATTTGACAGTTGGTATGCACATGCTTTGAGTACACATCCTGCTAATCAGTCTGGCCCAGCAGCTTTGTGAATGTTGGTCTGTTTAACTTATCTCGGGTAGGGGGCACTATTTTCACCTCTGGATGAAAATCTTGCCCAAAGTAAACTACCTGCCACTCAGGCCCAGAAGCTATGATATGCATATATTTGAATAGAAAATGCTCTAAAGTCTCCATAACTGTTCAAATATTGTCTGTGAGTATAACAGAACTGATTTGGCAAGAGAAAACCTGAAAAAAATCCATCCAGGACGTAGGATTGTTTTATTTTTGTAATTTTCTATTCAATGCCATTACAGTATCCATTGACTTAGGACTCAAATTGCACTTCCTATGCCTTCCACTAGATGTCAACAGTCTTTAGAAATTGTGTCAGGCTTGTATTCTGATAAATGATGGAGTAAGACCAGTCTGAATGAGTGGACCCTACAGTGTCACAGAGCTTTTTCATGCGCAATCCCGAGAGCGCACCTTTCTTGTTTACCTTTTATATTGACAACGTAATTGTCCGGTTGAAATATTATTGATTATTTACGCTAAAAACAACCTGAGGATTGAATATAAACATCATTTCACATGTTTCTATGAACTTTACGGATACAATTTGGAGTACTAGGGCTGGGTGCTAACATACAAACACAGAGCAAAGAACTGAGTAAAACAAAGGGTTTAAATACAATCAGGGGAAACGAGGCACAGGTGCAAATAATAATGGGGATCAAGGGAAAACAAAAGGTCAAAAGGCACAATGGGGGCATCTAGTGACCAAAAACCGGAACAACCCTGGCCAAATCCTGACAGTATGTTTTCTGAATTTTTACAATCAGTATTTCTGTTTTTGAATTTGGCACTCTGCAATTTCACTGGATTTTGGTCAGGTGGGACGCTACAGTCCCACGTACCCTAGTGAGGTTAAAGGTTTTGTTCACATCGGCTACCGAGAGCGTTATCACACAGTCATCCAGAACATGCTGGTGTTCTCGTGCATGCTTCAGTGTTGCTTGCCTCGAAAAGAGCATAAATTCCTAGCCTTAAATCCATCTGTTTTTGTCCAAAATATTGAGTCATTGAAAATTAAACAGTGCATCCCGAATGGAGGCAGCAAACAATGTTTTTTTAAATGTATTTTTAAAACCTCTTATGAAGTTGGTTTTGTAGCATAAACTGGTATTTTATATTTTTGACTGATATTATGACTTTCTGTTTGTTTCATATCTGCAAAGCAGTTAAAACACTCTCAGTTCCACTATAAATTACACAGCACACAATACAGTATGAGTATCAATTGTGTCCCTGAAGCATCATTAGTCACTTAGCAATGGATATGAAGGAGATGTGTCAAGTGCTTCCATGGCGACAAATTATGTCACGTGACACCTTTTAACCAATTAGGTTCAGACTACGATATGATCATCAGAAACATACTGTATTTGACAGAAGCCACAATGACCCAACTCCCTTTAGGTATGGCTCTATTTGTCAGCTGTCATGCCAATCATGTTATTGTGCAAAAAAGTTTTGAAGGTGATAGAGGTCTTATAAACTCTCAGGCAGAATAATGGATGTTGAATGCATTTGACACCTCATGTGTGACAACAGATATTTTTGATTAATGTGTATGGACAGCAAGTTTTGCACAACCATTGTAAGGTACACTCTTAAGAAAAAGAAGAACCTAAAAGGGTTCTTCTTCTGTCCCCATAGAAGAACCTTCTGAAGAACCCTATTTGGTTCCAGGAAGAACCCATTTAGGTTCCATGTATAACCTTTAAATAGGGTTCTACATGGAACCCAAAAGGTTTCTACCTGGAACCAAAAAGTATTATTCTATGGGGACAGCCGAAGAACCCTGTTGGAATCCTTTTTTCTAAGAGTACAGCAGCACATTTCCTTTTAATTCTTGCTCCTTTTCCTTGTGCCTTGTATTGGGAAGACATCTTGCCTTATTTCTGCTTTACTATGCTGCTGTACTCAGAGAAAAAGGGTTCCAAAAGGGTTCTTCGACTGTCTCCATAGAATATCACTTTTGGGTTCCATGTAGAACCTTTACAGAGGGTTCTACATGGAACCCAAAAAGGGTTCTACCTGGAACCAAAACATATTATTCTATGGGGACAGCCAAAGAACCCTTTTGGAACCCTTTTTTCTAAGAGTGTAGTGTCCAACTGTTGAGAAATTGTTGTGCCTTGAAGTGTAATCAAAACGTTATTATATTTAATCCATGGGATTTTGTCATATGACGATGTGTAGAATGTGCGTGGAAGGTTCTCCATTGTCATCAAATACTAGTAAAAGTCATCAGTGCAGATATGTTTGTCCTCATGACCTTTCATACATTGTGTTTCCAAAGCTGAATTAACAATATAATAACTGCTCCAGAAAATTAAAGCTGAATTAACAATATAATAACTACTGTATAAAATAAAAGCCCTCCTCTTCTTTAAAATGTTGCACCCACTTTTCAGAACATCATGATCTCATAACTACTACTACTCAATCAAATGATAAGGTTATAAAGCCATTATAAACTATTGCCCCCCTATAATGTAAAATAGATTGACAAACAAGGATTTTAATGATTGTAGAATAGATGGATCATACATTTCAATCTAACAAAACCTCCCAAAACATCCATTGTCTTGGATTGAAGGTCCAACCGAAGTTGGCACAGGACAGTGAGCGAATAGCAATTACTGCTGAGTGGTGTTTGGATTTCTTCTCAATTTCTTTTTTAACCGTGTTGTTCATTGGAGTGTGAAAACTAGGCTGAGAGGAAGAGGCAGTCTGAGCAGAAATAAGGCAAAGGTCTTCCCAATACAAGGCTCAAGGAAAAGGAGCAAGAATTAAAAGGAAATTGCTGCTGTACTTCAAATAACCACTGTGTTTTTAGTACTGTTTGTGAAGATTTAAGAGTTGGCTAATGAACAGGTATTGGTTTCAGTTGCTGGGAGGCTATTGGAATAAACAGAGATTGAACTGGATTTAAAATGCCTGAGGTGTTTGGTGGAACAATCATGTGTCCATGGTCTGAGATACTTTACCTAAATTGCTTCACCTGCAGCGACCCACTCCATCACCAAACCTGCTTCCCATAAAGACTTCATTATGATCGGGAAATACAGATAGCACAGCATGTCGGTAAAGATTGATTTGAAAGATAACTGTACTGTCACCTCCCAAATTATTGGCACCCTTGATGAAGATGAGCAAAAAAAGACTGTATCAAATAAATAATACAAATACCCAGCTATATTGCGTGCCCAACAAATGTGAAAATTACATTATTTTAGACTAATACAATTACTCAGAGAAAAAAATCCAAAGTAGACTCCAGATGAATAATGCATACTCAAGGGTTCTTCATCCTCCAGGGTTCTTCATCCTCCAAGGTTCTTCATCCTCCAAGGTTCTTCATCCAGGGTTCTTTATACTCCAGGGTTCTTCATCCCCCAGGGTTCTTCATCCAGGTGTAGTGTCTTTGGCTTCGCCGGATTAAGTGATATGACATGCTATTCTATAAAATCCTTTCTCTGTAATTAATATTACCTGATTGAGCTAATCATGTAAATGTAATTAACTAGAAAGTTGGGGCACCACGGAAGACTGTTTATACAGCTGTTATCTTCCGAATAAACTCTGAAAGACCTAGTAATATTTTACATTAATAGCAGTCAATATTAATCTTCACCTTATTTCAGTCTCATCTGAAAGTTGTACATTCTTGGTCTTCACGAACCCTGGCTAACAAGTTGAATCAGCAATACAAAATTGGGTTTAATGATTTATTTACTAAATACCTAACTAATCATACAGAATTACATACACACAGAATGCAAATTATGTCATACAGAAAACATCCCTAGTGGATGGAGCCAACATAATTTCTGGTTACACAAAGGAAATGGGGTTGGGTTTGAGTGAAAGAGGGGGAAGACTGAGGAACAAAGGGAGAAGCCATGCTATCGTAAATACAGTATCTTATGCATTCTAAATTATCGCTGCGCTTTGGTAGGTTGGTAGTAGATGCTGGCCGTGTTGGCCAACAGAGATCTTCCTGTCCTCGGAAGAATGTCTCTGGCGGTAAATTGGATACGTTGTAGTATCGTTGTTGTGTGTTAGACTGGATACGTCGTCCATCCTTTCCTAGCCCATGTTTACAACGGCCGCTGCTAACTCAACGGCTAGGTTGTCTCACTTCTTTAGTGAATAAGAGTTCAAAGTTCATACCATTCACATACCACTCACGCTGAGGTTGGCTTAGTTCTGTAGTTGACCAGTTAGTCCTTTTTGACGTATGGATCGTCGTCCTATCGTCCTCGGAACAGAAGGTTACATTTTCAGAAAGGGCTTATATAGTGGAGGGAGAGAAGGGTGTGTTTCATAGTTTATAACCCATGTCTCTTCACAGTGGCGGGCCACTGATTGAGCAGAGCTCTAACCTTATGAAAACCCAATTCTCTCATTTGGAAGCTAAAATGACATTTTATCTTTTCACAAATAGTTTCATATTCAAACATTTAAATTGCACACATTTAAATTGCACACAATTCCACGTGAGTCTACTAGAATGTGTAGACTTTCCCAGATACAGTTTATGTCGTCCTGTCATCAGTCATAATGTCTCAGATGACAACCGAACTGACATCATATTCATTAAGTATCAACGCATATTTTCGAATGGTTCTATTAACGTAATATGGTTCCTTTCCCCCCACCGTTTGATGTTCCCAGACTCTCTATGTTTAACAAAGGCTATTCAAGAGTCCTTCAGTAGAGTCAAGAGAGAGAGGGGAGAAAGGTATTTATGGGGGGTCATGTCACATTTGGGGTGGGCATTCTATGTTATCTGTTTCTTTGTTTTTGGCCGAGTGTGGTTGCCAATCAGAGGCAACTGTCCATTGTTGTCTCTGATTGGGAATCATACTTAGGCAGTCCTTTTTCCCTTTTTCATTTGTGGGATCTTATTTTTGCATTGGTTGTTATTTTGCCCTGCAGTACGTCACATTCGTATTTGTTTTGTTGTTGTCGGTGTTCATTAAATAAATAAATAGAATGAACACGTACCACGCTGCGCTTTGGTCCACTTCTTCCCATGACGATCGTGACAGGTCATAAACCTTACCCACAGGCCAACGTTATGACACAGGGTTCTTTATACTCCAGGGTTCTTTATACTCCAGGGTTCTTCGTCCCCCAGGGTTCTTCATCCAAGGTTTTTTATACTCCAGGGTTCTTCATCCTCCAATGTTATTCATCCAGGGTTCTTCATCACCCAGGGTTCTTCCTCCTCCTAGGTTCTTCATCCATGGTTATTCATCCAGGGTTCTTCAGTCTTCAGGGTTCTTCATCCTCCACGGTTCTTTATCCAGGGTTCTTCCTCCTCCAAAGTTCTTCATCCAGGGTTCTTCATCCAGGGTTTTTATACTCCCGGGTTCTTCCTCCTTCAAGGTTCTTCATCCAGGGTTCTTTATACTCCAGGGTTCTTTATACTCCAGGGTGCTTTATACTCCAGGGTTCTTTATACTCCAGGGTTTTTTTATACTCCAGGGTTCTTCCTCCTTCAAGATTCTTCATCCTCCAAGGTTCTTCATCCAGGGTTCTTTATACTCCAGTGTTCTTTATACTCCAGGGTTCTTCATCCCCCAGGGTTCTTCATCCTCCAGCATGCTTCATCCTCCAGCATTCTTCATTTTCCAGGGTTCTTCATCCTCCAGCGTTCTTCATCTTCCCGGGTTCTTCATCCTCCAGCGGTCTTCATCTTCCCGGGTTCTTCATCCTCCAGCGGTCTTCATCCTCCAGGGTTTTTCATCCTCCAAATTGAACATCCTTGCTTGCAAACACAAAGCAGACACAGAACGTTAATGCACATGTTTGCACGCTGTGGAATATGCACTTAGCTTGTTGTTAAACCATTTAAACCAGCAGAATGGAGCAATACAGGCATCTGTGAAGTAAATGGGCTAGAGTAGCTAAATGAACCCTGCAAAATATAAAACAAACTGCTTTCGAATTGAGTATGACATTGTATAACTCCAGCTAGAGTAAACCATGTGTGTGACTTTACAACACAAATATTAACCATTTGATCTGGTATGTACACTTAGCATTCCTACCGGTTAATTCACTCTGTAATGATTCCTGAAGTCATGCAGTGCATATGTTCCATTGTTACTAACAGCGGCCCATGTGTTTCATTTTGATGGAGGTGTTGGGTCACTTGGTTGAAATTAGAATCTTATTTTCTTCCAGGCTGACCGGTATGAATCTACCTTCCCCTGTCATCAGCAGCAAAAACTGGCTACGGCTACATTTCACATCTGACAGCAACCATCGACGGAAAGGATTTAGTGCCCAGTACCAAGGTAAGGGGTCAGTGTCGGAGGGCTAGGAGAGATCCCTTCCCATTGCAGGCAGTCATCAGTGCACATGGCAGTGAGTTCTTTGCCAGAGTTCAGCTAGACATGATGTCTTGGCCTGACCTGAATTCTGCCAGCACACGGTTCGCAGGTATTTTGTCTGGTTTCTTTTTACGAAGTTCAGAATGGCTTGAGGCCCTCCAGGCTTAGACACTAAGTGTAGTCTAAGATACTTCTGACTAAAAGAGAGTTGGGAAACTAAACCCAGTCTGCACATTATATTTCAATTATTTAGGATTTGTGTGTATTTTCCGGTAAAATTACAATACTCCTTTTATTAATACCTGGCAAGGGGATGAAGTCATACTGGAGAGAGGATAACTCACACTGAACCTATTTTAGCTTTCTCATGGTTTAATTAGCTTCCCTGCATGACATAATTACCAGATTAGATTCCGAGTTGTATCCAAATCCAAATTGGCTCCCGCTGACAAAAATGCAGGCTATGCATCAAGTGCACTGCCTACTGGGTACTGAGCCCAGTGGTGTTAGGTGACTGTGTGGCCACCACTATTCACAAGCTGGCCCTCCCTTGCCCTGCACAACAAATGACTCCTGTGCCTTGGATGTACTGATCCATAAAGACTAAATACCACATACCCAATAAGGCTGGTTGATGTTTATTGGGATGAATCTTGTCCTGGAGGCAGAGCTGAGCAATCTCCACTAGATGGGCCAGCTGCAAACTCAAAATTGGCTGTACATCGTAAAAAATCATAAAAACAAACATTTGCTTTTTGGTCTAAACTTAAGGTTAGGTTTGGGTATAAGGTTAGCGGTGTGGTTAAGGTTAGGGTTAGGTTTAAAATCAGATTTTATAACTTTGTGGCTGTGCCACCCTACAGAGCTGCCTACATTGCATGAGTCATCCCAATAAATTCCAACTTGCAAGTGCACGGAAGCCTGGGCACATTGGCACCCTCCTGGCCCTCTGCAATCACCTGGAGGACAGCTTGACATCTCTGCTTGTGAACTTCTACAGTAAACCTCATCTTCAAAGGATTTGGGGGAGGCAGGGAGGGACAGAGAGAGAGAGGGGGAAGCTGCTTGCATAGCAAGGAATCTCACAGAAGTGTTTCCACGTTGTGACAGATTTTCTTTCAGCCTTTGCTCTTAGGGTGTTTTGCTAATTAATATAATAATAATGTATCATATATGCTAATTACATGAATGGATTATAATGTGCACTATTTTCTCTCTTCAACAGTGAAAAAGGCCATTGAGCTGAAGTCAAGAGGGGTGAAAATGCTTCCAAGCAAAGACACAAACCACAAAAATGCTGTTTGTAAGTACTTTCTTATGCTCACGGAGGTTCCGTTTTTACCCACATTACATTTATAATCGCACTATCATAAAATCAAGCATATCTTAAATAGTGTTTTCTTTCCCCAGGCAGTCCAAACAGTCCAGAATTGTACACTTATGATAAGCATTTTAAATTACGATAAGAATTTAGGATGTGGTATTTAGTATTTTATTCACATCCCCATTAGCTGTTGCAGAAGCTACAGAGTCAAACGAAGTAGGTTTTCTTACAAAGTTAAGTCAAACTGAGTGATATTTCATCCTACGGATCTCCACATACATTGGACAAGCCCTCTTTGTGTAAAAATTCATACCATCTGTATCGGTCCATTGACAGTTATATGATCAATGTAAATATGTGCATAATTCTATTGCACAATTGCTATTCATTACCCAGGGGGTATACTAACAGATTTTATCTGTCAGATTTATTATATACTAAATCCACCCAGTCTGACGTATGCCTATGCATGGTGATCAGGTGGTTCCCAATGTGATGTGTGTATGGATACAGATGGAGGATCTTAATTTGAGACAGTTTGCTACAGCATGAAAATGAACCTGCAGCAACAGGAAATGTGAATTATCATATTATTATATTATTATATTATTAATTAATGGGCATTTTTGTCGTGGTTGCTACAGTTTCCTCAAGGGAAATCATGTCTGAAATGTCAAAGTGGGTGATCAAATTAAGATTTGTATGTATGTGCGCATAAAATCTCTTTGACATGACAAATATCCACCTTTGATCAAAACACTGTTACAAGAAATACATAGAACTTTTTTTATTCACACTGGCTAGTGGCCCAAAATGCATTTCAAACCCAGCTAGTACCTCTACTGAGTTTCCAGGGAAGAAATGTCTCCATACAATTAAGGTCATAGTATTTTTTTTACAGATATTTTTTAAAAGTGGTAGTATGTTTGATTATCAGTTAGACATGAGTAGCTATCACACATAATTATCACACACATCCATATGTACACACATACACATACCATAATCCAATTTAGAGTGTTTGCTTAGCATTTAATGTCTGCACAATTTCCATAATGTGTTTTCCAAAAGATGCCCTTGATGCTATCTATAATGGTATGGGGGAAACAACCCCCTCTTTAACACCACATTAAATTGTATTAATAATTTGTTCCACGCTATGCTTCATAAAGCCTGTTCTATTGCAATTAGTGTTACTAAATGGCTGACTTTGCAAAAGTGAGGCACCATTTCTAATCTAGAATTTACATTTCAGGTACAATATATGGTGATCCTGGATGGATAAACAAATAGCAATTATAAAAACACTATTTTGTGACGCTGGTGTAAGGCAACCTTGTCAACTCGGCAACATAATGCAGTGTATAAAACAAGTCCACTTTATATACTTGAATAGCATCAATAGGCTCAGGTATTTATTAACCAAGTTTGTAACTCTTAACTGCCATTAAAACATTCTAAATTCTGCAAAGGCAGAATTGATGTAGTCATTCATATATGAATATGTATATTATCACCATCACCAGACACTTTTAGATGAGGGATTAAGTTCAGGTCCTGACTCACTGTGGTTATTAAAGATCCCATGGTGCTCATTTAAAAAGCAGAGGTGTAAAATCATGCACTCTGGCCAAACCCTGGATGTATAGCCAGCCTTCTCCTCATATCCTCCAAGACATCTAATTACTACAGCTAAATTTCAGTTGGACAGAATTATTTTAATTTTCATTGTAAAGGCAGATTTTTTGTACATTTTGCTGATGGCTGGAAAGATGTCTGACATTGATCACCGAGATGGCTTCTCATTTTTCACGGGGTAAAAATTCCAACCACCTACACAGTGTGGAGCCTGTGTTTGCCATCAAAGGGGTATCCCCATTGGACCAAGAATGAATTGATACTGATCCAAACTGGCTGCCCACCTCTGTAAATAGTTTGCCAGCTTTTTAAAACTAGACTAGATCCAATGCTTAGGATAACAACATAATATAGAAGGGAAATACATGCTTCCACAGTTTATTGCAGAATTATCTGCGGGAGAATACAATAGTGTGTGGTTATTAATTACCCTTCCTTTTGATGGTCTCCAATTCCCGATCAAAAGAAGCACCTCTACCTGCACAAGTTTAGCAGATTGATTGCATGTGGGATGAAAGAGTTCTTTGTTCTATTGTGATTAACGTTGGGTACAGAAAAATGCAGGCCTAAAGGAAGAAGTTTATTATTCAAGCTACATTGGTCACTATCTAAAATTGTCTTAGCTTTACCTATAACATACCAGATACTGTACAGTAGTAGATACTGTAGAAGATAATGTAATAGGTACTGTATCTACAGTAGATACTATACTGTAGGTACTGTAGTAGATTCTGTAGACCATCGTGCATACAGTAGTAGATACAGTAGATCGTGTAGTAGATCATTTAGTAGATATTGTAGATACTCTAGTAGATATTGTAGTAGATACTGTAGATACCATTGTAGATACAGTAGTAGATACTGTAGTAGATATTGTAGTAGATACTGTATTAGATACTTTAGTACGTGAATCTTTCTGAGTGTTGTCTGTTGTATCATGATGACCTCACTGAATACCATCACAAGCATATTCAGTGTTACTTCAAATCCCAAACTAGGCAGCCATGGAAACAGTTCAAACAGATTAACAAATCTATAAAATATAGTCACTGTAGTTATATTTATAATGAAATCATTCTCAGAAAATACAAGGATTTTACAAATTGGTATCTGTGTGTGCAGCAAAGTTCAGTTTGTTATCGGTGACAGTACCCAAATATGTATCTTAACCAGAAGGGGACTAGGGTTCCAATTTTGGAACCCCCCCCCCACGTTCAGCTGGAAGGTGGCGCATGGAACGCAAAAATATTCCTAAAAATATTTAACCTCCACACATTAACAAGTCCAATGGCTCAAATGAAAGATAAACACCTTGTTTAAACACCTTGTCAGATTTCTAAAATGTTTTACGGCAAAGACATAGCACATATTTATGTCAAACCACCACCGAAGACACAGCTAATTTGCATAGCCAAGTTGAAAAAAATATGCAATCAACAAACGCAGGATTAAAAGAAAAATAATGCACTAACCTTTTGAAATGTTCATCAGATGACAGTAATATAACATGTTACACAGTACATTTATGTTTTTTTCAATAATATGCTATATATATCCATAAATCTCTGTTTACAATGATGCATCGTTCAAAAATGCTACTCAAATGTCCTGAGAAATGACGATAGCTCCGGCAGATAACGTCAGCTAACAAGGAATACACATCATAAACTTTGACTAAATATGCATGTTCTACATATATATAGTTAGATACACTTCTTCTGAATGCAATCGCTGTGTTACATTTATTTTTAACGTTACAGGTTTCGTTCACTAGGCTATACTATGAGTCGACGCTCAAAAAGTAGCATTATGGCTCCTCTATCTTGGAGTCCACACAAAGCCAAATTTACCACATAAATATTCTCTTACCTTTGCTGTTCTTCCATCAGAAGACCTGGAAGGAATTATACTTACCAAAAACAGCGTTTAGTTTTGCAGTCTGTGTCTTTAGGTTCTCAAACACGACACATTTCGGTTGAAATGTAGCCAAAAGTCAAGTGGATGCGCACCAAAACGTCAAACTTACATATTATATGTCGACTAAACTTATCAAACTAAGTTCATAATCAAGCTTTAACATGTTATAAAGGTGTACAGCAATAGTGAGGACGAACAGAAACACATGCATTGTATAATCGATCTTGGAAAAAAGACAGGACCGGAGCAGAGCGCGCATAAAAGTGACCTGTTTTTTCGCGTGCCCGAAAGGTTTCGGCCCGCCAAAACTCTTGTGAGCGCGCGATTCTCACAATGAGAAGCCCCATTGAAAGCTGAGATCGCGCTGAAGACAGAGAGACTGTTCCCAGACCTGTAAGTGCTTGGGAAGGGTGGGGGCAATGACGTCAAAGTTGGGCCAACTTTTCTGATGACAAGAGAGAGTTTGGGAGAATGACTGCCCTGAGAGTTCTGCTTTACATACAGACACCATTTAAACGGTTTTAGAAGCTTTAGAGTGTTTTCTATTCAATAATATTTTTTATTTGCATATATTAGCAACTTTTGACCAAAAAAAATTATGTTTACTATGGGCACGCAATTACTCCAGCGGGGGCAGTAGACAGCCCTATCCCCAACAGGTTTTAAAGAAGCCAATCCGGGGATCTTGAATGATAGTAGTCCAGCAGCCATTGGTGGAGTGGGAAGTTTACCTTTCGCAGCAGAAGTGAGCTATGTGGGCTTCATCATTGATTATAACTGTAGTCTAGAGAAGTGTCGAAGTGGGGAGGCTGTGAGAGGAATGGATGCTTTGTTGTAGTTCTCTCTGTTATAAATTCCCTGCTAAAGAAACACGCTGCCCGACAAAATAGCTTTATTAACATAAGAAATAAAACTAGTATGAAAGTAAAGTCATGATCCTTTTCATTTTCAAACCAAAGTCCTAACACAGAAAAGTAGAGTAAGATTATCACTGGGTAGAACAGGAAACAGAAATGGTGGTGCAAACAGACAAAAGCTTTGATTGGATGGTGGAACTTTTTAAAACTAACATCAGCATTCACAGGAGGTGACATTTGAAGACAACATCAAACAGAAATACATGACAGTTGATCAAAAGGGATAGCAATGGCTGTCCATGCCGCTCACTCCATCAACACATTCTCTGACCTTGACTTGAAATGAACATTTTAGCATTATTATTGCACCGGATTTCATGGGATAGGGTTAAAACATTCTCAAATGCACTTGTATGATCTTCATTTGATCACTCTTATAGTGTATTCAAGGTTTAAAAAGGCTTCTAAAGTTTGTAATTTCAGACTTTATTTGCCCTAAAAAAAAAATGTATCAACCCCTACAAAAAAAATGACCATTAATTATAATCCACATTTCCTGTTGCTGCAGGATTACTTTCCTGCTGTGGCATACTGGTTCAAATAAAAATCCTACATCTGTACGTATCCTCCAATATACGATTTCTCGCATGTAGCATGTTGATTTTTTTATAGAAAGTAATGGTCACTAAAACCAAGGCCACATGGTACATTGAGAGTTCACGCATAGAAATTGTTTACAGAATGAAAGGATTCTGTAGTCTGTGATTACTGTGCAGTGCATCAACAGGAATGGATGGAAAAAGGGCAACAATTTTTTTTTTTTTTTCCAATGCCTTTTGCACCAGCTTTTTGTGACCAGGTTAAAATGATGTGTAAGATGACCTAATGTGGTTCTGGGCCCGTAAACAAACTGAGGTTATGTGACAGAATGATGCAGAAATTAAGGTGAGAACACAAACACACACTGGCACAGGAATGGTGGAAGAGGATATGCTATGAAGCATGACCTTTTCACAGTTTGTTTTCGTTATATTGCCACGAGCAGTGAATCATTAAAGCTCCTGTCATCACAAGGTGGAAATACATATTTCATATCTGAATGCAACCCATACAAATGTTATGATGAAACATTTACTTGTAGAGGCTGTTTTATTTCTATAGCTGTTGACCCACCTGTTCATGTATTTCTCTTTAAGCAAAGCTTATTATCAAGTTCACTATAAAAATAGATTATTCTTTTGATAAATGCACCTATCCAACTCTTGGTAAGAAAATGGTCATACAATTTACTGAACTTCTTACGTAAATTTGCAATTGTGCATATGCTAACATACGAAACAGACCTTTCCTAATATTGAGTTTCACCCCCTTTTGCCTTCAGAAAAGCCTCAGTTCGTTGGGGCATGGACTCTACAAGGTGTCGACAGCGTTCCACAGGGATGATGGCCCATGTTGACTCCAATGCTTCCTACAGTTGTGTCAAGTTGGCTGGATGTCCTTTGTGTGGTGGAACATTCTTGATACACACGGGAAACTGTTGAGCGTGAAAAACCCAGCAGTGTTGTAGTTCTTGACAAACTGGTGTGCTTGGCGCCTAATACCATACCCCGTTCAAAGGCACTTACATCTTTGTCTTGCCCATTCACCCTATGAATGGCACACATACACAATCCATGTCTAAAATTTCTCAAGGCTTAAAAATCATGATTTAACTTCTCTGGGATATGTGGGATGGTAGCGTCCCACCTTGCCAACAGCCAGTGAAATTGCAGGGCACCAAATTCAAAACAACAGAAATACCATAATTAAAATTCCTCAAACATACAAGTATTATACACCATTTTAAAGATAAACTTATTGTAAATCCAGCCACAGTGTCCGAATTCAAATAGGCTTTACCGCGAAAGCACACCAAACGATTATGTTAGGTCAGCACCTAGTCACAGAAAACCATACAGCCATTTTCCAGCCATGGAGAGGGCTCACAAAAGTCAGAAATAGAGATAAAATGAATCACTAACCTTTGATGATCTTCATCAGGTGGCACTCACAGGACTTCACAGACATCATTCAAACAGTTTTTTAAAAATCGACTAATTATATGCATATTCTAGCTTTTGGGCCTGAGTAGCAGGCAGTTTACTCTGGGCACCTTATTATCCAAGCTACTCAATACTGCCCCCCAGTCCCAAAGAAGTTAACCTTTCTCCTCCCCTTCATCTACGCTGATTGCTGCTGCTACTCTCTGTTGTTATCTATGCATAGCCACTTTAATAACTCTACCTACATATACATAATTACCTCAATTACCTCGACACCGGTCCCCCTGCACATTGACATTGACTCTGTACTGGTACCCCCTGTATATAGCCCCACTATTGTTATTTACTGCTGCTCTTAATTATTTGTTATCATTATCGCTTACTTTTTTGTGATTTTCTTAAAACTGCATTGTTGGTTAAAGGCTTGTAAGTAAGCATTTCACGGTAAGGTCTACATCTGTTGTATTCGGTGCATGTGACAAATACAATTTGATTTGATTGACATCAATAAGGGATCATAGCTTTCACCTGGATTTACCTGGTCAGTCTGTCATGTTCATAATGTTTTTCATAATGTTTTGTACACTTTTTTACACAGTGTATGTTAACATGACTTAATGTGTATGATATTGCAGGATATAATACACTAAAAGTTGTATCCAGGGTATTGTCCAGGACTGTTAGATGCAATGCATTTTGTTTTGTCATGTTTTTATGAAACCTTTATTTAACCAGAAAAATACCCTTGAGGTTAGACACCTCTTTTGTTTGGGGGATTAGGTGTAGTGATTTGTTTCAGTCTGTGTTATGGCCATTAGAGACTTTTAACTTCTTCCTTCACATGAATGTTTTCAGTGCAACAGCGCACAATGATCGATGCAATTTCTATTCTGAAATCCATTATTAGACCAAATTGTCTCCCAAAGTTTTCATTGATAATTTTACTGCCAATGATCTAAATATGCAGTAACTGTAAGTGGACTCATCTTTGTATTCATTCATGGCTTCTGAATTAATGGCAGCGATAGAGGAATCATTTCCTTTCATTGAGACTAATGGAGCGTGATCTTGTTAGAACATGAAATTAGGATGAATTGCTCTAATCCTATGATTGTGAGAGTGCTGTTTGTCACCATTGTCTCTTGCTTCTGGCCCTGTGTTTCTAGTATAATACCTTTCCGATTCTTGTCAGCACCTGTTATGGAGCATCAATATGGGCCTTTGTTAAAAGTATCCGAGCCTCTGTATAATCCCATAGCAAACTCTTAACCTTTTGTCTAACCATCAGTGTGTATATTTTGTACTGTCAATTAATCAACTAGACATAAAAACTGTACAATCAAGCTTATCACATTACATTTGACTTACCCAGACTATACAGTGCACTTGAGGCGCATAACTTTCATGGTATTATTTTATAATATCTGTCACTAGTAATTGAATAGATTTGGTACTTCTTTTCTCACCACTCTGTATTCCACCTTTATCCTCTTTCTGTAGTGAGCCAAGGGGGCATGGCAGCAGACATTTGTCCAGATCCTGGGATTCCAGAGAATGGGAAGAGGATGGGCTCAGACTTTCAGTGGGTTCCTTTGCTTCACTCTCATCAGGTTTGGCCTCAGTGAATTTGGAACTGTGTGGAACAGCTTTAATCAAGGCGATCCCTGCTGTGTGGAATAGTCTTTTTAAACCCCCACTGCTATGCCATCACCATTAGTGACTGAAATTAGACCCGCACAATAGGTGATAAGACCCTCTTAGAAAAGATGCCTTAATTCAACAAGGGTCATTACTGGTTTGTTAAGGAGGCAGATGTACTTATCACCATTAAAAACTAAAAACATTTGAGAAATTGAGGAAACTTGTTCACAGACCAAAAAAGTTATACTTGGTTGTTTGGAACACACCATAGCAATCTACTGGTGGAAATTGAAAACTTTTTATCCCATGTTGCTTGTTGCAGATTTGACAGAAGGAAGTCTGTCACAGGCATTGAGGAGTTAGGGGTTGATGCCGTGCTCTGTACGGCAGGTCATTTGTTTCTCCAATTCCTACAGGGTCGGAGCCAGCATCCAGTTTTCCTGTGATGACAGCTATGTGCTTCAGGGATCAAAGAGCATCACTTGCCAGAGAGTGACAGAGACGTTGGCCGCATGGAGTGACCACAGGCCTATTTGCCGCAGTAAGTGTGAACGCAGGCAGGCTCTTTTACCATCGCAACACTTTCTGTAGGTACAGATATGCTCTCTTAATATAATAATAATAAATGCCATTTAGCAGACGCTTTTATCCAAAGCGACTTACAGTCATGTGTGCATACATTCTACGTATGGGTGGTCCCGGGAATTGAACCCACTACCCTGGCGTTACAAGCGCCATGCTCTACCAACTGAGCTACAGAAGGACCTCTCTTAATTTGATCACCCTGTTGTGGCAGAGTATTTGTAAATTCAAAACTTGTATTGTATTCAATGTTTAAAAAGGCTTCTAAAGTTTACATTTCCACTTAAACATTTCACATTATTCATATTTCCTGTTCCTGCAGGATTATTTTCCTGCTGTGAGAAACCAGTCAAATTAAGATGTACAATGTCACACCTCGTCACCAGTGGTGAGGAGGGTGTTGGGTGTTTAATAGTGAGGCACGACAGTACAGATATTATTGTATTTAGAGGATTTAACTGTTACCTACTAGCCAGGTCAAATACTTGAATATTCTCTATTCTTCATATTACCATGGCTTTAGCTGGAATTTACAAAGGCTGTTGAAGATTCAATCCCCTTGATTTAAAAGCATTGAACCGTCTTATTTATGTCTTTATTGAGACATGTAGTTGCTAGCCATCTGTGAGAAGTAGCAACTGCTTTTGAACTGTTAATAGCTATGATTAATACCACATGAGTTTCCAAAACTATTATGACTGTATGGTTCACTTTTGCTGGCACATACTGTGTACAAAAATAATAACATTTGTTTACTTTTTAATATTTTTGCTAAATGCACTATTTATCAGTAATCCCTATCCATTTAGAGTTAGGGAAGCATGACATGTTTTTTATGTAAACATGACATGTTTTTTTAGGTAAGCGTGACATGTTTTTTTAGGTAAGCGTGACATGTTTTTTTAGGTAAGCGTGACATGTTTTTTTAGGTAAGCGTGACATGTTTTTTTAGGTAAGCATGACATGTTTTTTTAGGTAAGCGTGACATGTTTTTTTAGGGAAGCATGACATGTTTTTTTAGGTAAGCGTGACATGTTTTTTATGTAAACATGACATGTTTTTTTAGGTAAGCGTGACATGTTTTTTTAGGTAAACATGACATGTTTTTGAGGGGAAGCATGACATGTGTTTTTAGGTAAGCGTGACATGTTTTTGAGGGGAAGCATGACATGTTTTTTTAGGTAAGCGTGACATGTTTTTTTAGGTAAGCGTGACATGTTTTTTTAGGTAAACATGACATGTTTTTTAGGTAAACATGACATGTTTTTTAGGTAAACATGACATGTTTTTTTAGGTAAGCGTGACATGTTTTTTTAGGGAAGCATGACATGTTTTTTTAGGTAAGCGTGACATGTTTTTTTAGGTAAGCATGACATGTTTTTTTAGGTAAGCGTGACATGTTTTTTTAGGGAAGCATGACATGTTTTTTATGTAAACATGACATGTTTTTTTATGTAAACGTGACATGTTTTTTTAGGTAAGCATGACATGTTTTTTAGGTAAACATGACATGTTTTTTTAGGTAAGCGTGACATGTTTTTTTAGGTAAGCATGACATGTTTTTTTAGGTAAGCGTGACATGTTTTTTTAGGGAAGCATGACATGTTTTTTATGTAAACATGACATGTTTTTTTATGTAAACGTGACATGTTTTTTTAGGTAAGCATGACATGTTTTTTTAGGTAAGCGTGACATGTTTTTTTAGGGAAGCGTGACATGTTTTTTATGTAAACATGACATGTTTTTTTAGGTAAGCGTGACATGTTTTTTTAGGTAAGCGTGACATGTTTTTTTAGGTAAACATGACATGTTTTTGAGGGGAAGCATGACATGTTTTTTTAGGTAAGCGTGACATGTTTTTGAGGGGAAGCATGACATGTTTTTTTAGGTAAACACGACATGTTTTTTTAGGTAAGCGTGACATGTTTTTTTAGGTAAACATGACATGTTTTTTAGGTAAACATGACATGTTTTTTTAGGTAAGCGTGACATGTTTTTTTAGGTAAACATGACATGTTTTTTTAGGTAAGCGTGACATGTTTTTGAGGGGAAGCATGACATGTTTTTTATTCTGTTTCACAGGAGATAATCGCAATCCATATAGGTTAGGTTAAGTGCTACCAAACTGTAAATTACAGTTGAGGCTATACTGATGGTAACTGATGATCGGCTCACAGTTGTATTATTGGTGTGTGCAGGCAGCTAATGCCCACTGGAGGTGAGATCCGCAGAGGTCTAACTTTCAAAGCCATAGAGGACACAGGCCTCCAGATGACATTAATCAAAATGAAATGAGGCAGTATGTCAGCCATCCAGAAGGAAAGAGTAACCATGTTTGACAATTTCTTAGCACCATTCCTGGGGAGTACTGATCGATCCAGACACTTTTTGTCACAGCGTCGCCCGGTAAACCCTTTAAGAATAACACTCTACTACCCCCTCGCCCCCAGACCTCTCTCCACCATCACCCTCTCCATGCGGAGCTAAGTACCAGGTAGAAGCCATTAAATGTGAAGTTAAAAGGCCTCCAGAGATCCACTGCTGCTCTGTACTCTCCCGGATATGTATAATCCCAGGTGATTATTTAGAGTTAATTATAGAATGCTTTTCCGACCTGTGAATGAAGGATGTGCTCGTTTAGGAGTTTTTTCTACCAACTTCAGAACCCTCTGACTCTTCGATAATTAACAGGCGTACGGCGTAGTCATCAGAGATTTCATAATTAATCATTTTCAGTCATTTTAACTAGACAATGGGTGATGTCAGACTCTGCTTCTTCACCTCTTGATGATTTCACTCACCAATCTTCAGGATAAACGTTAAGTAATGAGTAATTAAATGTTCAGTAATTAGGTGCAGTAACCCAAAGGTTGCTGGTTTGAATCCCCGAGCCAGGAATGTGGAAAAATCTTCCATTCTGCCCCTGAGCAATGCAGTTAATCCCCAACAACAACTGCTTCCCGGCCACCAATGACATCGATTAAGGCAGCCCCCCACTCTTCTCTGACTCAGGGTGGTTTGGTTAAATGCGGAAGATACATTTAGGTTGAATGCATTCTGTGGTGCAACTGACTAGGTATTCCCTTCCAATGTAGCATTTACTTATTTTTGTCTGATAAATGTATTTGTATTTTATTTCAACAGCGAGAACGTGTGGTTCTAATTCAAGAGGACCAAAGGGCTTCATCACCTCTCCTAATTACCCTGTTCAGTATGACAACAATGCCCACTGTGTTTGGGTCATAACAGCACTGGACAATAGGAAGGTGAGTCACATTTATTTTCTTTCTTTTTGCTTTCTTTCTTTTTATTTTCTTTCTTTATATCATAGTGAGTTATCAGCATGCACAGCCGTGCTAATGAGTCTCTTTGCAAGGTGAATGGTTCAACTTCAATAATTTAACTCAGTTTGTGTTGTATTTTGCAAGTTGAGGCTATGTCAAAATCACATTATTTTGGATGTAGGTGAAGGATAATCTATTTTATTGTGCCAGTGAACCAACAGGACATCTAGTGAAAGGGGTATCCAAGCACATAATTATGATTATGATATGGTATTAATGCAATGCCATTGTGTTCATTGGCATACAAGTGGTATTAGAATCACTAAATTAGCATAACAAATATAATGGGGAAATTAACAGAAAAAAAAAGCTTATTTTGTAAAGAGGGCCCACTTAAAAACGGTTTAATTACTGGTTTCTACTTGTCTTTTATATCCCTCGTGCCACGTAGGGGTCAGAGCACTAAAGCTAAAACAAACAGTAATTCATATCTTCTGCTGTAAATGATGGATAGTTCAAGGAGGAGTGCCTTAAAGGAAATGGAACGCTTCAAAAGCATTAGAAATCAAGAATTACTCACTTGGCTGTAAATTGCTGCATCTCTGATGCATATGAATTTCTGCATGTGACCACCAGTATTTGTTATGCTGCCGTTAACACTGTCCACCTCAAACCAAAACTCCCTATGAACATAATTAATGGAACTTCACCTTCTTGGTGCAGCCACAGATCAGCACTCAAGTGAATTAAGTCAAGCTAGAAATTACTTTACAAAGTAGTTTGAGAATGCTGTTAAAAGTTTGACATGTCACCCAGGTATTCAGCATGCCCAATTCAGCAAGAACCTGATAACAATGGAGGTATCTTGCACCTCCTACTGTACATGTTCATTAGAGATTCACGTTGGATTCATTAAGTGAGTTCAACCTTTAAATCGTCTCCCGAAGGCCAGAGTTCTGTAAAACGTTCCTGTCTGTCTGCCGTGCAAATTGATACTTTTGTTCCTTTCCTTAAACATATTCTCAATTAGTTTAGCAAATTCTAAACTGTAGAATTATCCAAAAGTAGTCCATGTCTTGTAATTCAATTACTGTTCTGAATTATGTTTTTACCTGTAATTATTACTTGCTGCGGAAGTAAACTGTTCATGATTTCCTTCTCATATTTGTGGCATGTCATCATTGAAACATATGAGCCTTTATCTTTGTGGAAAACATGGGTTTTGACTTGGGTTTTAAAACATTGAAAAAGAGACTTGAAAATTGCAGAGATCCTAGAGTCTCTTGGGATAGTGAGCTGACAGTTGTTCTTCTTTTTCACTATCTTGTTTATACTTATTGAAACACACCAGAGAGTTTTTTTTTTAAAGATTCACTGACATAGCACCTGTCAGGGAATATTGCATTTTGGAAAATGCACCTTAAATGCACATTCAATGGACACTATAATTTCACTCACAATTGGACTTTTGTTATGCTATAACCTGAGCTGTATATTTCAGCATCACCTTGCATACCGTCATAGGAATATGACAATAATCAAATCAGTAATGAATTTAGTAATTGGCACATTAATATACATGCATTCGGAAAGTATTCAGACCCCTGAACCTTTTGAACATTTTGTTAGAGCCTTATTCTAAAATTGATTAAATATGAGGTTTTTTTCTTCATCAATCTACAATCTAATCTTTTTTTTAAATATCACATTTACATAAGTATTCAGACCCTTTACTCAGTACTTTGTTGAAGCACCCTTGGCAGCAATGACACTCTCGAGTCTTCTTGGGTATAAACCTACAAGCTTGGCACACCTGTATTTGGGGAGTTTTTCACATTATTTTCTGCAGAACCTCTCAAGCTCTGTCAGGTTGGATGGGGAGCGTCGCTGCACAGCTATGTGCATGTCTCTCCAGAGATGTTCGATCGAGTTCTAGTCTGGGGTCTGGCTGGGCCACTCAAGGACATTCAGAGACTTGTCCCGAAGCTACTCCTGCATTGTTTTGGCTGTGTGCTTAGGGTCGTTGTCCTGCCGCTGAAAACATCCCACAGCATGATGCAGCCACCACCATTCTTCACCATAAGGATGGTATTGCCCAGGTGATGAGCGGTGCCTGCTTTCCTCCAAACGTGATGCTTGGCATTTAGGCCAAAGCGTTCAATCTTGGTTTCATTGGCAAACTCCAAGCGTGCTGTCATATGCCTTTTACTGAGGAATGGCTTCCGTCTGTCCACTCTACCATAAAGGCCTGATTGGTGGAGTGCTGAAGATATGGTTGTCCTTCTGGAAGCTTCTCCCATCTCCACAAAGGAACTCTGGAGCTCTGTCAGAGTGACCATCGGGTTCTTGGTCACCTCCCTGACCAAGGCCATTCTCCCCCGATTTCTCAGTCTGGCCGGGTGGCCAACTCTAGGCAGAGTCTTGGTGGTTCCAAACTTCTTCCATTTAAGAATGATGGAGGCCACTGTGTTCCTTTGGACTTTCAATGCTGCAGAAATATTTTGGTAGCCTTCCCCAGATCTGTGCCTCGACACAATCCTGTCTCTGAGCTCTATGGACAATTCCTTCCACCTCATGGCTTGGTTTTTGCTCTGACATGAACCGTCAACTGTGGGACCTTATATAGACAAGTGTGTGTCCTTCCAAATCATGTCCAATCAACTGAATTTTCCACAGGACTCCAATCAAGTTGTAAAAACATCTCAAGGATGATGAATGGAAACAGGATGCACATGAGCTCAATTTCGAGTCTCATAGCAAAGGGTCTGAATACTTATGGAAATACGGTATTTCTGTTTTTTATATTTGCAAACATTTTAAAAACCTGTTTGTTTTTGCTTTGTCATTATGGGAATTGTGCATACATTAGTGAGGACCTTTTTTTAAAAACATAACAAAATGTGGAAAAAGTGAAGGGGTCTGAATCCTTTGCCAAGGCACTGTATATACCCCCGATGTGTTTGTGCATGTAACTGGTAGACAGTATTCGTAAACAAATAGTGTGATGCTTTTGACAAAACAGTATCATTGAGGGGAGACGAAACGATGGGCAAATTGTATAGGGACAGGTGTTCCAATCAGACAGTGATTATTTTGGATGAGTTACAAAACATCAACAAACTATAGAAGGTCAAATGGATGTTTTTTCAACAAATGAAGACAAAACAGAACCATTGAACCAGCCTTCCGGTTCTGTATAAAACAAAGGAATCAATAGTGCCCTAAAATATTGTATATAAGCCAGGTGAAGGAACAATCACCAAGGTGTGCTGTCAGCTTGCAATTGTGTTGATATAGACCACAAGTGCTGTTTCTCCTCTTGCTAAGTCTTCTGTAAAAACCCTTTCTGTTTTTGACAGGGTAATTTGAGAGGGTGGTATTGTAGACGTCTCATTTAAGATTGCCTCAAACTGCTTACTACAAAGTTTGACATTCCACACAGATTGCTTGTCCAAAAACTTCAGAGGTGCTTAGCAGAATCACAGTTGCGTAAAAAACAACAACATATGTTTACCTCTGTTGACAGTATGTTATCCCAGAGACATAAAGAGAAGACTAGTAAAGGGTGCCAACAGTCACCTGTTTTAGGATGTATGTACGGTTATGGCACAGCTTGACATTTAATTGAATAAAATTAATCCTCCGCATTGGTATTTGTTGTAAGAAATTATAATCTCCCTTCATTTATTACCTCTTTATAATCAGTTGACTTTATTGTACTCTATAGCTCTAGCATACTCTATCTAGACTGATACAATTTTGTGTTTACCATTTTAAACATCTCCTTAATCCTTTTTGCATCTTGAACTCTGTAATTCATTATGGGTGGATTGATTACCTTACAAGCATATTGAGCATCAATAGTTTCTATTCTGACAAATCATGTTACCCATTCCTATTGTGTGAACATTTAGGAATCTTGCTCTGTCATTCAAAATATTTCCCATTTTAGAGGTCAAGACATGTCCTTCTATGATTATTTAACCACTCCAATGAGGCTGTCGGATAGGTGCGTTTTTAAATCATTACTGGCTGCCAAAAGGGAGTCGCCATGGAGATGGATATTGCTCTCCATATTCTATTAGTGTTGTAAATGGCAGGTCAGTGTGTAATTGCTCATTTATTCCTAGCCCTGTCTGTCTATCTGCTTGAACATTGGCTTGTTCCAGTCACCATGACTTCATCGCATTGCCGTATGTATTTGTACAGTGTCTGTTTTTCATTGTTATTAAAGCATAGGTCGGAATTCAATTTGAGCAGATATTGGTTTTATTTAAAGGAAAACTCCACCCAAAAACAATCTTTTGTTTTATTAGTCCATTGTTGACAAAGTCCCAAAATGTTTTGTTTGTCAGCGCTCAAGTTTTCAAGAGACTTTAAAATTACAGAAATCAACCCCGTATGATGCATTTTAAAATGAATTTTCCTGTAATGAGATTTCTCTCAGATGGCACATGCTGGAGCGGAGATGTCAAAGTTCAACGAAGATTGACATCTCATGGACATTGAATTGCCACAAAGCCAGAATTATCCTTAGACAATTTTGAGTTTTTGTGCGCTTTGAAGTGCAATGCATGAAGATTGAATTACAAACAGAGGGTTTCGCAGTCTAATTAAACCCAAGTTTATCAAATCTACAAATCTATTATTGTATTGTTAAGTTCCATTAAAATGACTATTATTCTTGGTTAGCAGTCATTGGTCATTGAGGAAAAATGTGTGTGTGTGTGTGTGTTAGATCTTTACATGAGCTATTATTATCATCAATCCCTGCAATGTTTTATATCAGAATAGTTGAGTTTACATGACAGGGTGAGTTATAAGTGGCTCTTGAAAAGCAAACTGGCTATCAGTGAACTCGTACTCAAGGGTTTAGGCTCTCACATTGATCATTCACTTTGGGCCCCTTGGCTTGGTACTACACATTTCAGTGAGGATAGCCCAACCTACACAGGTAATACATTTGCTTTTGAGTCTCAGGAGAAAAAAATATGGATGGAATAATGGTTATTTAATGGTGCAATTGAGAGAATTTGAGGATGTTGATAATGGGCTTGTCCTAATTAAGCTTTATTTCTTCCCTTCAAGCAATCTCTGCTCAAATCCAATTTTCTTTTAACTGCCTTTCTTCCTGTGCCGGCATCAAAAGTGGAGCCATCTTTTTTTTCTCAAGCCTTTGTTCGTGCCCAGGCATTGCAAATACTTGAACTGCTCTTTTCCAGTTCATCATTGCACTGCCACCACGAAATGATTTGCAAATGTATTTCATGGTTTCATTATTTTAGTCTCCCTGGTAGCTGTGACAGCAGTGCTTTTTTTTGCAAATACTATGCAATGCTAATTATTCTGTTTACCACAGAACACACACACAACAAGTGTTTGAAAGTATAGAGCTGCAGTAGCTGCAATGTTGATGTCTTTTGCTGCTCTAATATGAATAAGCTATGTTTGTTATGGTGCATACCAGAGTACTATGATGTTTTTCTACAATACA
Organism: Oncorhynchus keta; assembly: GCF_023373465.1. Classification (NCBI taxonomy): domain Eukaryota; kingdom Metazoa; phylum Chordata; class Actinopteri; order Salmoniformes; family Salmonidae; genus Oncorhynchus; species Oncorhynchus keta. The sequence goes on along the minus strand of NC_068444.1, from coordinate 15,723,323 downwards.
TGATAAAAGACTCAATATTATTTCATGGGATCTATGGTTAGAATTAAATCATAGAGCATTACACTATTCAAATTTTATTAGATTGTGTTGCAAAACCACACCAATCCTGAAATATTTATTTAATTACTGCAGTGGGCTAAATCAGGGTCACACAGAGTCTTTCTTGCTCGTCTTAAACTAATCTACTTTGAAACAAAAGTATACACCTCACACACATGGTCTTGGGCTTAAAAAAAAAGAAGACACATGTACCATGTCAGATATACAGTAATGTAATGTATTGAAATGTATTACATTTTGAGATTGCATCCCAATATTACACTTTATATACATCACAGAAGACTGAAATATAACCGTTTCACAAAGAACCACCAGATTTTCTGCAGCTTTTTTTCTTCTTCTATAACGTTTATCCATTATGAAATATGAATAACATTCCACCCATGAGGCCACTAGGTCATTTGACTGCAGGAAAGGGCTACATCCCAACCACTTTAAAGGGAATTTGCTATGATTTAATTATTTTTAATTGATACCATTTCTAGGAAAATAAAGCACTTTGTATCAGAATGAATAGAAGAGTAACAAAATAAGCATTGTGTAAATAGTTCAATTGCAAAATGGTTTACGGCCATGTTATCATGGCTGTCCTTGAACCAATGTGGAACATATATCCTGTTTTGAGCAGGTTATCAAGCTTGCCTTTGAGGAGTTTGATCTTGAGAGAGGATATGACACGCTAACAGTGGGGGATGGAGGGAAGATTGGCGATGCCAGGAGAGTGCTCTATGTGTGAGTATTCTGCAGATACCCAGAATTTATCATTTACTATCTCGAAACTTTCCCTCTAACCTTTCCCTCAATATTTTCGCTCAAACCTTTCCCTCCAGCATTCACTGTAGGATTTTTAAGTTGCACCGAACTATGCTGTAGTCTACACTAGGACAATAGATTGGGGCAGTTATTCTGATAATACATTGAACATAATTGTCATGTAATTAATACACATTTTCCCGTTTACTTGAAAATAATGACCATAGTTTTTGGAGCATGAAAACAATAAATTAAACTACTGATGTGGGTAAGAGACAATAAGTTAATGAGTCATTGAGTTCCATGTGATGTGTTTTAGGCTGACAGGGTCTAGTGTTCCTGACCTGATAGTCAGTATGAGCAACCAGATGTGGCTCCATCTCCAGTCTGATGACACCATCGGGTCCCAAGGATTCAAGGCCACATATGAAGGTACACTTCCTATGCTCTTTCAGAACATATGCAATGGTCTGCCAAATAATGGATTTGGTCTGGATTTAAACCCTGTACATCTACCATTTCATGTTGAGGTCATGCTTATTTGAGTTCTCATAGTTGGTGGTACTTGTCAGCATAAGTCACATTTGATATGTAACGTGTTGGTCAGCCTACCATTTCCACATACTATAGTATGTGTGCATTTCTCTACAACCCATAGAATGATGTTCATTATACAACGGGTGGGTCTAATCCTGAATGCTGATTGGTTAAAATCATATTCCAGCCAAGTCATCAATTCTGCAGATTCAGCAAAAGATTAAATGGGCCAGCATGTGATCGACACAGACAAGTTAGTTTTCCAGATGAAATGCAAAGCAGCAAAGCAAAGTTCTATAAATAGGGTTGCAAAATTCCAGTAACGTTCCCCAAATTCCTTGGTTTTCCAAAAATCCTGGTTGGAGATTTCTCACATTTCCTGCTTATTCCGTTGTAATTTCAGGAATCATGGGAAAGGAGTTTTGCAGCCCCATCTATATATGTATCTAAACATCTGTTTCAATAAACACTAATGTCCAGAATTTCCCCCCACCAGCATGAACTGTAATTAATTCCCAGTATCAGATGGTGGGACTAATTCCTTCCAACTGATGAATAGCACTGAACTTGCACTAATAAGTTATTACTGGGTTACTGGGCACAGTCAACACACCTACATTAAAGTAGTGTCATGCTGTGAGAGAGAAGAGATTTGCGTTGCTGATAAATACTGTAGGGACACTGTTTGCTTTGGAAGTCATTTTCCATTCCACTCAACTGCTAGGTGGAAGTAAATTGTATTTAGGCCCCTGTTCAATCAAACCTGGTATGCCGATTTATTGCCACAGTTAGACAAATTATTGTTCTGACTGGGAGAGAGTGTTTGTATTGCTTTAATAATGAATCCATGTTTACTCTGTGAAACAAAAATGAATGCTACTGAATATTAATTCACAGATACCTTTTTACAGATAGAACCAGCCCAGAAACGGCAGGACACCAATGTTGATTAAGCAGGGCAATTAGCTTGTAAACGATATTACAACCCATAAAACAGCAATGCTATAGGCTAGTTAGACTCCAATAAACTACTATCTTTTTTTCTAAACTGTTGAGTTTATCCATGGGCCACGACCGTCTGTGAACTTTTGAAAGTTATTAGTTTACACTTTTGTTTGGAAACACTGTATGGAAAGTCCATTGTCACCACCATCCACTTTCCATTTAGAGATTACTATTACCTCCTCAAGTGTCAACCCTTACCTTATATGGTCATACAGAGAGTTGACACAATCGTCAATTTAACACAATGCAGAACCCTGCACAACAACACAACCTCCATTAACTTTGTATAAACCCAACTTCAAACCTGTGCCTACAGTCCGGGTGTCAACGTTGACAGCAGAACCACTAGTGGTAGGACTCATTGTCAGGGGTCCGCATACAGTAGGTGTCCATGTCTACTGTATATACAATCTGGGGGAGTATTAAGTCAGGCTTGTTCACCTGTATTATGCATCTGTCTGATAAATGTTGGCAAAAAAAAGTGATACTTATAGACGGACTATATTAAACATGTATAACCCATACATACTGTATAAGCACTACTGTACATAAGTAATTGCTTGTGTAATAATGAAACAACATATATCAGTTGGACGGAAGAGAATCATGGTATCCCAATGGGGAATTCATAAAAATATATATTCTGAAGACTATAGGCACATACTGTATGAATCAGTAAATATAATGAACGTTACGGATTAAGGATAAGAATCATTGCATAATATCATTAAAGTAGCTTTGCAAGCAGGTACGCATTTCCTTTAGGCTTCCAGTGGATATGTTGCCCCTAACTTGTATTTTACTTACATAATTCCTTCCTGTAGCACATACTATGGGCCTATTTGTTATTTATTCTGTGATAATTCAGATTTTCTCTCATGCAACTGGGTAAGGTAGGCTCACTGTGAGAACATTGATTTTGAGGGATGTCTCACAAGGAGCTGAGTGAAGTCCATATTATGGCAAGAACAGCTCAAATAAGCAAAGAGAAACAACAGTCCATCATTACTTTAATACATGAAGGTCAGTCAATGCGGATCATTTCAATAACTTCTAAAGTTTCTTCAAGTATAGTCACAAAAACCATCAAGCGCTATGATGAAACTGGCTCTCATGAGGACTGCCACAGGAAAGGAAGACCAAGAGTTAACCTCTTCTGCAGAGGATATTTCAGTAGCGTTAACTGCACCTCAGATTGCACCCCAGATAGGGTAATAGAAACATCTCAACATTAACTGTTCAGAGGAGGCTGGGTGAATCAGGCCTTCATGGTCGATTGCTGCTAAGAAACCACTACTTAAGGACACCAATAGGAAGAAGAGACTTGCTTGGGCCATAAAACACGAACAATGGACATTAGACCAGTGGAAATCTGTCCTTTGGTGTGATGAGTCCAAATGTGTTATTTTTGGTTCCAACTGCCTTGTCTTTGTGAGACGCAGAGTAGGTGAACGGATGATATCCGAAAGTGTGGTTCGCACCATGAAGCATGGAGGAGGAGGTGTGATGGTGTGGGGGTGCTTTGCTGGTGACACTGTCTGTGATTTATTTAGAATTCAAGGCACACCCAACCAGCATGGATACCACAGCATTCTGCAGCGAAACACCATTCCATCTGGTTTGCACTTAGTGGGATTATCATTTGTTTTTCAACAGGACAATGACCCAAAACACACCTCCTGGTTATGTAATTGCTATTTGACCAAGAAGGAGAGTGATGGAGTGCTGCAGCAGATGACCTGGTCTCCACAATCACCCGACCTCAAACCAAATGAGATGGTTTGGGATGAGTTGGACCATAGAGGGAAGGAAAAGCAGCCAACAAGTGATCAGCATATGTGGTAACTCCTTCAAGACTGTTGGAAAAGCATTCCTCATGAAGCTGGTTGAGAGAATGCCAAGAGTGTGCAAAGCTGTCATCAAGGCAAAGGGTGGCTACTGTGAAGAATCTCAAATCTGAAATATATTTTGATTTGTTTAACCGTTTTTTTGTTACGACATGATTCCATATGTGTTCATAGTTTTAATGTCTTCACTATTATTCTACAATGTAGAAAACCGTAAATAAATTAAAACCCTTGAATGAGTAGGTGTATCCAAACATTTGACTGGAGCTATATTTACAGTTGAAGTCGGAAGTTTACATACACCTGAGATAAATACATTTAAACCTTTTTTTCACAATTCCTAACATTTAACCCTAGTAAAAATTCCCTGTCTTATGTCAGTTAGGATCACCACTTTATTTTAAGAAGGTGAAATGTCAGAATAATAGTAGAGAGAATGATTTATTTCAGCTTTTATTTGTTTCATCACATTCATAGTGGGTCAGAAGATTACATACACTCAATTAGTATATGGTAGCATTGCCTTTAAATTGTTTAACTTGGGTCAAACGTTTCGGGTAGCCTTCCACAAGCTTCCCACAGTAAGTTGTGTGAATATTGCCCCATTCCTCTTGCCAGAGCTGGTGTAACTGAGTCAGGTTTGTAGGCCTCCTTGCTTGCACAAGCTTTTTCAGTTCTGCCCACACATTTTCTACAGGATTGAGGTCAGGGCCTTGTGATGGCCACTCCAATACCTTGTCTTTGTTGTCCTTAAGCCATTTTGCCACAACTTTGGAAGTATACTTGCAGTCATTGTCCATTTGGAAGACCCATTTGCAACCAAGCTTTAACTTTAACTGATGTATTGAGATGTTGCTTCAATATATTCACTTAATTTTCCTACCCCATGATGCAATCTATTTTGTGAAGTGCAAAAGTCCCTCCTGCAGCAAAGGACCCCACAACATAATGCTGCAATCCCCGTGCTTCACGGTTGGGATGGTGTCCTTCAGCTTGCAAGCCTCCCTCTTTTTCCTCCAAACATACCAATGGTCATTATGGCCAAACATTTCTATTTTTGTTTCATCAGACCAGAGGACATTTCTCCAAAAATCTTTGTCCCCATGTGTCCCCATGTGATCTTTGTCCCCATGTGCATTTGAAAACCGTAGTCTCGCTTTTTTATGGCGGTTTTGGAGCAGTGGCTTCTTCCTTGCTGAGCGACCTATCAGGTTATGTTGATATAGGATTCGTTTTACTGTGGATATAGATACTTTTGTACCTGTTTCCTCCAGCATCTTCACAAGGTCCTTTGCTGCTGTTCTGGAATTGATTTGCACTTTTCGCACCAAAGTACATTCATCTCTAGAAGAGAGAGCGCGTCTCCTTCCTAAGCAGTATGACGGCTGCGTGGTCCCATGGTGTTTATACTTGCGTACTATTGTTTGTACAGATGAACGTGGAACCTTCAGGCATTTGGAAATTGCTCCCAAGGATGAACCAGACTTGTGGAGGTCTACAATTTTTTTCTGGGGTCTTGGCTGATTTCTTTTATTTTCCCATGATGTCTTTCAAAGAGGCACTGAGTTTGGAGGTAGGCCTTGAAATACATCCACAGATAAACCAACAATTGACTGAAATTATGTCAATTAGCCTATCAGAAGCTTCTAAAGCCATGACATAATTTTCTGGAATTTTCCAATCTGTTTAAAGGCACAGTCAACTTAGTGTATGTCAACATCTGACCCACTGGAATTGTGATACAGTGATATATAAATTAAATAATCTGTCTGTAAACAATTGTTGGAAAAAATACTTGTGTCATGCACAAAGTAGATGTCCTACCCCACTTGGCAAAACTATAGTTTGTTAACTTTTTATGGCTGCAGGGGCAGTATTGAGTAGCTTGGATGAAAAGGTGCCCATTGTAAACGGCCAGCTCCTCAGTCTCAGTTGCTAATATATGCGTATTATTATTAGTATTCGATAGAAAAGACTCTAAAGTTTCCAAAACTGTCAAAATTTTGTCTGTGAGTATAACAGAACTGATATTGCAGGCCTCAGAAAACCTGAGGAAAATCAAAACAGGAAGTGGCTTCTATTTTGAAAACTCCATGTTCCATAGCCTCCCTTTGCTGGATTTAAAGGGATATGAACCAGATTCCTTTTCCTATCGCTTCCTCAAGGTGTCAACAGTCTTCAGACATAGTTTCAGGCTTTTATTTTGAAAAATGAGCCAGAACGATAACATCGCGTCAAGTGGTCACATGAATTTTGCTCGCGCAACAGAATTTGGACAGCCATTGTTTTCCCCTCTCCTACTGTGAAAGACATTTGCGGTTGATATATTATCGATTATATATTTTAAAAACAACCTGAGGATTGATTATAAAAAACGTTTGACATGTTTCTGTGGACATTATGGAAACTATTGGGAATTTTCGTCTGCGTTGTCGTGACCACTCTTTCCTGTGGAATTCTGAACATAACGCGACAAACAAACAGAGGTATTTTGGATCTAAAAATAATCTTCATGGAACAAAAGGAACATTTGTTGTGTAACTGGGAGTCTCGTGAGTGAAAACATCCAAAGATTATCAAAGGTAAACAATTAATTTGATTGCTTTTCTGATTTTTGTGACCGAGCTACCTGATGCTAAGTGTACTTAATGTTTTATCGTGCGATCGATAAACGTACACAAACACTTGGATTGCTTTCTCTGTAAAGCATTATTTCAAAGTCTGACATGACAGGTAGATTAACAAAAGGCTAAGCTGTGTTTTCCTATATTGCACTTGTAATTTCATGAATATAAATATTCATAGTAATATTTATTGAATGTAGCGCTATGCTATTCAGCGGTTGTTGATGACACTTATCCCGATATCGGGATTGCAGCCATAACAAGTTAACAAGACATTTGTGGAGTGGTTGAAAAACGAGTTTGAATGACTCCAACCTAAGTGTATGTAAACTTCCGACTACAACTCTATATATAGTTTATATCTCCCAGAAAACTGTTAAACAGAGACATCATAAACATAAATTAAACATGTCTCTGTTATCTGTGGACATTGATATGATGCTTTGACTTGTTTATGACTACTCTGAAATATTCAAATTAAATCTGAAACAGACCACCGGGTACCTCAAATACCCATATTTTAATGTTATCTCCTGCTTACTCTTTCAACAATGTTTTGCAATTTCACCCACAATATGCATTGAAATGGTAAACATGTTCTGGACTGCTGACTTGACTTCCATCTCCTCATAATGTAGGTTATTGGACAGTAGATTCAGTGATGGCCAGCCACTTGAGGCATGTTTACATATTAGTATTTAAGAGAATGGCATAGCCTTAGTAAGACAGTTTACATCTCTATCACAGTTGCGATTGGGCTGATATGCCCTTACTGATTGTGGAGCTTCCGCATAGATCCTTCAACTAATTGCTCTTGGCAGATCCAAAGGTATTTAACCGGCACTTAACACCTCACAAAGGTTGTTGAATGTGCTGCTGGAATAAAACCCATCCCCTGTAGATTATTGCTCAGATGGGCCAGTGGAGCGGTAGCAGCTGAGCTGACACACTGGTTGTTAACACAAAAATGAACTCTTCCAGAACGTCATTCATTTGTCACTGTCATTTTACTCCTGCTAGAAAATGCTGCCTCCACCTGAAAATGTAGAGGAAATAAACAACTCTCGACTGTCTTGTTTTCTCTTGGATTATACCAGGGATAGCTTGTATCAGGTGAGCCATCCATGGTTTTCAGAATGTTTTACTTGTGTAAAGAATGTTGAGTTAGAGGAAAGCTGTCATGTTCTGTTTTCAGGATCTGATGATTGCTCAGTGGATGTCAGTTTTAGGACATTCAACCCGAAGAGCAGCTAACCTGATATCCTTGGGAATTGAAACCACTGAATGAACTTAAACGTTGTAACAGTTGTATATTTTCTTTACAGAAATCGACAAAGGAGGGTGTGGCGATCCTGGAATTCCGGCCTACGGCAGAAGAACAGGGGAGCGTTTTTTACACGGCGACATGCTGACTTTCGAGTGTCAGGCGGCCTTCGAGTTGGTCGGAGAGAGAACGATATCATGCCAGCAAAACAACCAGTGGTCTGGAAACAAACCCAGCTGCGTGTGTAAGATGCCATTTAAAAATGCAAGACTTTAATTAACTGCGCTGTCATTGAGATTGATCAATCTGATACACTGTCCGAGGGAACCAGCCAGGTAGGGAAGGTAGGTGATATGGTTATCCCCACTGTCCCAACAGTCCGAGGGAACCAGCCAGGTAGGGAAGGAAGGTGATATGGTTATCCCCACTGACCCAACAGTCCGAGGGAACCAGCCAGGTAGGGAAGGAAGGTGATATGGTTATCCCCACTGACCCAACAGTCCGAGGGAACCAGCCAGGTAGGGAAGGAAGGTGATATGGTTATCCCCACTGACCCATGTAAAGCTGTCATCATCTCTCAGGTTTTGTTGTCGCTTGGTCAACACTCCCCGCTGTCTATTTTGGAAAGTCATACAATTCAATCATTACTAACATCATTTTAGACACTGAGCTTATTCATTACAGTTTCAATACAGAGGCCTTTTTTGAGAATGGAGACTTTTCAGATGTAAAGTAAGAGCTGCTGCTGCAGGTAATGCTGTATTCAATCTGTTGATTTCACCTTCCTTCTGGCATGCAGTCTGACACCTCTAAGCCATCCAACAAGGGTTAAGCAGCTAATCAGCCAAGGGCAATCAGGTCTTGGTTGTATGCACTCACTACTGTAAGTCGCTCTGGATAAGAGCGTCTGCTAAATGACTAAAATGTCAAATATCCTCTACTGTCATGACACTGGGTTATATTCTTCCACCTAGTACAGTGAATAGAATGTGTCACCTGAAGCATTCAAAGGAAAGCGTGTATCCATCCCATTTCAAACAAAATGTCTTCAGTGATGTCTTATAAAAGAGCTATTTTCGCTCACTGTGTGATGCGTCAAAGCATGATGGCAGATCTGTGTGTGTGTGTGCTCCTATCTATTTTTACAGTCTCCTGCTTCTTCAATTTCACAACCCCATCAGGAATAATCCTCTCCCCAAACTACCCCGAGGAGTATGGGAACAACATGAACTGTGTGTGGCTCATTATCGCAGAGTCAGGGAGCAGGATTCATCTAATTTTCAGCGACTTTGAGGTAGAGCCCCAGTTTGACTACCTTATTGTGAAAGATGACGGGATGTCGGAGCCCACCACGTTCGGCACGTTCTCTGGGAAGGACGTACCCTCTCAGATCGCCAGCAATGGACACATCATGCGCCTGGAGTTCCAGTCTGACCACTCCAACACTGGGAAAGGATTTAACATCACATACACAAGTAAATGGCCCCTTCCTTTTAAAGATATGGGATTTTGCAATATTTTGAAGACCCTCACAATATCTTCTGATATGCAATTCAGAACTGCCTGTGGCACAACTACTGAGTCAAGCTGTCTCTATAGTGCTTCAGATGTATGCAATCAAATGCTTAGTCAGGTATATTCTCACAAGGTTGATAACGAATCAACATTATTAACAATCTTCAAATTAGAGGATCCCTATTTGAGAATGGAGATCCATTAGCTAGAACTGTGGTACTGTTCTATTTAACAATTTGTATGGCCATAGATGTGTATACCATTGTATATTTTACCTGTAATTTAAACCAGGAACATCTCATTTGAATTATTACTAATTCTATTACATTTGATTAACTGCTCTAAAGATATAAGTAGTGCATCACGTTTACTAAATGATTTCCCACTGGGCACACACGGGTTAAATCAACATTGTTTCCACGTCATTTCAATGAAATTGCATTGAACCAACGTGGAAAAGACGTTGAATTGACGTCTGTGACCAGTGGGATCACTCTGTTTTTTTATTCAACAGATGACATTATGACAAATTAAATAAACAATTTGCCCTTTTCTCTCAATACTACACCATTTAAAAGGGGCTTGGGAATGTTTGCCATTTTAATCATTTACAATATTAACATTTTACTACATATTGTTATGCAAATGTGTCTACCAGTGGTCCCAAAACATGTTTTATATGTAAACACAAGATAAGAAAAACAATAATACTGCAAGGCAATTCCAAACCTTGAAGGTAAACATTTAAAAACATATCGTTTCTATTTTTTGCTGATATTACAGAGACAGTATCATGGAACAGAAAACAGCAATGGTAGTGGTCTGTTCAGGTCCTCTGCCTCAACATAGACACACTATAGCACAAAAATGTTGAACTGATCCGGGTGTGCCCAATGTTAATGGAATTATGCCTGTACCACACCGAGCTGAAATTAGGTCTGAATATTGCTGTCCCCAGTGCCTGTTTGCTATCTCTAGGAAACATTGTCTCGTTGCACTCCCCCGGCCTGGGAGACAACGCAGTGACATGTCTCTCCTCCACAGAGGAACAGAGGCAGGCTGCAGCGGTGGGGAAGGTTAATGAAATGGAGGAGGATGTTGTTACCGTTCTTATTCCGCATCAGAATCCGCTGGACACTCCTGTCAGTGACTAAGACAGGGATGGGTTACTTTTTTTCTTGGCGGGGAGGTGTCAGCCATGTGATGGGGATGGCGGGGGGTGGTGTGGCATCTCAATAGCAGCGCCGTAGAATTGGCGTGTCACTGTGTCAGGAGGAGAGGGACATGTCTCCCAATCTGGTGTGGGGAGTTACTGTCAGCGAGCAGGAGTGTAATAACAATGAGCCAGGGAAATTAGTGTTGCCTCCATGGCGTCAGTCTTCACCACTATGCTGTGTTCATTTTGTTGGCTGATTAGCCTCTATTCTCAGTGACTAAATAATTAACCAGGTTCTCATCGTGTTTTCTGGGATAAGACAAATGAGTTAAATGTGACACAGAATCCAGTTTGATGTCTTCTTATTGATTAAAAAACAACAACACTGAAAAACACTGAAACCAGTTTTATTTTCCTCGCTAGCATTTGGTCAGAATGAATGCCACGACCCCGGCATCCCTGTCAATGGCCAGCGGTATGGGGAACACTTCTTGTTGGGGAGCTCCGTTCTTTTCACATGTGATGAAGGATTCATCAAAACCCATGGGTCTGAGTCCATAACCTGCATCATTCAGGATGGAAACGTAGTGTGGAATGCAGCAGTTCCTCGGTGTGAAGGTACTGTATAATGTTGAACAATAATCCATACAGTCTGCCAATGTCAGTGGAGTGGGTGGGCACTGGGCATGTCATGTGGGGGTCTGCTTTATTGTTGTCTGTTGGTGTCACATTGTAGAGCCGCTGAAAATGTGCTACAATGATGAGTAAAGTTTCCCCTCGACAGTCTATACGGTTACATTCTGCATGCTGTTGCATATGGACATGTAACTCTCTATGTCAGAACATTGCCACTAACACATGTTCCCCTCTAGCACCTTGTGGAGGACATTTAACAGCTCCAACCGGAGTTCTGCTGTCCCCTGGCTGGCCAGGATACTACAAAGACTCGTTAAACTGTGAATGGGTCATTGAAGCCAGCAAAGATCACGCCATCAAGATATCCTTTGACAGGTTTCTATTTTGTTTCAAATGTATCTTATCCCTGATGAAGTTATTTCAATCATTCCATATGAGATAATCTGCCATGATAAACTACAGAAAAATGCTTGGATGGAATAGTAGCTTCTAATTCACTTCTCTTTTCTTTCTGTCTGTTTCCATGTAGATTCCAGACCGAGGTTAATTATGACACACTGGAGATTCGGGATGGCCCCTCCAACTCCTCTCCTTTAATCGGAGAGTATCATGGCACTCAAGCGCCCCATTTTCTCATTAGCACCAGCAATTACATGTACCTGCTATTCACCACAGACAACAGTCGCTCCAGCGTGGGCTTCCAGATCCGCTACGACAGTGAGTTCTACCGTTTTCATTTGGAAATGTATCCACAGGGCTACCTTTCAAAAGCAGAGGACATTGTGTTGTCAATCCACACATTGTTTCATGGCTACAACTACGTGGTGCAATATCACTTTACTACGTGTGCTGTGATGTCAATATTAACTCAGCTTGTGTGTGGGTGTTGTGATCATATTGAAGTAGTGTAGGAGCTGTGAAATTAGATTTACACTTCATTTGGATAACTTGTCTTCATTGGGGTTGTTGACTGAACAGGACTGCGAAATTAATACCAAAGAATTGGTGATTGTGCAGGGAAACCTAATTTAACTCATTATATCACTAATAATAGCAATAGGCAGTGGTTTGCGATAGGATTATTAAGTAATCTATCAATAATTGAATAGCGTTGTAAAATAGCTAGTCTAATTCTTTCTCCAAATGCCAAAATATCTTAGGAATGTTAAAAATGAAAAAAATTACTACGAAATAAAAGTTATGTCACAAAGGCTGTTTAAATGAATGCTTTAGGGTGCGTTCGTAAATTCAATCTGGAGTGCCCTCTAGGCGTACGTAAATTCAGAGCTTTGTCAGATTGTCCTTTCTTAAATTCAGAGTGTTTCGCTCTCATAGCGTTCAGAGTGCACACTGGACGCTCTGGCCAGAGGAGTAGGGTTGATCCGAGCATGTTGGTTAGGCTGGTTAGGCTGTTTCCTTGTTAACTAGAGCGTTGGTGACTGTAAATGTGCTGCTGGAAATAATTAAAGATTTTGCAAACGTTTACTGACACCGGCCAAATTCAACAGCTGTTGAGCGTTCGTAAATCCATCAGTTATTTTTCCCTCTGGAATTGGAGTAGTTAGCCAGGGGTGAATTTACGAATGCACCCTTAGACCGAATGATTTCGTAAATAACATTATACAACGGCTTGATTTAATCCTGGATGCTGGTGGGTTAAAATCGCATTCCAGCCAGTGTCTTGCACAAATTACCACCGGCTAAATCTATGATGTTGAAATGCCTATTTACTCTTTTCCATCTGACTGGGCAATCCCCTGTCTCATCAACCCAGCCAGACAATTTATACATTTGATGTCCACTATAAAAAGCACTAAGACATTATCTCCCATTTCTTTAGACAAACATTTAGTTTTCAACAGCGGAGATTTGCATACATGTTGCTGTCTGTCTCTCCGACATTTGCAACATTGAAGTTCGATCTCCAGCTGTCCCATAGTAATGAACGTGTCGGGAGAAGAGACAGTTTTTCTCAGCCAGTCGAAATCATTAATCAGTCTGCATCATTTTTCTGGACATATATCATTTTTTGTTACTAGAAAACAGTTCAAACAAAACAAAAATAAGCTAATTAACAATCTTTCCAGCTTCAGTTTGAAGTGATTGTGTTAGCTGTGTTGTTTGAACAATAGTGTCCTGACAAGAGAGCACATTTTCTATGCCAGGCGAAATCGCACATCAGTAGCTCATTGTTATGGATGTATCCAAATAAATGTCACTAGAAAGCAGCTTAAACCAAGCAAATGCAGCTACTTTTCTGTTATTCTGGCTGCACTGTTTGTCGTGAATGTAAGTTAGCTGTAGTTGGCTAGCTAGCAAGCAAGGGAAAAGAATGTTGTCAGCCAGTATGTCAATGGAACATTTAGAACAAACAACTGGGTCGCGTCCATAGATATAGACCAAAAGGACTTAACGACTGGGTCGTGTCTCTGGCAACCGAACCGATAGAACGGCTTGGGTAGCAAGCTTAGATTTGTGTTGGGACGATATCTCATGGAAGGATGAAATAGTATGAATACATTAATCAAAATAAAAAAAAATGTAATGAAAATATGTCAATCATTATTTGAATATGTTGGTAACCTATTGCATAAAAGTGATAACACCCGTGCCAATATATCCTCCAAACACGGGCATTATCACTTGTATGTACCACTGTCATCCATCAGTGTACTATGATAGAGAACATGCTCTCTATTTTCTTCTACTTAAAATTAAGCTTCCATACTATACAGTTGAAGTCAGAAGTTTACATACACTTAGGTTGGAGTCATTAAAACTTGTTTTTCAACCACTCCACAAATGTCTTGTTAAAAAACTATAGTTTGGCAAGTTGGTTAGAACATCTACTTTGTGCATGACACAAGTCATTTTTCCAACAATTGTTTACAGACAGATTATTTCACGTATAATTCTCTGTATCACAATTCCAGTGAGTCAGAAGTTTACATACACTAAGTTGACTGTGCCTTTAAACAGCTTGGAAAATTACAGTAAATTATGTCTTGGCTTTAGAAGCTTCTGATAGGCAAATTGACATCATTTGAGTCAATTGGAGGTGTACCTGTGGATTTATTACAAGGCCTACCTTCAAACTCAGTGCCTCTTTGCTTGACATCATGGGAAAATCAAAAGAAATCAGCCAAGACCTCAGAAAAATAATTGTAGACCTCCACAAGTCTGGATCATCCTTGGGAGCAATTCCAAACGCCTGAAGGTACCACTTTCATCTATACAAACAATAGTCCGCAAGTATAAACACCATGGGACCACGCAGCCGTCATACAGCTCAGGAAGGAGAGAGATTAACGTACTTTGGTGCGAAATGTGCAAATCATTCCCAGAACAACAGCAAAGGACCTTGTGAAGATGCTGGAGTAAACAGGTACAAAAGTATCTATATCCACAGTAAAATGAGTCCTATATCGACATAACCTGAAAGGTCACTCAGCAAGGAAGAAACCACTGCTCCAAAACCGCCATAAAAAAGCCAGACTACGGTTTTTGCGACTGCACATAGGGACAAAGACCATACTTTTTGGAGAAATGTCCTCTGGTCTGATGAAACAAATATAGAACTGTTTGGCCGTAATGACCATTGTTATGTTTGGAGGAAAAATGGGGATGCTTGTAAGCCGAAGAATACCATCCCAACCGTGAAGTAGGGGGGTGGCAGCATCATGTTTTGGGGGTGCTTTGCTGCAGAAGGGACTGGTGCACTTCACAAAATAGATGGCATCACGAGGCAGGAAAATAATGTGGATATATTGAAGCATCATCTCAAGACATCAGTCAGGAAGTTAAAGCTTGGTTGAAAATGGGTCTTCCAGATGGACAATGACTGCAAGCATACTTACAAAGTTGTGGCAAAAGGACAACAAAGTCAAGGTATTGGAGTGGCCATCACAAAGCCCTGACCTCAATCCTGTGGAAAATTTGTGGGCAGAACTGAAAAAGCTTGTGCAAGCAAGGAGGCCTACAAACCTGACTCAGTTACACCAGCTCTGTCAAGAGGAATGGGGTAAAATTCACACAACTTACTGTGGGAAGCTTGTGGAAGGCTACCCGAAACGTTTGACCCAAGTTAAACAATTTAAAGGCAATGCTACCAAATAATAATTGAGTGTATGTAAACTTCTGATCCACTGGGAATGTGATGAAAGAAATAAAAGCTGAAATAAATCATTCTCTCTACTATTATTCTGACATTTCACATTCTTAAAATAAAGTGGTGATCCTAACTGACCTAAGTCAGGGAATTTTTACTAGGATTAAATGTCAGGAATTGTGAAAAACTGGATTTAAATGTATTTGTCTAAGGTGTATGTAAACTTCCGACTTCAACTGTATACTCCAATTAATTCCCTAAATGTTTTCTATAATTACATTATTGTAGTTACTATAGTACAATACTGTCTGACATTAGGTGGATGAGACATGACTGCCACGTCCAGAAAAATGGCTGGAAAATGTTTATTTGATTTATTAGATTTATTGTACTGGGAAAAACTCCTTAATAAAATATATATTTAATTATTATTACAATATTTCTTATGAGGACAACCCTCCACCATGGGATGAAATAGAACACAAGGAAAAAGGAGAGAGCTCCTTTTTGCTCCCCCTCATGATTCATACAGTAAAGAGCAATTCCGACACCATCTTCTATTGAATTTAATGCATGAAGGTGGAATTAAATCGTTCTTTCTATCCCCACAGGCGTTATGATGGAAACAGATTCCTGCTTAGATCCCGGGATCCCAGTCAATGGAAAGCGGTTTGGGAACAATTTTGCCATTGGGACCAGGGTGACATTCAGCTGTGATCAAGGCTACACGCTGAGCGACGAGAAACCCATTGTGTGTGAGAGGAACCATCAGTGGAACCACGCACTGCCCAGCTGTGATGGTAGTGTACCCCGATTTAGCACCCTCCAACCCTTCCTTCCTCTCCTTTTCCCTGTTCCTGTCAGGTGCACTGACATGAATTGCAGCACTTACTCAGCCATCACCCCTTCTCCTCACACTCCCCATCCGATTCACAGAGAGAGATGTGGGCGACACAGCGCACCGCTAACCAATCTCTCTGTCTTATCTGGTGGAAAGGGTACGCCTCTTTGACAACCCTAAGGAGCGGAGTTCATTGATTCCTGATGAGAGGAAAGGTAACTGGAATATGCACACTTAAGATAACTTTGAGCGGCAGACAACGGAGAGTCAGAGAGTCGGTAGGCAGGTTGGAGATTCAGCAGGAAGACATAATTCCAACCGTTTATCTCATTTGTTTCCCGCGACTTGGGATAAAAATAACACTGTACAGCATTTTTTTTCTTCCAGTAAATGGAGTCGAGCGTTTGACCATCAGGTTTTGGTCATCCTCTGGACTACTAGTTTATAAGTTGTATTTTCTATTCTAGTCTTCTATTTCAGTCTTCTATTCTGTTTTCTATTCTAGTCTTTTATTCTGTTTCCTTCTGAACTTGACCTTCATGATTGACAGTGGTGGCATTTCCGCATCTCATTCAGATATGTAAAACGTTTTCTTCCGCTTTGTCCCTCTTACTCACTCTATCATTTCACAAGGGGGGTGTAGGCATATGCAGTAGACAGGTCCTGTTCTAGGCAAAGATGCTATCTGATTTTTAAATGGGATTTAAAGGATTTTGAGGAATAGATACAATGTTTTATATTAGGGCACAATCCTTTTTGCGAATGGTGAGAAATAATGAACCACAGAACACAGAATGATCACAGAACATAACATTGATCATCCATCATTGGTTTGTTCTTGTAGTGTCATTCTTAGAACCCTCCTACTTAGAAGTTGCTGCAGGAATGCACGCTTCACTTCCTGTAGAAATGGTCCACTAGTCCTTCACCCTGAGCACCTGCCTCCTCCCCGCCCACTGCTGCGCTTATGGAGGAAGCAGGAGTTCATTTTTTAAGAGTGGGGCCAGCTTTATGATTCTTTTATTTATGACAATGACGGTACTATATGGATGTTCACGCCCACAATTTGTCTTGTCCATGTCCTTTTTGTGATAACTATAACAGAAGTAATTTGTAATGATTTCCGAGGATCCCTCAAATTAGGGCAATCAAGTACAAAAAATATATCTTCCCCTCTTCCTTCCAACGGGGTGAATCAGACCTCAGTACATATATAAATGCATGTTGGGATACCATGCAATTATGACATTTTTATTTGTCTCACACTCAAAAGAGCCATCCTCGCTGATTAACTTTCAGTAGTAGCCTTGGGCAAGTATGATAACACACAACATGAGCCCCATTTAATCACCAGCATCTCCATAGCCTACGGAATCGGGTATAATTGCAATTGCCAACTCCATACATTTGTTCATGGGAACCTGTGCTATCTTGGGAATGCCTTTTTTCAGCTATTTTCACAGCATTTAACTGATACTCACACCAATTAAAAATGCTGAGTGACTCAACCTCACAGGCTAGAGGTTGTGGACCTCTGTCTATTCACATACACATTCATGCTACAAATGTCATGCTTCACAAACACGGTAAATACAATTATCCTGTGATACATACACAGAAGTCATAGTAGATTAGCATATTTCCTTTAAGGCATTCCTTTCACTCGTTTTTTCTTTTTATTCATCTCGTAATTAAGGCAGTGACAAGTTGTTGTTTAGACGACTCTGCCTGACTGTCTCCACTGACAGGGTCTTTCCTGTCAGAATTCTGCCTTGGTTATTAAGTTCCCTTTTGATCTTCCCAGACAGACTCACTATCAGCATACAGTATCCCACGTCTTCATCTTACTCAGCCCTAGCTGGGTAAACTCTGAGGCTTTTCATCTGGGAACATGATGTGTCTGTGTTTCACACTGTCATCAGGTTTGTCTCTACAAATAACATGGAGGAGAGACTAAAAGTTTGTTTAGAACATTTACTAAGTCCAAAAGAGATCCTCTTACACCCAGGGATATTTTGTTGCAGTCTCTGACCTAGATTCGGGTATCAAACCCACCCGGACTCTTTTTTTTATGTTGCAAATTCTTTGAGCAATTTTCAATGATATTGGCATACTAATCAAAAATCTAATGATACAAGCTCATAATCTTTTGCATCTTTATTTATTTAAATGCTGTTATTAATTTTTCAAAACCCCTGATTGTTATGCAAGAAATTGCATTAATTAATCATTAAAGGGCAACTCCGACACTTTTCATTATCTTCGCAACAAACTAGTGTCTTCATACACTACTGTTCAAAAGTTTGGGGTCACTTAGAAATGTCCTTGTTTTTGAAAGAAAAGCACATTTTTTTGCCCATTAAAATGACATCAAATTGATCAGATATACAGTGTAGACATTAAATGTTGTAAATGACTATTGTAGCTGGAAACGGCTGATTTTTTATGGAATGTCTACATAGGCCCAATATTAGCAACCATCACTCCTGTGTTCCAATGGCACATTGTGTTATCTAATCCAAGTTTATCATTTTAAAAGGCTAATTGATCATTATAAAACCCTTTTGCAATTATGTTAGCACAGCTGAAAACTGTTGTTCTGATTAAAGAAGCAATAAAACTGTCCTTCTTTAGACTAGTTGAGTATCTGAAGCATCAGCGTTTGTGGGTTTGATTACAGGCTCAAAATGGCCAGAAATAAAGAACGTTCTTCCGAAACTCATCAGTCTATTCTTGTTCTGAGAAATGAAGGCTATTCCATGCGAGAAATTGCAAAGAAACTGAAGATCTCGTACAATGCTGTGTACTAATCCTTTCACAGAACAGCACAAACTGGCCCTAACCAGAATAGAAAGAGGAGTGGGAGGCCCCGGTGCACAACTGAGCAAGAGGACAAGTACATTACAGTGTCGAGTTTGAGAAATAGACGCCTCACAAGTCCTCAAATGGCATCTATATAAAATGGCATCTACATTAAATAGTACCCCAAAACACCAGTCTCAATGTCAACAGTGAAGAGGCGACTCCGGGATGCTGGCCTTCTAGGCAGAGTTGCAAATAAACAGCCATATCTCAGACTTGCCAATAAAAAGAAAAGATTAAGACGGGTTAAAAGAACACAGTACTGGACAGAGGAACTCTGCCTAGAAGGCCAGCATCCCGGAGTCGCCTCTTCACTGTTGACGTTGAGACTGGTGTTATGCTTTTCTTTCAAAAACAAAGAAATTTGTACGTGAAAACGCCGCATTTCTACATTTTGTGAAAGCGTTAAAAAGTTATCCCCAATGACATCATAAAAGGTTTAAACATTTTAAAAACAGTGATTTTCAAACATGAGATTTGCGGTGATATGGGGTGCAAGAAAATACCCTCCCTCTGGCTAGAAACACGTTGCACGGCCTCCCGGGTGGCGCAGTGGTTAAGGGCACTGTACTGCAGTGCCAGCTGTGCCACCAGAGACTCTGGGTTCGCGCCCAGGCACTGTTGTGACCGGGAGGTCTGTGGGGCAATGCACAATTGGCCTCGTGTTCTCTGGGTTAGGGAGGGCTTGGCCGGTAGGGATATCCTTGTCTCATTGCGCACCAGCGACTCCTGTGGTGTGCCGGGGGCAGTGCGCGCTAACCAATGTTGCCAGGTGCACAGTGTTTCCTCTGACACATAGGACCTTTTAATATATTTTTAACCACAGATCATAGAAATGCCCTACATATGTAGACACTGGTTTGGTGCTGGAGATAATGAATATGAAATTGAAAAGTAGCGGAGTTGCCCTTTAATAATGGAAATGTTCAGTCCTCAAAGTTCTCAAAATATGTGAGTTTAAAAAACGATGCCTCATTCATGATGTTTCATTTTGTTTCCCTTAGCGTTGTGTGGTGGTTATATCTTTGGTAAAAAAGGAACCATACTCTCCCCTGGGTTTCCTGATTTCTACCCAAACTCATTGAACTGCACATGGACAATAGAGGTGTCTCATGGCAAAGGTAAGCCTCACGAATAGCTGTCTAATGTAAGTACCAACCAATAATTTGTTGCAGCAACTGAGTGAGTAAAATCCGCTGTGACTGGCCCTACAGCACCCCATTTGAATGATGAGTCTCTATATTCTCATTAACATTAAGCCCCAGCCCTCCCTTAGGGCTGGTGTGACGTGGAGACAGGGTTTTTGATGTGTGACTTAGGGAGGCCTAATCTTATCTGAAACTCTCCAGGAGTGCAGCTGCTCTTCCATACGTTCCACCTGGAGGACTCCCATGATTACCTCCTCATCACAGAGGACGGCAGCTTCACGGAACCCGTGGCCCGGCTCACTGGCTCCGTCCTGCCCCCCTCCATCAAGGCCGGCTTGTTTGGAAACTTTAGCGCCCAGCTCCGCTTTGTCTCCGACTTCTCCATGTCCTATGAAGGTTTCAACATGTCCTTCTCAGGTGGGTGTCACATATTGTGTATAAAGGGTAATCAGTTGTTGCGGATACATTTTAAGAGTTCCTTTCATGTAGATTCAAAGATATGAGGTCACTGCAGTGATTAACATTGGTGTAAAGTACTACTTGAGTTGTTTATTTAGGGTAACTGTACTTTACTTTATTATTCATATTTTTGACTACTTTTACTTCACTGCATTCCTTAAGAAAATATTGTACTTTTTACTCCATACATTTTCCCCGACACCCAAAAGTACTTGTACCATTTGGAATGCTTAGCAGGACAGGACAATGGTCCAATTCATGCACTTATCAACAGAACATCCCTGGTCATCCCTTCAGCCTCTGATCTGGCGGACTCACTAAACACAGATGCTTCATTTGTAAATGATGTTGGAATGTTGGTGCTGTCTGGTTTGCTTAATAATATAAAGAATTTGAAATTATTTATACTTTTACTTTTGATACTTAAGTATATTTTAAACCAAATACTTTTAGACATTGACTCAAGTAGAATTTTACTGGGTGACTTTCAGTATTGTCATTTTCTATTAAGTTATCTTTACATTTACTCAAGTATGACAATTGGGTACATTTTCCACCACTGGTGATTAGAACACTGTTTTTGATGAAAAATGGATTGAGAACCCAGCCGACTATTAAGTCAATGTGAAACAGTAACAGTTGAGACGTCATTAGATCAAATACTGAAATAGTTGGTATTTATTTATAGTGCAGGTGATGGAGAAGACTACTCCAGAGTTGTATCTACAAAGATACATACTTCAAACATGACAAAAATACTTAAAGGCTGTGTTTTGTTTCATATGTGTACAACAGCTGATGAAATGAACACTGTAAAAGTGTAATAAAAATGTGATCACTGTTATTTTTGATAGTTGCTGGTTGGAAACACAATCTACACATGACCTTCTAAACAGCAGGTTTTGCATGGGTGGAGTTTTGGCTTGCCTGGTGACATCATCGGGTGGTATAAGTGAATCGACCAATAACAATACGATTTCCGAACCTCTTTGCCAATAACAGATCGTTTTCTGGTTACAGTGCATTCGGAAAGTATTCAGATGCCTTGACTTTTTCCACATTTTGTTATATTGCAGCCTTAATCTAAAATCGATTCAATTGTTTTTCCACCCTCATCAATCTACACGTAAAACCCCATAATGACAAAGCAAAAACAGTTGTTTTTAAATTTTGGCAAATGTATTAGGAAAACTCCCCAAAAATATTACATTTACATAAGTATTCAGACTCAGTACTTTGTTGAAGTACCTTTGGCAGCGATTACAGCCTCGAGTGTTCTTGGGTATGACGCTACAAGCTTGGCACACCTGTATTTGGGGAGTTTCTCCCATTCTTCTCTGCAGATCCTTTCAAGCTCTGTCAAGTTGGATAGGGAGCGTTGCTGCACAGCTATTTTGAGGTCTCTCCAGAGATTTCAATCAGGTTCAAGTCTGGGTTCTGGCTGGGCCACTCATGCACATTCAGAGACTTGTCCCGAAGTCACTCCTGCGTCCTGAGGTCCTAAGCACTCTGGAGCAGATTTTAATCAAGGATCTCTCTGTTCTTTGCTCCGTTCATCTTTTCCTCAATCCAAACTAGTCTCCCTGTCCTCGCTGCCGAAAAACATCCCCCAGCATGATGCTGCCACCGCCATGCTTCACTGTAGGGATGTTGCAAGGTTTCCTCCAGACGTGACGCTTGGCATTCAGTCCAAAGAGAAACAAGATTCTCTGGTCTGAGAGTCATGAGCCTTTTACTGAGGAGTCACTTTGGTCTGGCCACACTACCATAGAGGCCTGATTAGTAGAGTGCTGCAGAGATGGTTGTCCTTCTGGAAGGTTCTCCCATCTCCACAGAGGAACTCTGGAGCTCTGTCAGAATGACCATCGGGTTCTTGGTCACCTCCCTGACCAAGGCCCTTCTTCCCTGATTGCTCAGTTTGGCAGGGTGGCCAGGTCTAGGTAGAGCCTTGGTGGTTCCAAACGTCTTCCATTTAAGAATGATAGAGGCCACTGCATTCTTGGGGTCCTTCAATGCTGCAGACATTTTTTGGTACCCTTCCCCAGATCTGTGCCTCGACACAATCGTGTCTCAGAGCTCTACAGACAATTCCTTCAACCTCATGGCTTAGTTTTTGCTCTGACATGCACTGTCAACTGTGGGACCTTATATAGACAGGGCTGTGCCTTTCCAAATCATGTCCTGTCAATTCAATTTACTGCAGGTGACTCCAATCAAGTTGTAGAAACATCTCAAGGACAATCAATGGAAACAGGATGCATCTGAACTCAATTTCGAGTCTCATAGCAAAGGGTCAGAATACTTTAATATACATTTTCAATGTAAATGTAAATACCTATTTTCACTTTGTCATTATGCGGTATTGTGTGTAGAATGATGAGGAAATAAATTAATTTAATACATTTTAGAATAAGGCTGTAATATAACAAAATGTGGAAAAAGGGAAAGGGTCTGAATATCTTCTGAATGCACTGTATTGTAAATATCCCTCCCATTTGTCTCCATTCAAGGATTGATCCACTCTGTGTTTAATGTATTGCTTTTGCGCCCTTCCCCTCCCCTCTCAGACAACTCCTAGACAGTCCTCGCAAATGTCTTGAGAAAATGTGTCGTTTTTTGGAAAATTACTATTTTTGTTTATTTTTTCTATCACAGTAAGTTACCGTAACTGTTTCCCAGAAACTATTTGATATTGAGATAAAAATGGCTGCATTGGGCCTTCAAACTTGGTTGCAAAATAATAAACTTGCTCTGCCAATAATATAATAACCCGACTCGAGTTCAAAGACAAAAGCACTTCAAACACAGGGCAAAATGCCCATAAACATCTGAGTATGGCAGAGCTATAGTAACAGCATGTTACATAGACAAACAGCCCTGCATGAGGATTGGGGAATCCTAAATAATAACCCCATTACCAGGGATAAATCATTTATACCTTTACATAGGTAAATTCCCACGGAACAATGATAACACACTTTAAAGTTATTGCAATTACCCAATGAACATTCCAGTGGTCAACACGTTTATGAAAAAAACAAAAAAATTATTAGCATAAACATTAACGTTTCCAATAAACAATGACAACACCTCAGAGAACCGGGAGAAACTTAATAATGAGAGACGTGCCTAACGCCTCGATCACACCGACCGTGTGGGGTTACGCAGCATCATCATCTGGGTACTGTTTGTGTGTAACAACAGTTCAACATTCACCTTCTGCTACCATTTCTGTCAAGTCGTCCACGCATACAGTTTGACGCATACGTTCGATAAATCCAACATATGCATCACACATAACGTACTACAACTACCTCTGCAAGGCTGCAAGGCAAATGCAGTGTTATATTGGGAATTAATGTACTTCTGCTGTACCAAAATGCAATGATGATGTCGGTGTGATCGAAGCGTAAAGCTGTGGTCTTCACCGGTGAGCTCAAGTAGGAGCCAGTTCACGTTGGTGGTGAGTAGAGAACAGGACAGGTTGGCTTTACCAAACAGAGGTAATACTAACATTTCAAAATAAATAATAATAATAATGACTAATTATGGGAAACCGGGGCTTTCTGAAGGCTCCATAGTTTCCCCAAATTTAGCTGAAAAACAGTTCATTTCTTGGAGCTTCATTATTTGTTCGCAATACACATTAGTGACATCTGCTGGTCAGCAATAAATATCAGTGTGTGAACATCAGATAGATATTTATTTCTCCAGATTTCAGAGATTCCAAGTTCCGTCTTGCATGTGAACTCGGCAGAAGTTAAGAACTGCTTAGGCTCAATCACAATGACAGTGTTTTGCATTTTGGTACACAAGAAGTACATTCTTTTCCAATGAAACGCTGCGTTTGCCTTGCACGATTGCGTTGCTGAGCGTTCTGATGCTTGCGCACCATTTTGTGTAAAAACACTAGATGAGATCGAGGCGCAAGCAATTTCGATACATGCTTTGATGCTCCGGAATCAAACGTAACATAACTTATGATAACCAGACCATTTTACCGACCAGAGTTTGATTACAAAACACACAAAGGATAGCATGGTTAGCAAGCAATGTTCATACAAGCTGAGCATTCTCAGTTTTGGATAAAAACGTTATTCAATGTGACTAAATTGCACCGCGTAATCCACTATTTTCCAATCAAGTATGAAGTTAGTGACTTCAAACATGCTCAATACTTTTAAGAACTATCAATTGTATCATGCTTACTTTGTACCTGTGCTTCTCTTGATTGTAGTCAGTGGGAGTTGGCATCCATAGTTTTTTATTTAAAAAAAAATAGCCTTTACGCATCCCCTGACAAAACGACTAAATATTCCGTGCAATGACGGGTTGCTCCTTATGTTATCTGCTCCCTTGGCGGAGGTCGCTTAAAATGTGATTTTAATCCCAAAATATGGATCGCAGCACCTAAAGAAAATAATGCCTTAACACGGGACAAACATAGGTAGGCTACAAGACATTCATTTAAGACTCTTATGACTCAATGTAGTTGAAGGTATACTCCACCAAAACTCATCACCACTCAACTCCATTGTAATAGTGGAGTTGAGACTTCTCAGCTATGCTCGTACCAAACAATTAGTCTGTTTGTGTTGGGAGAGGCCCAACAGGTGTTGATAACTCCAAGGCATATCATCACACATTGTTATTTTCTAAAAACCTCTTAAGGATCCGGACCCTTTTTTACATTTTCGCCTAAAATAACATACCCAAACCTAGCTGCCTGTACTGTAGCCCAGGATCTGAAGCAAGGATATATGCATATTCTTGATACCATTTGAAAGGAAACACTTTGAAGTTTGTGTAAATGTGAAATGAATGTAGGAGAATATAACACATTAGATCTGGTAAAAAATAATACAAAGAAAAAAAGGTTCAGGTCTGCCCAAATGTGCCTCATTGGTTTATTGATACGTTTTCAAGTTCATAACTGTGCACTTTCCTTAAACAATAGCATGGTATTCTTTCACTGTGATAGCTATTTTAAATTGGGCAATGCAGTTAGATTGACAAGAATGTAAGCTTTCTGCCAATATCAGAAATGTCCTGAGAAATGTTCTTGTTACTTACTGTACAACCTCATGCTAATCGCATTAGACTACGATATCTCAACTGTCCCGCCAGGAGGACCGATCCTGTAGAGCAGGTATTCCCAAACTGGGAATATGTCAAATAAAAATGTGATTCACTATACATTTGGGTGAGGTTTTTTACTCGCCTGAGTAGCCTCGTTTCACTGACAAAAATAAAAATAAACCATCTAGTGTTCATCGAAATAACGACACAATGTCAAATACAGCTAGCGTAATCAAATAATTAACATCTAATCACATTAACCGTTACTCTCTCGCAGGATTCCCACTAACGGTCCGTATGTAGCCAAACGTAGCTGCTGCTCATTCTGTTTGCTTGAAAATGGATAAATGGTAAAAAATAAAAAATAAAGGTAAGGCCTGCGTCCATAGAGACACATACCAGCTCTACTGGTAGTACTGCTACTACCAGCAGTACTGCTACTACCAGCAGTACTGCTACTACCAGCAGTACTGCTACTACCAGCAGTACTACACCTGCACCTGTCGACGACACAAGTTCTTTTGCTTCCACGAGCACATCCAATGCTAGCATCAGTAATTCTACATTTGTTGTTAGCCCAGCTAGCATGGACACTAACAGTTGTGAATCTTATGCAGCCAAGAGCTACTGCCCCCTTACCTGGTATAGCACTGAAAAACAGACCTGGATGTTGGACCATCAAAGAGGCTCAAATATGATGAGAACTACATTGATTTGGGGTTCACTTATATTGGGAGTAGTGCCTTTCCTCAGCCACAGTTATATGTGCAAAAGTACTATCTCACAATTCGATGTAACCTTCAGTCTTGCGCAGACATTTAGAAATAAAATATGCCAATTTGAAAAACAAGACACTGGCGTTTTTTGAGCGAGAATTAAGACAACTTTTGAGTAGTAAGACATGTATAAAAGCAACAGATACCATTAATAAGAAGGGGCTAGAAGTTTCGTATATGGTGAGTTACCGAGTGGCTAGGACAGGCAAGCCCTATACTATTGTGGAGGACTTCATTCTTCCTGCTGCCTCCAATATGGCTGGGGGAAAGGCCAAAAAAACTACACAGACAATGCCTTCATCAAACAATACTGTTTCACGAAGCATCAGTGACACGGCAGGAGATGTTTTGAAACAATTACTGCTTTGCATACAAGCCGGTGAATTCTATGCGTTACAGCTGGATGAGTCAACAGACGTGGTGGGCACAGCTCCTGCTATATGTCTGTTACGTTTATGGGGGGTCAATTAAAGAAGACATCAAATGAACTTTGGTGGTCAAGATCTGTTGTCATCTCTACTGATGGTGCAAAAGCCATGACAGGGAGACATAGTGGAATGGTAACGCACGTGCAAGCAGTTGCTCCCGATGCCACTTGGGTACACTGCAGCATCCACCAAGAGGCTCTGCTGCCAGGGGAAATGCCTGACAGCTTGAAAGATGTTTTGGACACTACAGTGAAAATGGTTAACTTTGTTAAAGCACGGCCCCTGAACTCTTGTGTATTTTCTGCACTATGCAATGATATGGGCAGCGACCATACAGAAGTGTGCTGGTTATCAAGGGGCAAAGTATTGACACGTTTTTAAAAAATTGAGAGACGAGCTTGAAGTTTTCTTTACTGACCATAATTTTCACTTGTCTGACCGCTTGCATGATGACGAGTTTCTCACACGACTGGCCTATCGGGGGGGAAGTTTTTTCTCGCCTTAATGATCTGAATCTAGGATTACAGGGACTCTCCGCAACTATATTCAATGTGCGGGACAAAATTGAGTCTATGATTAAGAAGTTCTGCTCTTCTCTGTCTGCATTAATAAAGACCATCCTCAATGCCCTGCCTCCAGTCCACTTACCGATATCTGTATAAGAGAGCCTCATCGAAATTGCGACCAGTGGTTCTATGAAAATTGAATTTAATCAGAAGCCACTGCAAGATTTCTGGATTGGGCTGCGCTCAGAGTATCATGCCTTGTCAAATTGCGCTGTTAAGACACTGATGCCCTTTTCAACCACATACCTATGTGAGAGTGGGTTCTCGGCCCTCATTAGCATGAAAACTAAATACAGGCACATACTGTGGGTGGAAAATTATTTAAGACTGAGACTCTCTCCAATACAACCCAACATTGCAGAGTTATGTGCATCCTTTCAAGCACACCCTTCTCATTAACCTGTGATGAGTTATTCACAATTTTTGATGAACAAATATAATTTTATATGTAAGATGGCTAAATAAAGAGCAAAATTATTGATTGTTATTATATTATTATTTGTGACCTGGTCCTATAAGAGTTCTTTCTCACTTCCCACGAGCCGGGTTGTGACAAGAATTCACACCTATTTTTATGTTTAATAAATGTATCGTATAGTGTGTGTGTGGCAGGCTTACAATGATGGCAAAATCAACATTTGAGAGTGTGCTGACCCTGGTGCTAGAGGGGATATGCGGCTGGAGGTTGAAAGTTTGAAGGGGTACGGGACTATAAAAAGTTTGGGAACCACTGCTGTAGAGGTTACAAGGCACACACATAATGAGCCATATATAATTTTAAAAAATGTATTTCAACATTTAAAAAAAACTAAATGATACTACAATCAAATGATTGTAAATCTGTATTTTAGTACTAATGTGGATTTTATTTATAGCTTTTTTATTTTTGCAAAAATAAGTCTGTTTTGGTACATTTGTTTTCCAGATAACATTATTTAAATGAAGTTGACATTTTGATGTGATTGTTTTTTTTTTCAAATAGTTTGTTTTTTGGGTCAAAATGACCCCAGTTAAATTATGTTAGCAGTTTGAGGGTTAGGAAACATGTTGGTGTATTCCACAGAGTACAGCCTAGAGCCTTGTGAAGATCCAGGAGTGCCAGCCTACAGTCGGCGAGTTGGGTTCCAGTTCGGAGTGGGGGACTCGCTCATTTTTTCCTGCTTCCCGGGTTATCGTTTGGAGGGGGACCACAAGATCACTTGCCTGGGGGGAGGCCGGAGGGTCTGGAGTGGAGCCCTGCCAAGGTGTGTGGGTAGGTGGACACATGCTTTCATTTCATTTGGACAAACTGAGAATACTTGTACTTTGAAATAACTTGTACTGTACTTTGCCAACGGCAGGAGAATGAGCTATACTGAGCATACAGTATAATGCAAGTCCATGAGCTAGTTTCTAATGATTGATTTCCCTACATTTCTGAATATTGTCAAATGGTTAACTTACAATCTCAAAAATATTACCCAACTGCTTCCAGTTAAGCATACTTCTATAAGCAGAGCATGAAACCAGGGCAGAGTTAGAAACCACAAATGATCTGGCTGTCATTTTGTCATCCCCTACAAAGAGCCATGTGTTTTCTCAAAAAGTTCAGTAGAGAGAATTAGGCAATAACCCCACGAGAACCGAACTAGAGTTTAAGCTCACATGGCTCAAGGTCTACAGGCAGAATTTGCTTTTATACCTGAGGTACAACATCAGAATATTAACTACAAGGACATCCAGTCCCAGCACAGCCCCGAGCCTTGGTGACCAACACACACTTAATGCAGAGAGCTGTTCATTAATTCATATTCCCCTCAAGTTTCTGTTGTGGAGATTCATCAAAATTCCAGCAGGGGAAACATCTGATTGGCCCATCAGTGGATAACAGGTCGCAGCTGCTGAAGTATTCTGGGTTCAACCTGCTGAACATTTGTGGTGAACTCTCCTCTTAGGGTTAAACGGCTCCTTTAATGCCCCTATTCAGATTCATAACAGACAGATATGACTTTTCTCACAGGTCTTTACTCTCTCTCTCTCTCTCTCTCTCTCTCTCTCTCTCTCTCTCTCTCTCTCTCTCTCTCTCTCTCTCTCTCTCTCTCTCTCTCTCTCTCTCTCTCTCTCTCTCTCTCGTTGTTTGGAATGAGCAGTGTCTAGTGTGTAGGGAAATATGACAGTTCTCTAAAGATAATCAAGACAATTTTTCTGACTTTAAACCCAGATTGCCATGACATGTCTTAATATCATATTCTCTCTCTCTCTTGCTTATTTTCTCTCGCTCTCACTTTCTCTCGCTCGCTCTGCCTAGCTGAATGTGGAACCACTACCGTTGGGAGCGAGGGGGTTCTGCTATCACCCAATTACCCATCCAATTATGACAATAACCATGAGTGCATTTACCGCATTGAGACGGAGGCAGGGAAGGGCATCCGTGTCACGGCCACTAACTTCCTGCTCCATGAGGGGGATTACCTGAAGGTGAGTCTCACATCACTCATACACAACACTGGATATTTACTCCGCAGATGTTACATATCAATACATCCCAATGCATAGTCTTCTCACTGCAAGGTGTTCAAATAGTTAATAAAGGACTCAATGTGAGACTTTTTCACTGCAGCATCAAGTTTTTGAATGCAGTTATGGTCCAATGTAACCCGTAAGAGACCAGAGGTAGTGACTCAGTCAAATCATGAATTATTAATGCCTTCATTAAAATTACATGATGCCAGAGCTTGAGGCATAGAGAGGCCAATGAGAAAATGTGTATCAAATCTTACAGTAGTGCATAACAACATAATAACTGGTTATAAAGTGGCGGGATTGTCCTTTAAAATTCTGTTCAATCTCTTTAAACAGAAAATCTAATCAAACTTTATTGGTCACATGCGCTGAATACAACTGGTGTAGACTTTACAGTGAAATGCTTACTTACGAGCCCATTCTCAGCAATGCAGAGTTTTAAAAAATGTTGAAAAATATTTTCTCAATAAAAAGGAAATAGTAACACAATAAAATAACAATAAAGAGACGATATACAAGGAGTACCAATACCGAGTCAATGTGCAGGGGTACAAGGTAGTTGAGGTAATTGAGGTAATACAGTACATGTGGGTAGTGGTAAAAGTGACCCCTAGGAAATCAGGATATGTGTGTGTGTGTGTGTGTGTGTGTGTGTGTGTGTGTGTGTGTGTGTGTGTGTGTGTGTGTGTGTGTGTGTGTGTGTGTGTGTGTGTGTGTGTGTGTGTGTGTGTGTGTGTGTGTGTGTGTGTGTGTGTGTGTGTGTGTGTGTGTGAGCGTATGTATTGTGTGTGTGTGTTGGAGTGTCAGTGTACAGTAGTGTGTGTGAGTGTGTGGGCAGAGTCTTGTGAGTGTGCATAGAGCAGGTGCAGGAGAGTCAGTGCAAAACAATTAAGATAAATAAAGAAATAATAAAGGGTATTAATGTAAATAGTCCGGGTAGCCATTTTGTTAACTGTTCAGCAACCTTATGGTCCCAGACTTGGCGCTTAGGAACCCCTTGCCGTACGGTAGCAGAGAGAACAGTCTATGACTTGAGTGGCTGGAGTCTTTGACAATTTTTAGGGTCCACCTACTCAGGTTCTTTTTTAATTTAGCTATTTTCTACATTGTAGAATAATAGGGAAGACATCAAAACTATGAAAGAACACATAGGGAATCATGTAGTAACCAAAAAAGTGTTAAACAAATCTAAATATATTTGAGATTTGAGATTCTTCAAATAGCCACCCTTTGCCTTGATGACAGCTTTGCACACTCTTGCCATTCTCTCTACCAGCTTCACCTGCAATGCTTTTCCAACAGTCTTGAAGGAATTCCCACATATGCTGAGCATTTGTTGGCTGCTTTTCCTTCACTCATCCCAAACCCTCTCAATTTGGTTAAGTTCGGGCGATTGCGGAGGCCAGGTCATCTGATGCAGCACTCCATCACTCTCCTTCTTGGTAAAATAGTCCTTACACAGCCTGGAGATGTGTTGGGTCATTGTCCTGTTGAAAAACAAATGATAGTCCCACTAAGCCCAAACCAGATGAGATGGCGTATTGCTGCAGAATGCTGTGGTAGCCATGCTGGTTAAGTGTGCCTTGAATTCTAAATAAATTACAGACAGTGTTACCAGCAAAGCACTCCCACAACATAACTTCTCTGGGATAGTGTCCCACCTCGCCAACAGCCACTGAAATTGCAGGGCGCCAAATTCAAACAACAGAAATCTTATAATTAAAATTCCTCAAACATACAAGTATTATACACCATTTTAAAGATCAACTTCTTGTTAACCCTGCCACAGTGTCTGATTTCAAAAAGGCTTTACGGCGAAAGCACACCTTGCGATTATGTTAGGTCAGCACCTAGCCACAGAAAACCATACAGCCATTTTCCAAAGAAGGTGTCACAAAAGACAGAAATAGCGTTAAAGTGAATCACTAACCTTAGATGATCTTCACTGGATGGCACTCCCAGGACTCCATGTTAGACAATAAATGTGTGTTTTGTTCAATAAAGTTAATCTTTATGTCCAAAAACCTATTGGTGCGTTATGTTCAGAAATGCAT
Source organism: Oncorhynchus keta (assembly GCF_023373465.1). Classification (NCBI taxonomy): domain Eukaryota; kingdom Metazoa; phylum Chordata; class Actinopteri; order Salmoniformes; family Salmonidae; genus Oncorhynchus; species Oncorhynchus keta. Next base: position 15,691,103 of record NC_068444.1, on the reverse strand, counting down.
TGTCTCAAACAAACATCCTGTGAAAGTGCAGAGAGCCACGTCAAATTACAGAAATACTCATCATAAACATTGATCTAAGATACAAGTGTTATACATACGATTATAGCTAAACTTCTCCTTAATGCAACCGCTGTGTCAGATTTCAAAACAACTTTACAGTAAAAGCACACCATGTAATTATGTTAGGTCAGCACCTAGCCACAGAAAAACATACAGCCATTTTCAAACCAAGGAGAGGTGTCACAAAATTCAGATATAGCATTATAAATATTCACTTACCTTTGATAATCTTCATCGGAATGCACTCCCAGGAATCCCAGTTCTTTTGTTTTGTTCGATAAAGTCCATCATTTATGTCCAAATACCTCCTTTTTCTTTGTGTGTTAGTTCACAAATCCAAATTCACAAGGCGCAGGCACTTAGTCCAGACGAAAAGTCAAAACAGTTCCGTTACAGTTTGTAGAAACATGTCAAACGATGCATATAATCAATCTTTAGGATGTTTTTATCATATGTTTTTATCATATTCAATAATATTCCAACCGGACAATTCCTTTGTCATTAGAAATAAAAAGGAACGCAACTCGCTCTCACGGCCGCATGCGTGACTTAGCTCATGGCATTCTGCCAGACCCCTGGTTCAAACAGCTCTTATTCACTCCCCTTCATATCAGAAGCCTGAAACAAAGTTCTAAAGTCTGTTGACATCTAGTGGAAGCCGTAGGAAGTGCAATATGACCCCATAGACCCTGTATATTGGATAGGCCATCACTTGAAAAACTACAAACCTCAGATTTCCCACTTCCTGGTTGGAATTTTTCTCCGGTTTTTGCCTGCCATATGAGTTCTGTTATACTCACAGACATCATTCAAACAGTTTTAGAAACGTCAGAGTGTTTTCTATCCAAATCTACTAATTATATGCATATTCTAGCTTTTGGGCCTGAGTAGCAGGCAGTTTACTCTTGGCACCTTATTCATCCAAGCTACTCAATACTGCCCCCCAGTCCCAAAGAAGATATCACCTCCTCCTCCATGCTTTACGGTGGGAAACGCAGATGTGGAGATCATCCCTTCAACCACACAGCGGCTCACAAAGATACAGCTGTTGGAACCAAAAATCTCCAATTTGGACTCCAGACCAAAGGGCAAATTTCCACCGGACTAATATTCATTGCTCGTGTTTCCTGGCCCAAGCAAGTCTCTTCTTATTATTGGTGTCCTTTACTAGTTTTTTATTTACGGCAATTCGACCATGAAGGTCTGGTTCACACAGTCTCCTCTGAACAGCTGTTGTTGAAATGTGTCTGTTCCTTGGACTCTGTGAAGCATTTATTTGGGCTGCAATTTCTGAGGCTGGTAACTCTAATGAACTTATCCTCTGCAGCAGAGGTTATTCTGGGTCTTCCATTCCTGTGGCAGTCCTCAAGAGAGCCAATTTCATCATAGCGCTGGATGGTTTTCGTGACTGCACTTGTAGAAACTTTCAAAGTTCTTGAAATGTTCCGTATTGACTGACCTTCATGTCTTCAAGTAATGATGGACTATCGTTTCTCTTTGCTTATTTTAGCTGTTCTTGCCATAATATGGACTTTTGCCAAATAGGGCTATCATCTGTGTACTCCACCTACCTTGTCACAACACATCTGATTAACTTTTAAGAAGGCACACCGGTTAATTGAAATGCATTCCAGGTGACTACCTCATGAAGCAGGTTGAGAGAATGGCAAGAGTGTGCAAAGCTGTCATCATGGCAATGGGTGGCTATTTGAAGAATCTCAAATATAAAATATATTTTCATTTGTTTAAAACTTTTTTGGTTACTACATGATTCCTTATGTGTTATTTCATAGTTGTAATGTCTTCACTATTATTCTACAATGTAGAAAATAGTAAAAAATAAAGAAAAACCCTTGAATGAGTAGGTGTTCTAAAACTTTTGACCGGTAGTGTATGTTATTTGGAATAGGCACCCAACTGGTTATCCGCATTAAAATGTTTCTGCCTTTGTCTTGACCACTATCCTCTGGAAGCCCAACTCCCGTAGTGTATATATTCATATTATGTATGTACAATATGTATCTACCCATCTGCTCTTTACTATTTTCGTGATGAATTGAATGCTAACTACTCACGCAAACCTCTTACGCTGCCACTCTGCAAATATTGTAATAGTACTGCAAGAGGCTGCATACTGTACAGTATACAGTATGCTATTGAATATTCTCTTGAATATTAATAGCATTTTGACAAACCTGTGCATTATAGTGTTGTTCTTTCATCAACAGGTGTATGACGGGAAGGATACTTCACATCGTCTTCTTGGCAATTTCTCCAAAACTGACATGTACAATGTCATCATCAACAGTACCTCAAATCACCTCTGGTTTGAGTTCAACAGCAACGGCACTGAAACGAACAAGGGATTCAGACTTACCTACAGCAGTGAGTAGATTATGTCCTTGAGACACAGCCTATATATATATTCCCTGATTCAAGTTTTGGACACATGGTTTTTTTTATGTTTAAATGGGCTAAAGCGTCAAATCTGTATTTATAGGTTTTGACCTTGTCAAGTGTGAAGAACCAGGAACTCCGAATTACGGATACAAGATTCAAGATGACGGCCATTTTGCGAACACTTTTGTGTTGTACAGTTGTAACCCTGGCTATACTCTCCATGGAAGCAGCACTCTGGCATGCCTAAGTGGAGACCGTAGGGTTTGGGACAAACCTTTGCCTTCCTGTCTAGGTGAGTGAGTAGTTGCCGAAAATAGACCAATCAAATCAGAGTTTATTGGTCGCATACACAGATCTGCAGGTGTTATAGCAAATGCAGCTAGTAGAGTGTCTCACAAATACAATACAAATAATAAAAATATGTATTAAATAAGAAATCAAGAATTAAGAACCCAGAGAAGATATATTATAGTGAGCATGTGTCAGAATCCAGAATATAAATATGTGGTGTGTATAGACAGTATAGAATTTGGAAAGAAAATGGTATTTACTGTAGTAGGTATCATCAGGGAACATTCCTTGATTATGGCGAAACACACCATTTCCATTCCTAAGGAAGATTTTGTTGACATTTCAATTATCAGAGTAATGGTCAAGATGCCCATATCAAAGGATTTAATTTTCATCCACTGCATACTTTTGAATATATTATACTATTTTACCAGTCAACATGGACTTTGTTGTGTTGTCTGCATTCTGTCCCACTGTTATTAATATCTTACTGATTCCATAATCTGACGAGCTCTGCCAGTTCCGCTCTCTCAGGCTAGCTATGAGTCAAATCCCCTCCAGTCATACTGTCATTTATACTATACTGAAATATTATACTAGTTAACAACTATGAACATTTATCCCCTAATGCTGGCTATATTACTGCCCCTAAAGCTATATATGAAGAAACCTTGTGTGTCTCTCTCTTAATTTAAGTAAGGACACTCTGAGCTTTCTGTGCTGGTGAGAACTGATACATTACAGTGTCATTCTTCAGTTCAGCCTCATTCCTTAATTAGCCCAGCTCGGTTCAGACACATTTCTATACTGCAGAAAAGTAGCATGGAAAATGGATGACATTGCCCTAGGCTGTCATTGTATTTTTTCTTTCCTTTGAACGAAGTGACATAATAGGGATATCCTCTTTTCTTTTTCTGTCGTCAGCAGTGAATAAAATAAAACACATACGTATGTGGAGAAGCTAGAGAACATATTAGATTCTTTCAAGTGTGATTATGCAATGTATTATGGGATGTTTATGAATTGGTCTGGTTGATGCCAGAGAGAGAAGCCAGCCTGAGGTTCATCAGGATTAAGACACCTCAAAAGATCAGGGTAGCTTATTTAATTGACTTTCTATTGTGATGATATGAGCCTGCCCTTAACATATTTACACTGAACACTAGGGCTGCTGATGACTATGGTAAAATACACGTTTCGGTTTCCTCATCTAGCTGAATGCGGAGGCCACATTGCAGGTGCAATATCTGGACGGATACTCTCCCCGGGTTACCCTGCACCCTACGACAACAACCTCCACTGTACCTGGTCCATTGAAGCGGACACAGGCAAAACCATTAGGTACAGTATCTCACAATAGGGACACACCCCTTGGAATATGCCATTAGATACACAATAGCCCAATTTTTCTTGACTCCATTTAAATTTGAAGTGAAATCAGCTAGTTTATTGCGAGGCGTGTCTAGTATAGCGGAGCAATTGTTCTGCTGCACATTTGGAAAATGATTTGTGATTAAATGTGCCATTGCTGATTGCATTTCACCCCCACTGCTAGGGCTTCCTTACCATTAGCATATATTCCTTTAGGTCCATTACTGGCTTCTTCAAAACCAAACAATAACCTCCAAAGATAAACCAATTATGCCCGCTAGAAATGCCATAGAAATCAGATATGCCAATTCAATTCAAGCAATCTAAGGATCAAGGAGGGGGAGAGATACAATTGACATCGCTGGCTATTGGACTTTTAAAGAATTCATCCTCTCTCTACTTTGCCGCTGAAAATAATTGAAACATTCCTTTGGCGATCAAGTCCGTTCTGATCTAGATGTTTCCTTGGTCTGAGGCATTACTTGAGGACTGATTCGCTAGAACTCCAATGATAATTTTGTATTACAAGTTGGTAACTACCCTTGGTCAGTTGATTTATGGGGTATTGTTGTGTAGGTGTTTGTCACAAATGTGAACCAATGGTAATGCCAGACTATAGTATACAAGGTTCTAATTCTTGAAGAGCTGCATAGTGTATAATTAATAATTCTCTCTCTTTCTATTTAGCCTCCACTTCATAGTGTTTGACACGGAAGTGGCCCATGACATCCTGAAAGTGTGGGACGGTCCAACAGAGGGTGGTATCCTCCTGAAGGAATGGAGTGGGTCAGCTCTGCCCGAGGACACCCACAGCACCTTCAACATCCTAACACTCCAGTTTGACAGTGATTACTTCATCAGCAAGTCAGGCTTCTCCATTCAGTTCTCAAGTAAGTAGCACTCTACCTGTCACAACAGACCAGAAGTATTCTGATATGACATTCATACCAGTAACTTTTCAGACAAAGGCTACAGTATGTTTCTTGACATTTCCCTCTCTCAGCCTCGATTTGAACTAGTTTTTATGTCTTTTATATCCACGTATAAACCACTCTTATGACGAATAAAAACATTTGCACCATAAATATTTCATGCAAATATAAATGAAATGGAGCATTGCATTTGCATATAAATGGCAAATATTTTCTGGAACTATTATTTCAAAGACAAGTAGTCTCCACAATTCTGTTTGCTGCCAGTCCAATGATTTCAAATACAATATTATATTATATCATAATCAGCATTTGTCCGATATTTTTTTTAGTTGTATAAATGAAATGCGTGTTGTCAAAATGTCAGCATTTGTCTCATGTTAATATTCATAAGTGATTAATTTGTGTGATTTCAGCTACTACTGCCATGACCTGTAATGACCCTGGGACACCCCAGAATGGGACGCGTTACGGGGATAGTCGGGAGCCCGGGGACACCATCACCTTCCAGTGTGACCCAGGTTACCAGGTCCAGGGCCTGGACAAGATCACCTGTGTACAGCTCAACAACAGGTTCTACTGGCAGCCAGACCCTCCAACCTGTATAGGTATGTTGCTTTGACTTCCACAGTAATGGAGAAATGACTTCACTGTTATTTCTCTTCTTGGCTTGATGTCAGCAAAGGGTTTGTAGAATAGGTAGATGTTCCCTTTAGAATAATCCTGCTGCAAGAAGGTGATTTGGGATGTGTATGCTAGGCCGCTGCATTGTTTTCATTGAAGGATTTGTGGTATCTGAAAATCCATGTAAACAGTGTTTTATGAACCACCACTCATTTGTGTCTGCTTAATTACTTTATGTTGAATGAGTGACATGGTTATTATTAGAATGAATGAAATGTAACATTAGGAATGTAAACCATGTCTCAGTAGAGTGTGAATCCCCCTGTGAAAAATGATTCATCAGTAACTGAAATGTAATTGGCATTTTCAGCCATTGTCAACCAGTCCTTTTGTCAGACAGCGTGCTTTGTCACTTCTAGTCGTTTGGTATGTTTACCACACCACTAATAATTGTTTGATGGAAGGCCATTTATAGCCAGAATCATTTGTAATGGTGGAAGATTACTAAGATTAGAAAAATGTTGCTCTTACAAACCCTCCCAATCAAGTACATGATTGACAGGATTGAAACTCAAATGGAGTCTTATTTTGCTTGGCTCACGCTTGAATTGACATCCAAACAAGTCTCACACAACGGCAAAAATAAAGAAGCAAAGATGTGAATAACCTTTCTGAATGACAGTGGCAGGGAGGAATTCCATGGCTACTGTTTGTCACTGAACGTCTGTGCATGGTGGCCTGTTTTGTCACTTCAATCAACATAAACAGTTAATGTGATGGAGACAAGTCGTATTAAAACCTGTGTGTTGCCCTCACTCTCCTTGATGTGATAGCTACCTGCGGCGGCAACGTGACAGGCCCTGCTGGGGTGATTCTATCACCCAACTATCCACAGCCGTACCCACCAGGAAAGGAATGTGACTGGAGAATTAAAGTCAACCCTGACTTTGTTATAGCCCTAATTTTCAAAAGGTATGTCACTCCTGCTATGCTGCGAGGCACCGACGGTAATAAGGAGCAAGGTCAAAGAGCAGATGGAAGGAGTGTATCCACTCTGTCATTGTCAGTTTGGTAATTACTGTAAACAAACATCAAACACATCTGTGTTTGAGGTGAAATAGTTTGCCTTTGTTCAAATATTATCCAAATCAATGTGTGTTACTGTATTACGCCATATACCTAGATGATACTTATAGATGGAATAGCTTTGATGAAATGTACTATAGTTCCTCGAATTACAAAGCACCACAACCCACAGGAATTACATAGGCTCAAATGAGTATAATCCCAAAGAACTCTTATCAGTTGATCTCAGATTCATCAGAACATTACTTGCTCACCATCCCTCTAATGGCAGTTACAGACTGTACAAACTGTACAAACAGGCCCCCACATGCCTGCTTCACAATGTAGGGCCAAGGCGAGCTGAACTGGCCTGGCCTTGCCATAGTTGCTGGGAAGATAAATGTGAATGGGAACATCCGATCCAACAGAGTATGGTTCTGGTTGGCCCAACGGTGTAATTCAGGCTCAGATTGATGTTATTTGGGATAAATCTTGTCCTGGATTTTCACTAGATGGGCCAGTGGCAAAGTCAAAATTGGCTATATATCATAAGAAGTTATGAAAACAAAAATATTCTTAGGGTTAGGCATAAGGTTAGCAGTGTGGTTAAGGTTAGGGTTAGGTTTACAATCAGATTTTATGACTTGGTGGCCAACTAGTGAAACACTGCAGAGCTGCCTCCAGCACATGAATCATCCCAATATATGCCAACCTGTGAATCAGGCATCAGTCTTTAATAAACATTGTTTTCTATTGCATACTTCCAGTTTCAACATGGAGCCCAGCTATGACTTCCTGCACATCTATGAGGGGGATAACTCCAACGGCCCATTGATCAGCAGCCTGCAGGGAAACCAGGCCCCGGAGCGCATCGAGAGCAGTGGCAACAGCCTCTTCCTCGCTTTCAGGAGTGACGCTTCCCTCGGGATGTCTGGCTTTGCCATTGAATTCAAAGGCAAGTTGTCAACATGTTAGTCTCACAGGAGGTGACCCTAGGTTTCTATGAAAGTGTATAGCATTGGCCATATCGTAAGGTTTATGTCTCTATAAAAAAATGCTTTCAACAGATATAGATTTGTAAGATGAAAGATTTCCAGGAACTGGAGAGTACATTCTATAGACAAAGTGTTTTTATAATCCTTATTGCATGTTGTTCTTCCTGTCAGCTAGATGTCCTTATTTTGTATTCCAACCTACTTCTTTTTATGAAATGCTTTTTGATTAAAGGCATTGATGATAGAACTACTGTAGATCAACTGGATAATTGGTTTGATTTGTTACAGAAAATCAATGAAAGTCACAAAACACATGAACACAGATGTGTATAGTATTTTGCCACTTCAACGTCTCGTTCTTCCTGGAAGATTTATTCAAACCAATCAATGGCATAATTTGTCGTTTTGTTTTCTTGGTCCTGTATTTAACTGTGCTTTTGTCAATAAAAACAGTTAATTACCTTCCATGGGAACTCAGTGAGATTTGTCATCTCCCAAGGCTAAAAGCACTCAAATGTTCCTTCTCTCTCTAATTGAAAATATAATCTACGCTAATTTTTTCTGTAAATCATTCTCCTATATTCATATTTTTCTCCCATCCATGCACCATTAACTAAGGTAATTTAAATGTTGAGAAGGTTAAAATAATGCCTTTTCTGTTTTCATACTTATTACTGTAATAAACTTCATATATTTGTTGATGTTTTCTACTACTTTATTTCTAATTGTATTCATAAATCCATGTCAAAATGTAGCTTTAGGTTGAGGGCATTGGCATGTATACTTTGGCCTTGTGTGTTGAGAAGCATTTTCCCTCTCTGGGTATTGGAATGCGGATGAAATTGCGATGCACTATAGCAATTTCAGTGATAAAATCTCCCACCGCTACCCTCCAACTTTCACTGCTTCTTAAAGCACAAGGCAGCAGAGAAAAGTGGGCTGTTAGCTGTCATCTTGTTTGGCAGTGTATACAAGCACCACCTCCAGAGCTTTTTCCAACTGTCCTTCTCCTAGTGTCTGTTCCCTTAAGGACACTGGCTGCCCTCACCCCCCCACCCCCCTCCCCCATTTTTCCTACAGACCCAGATGCTTACCTTGCATTCCCCTCTGTGCTAGTCTTTTCTATTGAGGATTCCTTGGAGCAACTCTACTTGCTCTTTTGTACTCTACACTCCCTGTGTTCCGCTTCTTACATGAAGGTTCACCATAGAGAAACATCAGTAGCGGCTTCCGAGAATCCCTGGAATGTTCATTTATATATTTCTTAATTCAATTTTTTTACTTTTAGATTTGTGTGTATTGTTGTGAATTGTTAAATACTACTGAACTGTTGGGTCTAGGAACTCAAGCATTTCGATGCAACCGCAATAACATCTGCTAAATATGTGTATGTGACCAATAACATTTGATCTGATTTGTTTGAATGCACCATGTAAACCAGGATACCATGCCCTGCCTGTTCCCGATATATCTGGGCTTTTCAACTGCTGAGTTTCTTTTGCATTTATGGATAAGTTGCAATGCTTCAGCAAAAATTATTATGTTTTTTCCTTTTCCTTGGTGTTGTATTGAAATAAAGTCTCTCTGCTCAGGGTCAATTGTCCTGCATGATACTTTATCTTAAGCTTGTGTATGTTTTCTACTCCACAGAGAAACCCAGGGAGGCATGCTTTGACCCTGGAAATATCATGAACGGCAGTCGCGTGGGCATGGACTACAAACTGGCCTCCACAGTGACCTATCAATGTAACTCTGGATATACTGTTGTTGGACCAGCCACAATCACATGTGTTATCGGTTCAGATGGAAAACCTATATGGGACAAGGTCCTACCATCGTGTAAAGGTAAGATCTTTTCAGTTTGCCTACGGTTATAAAATCTGATTCCCAACAGCCTATCACAGAGAGAGTAGCTTGAGTTCTTGTTGTCCTCCCTTCAAGTCTAATTGATTTGTCTTGGTACCCTCATCTAGCCTCTTAATTACAGACTGATTACCGCTCTGTGGGAGAGAACCATTCATGTAAGCTTGTGAGATCAGGTGGCTTGCGAGGCTAACTACCATCGGCACTATCAATCAAGGCTAATATCAAGCCAATTTTTACTGGTTTCACCGAAAGGTTTTGTGGACCCCTTTTTGTCTTTGCACAAGAAGGAAGTATTGGTTTTTTTAAAGACCACGGCTGAACTTTCTAGCAGTTTATTGACAGTTGTGAGAGCTTGGGCGGTGACAACTGCCACTCACTCGTCCTTTCACCCCACCCTCCTTTCTCTCTCTCTCCTTCATGCCCATGCGTCTCTGAGGAGACAAAAACTCAGACAGGTGGCTGTGTAGTTGCTGCCACATCATCTCTATGCCTCCACCCTGCCACTTCAGACACTGAGCATCTACCTTACAGCAGCACGGCCACTGGAGACATGACTTGGATATGAGAGACACACACCAAAGTGTTATAGTCGACATGATGAACATGGAATTATGTTGTTTTCAATAAAGATTTCTAGATGTATGCATAAAGCTGATCATTTTAGGATATAAGCTATTTTCAAGGAAACAAGCAAGATTCGCTTGCTTCTAATTTTTAAAACTAATTTTCACCTGTTTTTTTCCCTTATTCCATCAAGTGTCAGATCTAGCGGGGGGAGTGTGAGACTCATGAGTGAAAATCCACCTGAGCTCCTACCGTTAAGAGATTTGGAGCTTTTATGAATCTGATTGTATGTCATTAAGAAGTTACTCCGGCATTCACATAAACAATAGAGAGGGTTTTGTGCACCAAGACACAGCTGAAGCAAAGCAAACAGCTCATTGTCTCTAGTCTAGACCCTACTGGGTCGAAAACTGAACAAACACTAGAGCTAGTTTAGAAGGATATACAACAACAGGAGACTGCAGAACAAATCAGGAGAGGAACTACAAATGAAGCCTTGGATCTATAGTTAGTCCCTCCAGGATTCTGCTATTCTGCGATCGCAAATTATTTTGCAAAACCAACCATTTCCCATATATTATGCGAGGGTTTGCAATTTTGACCTATCCCTGCTTTATTTCTGCATAAACAGTCAAATCATTGCAATATTATCGCATAAAACTGACCCATCAATGCAGTATAAGAACAGGTCTCGCAATTTCAACCAATCACTGTACATTTACCGCATAATATGGTTAGATCAAGTTGCATATCAACAAACTTTTTCCCTTGTCAGTGCATTTTCAAATTGGACAAGATCATCACGTATTGCCGTGCAAAATGTCAGAATTGCCACAGCAAAATCAAGTATTTTTGCTCACAAATATCACAGAAAATCCCAGCAAAATCCTGGAGGGACTGTATAATGGTTTTACATTGCTAACACTCTTAACCCCTGTCTGTAAGTCAGTCTAAAGGGATTTGAGCTTTTAAACAGCATGTGTTGATTAGTTGACCCTTTTTGATTGAGCCTCTGTACCTAGAGAGGGATAGCTTTCATTTCGTCACTCCCAGATCATTTATTTGCTCACACTGATGGTATATTTGGCTGTTTGCCCTTAACCATTTAATTATTTATTTTATTTTAGTTTGGTGCTGAGCTAGAGAATTATTACCATGAGCCGCATTCCCTTGTTGACCATTGTGCATTATGGATGTGGCTTAAACATTCCATTTGTCATTCTGAATGGAACGATTCAGTAGCGTTGTGTAATTAGAGTTATGGCTGGGTCATGGACACAGTTAGCTTGAACTCGTAGTGCAGCTGAGGACCTCAGGATCACTGTCTGCTTCTCCATTCTAGTGTTCTCTAGTAACGTTCTTGTCTCATTGAATCTTTCATACATTTCAATGGGAAAAGGTCTTTCCGCTAAGAGCTTATTGAAATATAATTTGCCATTATCAAGATTGTTTAACCGTGACAATGAAGGGCTATGTTCTGTGGGGTCCCATAACATTGGTTTATAGATGTCCGAGCACTTGCTTTTTAATCCCTAGACTCCATAAAGAAGAAGTGTGTGGATTGTAAGGGTGAGACATGGTGTTATTGATTCACAAATGCCACAATTGCACAATGGCCTTTGTTGATCGATACCCTGGGCTTGAAAGAAAATGGTAGCCTAGCGGTTAAGAGCGTTGGGCCAGTAACCGAAAGGTTGCTGGTTTGATTCCCCGAGCCGACTTGGTGAAAAATATGTTGTTGCCCTTGAGCAAGGCACTTAACCCTAATTGCTCCTGTAAGTCGCTCTGGATAAGATTAAAATGTATGAAAGTAGTGAGCAAAATTGCTTGTTCTGGTTTATGACCTTTCTCAACAGTTGTATATAGCCTGCTTTCAATGACACACAACATTTGATCGGAGATATGAATTCCATATTATTATATTTTTTCGAAAGTGAAAAGCACACAGCAGGCACAATTGGAAATCACTCTGAAAACCAAGGTGATGTGAAGCAAATGTTTCATTTGCTTGTATTGTTTGTCAGTTATGTTTATGTCTAATCCTAGAAATATGTTATTTATGTCACCTTCAAGGAGGATCGTAGGTTTGTATACGCTACACTAAAGCCATGTTCTAAAGAACACGTTATAAATCAATGAAAGGAAGGGAAATTATGTATTTTTCATAGTTGGAATCTTTTGTTCAAGGTCAATGTCAGATTTTGGCTAGATGAAACAGCATATTGATTGAGGAAATCCATTGTAAGCCTCTAGTTTATAGTTTGATATCTGGGAAACGTACATCAGTTGCCTAGCCTTTTTTAACATGCCTGAACGTAACATTACAGTATGTGAGAACACACATAATCCCCTCCAGCAAGAGCATTTAACCCTCTTGTCTGTGGTTGAATTGAGCTTATTTTGCCTGATGATAAAGAGGTGAACAAAGCTATTTGCTGGTTGTGTTCATAAGTGAGCAAAAGAAAGAGCCATTTCTGAAGGCTGTGGCTGTGCCTGCAAGCCAAGGCCTCTTGAGTGACGGTGAAAACGCCAGAGTGCCACGTGGGTTATATGCAGATCAGTCACAGTGAGACAGGGAGGACTCACTGTGAATGTTAAAACTCATTCTGCTGCCGGTTGAGGGAAATGATTACTAATGTCCCCAGTATCACTCGGCTAATGAAAGGAATCGTTATGTATTTAATAAGGACTGTGGGGGGAGGGGTGGGAATATTTCTCAGTGTAAACCGCTCCTGTACCCAATGAATCCCCTTTTTTAGAATCTGTGGGTGTGTACAGGTAAGTGGTACAGTATAGAAGAAAAGCAAACACTTTAAATGTGTCGGTTGTGCGTTATTATTGTTGCTGTCATGTTCAGCAATGAATATTAATGCAACAAACAAGAACAAAAACCATGATACCGTCGTTATTTAACACCAGCAACCCTTCTCTTCACCTGTATTTAGCTACTTCATGTTCTAATCTTTGATATTTTAGTCTCCTCTGAAAATAGCAGGTGCAAAACTACAGTATATCTACTGAAGACCAAATTTTAACCATTTGAAATGTTTCACTGGTCTGTGATTTTCCGCTGCTTTTTGGAATACTGATTCACTCCAAGGCACTTCCTTGGGCATTCAGACAAAACTAATTAGAAAGGGGTGAGATCCTTTTAAATAATAAAGGATTTCCCCCCCCTCTTTCTCTCAGCTTCTCTCATCCAAACAGGTCTTTTATTCGTTTCCATAGTAACTACAGTAAAATACTGTCTCTTGAATGAGGAATCCTCCATGACTGTAAATAGAAGGTGTGTAACAGGGTTAAAGCATGGTGGTATGGCGCCCCTCGGAGGCGGGTAGTGTTGACACATGGCCGCGCCGGCGCCAGATGAATTGCATAGACTAGAGGAATTAGAGTTTGTTTGGATTTATGCATGTCTGTGTTCCTCTGTGTTGAGGGCATAACAATGCAATAGCTGTATCCACACTACGGTCCTCTGTATCCACCCTACGGTCCTCTGTATCCACCCTACGGTCCTCTGTATCCACCCTACGGTCCTCTGTATCCACCCTACGGTCCTCTGTATCCACCCTACGGTCCTCTGTATCCACACTACGGTCCTCTGTATCCACCCTACGGTCCTCTGTATCCACCCTACGGTCCTCTGTATCCACTCTACGGTCCTCTGTATCCACCCTACGGTCCTCTGTATCCACACTACGGTCCTCTGTATCCACACTACGGTCCTCTGTATCCACACTACGGTCCTCTTTATCCACCCTACGGTCCTCTGTATCCACCCTACGGTCCTCTGTATCCACCCTATACGGTCCTCTGTATCCACCCTATACGGTCCTCTGTATCCACCCTACGGTCCTCTGTATCCACACTACGGTCCTCTGTATCCACACTACGGTCCTCTGTATCCACACTACGGTCCTCTTTATCCACCCTACGGTCCTCTGTATCCACCCTACGGTCCTCTGTATCCACCCTATACGGTCCTCTGTATCCACCCTATACGGTCCTCTGTATCCACCCTACGGTCCTCTGTATCCACACTATGGTCCTCTGTATCCACTCTACGGTCCTCTGTATCTACACTACGGTCCTCTGTATCCACTCTACAGTAGTCTGTATCCACTCTACGGTCCTCAATATCCACTCTACGGTCCTCTGTATCTACACTACGGGCCTCTGTATCCACACTACGGTCCTCTGTATCCACCCTACGGTCCTCTGTATCCACCCTACGGTCCTCTGTATCCACACTATGGTCCTCTGTATCCACTCTACGGTCCTCTGTATCTACACTACGGTCCTCTGTATCCACTCTACAGTAGTCTGTATCCACTCTACGGTCCTCAATATCCACTCTACGGTCCTCTGTATCTACACTACGGTCCTCTGTATCCACTCTACAGTAGTCTGTATCCACTCTACGGTCCTCAATATCCACTCTACGGTCCTCTGTATCTACACTACGGTCCTCTGTATCCACTCTATGGTCCTCTGTATCCACTCTACGGTCCTCTGTATCTACACTACGGTCCTCTGTATCCACACTATGGTCCTCTGTATCCACTCTACGGTCCTCAATATCCACTCTACGGTCCTCTGTATCTACACTACGGTCCTCTGTATCCACACTATGGTCCTCAATATCCACTCTACGGTCCTCTGTATCTACACTACGGTCCTCTGTATCCACTCTACAGTAGTCTGTATCCACTCTACGGTCCTCAATATCCACTCTACGGTCGTCTGTATCCACACTACGGTCATCTGTATCCACTCTACGGTCCTCAATATCCACTCTATGGTCCTCAATATCCACTCTGCGGTCCTCAATATCCACTCTACGGTCCTCAATATCCACACTACGGTCCTCTGTATCCACTCTACGGCCCTCAATATCCACTCTACGGTCCTCTGTATCCACTCTACGGTCCTCAATATCCACACTACGGTCCTCTGTATCCACTCTACGGTCCTCAATATCCACTCTACGGTCCTCTGTATCCACACTACGGTCCTCTGTATCCACTCTATGGTCCTCTGTATCCACCCTACAGTAGTCTGTATCCACTCTACGGTCCTCAATATCCACTCTACGGTCCTCTGTATCTACACTACGGTCCTCTGTATCCACTCTACAGTAGTCTGTATCCACTCTACGGTCCTCAATATCCACTCTACGGTCCTCTGTATCTACACTACGGTCCTCTGTATCCACTCTACGGTCCTCAATATCCACTCTATGGTCCTCTGTATCCACTTGATGGTCCTCTGTATCCACTCAATGGTCCTTTGTATCCACTCAATGGTCCTCTGTATCCACTCCATGGTCCTCTGTATCCACCCTACAGTAGTCTTTATCCACACTACGGTCCTCTGTATCCACTCTACAGTCCTCTGTATCCACTCTACAGTAGTCTGTATCCACTCTACGGTCCTCAATATCCACTCTACGGTCGTCTGTATCCACACTACGGTCGTCTGTATCCACTCTACGGTCCTCAATATCCACTCTATGGTCCTCTGTATCCACTTGATGGTCCTCTGTATCCACTCAATGGTCCTCTGTATCCACTCTATGGTCCTCTGTATCCACCCTACAGTAGTCTTTATCCACACTACGGTCCTCTGTATCCACTCTACAGTCCTCTGTATCCACTCTACAGTAGTCTGTATCCACTCTACGGTCCTCAATATCCACTCTACGGTCGTCTGTATCCACACTACGGTCGTCTGTATCCACTCTACGGTCCTCAATATCCACTCTATGGTCCTCTGTATCCACTCAATGGTCCTCTGTATCCACTCCATGGTCCTCTGTATCCACACTATGGTCCTCAATATCCTCACTATGGTCCTCTGTATCCCCATCTGAACTTCCTTCCTCCTCTCTTTCTCATTCTCTCTCTCTTTCTCTCTCTCATCCTGTGTCATGCATGCTTTCATTCTTCCTCTATCTGGCTCCCTCTCTCTTTCTCACATTATCTCTCCTGCGGTATTACATGGATGTTTTTTCACGGCTGACTCCTCTAGATGAGACGTTGAGGTCAGGTGGAAGACACGTCTGTTTCCATGATACTAGTGAAGGGAAATCACACTTGCTTACATTGGTGTAGAGATGCATTCATATCAGGCACATGTCACTGCAGCCAACATTGTACGGTCTGTTAGGTTTAAGCGGCTTGTGGCGTCTGTTCGATTACTGTATGCATAAACATGAAGCTATGTTTGAATGTCCTTAAATAGCTAAAGTATGTACATTCCCACATACAATTATTATTAGAAATAAGGTCTGACTAACTTGGCACGTCGCTACAGTGGCTGGCGTTTTATACGGTGTTGATTTGAGCATATTGTCTAGTGTCATTTAATTTGTTCGTTTTTATTGTCTTTGTTTTTGTCCATATTTCTATTCATTGGCGTGTCGGGTAGCCGACCAGTTAAGAGCATTGCGCCAGTAATCGAAAGGTTGCTAGTTCAAATCCCAGAGCAGACTTGTTGAAAATTCTGTCAATGTTCCTTGGAGCGAGGTACTTAACCCTAATTGCTCCTGTAAGTCATTCTGGATAAGAGCATCTATTTAAATGTAGAATATTTCCATATATTGCACGGAAAATCTAATAAACAGGTCATGGCTTCTGGAAGCTTGTCATTGTCTGTAACTCTCACCTAGTCATGATGGTAAAAATTTAAAACTACTATCATCATAATTCATACTGGCTGACCAATGCTCAAGTAACCAGTTATCTCAACAGCATATTTAATATTCAATTGTAGTTTTCAGTATAACCATGGTAACCCACAGTTGGATGTATGCTGAGTAGATTGACCCTAAGTCAAATGTTATCTGTCACATGCTTCATAAACAACAGGTGTAGACTAACAGGGAAATGCTTCATAAACAACAGGTGTAGACTAACAGGGAAATGCTTCATAAACAACAGGTGTAGACTAACAGGGAAATGCTTCATAAACAACAGGTGTAGACTAACAGGGAAATGCTTCATAAACAACAGGTGTAGACTAACAGGGAAATGCTTCATAAACAACAGGTGTAGACTAACAGGGAAATGTTTCATAAACAACAGGTGTAGACTAACAGTGAAATGCTCCCTGGCTGGTCGTAAACAACAGGTGTAGACTAACAGGGAAATGGTTATCCCTGATCTTTGAGATGTTCAGTTTTTTGTGGGTTATGTCATTTCCCAGATTTTTTCATGTATAATGAAGATTGTTACATAACCTGTTTTGAAAGACTAAATAATGAAATCCAATATTTGTTATGATAAACAGTGAGTGAGTGAGTGAGTGATCCAGCATTTGTTACCTAAAAGAGAAAGTACATTTTGCCTGAAATGACACTGCTTACAGTGCCAACAGTTAAACAATTATCAGATAGCAATTCCCCTTTCTTTACAAATTACTGACAGGATCTGTGTTAAAGTCCCAGTGTAGTAAAAAACACGATTTCCCTGTGTTTATATATAAATCTAATTGTATTTTTCACATACACATGTTTAGCAGATGTTATTGCTGGTGTAGCGAAATGCTTGTGTTTCTAGCTCCAACAGTGCAGTAGTATCTAACAATTCACAACAATGCACACAACCTTAAAAGTAAAAGAATGGAATTAAGGAATATATAGATATTAGGATGAGCAATGTCAGAGTGGCATAGACTAAATACAGTAGAATAGAATACAGTATATACATGAGATAAGTAAAGCAAAAATATGTTAACATTATTAAAGTGGCTAGTGTTCCATTATTAAAGTAGCCAGTGATTTCAAGTCTATGTATATGGGGCAGCAGCCTCTAGGGTGCAGGGTTACATAACCGGGTGGAAGCCGCCTAGTGATGGCTATTAAACAGTCTGATGGCCTTGAGATAGATGCTGTTTTTCAGTCTCTCAGTCCCAGCATTTATGCACCTGTTCTGACCTTGCCTTCTGGATGATAACGAGGTGTACAGGCAGTGGCCTGGGTGGTTGTTGTGACATTGGGTGCTGTAGGTAGTTTGCCCCCAATGCTGCATTAGTCAGACCACACCACCCTCTAAAGAGCCCTGTGGTTGCGGGCGGGGCAGTTGCCGTACCAGTCGGTGATACAGCCTGACAGAATGCTCTCAATTGTGCATCTGTAAAAGTTTGTGAGGGTTTAAGGTGCCACGACAAATTTATTCAGCCTCAAATTTCTTGTGCCTTCTTCACCACACTGTCTGTGTGGGTGGACCATTTCAGATTATCAGTGATGTCTATGCCGAGGAACTTGAAGCTTTCCACCTGCTCCACTGCGGTCCCGTCAATGTGGATAGGGGCTGCTCCCTCTGCTGTTTCCTGAAGTCCATGATCAGCTCCTTTGTTTTGTCGACATTGAGTGAGATGTTATTTTCCTTGCAACACACTCCCAGGGCCCTCACCTCCTCTCTGTAGGCTCGTCATTGTTGGTAATCAGAACTACTACTGTTGTGTCGCTTGCAAACTTGATGATTGAATTGGAGGTGTCCATGGCCACGCAGTCATGGGTGAACAGGTAGTACAGGAGGGGGCCGAGCACACACCCTTGTGGGGCCCCTGTGTTGAGGATCAGTGAAGTGGAGGTGCTGTTTCCTACCTTCACCACCTGGGGGTGGCCCGTTAAGAAGTCCAGAACCCAGTTGCACAGGGCGGGGTTTAGAACCAGGGCCCGAGCTTAATGATGATCTTGGAGAGTAATATGGTGTTGAATGCTGAGCTATAGCCATTCTTACATAAGCATTCCTCTTGTCCAGATGGAATATGACCTTGTGCGATGGTGATTGCATCGTCTGTGGATCTATTGGGGTGGTAAGCAAATGTGTGTCTAGGGTGTCAGGTAAGGTAGAGGTGATATGATCCTTAACTAGCCTCTAAAAGCACTTCATGATGACAGAAGTGAGTGCTACGGGGCGATAGTCATTTAGTTCAGCTACCTTTGCTTTCTTGGGTACAGGAATAGTGGTGGATATCTTGAAGCAAGTGGTGACAGCAGACTGGGATAGGGAGAGATTGAATATGTCTGTAAACACTCCAGCCAGCTGGTCTGCGCATGCTCTGAGGACACGGTTAGGGATGCCCTTTGTAGTCCGTGATAGTCTGTGGACCCTGCCACATATGTCTTGTGTATGAGCTGTTGAACTACTACTCTACTGTCTCTATACTGACGTTTATCTGTTTGATTGCCTTACGAAGTGAATAACTATACTGTTGGTATACGGCCATATTCCAAGTCACCTTGTGTCACGTAGAGTAGGCCAGAAGGCTAAACTGGATAACCTAACCTCTATCAAAATAAAAAGATGGCGGAACCGCAAAAGTTATTCTGTGCAAAGGTGTTTATTTACAAGTGAATTCCGGAACAAAAAACAACAGTACTGCCATCAACGTCTACCTTATGGGACAGCTTAAAAACAAACTTCACCAGCAGCGCTTCCTTCAAGCCCTTGTAGACATTGGACAGCCCCTCATCCATTGCTGTGTAAGCCTCTAAGGCCTTGCCCGTGAGCAATGGGACAAGCCTGCAGGCCCACTCTACCTCAGGCCACTGCCACGTCTTAGCCATGCGCTCAAACCTCAGCAGGTAGTTTTCAATGTCCTCCCCCTGCTGGTATGAGGGCATCTTTGGCTCCTTCCTCAGGAATGCTGGAAGATGGACGTTAACACTGCTGGACTGGTCTCCTGGTGCTGGCCTCATTACTGCTTGGGGTGCCTGCTGTGGAGTTGAAGTCCCCGCTGCATCGAGCCTTTGTCGTCCTGGTGTTGGAAGACCAATCTTGGGCTCTCACTGACGAGTTCCGCCTGGTGGGGAGCTGTGAGGATAGATTGGCGTAGGCCACGTAACTCCTGCTTGAGGTCTTCGTCCCTCCTCTCAAGGCAGGTGAAAAGTTGCTGAAAAAGGGTTACCATGGTTGGGTGTGGTTCTGGTCCCCCAACTGCTCCTTCAGTCAGCAGCTCACCCAGTTCTGGTTGTCTTTGGCCCCGCGGTCGGGCTCCTAGTTTCTCATACTTGACTCTTCTTCACCAGACGATTCCATGGTATTCCACCCCGGTTCAACTTCAGGTACCTTTTCTGACTGTTGATGCTGTTGCTGAGAACGCAATCCTGTACGCATTCCTTTACCTCTCTTGTTGGAATTCACTGATTTGCGGTACGCCATCCCACCACTGCCACCATATGTCACGTAGAGTAGGCCAGAAGGCTAAACTGGATAACCTAACCTCTATCAAAATAAAAGATGGCGGAACCGCAAAGTTATTCTGTGCAAAGGTGTTTATTTACAAGTGAATTCGAACAAAAACAACAGTACTGGTCTACCTTATGGGACAGCTTAAAAACAATGCTGCCCCATCCACAGCTCAATCCAAAATAACCTTTCACCATGACTGAAAGAGAGGCTCCTTTGTAGGGCTAGCCCCTCCCCTCAGAACAATTAACCCTGGTTAATTAATAAATTAAAAATACAAACCTACATTTTCCATGAACTAAACATACTAAAGGATATACATTGCAACACGGTTTTAAACAATATCACAACATAACATTTACAACATTACATCACTACTGACAATATCTTTCAATACGCCCATATGCATTAATGAGCCATTTGGGACAGGCACTATAAAGCCAACCCAATTCCCTTAGCTCGGGTCCTTTTCCAGCTTACCCGGAAGCTACAGAGATGGAGAGAGAGAAACAGAACAAACAAACAATGCGCTCATCCACAACATTGATAAGTATAAAATGCATGCACCAAGACAGAAGTTAATTTGTGTGTCGACCCACATTGTTAACTTATCTTATAATGGCGCAGGGAGGAGTGATGAATATGTGTGTGTGTTAAAGAACCAAATGCTGCCCGCGGCCAGTGACGGACTTCTACGTCACACCTTGCCATGGTTAAATACGGTGGTTCACACTTTCAATTTTGGGCAAATGCTGCCCTCTATCCACGGTTTCTGGTTTAGGTAGGTTTTAATAATCACAGTGGGTACAATATCTCCTGTACACTTCCTAATAAACTCAGTCACTGTATCCATGTATTTGTCGATGTTATAATTTTAGGCTACCAGGAACATATCCCAATCTGCGGGATCAAAACAATCTTGAAGCATGGATTCTGATTGGTCAGACCAGCGTTGAATAGTCCTTAGCACGGGTACTTCCTGTTTTGGTTTCTGCCTATAGGCAGCAAAATGGAATCGTGATCAGATTTGCTGAAGTGAGGGTGGGGGAGGGCCTTTTAAGCATTTCGAAAAGCTGAGTAGCAATGGTCTGTTTTCTCAGAGCGAGTGCTGCAGTCAATGTGTTGGTAGAACTTCTGTAGCGTTTTTTCTCAAATTTGCTTTGTTTAAATCCCCAGTTAGAATAAATGCGGCCTCAGGATATGTGGTTCCCAGTTTGCATAGAGTCCAGTGTAGTTCTTTGAGGGACTTCCAGGGCAATGACTGAAAGTCGCAATGACTGCCAGCAGATACCCATAGATTTCCAGTCATTGTGCTAACGCTACTTAGCATTGCCTCACAAAACGACCTCTAACTTCTTTCATACCGGACACAGAGACATAAAAATGTTATCCACGAGTTGATCTGACTCTGGGGAAGTAGACATATTGCCAAAATCCCAAACTATCCCTTTCATTGTTACCAAGAAATGATTTGATATTGAGATAAAAATGGCTGCATTGGACCTTTAACTAAATCTCTCGCTCCATGGGTGTGAAATTTCTAGTTTTATGCTGGGAAGACCCAGATACAAAACATTTTTTACAGCAGAAACTCTGTCTTCCCATAGGAAGTATGAGGTGAGGGTGATGTGATCAAAGGTATGGGGAAGGAGTTTGATAAGCAGAGGACCATGAGCCGGGGCTGCATCCTGACACCAGGTTTATAAGCTCCACAAGGTATTGTGAGCATGAAGGAGGAGACCTGGTGGAGTGAGCTCAGGGAGTCTTAGGGTGCTTGAGACGTGGCAGGAATCTCAATCGATGATCATTGTAGCAAGGACCAAGGGGATGGAAAGAACAAGGCAGGTGCAGGAAGAACACAGGAGGGTATCAAGTGATTGGGGCATTGATATTTTCTGAAAGGTGTAAAGCAAATAATAATACTTAATAAAAAAGGAGATGAGAAGAAGGGTTAACTAGGGATTTAGGGTCAGGGAGAACAAGAGGGGATCAGAGCTCACTCCCCCCTAATGTTGTGTGTTCAGTCATTTTCTCTCCTTTTGCCAGTATTTATTCAGAGTTTCTCAAAGTAGTTAGTAGGGCAGTACACTACTAGTCCCAGGGACCCATGTACAGTATGATAATAGAATCTTGACATTGACAGATTTCCTCCTTTGTGTTCTGTTTTCATTGACCTTAAATTTAAAGGTGGGTACAATGAATTATTTTATTTCACCCTTCATGCATGGCCCTCATGCTATGTCCTTCGAGTGAAGCCACGTGTGTCCATGGAGCCATTGAAATCAGTATATTTCACCTCTGGACACATTGCAGGCCATATTAAGGACTTACTGTACACATGCTTAAGGGCAACATAAACACAAAGATATATAGAATCTTAATCATGTGGGCATGAAGGAGCAGACCTGGTGGATTAACCTTTAATGTTTGTCTGAAACTGTGTTGATATTTTGTATAGTGAGTTAAAATCTATATGTTATGCCTCTGATAAACACTTTTTTGGTAGTATGGTTGCTGAAAAAGGTCCCAGGAGACATCATTTAACAGGTTGTACCGGTTCCTTTCAGAGGGACTAAAAGCAAGTAAAAAAACATGTAACTTTTTTTTTCTTCAGTCAAATGCCCCATTTCACCAATGTTATTGACTTAGGCCTATGTAACAAAACAAGTTGTGGATTGAGTTGTTTTGAACAATTATCATTGAGCTGCTATGAACGTTGAATGACGGTCCAGATGTTAAGAGAACGCACAGCACATCTTTGTTCCAACATAACAGCTCGCAACTAGGGCACTGACCTTTCTCCCATGTGTATACATGGTGCTTGTCCTTTCATGATTATTGTTTCTGGGAATGAAGTAACAGGGAGATGGTTTCTGGTGTGTCTTTCAGCTCCTTGTGGTGGTCATTATGCTGGGTCTGAAGGCGTGGTACTCTCTCCTAACTTTCCCCAGAACTACACCACTGGTCAAACGTGCTCCTACTACATTACTGTCTCTGGAGAATTTGGTAAGGTTTTTTATTTAATTTAACCTTTATCTAACTAGGCAAGTCACTTTTAAGAACAAATTCTTATTTACAATGACGACCTACCCCGGCCAAACCCGGACGACGCTGAGCTAATTGTGCGCCGCCCTATGGGACTCCCAATCACAGCCGGCTGTGCCTCTTGCGCTGAGATGCAGTGTCTTAGACCACTGCGCCACTCGGGAGAAGGGTTAATCAACTGCAACATTATTAAAGCAGCACTTAGACTTAATCTGACTAGTGTTATACCTCTGATTTAGCAGCCTACAGTCCAATGGAGGATTTACCATCATTTTCAGATATTATCATTGTGGAAAGTATGTATCTTAAGATAGTCTCCTCCTATCTAGGCTTATACAAAGCATAGTTCAGTCATGAAGTGCTGAATCATGGATCAAGGTATGTTAGAGTCATCCCTGGTTCTTGTCTGACCCCATACAAGTTATGCTTTCTCAATTGTGCGTGATATTCGGCCGTGATGACACAACCAAAACATATCTAATTCTATAAGGTATTTATCTGTGCCTCAGTGCGTATTTATCATGCATGAACTGGTGTAGCAGATGTGAAATTGCAAGGTAAACATTGTTGGTTAGCCTGTTGTGTGGTGACATCACCCACCCTGAGACCTGGGTAGTTAGCACGCTAGCCTTGTGTCATTGTTGACAAGATTCCAAGTTCCATTTTGCCATTTTAAACTCTCAGTTTACCATTTGCAGATAGGATTGTTTTGGAGCCACGTTTTTCATACTGAGGTAACCTATATGATGTCCCCATTTTGTCTCCTCAGTGGTGTTTGGGCAGTTTGCCTACTTTCAGACGGCAATGAATGACTCAGTGGAACTATTTGATGGGGCCAATCAGAATGCCAGGCTGCTAAGCTCCCTTGCTGGGTCTCATTCTGGTACGTAATAGCTTTCCATTCTTTCCGTTGTTTGTAGCCTTTAAATGAACAAAACCGATGGAAAACCACACATGCAAATGTTGTTGGGGAAGACAAGAGGTGGTATTACAAAAAGGTCTCAGCATGATCCCTGTATTAATAACTGCTGTTTGCACTTGGTTACTGTCTCATTCAAAATGTTTTCATTTCAGTAACTAACATTGTGACATAGCGTCCATATTGCGACATAACATCCATATTGCGACATGATGTCCATGCCATATCAGAAATAAGCAATGCTTCAATGATCACGAGTATCCATGGTTTCAGTCCTTAGGCTACTGTTACCGTCTACACTGTTCTTACCCCTAGATGGCTTCAGAGAGAGCTTGTGTGGCCTACCACTTTGCGATTGAGTCGATGTTGCTCCCAGTCCTTAGGCCACTCTCTCAGTATTTTTGTATTATTTAAAGCCACCTAATAAAATACGAAAAATTCAACACCTGTCCTCATCCGATTTATCGCTGGTATTAACAGGGGAAGGTAATTACATTTCAGAACAGAAATCAGCCTCAACTTTACATTCTTCTGAGGATTGATTAAGGCTGTTGGATATAAACTGTTTGTATGGGACCTTGTACTATTCAGATTTGTGTTATTCTGCAGTGCAACAATATATTCCCAAGGGAGATGATGGTCTTTGACTTTTGTCTTTGGATTTCACCATTCAGTAATGCAGTATGTGATGTGCTATATAAAATTAAAATGGAAAGGTTATACTGAATTAGATAACACATTAATTACCTCTGACATTTGTCCAAGACGTGTATACTAATATTTTCTGTACACTATTCCTTTGCACTGGTAATTTAGATTTTCTATCAACAAGTAACTTGATGTGTTTTCCCTGTCTATTCATGGTGACATTTGAATTATAATGATACATTAGATCATAATGCATTGGCTGTGTTCACCTTAATGGAGGCTGATTAGCAACCTACATTAGCCACATCCACAATAAGCTACTCTACCTAATTATAGGCGTTCAAATGTCATGGCTTTCAATAAGTTCACGCCATCAAGAAGACACATCCTACCATGTTTTCATTGTCACAGCTGATTACGTTTTACAAGACTCAGGCCTACAAATGTGTAGCCTATACAAAGTTGTTTGCTTGTCCAACATTGTCATTATTGATAAGACTTTGTTCTTCCTCTTATTATTAAGAGAGTCCTCGACTCTATAGACCGTACTTAAAAGTTCAACTGCCAACATCATGCTATTTACCCAGCAAGATTTTGAATGGGAGAGAGTATATTTATAAGAAGCAATTCATCATTCAGCTGAGGTTTTGTTCTGTATAGCACACAAGAAGGGTCGGGAATCTCAAGAAAGGCCACTGTTGTCTTCATAGGGTTAACACTGTGAGTCTGCATATTGTGTGTGTTTAAAAAAAAAAAGAAAGATATATATTCATCCTTTTTTTGCAGGAGAGACCTTGCCCCTGGCGACTTCAAACCAAATTATGGTGCGATTTACTGCAAAGAACGGTCCTTCCGCCAGGGGTTTCCACTTTGTTTACCAAGGTATGTTTATATACTGTATGAACAGGTAATACATTGCAATACATACTCAGGTCACATGCATGACCCTTCCTTACTGTTTTTACCCCTGTGGCAGTAGGTGTGTTTCCTGGAGGCCTCCTGAAGCCCTCCATCCCCAGGCACCAAAGGGTCTTATCTATCCATGTTATGGTTCCCATGGTTGTCAGGCTGTTCAGGGCGTTTGCCATTATCTCTCTTGCCCTATGGGAGCCTAGGGTGCCAGTACTCTAATCATTATACCTGTGCAAGGCATGTCATGGTGAAAGGGATTTCTAGCTGCTTTAGTAGGCATTGAGCAGAAGGGCTCACACAGATACACTATAGAACCGTAGGTTGAAAGTGTCATAACCAATATTTAAGGACTCCCTCTCTCTTGCATAATCAATATAAAATGTCTCACATTAATATATAAAATATAAACCCACATGTTTTATAAAACGTTTCCAGGATGGCAGAGTACGATTTTTCTTTTTTCTTTCTTAACTCAATCCTTTCAGATTCCTTAAATCCAATGATGCCTTTGGCTTTTATCATCGAGGTGTCATGTCTACTTTATTTTAGTGTCATTTAGAGGTTCTCTCTCATGTAGATAATAGCTCACCTCAGGACACATCAAGCATTTTCTCTCTCTGTCAAAATTGTAATAAATAAGCTATGTGAATTACATGAACTTTTACTGTCAGCTGCCTTATAAAAATAGATGATCTCAAATTGTAATCTTCCGTGAAGTATGTTGAGCATATATACTGTACAGTGTTTACCAGACTGTGGGGATGGAAGGGTTTTTTAAATACTCCCTGACAGTTAGGATAGTTTGTTTGGTACATGATTGCAGAACACACTCTGCTCTGGTACAGATCTAGAAATATCAGACACAATCCCTCCCAGCCCAACAGTAAAGGCCTCAATATTGCATTAAGATATACTATATACTGTAGATAAAATAGTATTTGAACACTTACCCCCCTCGGATATGGAGTTTCACACGTGAAAAACCTTAATGTGTGAAAATCTCACTTTCACCTCACAATGTGAAAAACATTCATGTTTGTGAGAGAAGAGGGGACAAGGCCATGCATGCAGTGGTACATAATGTTTTGATATACTGTAGTACAGATTGTAACCAGTCATGTTTTGATATACTGTAGTACAGATTGTAACCAGTCATGTTTTGATATACTGTAGTACAGATTGTAACCAGTCATGTTTTGATATACTGTAGTACAGATTGTAACCAGTCATGTTTTGATATACTGTAGTACAGATTGTAACCAGTCATGTTTTGATATACTGTAGTACAGATTGTAACCAGTCATGTTTTGATATACTGTAGTACAGATTGTAACCAGTCATGTTTTGATATACTGTAGTACAGATATACTGTAGTAACCAGTCATGTTTTGATATACTGTAGTACAGATTGTAACCAGTCATGTTTTGATATACTGTAGTACAGATTGTAACCAGTCATGTTTTGATATACTGTAGTACAGATTGTAACCAGTCATGTTTTGATATACTGTAGTACAGATTGTAACCAGTCATGTTTTGATATACTGTAGTACAGATTGTAACCAGTCATGTTTTGAATATCAGATATATTATATATTTGGTTTCATTGTCATCTTCCATGCCTTGGTGTCCTGAGAGTGTTCATGATTGAATAACAAAGTTATAACACATGCTAAAGTGTTTTTACTTCAGCATGAATTAGCCATTAGTATGGCTGATGATACACTGAGATCCTTCTAAAGATCTCAAATGTCCATAATGACAAATCATATATTACTACCACATTGTATTGCAATTTTCCTGTGAGCTTTAAGCGAAGAGTTATCACATCTAGGTGTTAAACACTGGGGACTCTTTTCTTTGTAGCTGTTCCTCGCACCAGTGACACGCAGTGCAGCTCTGTCCCAGAGCCGCGGTACGGTAGACGGATGGGGTCCGACTTCTCCGCTCGTTCCATTGTTCGCTTTGAGTGCAACCCTGGGTATCTGCTACAGGGATCCAATGCCATCAAATGCAATGTGGTCCCCAGTGCACTTGCCCAGTGGAATGATACTGTGCCCGCTTGTGCTGGTAAGCCTCCTCAAATCAGTCACATTTGTGGACATTGATTTAGAGATGGGTTCATGTTGTTGTAAAAGGGAAATTACACCACTTTTCAACCTGGTATTAATTATCACCAGACCCATACCGAGTCTGTGAAAACGACTCATTTCCACCATCTGCTGTTTTTACTTTATTTTTATTTTTTTACGGTAAAACGTAGGAATGCGCTGTTTTTACATATGTAGACATTGGTATGGTGCTGAGATAATGAATATGAGGTTGAAATGTGGTGCAATTGCCCTTTAAGAACATACAGTGGGTAGAACATCTAATAGATATGTCATCATTTTTTACATTTGTAAGTTACCATAAACACCATAAACATACTAAGATATTGGGAAGTGAGATGATTCTTTAGTCACAATAATATTCTAAACTCAGCAAAAAAGAAATGTCCCTTTTTCAGGACCCTGTCTTTCAAAGATAATTAGTAAAAATCCAAATAACTTCACAGATCTTCATTGTAAAGGGTTTAAACACTGTTTCCCATGCTTGTTCAATGACCCATAAACAATTAATGAACATGAACCTGTTGAACGGTCGTAAAGACAATAACAGCTTACAGACGGTAGGCAATTAATGTCACAGTTATGAAAACCTAGGACACTATAAAGAGGCCTTTCTACTGACTGAACAACACCAAAAGAAAGATGCCCAGGGTCCCTGCTCATCTGCGTGAACGTGCCTTAGATGTGGCCAGGGCAATAAATTGCTATGTCCGTACTGTGAGAAACCTAAGACAGCGCTACAGGGAGACAGGACGGACAGCTGCTCGTCCTCGCAGTGGCAGACCACATGTAACAACACCTGCACAGGATCGGTACATCCGAAACATCACACCTGCAGGACAGGTACAGGATGGCAACAACAACTGCCCGAGTTACACCAGGAATGCACAATCCCTCCATCAGTGCTCAGACTGTCCACAATAGGCTGAGAGAGGCTGGACTGGGGGCTTGTAGGCCTGTAGTAAGGCAGGTGCACAGCATCATCGGACTGAGCTTGTTGTCATTGCAGGCAATCTCAACGCTGTGCATTACAGGGAAGACATCCTGACATGACCCTCCAGCATGACAATACCACCAGCCACACTGCTCGTTCTGTGCATGATTTCCTTCAAGACAGGAATGTCAGTGTTCTGCCATGGCCAGTGAAGACCCCGGATCTCAATCCCATTGAGCTCGTCTGGGACCTGTTGGATCGGAGGGTGAGGGTTAGGGTCAATGCCCCCAGAAATGACCGGGAACTTGCAGGTGCCTTGGTGGAAGAGTGGGGTAACATCTCACAGCAAGAACTGGCAAATCTGGTGCAGTTCACGAGTAGAGGAGATGCACTGCAGTACATATTGCAGCTGGTGGCCACACCAGATACTGACTGTTACTTTTGATGTTGACCCCACCCCCTTTGTTAAGGGACACATTATTCCATTTCTGTTAGTCACATGTCTGTGGAACTTGTCCAGTTAATTGAATTCAGTTGTTGAATCTTGTTATGTTCTTACAAATATTTACGCATATTAAGTTTGCTGAAAATAAACGCAGTTGACAGTGAGAGGACATTTCTTTTTTTACTGAGTTTATATAGAATTATAAACTGGGTGGTTCAAGCCCTGAATGCTGATTGGCTGACAGCTGTGGTATATCAGACCGTATACAATGTGTCTGACAAAACCATTTCTTTTTACTGCTCTAATTATGTTGGTAACCAGTTTATAATAGTAATAAGGCACCTCTGGGTTTTGTGGTATATGGCCAATATACCACAGCTAAGGGCAGTGTCAAGGCACTCCGCGTTGCATTGTGCTTAAGAACAGACCTTAGCCATGGTATATTGGTCAAATACCACACCTCCTCTGGCCTTATTGCTTAAATTACTCATGTCAAATTTCCACTCGGTGTCTTGACTCACCATGGCTACAGGAACCTGGCATGTGCCCCATTCAATGTGACTCTAATTTCCCCTCTGTTTCGCTCCCCAGTTCCATGCAGCGGTAATCTGACAGAGAGGAGAGGCACCATACTCTCCCCCGGATTCCCCGAGCCCTATGGGAACAGCTTGAACTGCGTGTGGAAAATCATTGTCACCGAAGGAGCTGGGATTCAGGCAAGTACAAAGGGGGCAGGTCTGAACTCATCGAAAGTAATAAGCTACACCGACAGACAGAGAAGAGAGGGAAAATTGTATTTTTTGAGTGACAGGCTATAGCACATTTTAACCATCAGTCGTCCTACTGAGAAGAAAAGAAAATTAGACGGTATAAATTAGACCCGTTGCCAGCAGAAGTAGTTTTAAAGCACATAAAAAACAGCTGCAGTCTTATTGCTATTGATCGTGCCCTAATGAGAACAACTCGTTTTTTAAAATACTTCTTATAAGAGCACAGTATAAAACCTGGGTTTATGTCTATAGCAGGAGAGAAAACTTCCCTCAATAAAAAACACCAATCTCTCATCTAACCATTCAAAATGCTTGTCCTTTCAGAGAGATGGCATGTACAATATTTTTGTCACTCTATTTATGTATTTTTTCTTTTGCAGATTCAAGTAATGAGCTTCGCCACTGAGCATAATTGGGATTCCTTAGAAATCTATGATGGAGGGGACATGACAGCTCCTAAACTTGGAAGCTTTTCAGGTGGGAATTGGATTACTTAATCATGCATGGAATCACACGTTTCCCCTTGAGTTATCATGTCTGTGTGCAATATAATACTTATTGCAAATTAGGTTTCATGTGTTTTACAGAATTCTTACAGGCCTATTATTTTGAAGACCACAATAAAAATGAAACCTGACTCATGTTATGTTCCGTAGTTCTTCTAGGGGACTGAACATTGATCATGGGTCCAATACCTTTCTACGCAATCTTTTACACAGCAGACCAATGTCCCAATCGTCATGTTGGATGACTCACAGTATTAGCTCCAGAGACCTTTTGAAATCCAGTTGGCAGCCATCTTGGCCTTCTTTGCCTCCCAGTTAATCCTAGGAACAGCATTTCTGCAACTGAATAGCTTTGTCTGCTATCTAATGAAGACGTTGAATGCTATGGCTCCATTAGGCATGATCAGTGATATGTATGGCATATTCCATCCTTTTGAAAATAGAGGGCACTTCCCCTGTCTGGCAAATGTGTGGGTTTATCAATCTTGAGTAGATCCATTAGTTCATGACTTTCACTATGTGTACATGATTTTAAATGATTCAGTAAGCGAGGTCAGTTGGAGAAGAAGGTCATGAAAGACTTTGGGGACATATTGGAATTCCTCCATAGGAATGAATAGAATTCTGCAGTATTTCAATTCAAGGACGAATTTACATGTATTTAAGTATTTCTGTTGTTGTAGTGGGGACAGTAACATTAGTACTTTCTAAAAACTATTCTTTAAGGATTTTAAAAATATATATTTAAAAATATATATATATATATATATATATATATCATGTATATCATGTATATACAGTATACACTACTGTTCAAAAGTTTGGGGTCACTTAGAAATGTCCTTGTTTTTTTAAAGAAAAGCAATTTTTTTGTCCATTAAAATAACATAAAATTGATCGGAAATGCAGTGTAGACATTGTTAAAGTTGTAAATGATTATTGTAGCCAGATTTCTTTATGAAATATCTACATAGGCGTACAGAGGCCCATTATCAGCAACCATCACTCCTGTGTTCCAATGGCACGTTGTGTTAGCTAATCCAAGTTCATCATTTTAAAAAGGCTAATTTATCATGAGAAAACACTTTTGCAATTATGTTAGCACGGCTGAAAACTGTTGTTCTGATTAAAGAAGCAATAAAACTGGCCTTCTTTAGACCAGTTGAGTATCTGGAGCATCAGCATTTGTGGGTTCGATTACAGGCTCAAAATGTCCAGAAACAAAGAACTTTCTTCTGAAACTCGTCAGGCTATTCTTGTTCTGAGAAATTAAGGCTATTCCATGCGAGTAGTTGCCAAGAAACTGAAGATCTTGTACAATGCTGTGTACTACTCCCTTCACAGAACACCGCAAACTGTTCTAACCAGAATAGAAAGAGGAGTGGTAGGCCCCGTTGCACAACTGAGCAAGAGGACAAGTACATTAGTGTCAATTTTGAGAAACAGACACCTCACAAGTCTTCAACTGGCAGCTTCATTAAATAGTACCCGCAAAACACCAGTCTCAACGTCAACAGTGAAGAGGCGACTCCAGGATGCTGGCCTTCTAGGCAGAATTCCGCTGTCCAGTGTCTGTGTTCTTTCATCCATCTTAATCTTTTATTTTTATTGGATCTTTCTTTGCAACTCTGCTGAGAAGGCCAGCATCTTGGAGTTGTATCTTCGCTGTTGACGTTGAGACTGGTGTTTTGCGGGTAGTTTCTCCTATTCTTCTCTGCAGATCCTCTCAAGCTCTGTCAGATTGGATGGGGAGCGTCACTTTACAGCTATTTTCAGGTCTGTCCAGAGATTTTCGATCAGGTTCAAGTCCGGGCTCTGGGTGGGCCACTCAAGGACATTGAGACTTGTCCCGAAGCCACTCCTGCATTTGTCTTTGCTGTGTGCTTAGGGTCGTTGTCCTGTTAGGTGAACCTTCGCCCCAGTCTGAGGTCCTGAGCAGGTTTTCATCAATGATCTCTCTGTACTTTGCACCGTTCATCTTTGCCTCGATTATGATGAGTCTCCCAGTCCCTGCTGCTGAAAAACATCCCCACAGCATGATGCTGCCAACACCATGCTTCTGAGAATCTTTAGGTGCCTTTTGGCAAACTCCAAGCTGAATGTCATGTGCCTTTTACTGAGGAGTGGCTTCCGTCTGGCCACTTTACCATAAAGGCCTGATTGGTAAAGTGCTGCAGAGATGGTTTTCCTTCTGGAATGTTCTCCCATCTCCACAGAGGAACTCTGGAGCTCTGTCAGAGTGACCATCGGGTTGTTGGTCACTTCCCTGACCAAGGCCCTTCTCTCCCGATTGCTCAGTTTGGTCGGGCGGACAGCTCTAGAAAGAGTCTTGGTGGTTCCATACTTCTTCCATTTAAGAATAATGGAGGCCACTGTGTTCTTGGGGATCTTCAATGCTGCAGAAATGTTTTCATACCCTTCCCCAGATATGTTCCTCTACACAATCTTGTCTCGGAGCTCTACGGACAATTCTTTCATTTACATTTACATTTAAGTCATTTAGCAGACGCTCTTATCCAGAGCGACTTACAAATTGGTGCATTCACCTTATGACATCCAGTGGAACAGCCACTTTACAATAGTGCATCTAAATCTTTTAAGGGGGGTGAGAAGGATTACTTTATCCTATCCTAGGTATTCCTTAAAGAGGTGGGGTTTCAGGTGTCTCCGGAAGGTGGTGATTGACTCCGCTGTCCTGGCGTCGTGAGGGAGTTTGTTCCACCATTGGGGGGCCAGAGCAGCGAACAGTTTTGACTGGGCTGAGCGGGAACTGTACTTCCTCAGTGGTAGGGAGGCGAGCAGGCCAGAGGTGGATGAACGCAGTGCCCTTGTTTGGGTGTAGGGCCTGATCAGAGCCTGGAGGTACTGAGGTGCCGTTCCCCTCACAGCTCCGTACGTCAACATCATGGGTTGGTTTTTGCTCTGACCTTATATAGACATGCTTTTCCAAATCATGTCCAATCAATGGAATTTTCCACAGGTGGAGTCCAATCAAGTTGTAGAAACATCTCAAGGATGATCAATGGAAACAGGATGCACATGAGCTCAATTTCGAGTCACATAGCAAAGGGTCTGAATATTTATGTAAATAAGGTATTTCAGTTTTTGTTATTTTTAATAAATCTGGAAAAATGTCAACTTTTTTTGCTTTGTCATTATGGGTTATGGTGTGGATTGCTGAGGATATTTTTATTTAATCAATTTTAGAATATGGCTGTGATGTAACAAAATGTGGAAAAAGTCAAGGGGTCTGAATACTTTCCAAAGGCACTGTACGTTATACAATGGTGGAGGAGTGCCAAGATGGAGGCGCGGAGGCTTTAAAACAGTGCCCCTGTCAGCCGTCTAGTGTATATATAAACCATTGGGTGCACCAGTGGGTGGAGGGTGTCTTAACTTGCGTCTGTCCTCCTTTATCATGCTAAATGCCAACTGATAGGTGTTAGCTGTGTGGGAGTGTTAAACTGTGGGGGATTTCCATGGCAGGTTATGTTGTCAAGCCGCCCCATCTGTGATATTTTAGGATGTCCTCCTGTGGGTCAAAACTACACATCCTTTATGTTAGAAAATATAGATGTGAGAATGGACACATCTGTTACACACATCAACACAGTCGTGAAGAGGGCAGGACAATGCCTCTTCTCCCTAAGGAGGCTAAAAAGATTTGGCATAGCCCTTCAGAGCCTCAAAAAGGTATACAGCTGCACCATTGAGAGCCTCTTAACAGGCTGCATCACCTCTTGGTATGGCAAGTGCTTGGCATCCGACCGTAAGGTGCTACAGAGGGTAATGCGTATGGCCCAGTACATCACTGTGGCTGAGCTCCCTGCCATCCAGGACCTATATACCAGGGGGTGTCAGAGGAAGGCCCTAAAAATTGTTAAAGACTCTAGTCACCCAAGTGATAGACTGTTCTCTCTGCTACCACACGGCAAGCGGTACCGATGCACCAAAAACCCTGAACAGCTTCTACCCCCAAGCCATAAGACTGCTAAATAGTTAGACTCATCACATATGCTATTGATACTATTTATTATCTATCCTGTTGCCTAGTCACTTTATTCCTAGTTTTTGTACATATCTACCTCAATTAGCTTGTACCTCTGCACGCTGACTCTGTACTGGTACCCCGTGTATATAGCCAAGTTATTGTTACTCATTGTGTATTTGTTATTACATTTATTATTACATGTTTTACTTTTCTATTATTTCACTATTTTCTTTCTCTCTGGGAAGACTAACATTTCAATGTGACGAATAACATTTGATTTGATTTGATTACCACGGTCTCTCCAGCAGGAGGGGATCTCCTGCAGCGGGAAAGGGGGGATTAACCTTTTTTGTGCCTCCCAATGGATATACGTGTAGCCATGCCCCGAGCAATGCCTTCTACAAGCCTGTAATGAACTCAGCTAGTGTCACAACAACAGGCTTAGAAAAGGTCAGGCAACTAGGGAGTCATGTGGCTTTAAGGCAAAATGTCTATGCTAAGATATCATTCTGAATGTATTAGTTCATGTGGTTCACCACTGCCGCACTCCTCTAAGCCAAGGTTTTATATGCAACAAAAAAATGGTTGTCTAGGCCATCTAGCGAATAAATAAATAATGATGTCAGAGAACACCTGGTGACGGTTGTGTATGACTCATTGAATCTAAAGGAAAATACAATGGTAATTTACCTCCATTTTTAGCTGGGTTGTCCAAATGGCACAGGCACTGAGTCATCTTTAAAATCGGTGAAATGTCTCCAAATCAGTAATCAGTGACATTAGGAGGGAATAAGAGAGAGGCTGTATCGTGTGCAGTGGCACGTTAAGATGCACAGTTTCCCCTTCATCGTTGTGTGGTCCGCCTTTACATCCTTGACATCCTCACCATTATAATCAGTCTTTTTATTCTTCTTTTAGTTACAAATCCATTAGGATAATTCTCTTAATTAAACTGTCGGAAATGCTTTGTGTTCTCTGTCGCCTTCCTTTTTGCATGATGTATCATACAGGATTAATCACACTTAATCAAATACCAATTCGATTACAATTGAATGAGGCTTATCTTTTCTGTTTACCACTATCCCCCTATTACCACTATTAACAGTAGAATGTGCAAATGATGAGGATATGTTGTTGAAAAATGGTAAACGTGATATTTGTTGAAAAGTCCACTTCACAGTAGCTGCTGTTGTTGCATGGTTTGGTATTCCTTGCCTCAAATTGATTTCAGATTGTGGCATTAATTGCTTTTGCCGTGGATACTTATATTTGAAGCATGATTCATTTGTGATCGATGGAAATATTTAATAATTAATCATACTTCAAATGTAAGTATTCACTGCAAAAGTAATTAAATCCACAATCTGAAATACATTTTATAGGACTCCAAAGATCAAATCAAATTGTATTCATCACATACTTTATAAACAATAGGTGTAGACTAACAGTGAAATGCTTACTTACAGGCCCTTCCCAATAATGTAAAGAGAAAAAAAATTGAAATAATATAAAAATAATAAAACAAAGAATAAATACACAATAGCTTGGCTATGTACACGGTATACCAGTACTGAGTCGCTGTGCAGGGGTACGAGGTAATTGAGGTAGACATGTACATATACTGTAGGTAGGGATAAAGTGACTAGGCAACATGACAGGTAATAAACAGTAGCAGCAGCGTATGTGATGAGTCAAAAAAGTCAATGCAGATAGCCCGGGTAGTTGCTCATTTACTGTTGCCGTCGCTCAATAGCGACAATTTATGTCTGTATACCTCTCATTCTGTGTCCATTGTGGCTATTGATTGGGTTTATGTCTGTATACCTCTCATTCTGTGTCCATTGTGGCTATTGATTGGGTTTATGTCTATATACCACTCTCATTATGTGTCCATTGTGGCTATTGATTGGGTTTATGTCTATATACCTCTCTCATTCTGTGGCCATTGTGGCTATCGATGGAGTTTTGTTTCATCATGTTTAGAGATGATTGCCAAATGGTTAATGTAAAAAATATATATATGGTAAATTGTATTTCAAGATTGGTTTTCCATCTTTACAAAACATAAAATTACCCTGCTTCCCGGCTGAAAGTTCACATCAAGAATTTCTTTAATCATAAGGTTCTAGACTGCCTAATAATACTAAATGTGCCAGATTCAATCCCGCAAAGTGCATTTTAAGCTCATCTGTGACTTATCTGACAAGCTCTGGAAACACTGGAGATGCCGTCTCACTAATAGAGATGATGGACCTCTGAATAGCTGGACAGCGGATGAGCTTTACAGAGCTGTCAAACTTCATCCAGAAATTATTAGTCAAGTCATTCAAGCGCAAAGGAGCATTTTACAGACTGCAATCATCAGCATAATGTACTCAGACAATTTTATGCCCGTCCGTTCTTCTACTGCCATACTATGCCGGATCCCATAGCATTACAGAAACCCATTGCAAACTTGGTAGCTCACTGACATGATTTGCAGGTGAACATATCTTAATGTCTATCAAGTCAGTATTTTGCAGGAGAGCTTTAGTCATTTCATCAGAGTTATTCATGTGATTATAAACGTGTTAAGTCAGTCTACGTTTTGTCATGAATGAGTGAAGGGTATATTGCTGTCTCATAGCATAGCGTTACAACCTGTGGAGATGGCCTCCGAGGATACAAATGTAATAATAGGGTTGCAGAATTCTGGAAACGTTCCACGGTTTTCCAGAAACCCTGGTTGGAGGATTTCAGATTTCCTGTTTATTCCCTCCTGATGGCAGGGATTTTCCAACCTGGGTTTATGGAAAACCTATTTATTTTTTATTACCAGGTTTTTGTAACGCTATGTGTGACATCGATGAAGATAATAAAAATAATTGCTTTCTCTAACTATGTCACAGAACTTGTGAGCTGGGGTTTGAACATAATATCCTGAAAATATAAAAGATGGTGTCTCAACAGAATATGTTGCTGTATCTTTAATCTGCCCAGGGGAGTTTCAACATTTCTTTATTAAACTGACCAATGCCCAAGACACCAGAGATTTATTGCTATTATAAAGTTTGACACAAGTGATGAATGACACTGTTTCAGGTTATATAACCGCATATACGCTATTTTTCAACCACATGTTTGCTTACTCATGATGAACGCTGTGTTCTGATTTTCAGCAGCCTGAGCCAAAGCGGCAGGGTAGCCTAGTGGTTAGAGTGTTGGACTAGTAACCGAAAGGTTGCAAGTTCAAACCCCCGAGCTGACAAGGTACAAATCTGTCGTTCTGCCCCTGAACTGTTCCTAGGCCATCATTGAAAATAAGAATTTGTTCTTAACTGACTTGCCTAGTTAAATAAAGGTACAATTAAAAGCATATCATCCAAAAACATAGGATGTCTACCAACCTGATCAAATCAAATTGTATTTGTCACAATTCTTACTTACAAGCCCTAACCAACAATGCAGTTTAAACAAATATACCGTATATATCTATATATATATATATATGAATAAGAAGTAAAAGTAACAAATAATTACAGAGCAGCAGTAAAATAACAATAGCGAGGCTATATACAGTGGGTACTGGTACAGAGTCAATGTGCGGGGGCACTGGTTAGTCGAGGTAATTGAGGTAATATGTACCTGTAGGTAGAGTTATCAAAGTGACTATGCATAGATGGTTCCCTTTGAGCTCTGTAGACTTTTAACATTTTTACTTTTCCTATCTGTGGTGGTATGGTTGACTGCCCCTTGGAAACATTTGATGAGAGCTCTCCCCTGGGAGCTCAGATACTGAAGAACAGAAACAAACTTCAGTGACCATTGTCTGTTAGAATTTCAAAGCATTTTTTTTTATTCCCCTTCCCCCCTTTCCCCTCTTTTCATTTGGTTGACCTCCAAAAAGGAAAGTATTTCATAGAGGAGGAAAAATGTCCATAGAATAGTGAACAGCTGTTCACCTTATTCTGTTTTGGCCATTGATATAAACTGTAGTCACTTGACGAACCAACCCTCCAGAAAACATCTATATATATTCAGAATTGCAAATGGAACTTCTTTCAACATTGAGATGAATGTAGACTTCTCCTGTCTGATGTATTTCAGGTACAACTGCTCCAGCCTTGCTGAACAGTACCTCCAACCAGCTCTACCTCCACTTCCAGAGTGATATCAGTGTTGTTGCTGCTGGATTCCACCTTGAGTACAAAAGTGAGTACACTGTGTGTCTCTTCATAAAACCTTAATTTTCTCCATATCCTCTGACCCTGTGAAATAAAGGAATCTACAAAATGTCCTCTTGGCTAATAAAATGTTGCTTACTTCTCTCTCTCTCTCCTCTCTTCCTCTCTTCCTCTCTCTCTGTCTCTCTCCTCTCTCTCTCTCTCTCTCTCTCTCTCTCTCTCTCTCTCTCTCTCTCTCTCTCTCTCTCTCTCTCTCTCTCTCTCTCTCTCTCTCTCTCTCTCTCTCTCTCTCTCTCTCTCTCTCTCTCTCTCTCTCTCTCTCTCTCTCTCTCTCTCTCTCTCTCTCTCTCTCTCCTCTCTCTCTCTCTCTCTCTCTCTCTCCTCTCTCTCCTCTCTCTCCTTCCTTCTGGAACATGTAGTAGCATCACCTACAGTACAGCTAACACTGAATCAAAAGCACTCAACGGGGCATTCTACTTTTATATTGTTAAAAATGAAGCAGCTCTGGGCGAGGCATGTGCATTTTGACATTTGAAAGCTTTAGAAAAATTACCAAAGCTGTCAGCATAAATGGTTCAACAAGTACAGCATAATTCACTGATAACAATTCTGTTAACGAAAAAATAAATACCAAGGAAACTGGCTGATAAAATCCAATTTCTCTACCTTTTACCATGGGTTGGAGCCTGATGGGAATTCCTCTTTTCAACTCTGAAATGGGCTCCCATTCTGTACTGTGTGGACACTGATAGCATCAGAGATAGTCTGTCTCTCTGGCCGCTTGCCTCATCTGCCTCTGTCTCAACAGAAGAAACAGTGCCCTTTAGCTGCTGTGGACAGTCCTGATGTAAACCATTTACCTTATTCTTACACCTCAACATCCTCTGCTACTATCTCTAAGTCCTCTCAGTGGGGATCCCAATTCGAGCTATTTCCCCTCTCTCAGCCCACTTAAAAGTGTATCCCCCATGTGCAGCCTATGTGCTATGTGATCCGGCAGGGTTGTTCAACTGGCGGCCCGCGGGCCAGATCCGGCCCATTTATTAATCCCTTTGATAAATTCTTAACATTAAGAAATTAAAAAATCCCTTCCAAAAATCCGTCTTTCAGTGCCAAAACAGTCTCACATTACATACGCTCACATACACAAAACACAAACACGTACATGCATATTGACGCCACACACACACACTCACACATAGACACACTTTCACAATCTTCACATACACTGCTACTACTCTGTTTATTATCTATCCTGATTGCCTAGTCACTTTTAACCCGACCTACATGTACATATTACCTTAATTACCTCAACTACCTTGTACCCCTGCACATTGACTCGGTACCGGTACTCCTTGTATATAGGCTTGTTATTTTATTGTGTTACTATTTTTTTCTTATTTGCAAATGTTTCTTACTTTTTAACTCTGCGTTGTTGGGAAGGGGCTCGTAAGTAAGCATTTCACTGTAAAGCCTACACCTGTTGTATTTTGTGACAAATACAATACACACCACTACTGTTCCTACTCTGAGCGGTAGGTTGGTTTTAGATGGAAGGCCGTGTTGCCCAACCGAGTCCTTTGAAGAATGTCTCTGGTTGTCAATTGGATACATTGTAGTAACGTCATTGTGTGGTAGACGGGATACGCTGTCTGTTCCTTCCTAACCTGCGTTGGCTTCGTTCTGTAGTTATTATCTGAACCATTCTGACATCGGACCGTCGTCCTCACATCCTCGGAACAGGAGGTTATATTTTCGTCAAGGCTTTATATAGTGGAGCGAGAAGGGTGTGTCTGAAAAGTTTTATAACCCATGACTCTTCACAGGGGCGGGCCACTGATTGCGCAGAACGCTAACCTTATGAAAACCCAATTCTCACATTTTAGAAACTAAAATCACATTTCATCCCATCACGATTAAGTTAATATTCAAACATTTCAATTGAACAACAATTCCATGTGAATCTGATAACTCTGATGTCTAGACTTTCCGCTGTAGAGTTTGTCATCTTATCATTGATGAGAATGTCTCAGATGACAACCGAACTGACATCATATTCATTAAGTACCACCGCATATGTTTAATTGGTCAGATTACCAGAATATAGTTAATTTCCCCCCACCTTCTGATGTTCCCAGAATCTCTATGTTAACCAAGGGGTTTGCAAATGTAACATCAGTAGGGTAGAAAAGGGGGGGAAGAGGTATTTATGACTGTCATAAACCTACCCGCAGGCCAACGTCATGACAGTGGTGAGCGAGAGTTGCGCCTTTACCTTTTCAATGATGATAAAACATCTTGGTTGCACCTCGACTCACGTTGACTGAGCGTCCTCCACTTCTTTCCTGATTACTTTTAGCAACATTTAATATGAAGAAAAGTGCTTTATTGGTGTGTGTGCGTTGCTTTTTTATACAGTTCTCCCGAAGCATGTGGAAGTAATAATAACCCTTTTTTACATCTGGCCACCGTAAGTATATAGTTGAATAGTCCAGTCAAACAGCATCAACCGTAAGGGATCTAACCAGGAAACGTACCAACGTTTTTTAATCAGTCTTATCTTGATTAGAGATTGATTATTTCTCTCACCGCTGCATGAAGAGGAGATATTTAACACAGGGCATGACTCCTTCTGGTCACTACACAACCATACATGCTAGATTAGGCTTGTTAACCCAGGAGTCCTTGCTCAGTTGCTAACCTGGAACCTCCTTAATACAATCATTGCGACGGCAACCTCGTTTAACCCTTCGCCTCTCCATAGCAACACTTCCCTTTCCAAGTCATTGTTGTAAATGAGAATGTCTCCTCAACCAATCGATCTGTTCAAATGAAGCTAAAACATGGCAAAAAATCTCATGTGGCCCTTACTAATAGCTTTGGACAAAACTGAGACATGCTGAGAATGTCAGGATGTTACAAATTAAAGAAGTTTAGGCCAATTTAGTATGTATTCTTTGCCAATTGTCTTCTATATTAATACACATCATTGGCAGGATGTCTTCCTGGAAGCGTTATGCCTGATATAGCCATGCCATTTCTAGAATGTTATGCAGAATAGGGGAGAGCCAGTGTTTTGTAAAGGACATAAACTGTATAATTAACCAATAAGGCACGAGGAGGTGTGGTATATGCAGTGGTGTAAAGTATTTTGGGGTATCTGTACTTTATTTTACTATTTTATATTTTGGCCTACTTTTACTTCACTACATTCATAAAGAAAATAATGTACTTTTTACTCCATACATTTTCCCTGACACCCAAAAGTACGTATTGCATTTTGACAGGAAAATGTCCAATTCACACACTTATCAAGAGAACATCCCTGGTCATCCCTACTGCCTCTGATCAGGCGGTCTCACTAAACACACATGCTTCGATTGTGTTGGAGTGTGCCCCTGGCTATCCGTCAATTTAAAATAAACAAGAAAATGGTGCCGTCTGGTTTTACTTTTGATACTTAAGTATATTTAAAACCAAATATTTTTAGATTTTTACTCAAGTAGTGTATCACTGGGTGACTTTTTTACTTGAGTCATTTTAAGGTATCTTTACTTTTACACAAGTATGAGAATTTAGTACTTTTTTCACCACTGTGTATATGGCCAATATACCACGGCTAATAACTGTTCTTATCTATGACGCAATAGCAGAGTGCCGGGATACAGCCCTTAGCCGTGGTATATTGTCCATATACCACAAACACCCGAGGTGCCTTATTGCTATTATAAACTGGTTACCAACGTAATTAGAACAGTAAAAAGAAAGGTTTTGTCATACCCATGGTATATATAATATACATTTTACCTAGAGCTACGTGTACTGTAAAAGTAGATATCATTAAAGCTTTGTGACTTTCTGTCAGAACAAGAGGAGCTTGTTATATTTACATAGATATGGTTGTCATTGACTTTTAGGTTCATCCTGAATGTTTACCGTTGGATGACAGTGGCTGCATCTTCATGATCCTAGACTGAATCTGGCTTGTGCACGGTAGTTACGAAGTTCCACATCTAAAATGAGATTCACGCCACGTGTTTTTATCACACATCAAGATGGTGAATTTGTTAGAGCTTGGGTGAGGAGACAAGTGTATTAAATGTTTGACTTTCTGGATCTTGAAGGCTGAATTCCTGCCTGGATCAGTCCGTTGTGGTTGTAGAGAAAATGTCCGATTTTTTCCCTCAAGGGATAACATTTATCCTCTGAGAGAGAGACTATGGCCATGTGGCATTTTATTGATTTATTCTGCAGAAAAACACTTCAAATGGTTGGTATGTGTAACGTGTGTCAGCGAGATGGAATTGGAATTAACAAGTGGTATTGATCTAACGTTAAATAAATGTGTTAGTAGTTTGGTACAAGCCAGGGTTCTGATGCCTTAGCATTTAAAGAAATGCCCAGTGCTCTTTTTGTGGTTCACTGTTTTTTGACCAGTTGCATACTGTACATTTCCGCTCACTCCCTCCTGAACAGGAGTACATGCTCCTTAGGATATATTGAAAGTAACTTGCTCCGAATTCTGCTGTGA
This sequence comes from Oncorhynchus keta, assembly GCF_023373465.1. Classification (NCBI taxonomy): domain Eukaryota; kingdom Metazoa; phylum Chordata; class Actinopteri; order Salmoniformes; family Salmonidae; genus Oncorhynchus; species Oncorhynchus keta. The sequence continues at coordinate 15,647,764 of NC_068444.1, read as the reverse complement.
ATTCTCCTTGAACCAGAGCTAATGTTTAATCTCCCTAGTCTCGCCCTAGCCGCCCACAGCCATTTGGGCTTCCCTGTTTGAAACAGTCACCTACACATTAGCAGTGTGACAGTGTCTGTTGGCTTTTGTTGTATTGGGTAATGTAGGCATCGCAGGTGAAAGTCCTTTGCTATTGATGGGTAGAAAAATAATGAGAGAGTTTTACACACACTCACAACTGCACGGTGCTACCTGCTGAGTGGAGCAATCCAAACAAGACAAATTTATACAGGATCTCCTTTCATTGGCTTGACGAATGTGGTTGTCATGGCAACATTCTCTCTCACTGTCTCCTCCTGCAGTGTGTACAGTTTTAACCCACTGGAAGATGTTTTCAAGAAATGAACAAAATCACAATGCATATTTAAATAACAAGGATCAGTGGGTATGCTATTTTCTGATTTTTTTTAATAACAATACTGTTTTAGCGTTCTAAATGTAGAAGCATAGAGACAATGGTTACACACTACAGCACAAAATACACTTTCAGTTTCATGACGTTGTCAGTACCCTGTGCCCCTTGCTACACGACTGTGGTTATGTATCTGCATTACCTTCCTATGACTGGGGGTTTATAACCATCCAAATGACAAATTATTTAACTATAGAAAACTAAACAAACGTACAAAAATCCAAAACCAATAATCATCTTATCTATTTTAATAGCTATAAGCTATACCAGAGCCTGTTGACAGCATACAATAATCATATCCACTTGGCTTTACAATACTCGCCGATGTGTTTGCCTCTTCTTGCTCCAGCTTTGAGGAATACTGTTCTCTGAAACATGAAAACAGGATCACCACACTGAGTATTGAAGACCAATCATTCATGTGATGTGCAACATCAAGTACTTTATCTAAGCAGGCATGATGAGGCCTTTTTTATGTCTCTGCTCCATCTAGCCGTTGGTCTCACTGCCTGTCCGGAGCCAGTGGTGCCTGCCAATGGCATCAAAACAGCGGACAGGTACATGGTCAATGAGGTGGTGTCATTCAGCTGTGAACCAGGATACATGCTGCAGGTGAGATCTGTACTGTGTTCCCACTGCTGTGTCAACATGCTGCTAAGTCAATGTGTAAAGACATTGTGTGATGTGTCGCATGTCTAGTATGCAAAGTCAACTCAGCAACTCAGCAAACTTTGATTTGTCTTTGAGTTCAGTGTGCTGAGAACCCCCTACCTTCACATTATAGATATAAACCCCCTACCTTCACATTATAGATATAAACCCCCTACCTTCACATTATAGATATAAACCCCCTACCTTCACATTATAGAGAGAAACCCCTACCTTCACATTATAGATATAAACCCCCTACCTTCACATTATAGCTATAAACCCCCTACCTTCACATTATAGATATAAACCCCTACTTTCACATTATAGATATAAACCCCCTACCTTCACATTATAGATATAAACCCCCTACCTTTACATTATAGATATAAACCCCCTACCTTCACATTATAGAGAGAAACCCCTACCTTCACATTATAGATATAAACCCCCTACCTTCACATTATAGATATAAACCCCCTACTTTCACATTATAGATATAAACCCCCTACCTTTACATTATAGATATAAACCCCCTACCTTCACATTATAGAGAGAAACCCCTACCTTCACATTATAGATATAAACCCCCTACCTTCACATTATAGATATAAACCCCCTACCTTCACATTATAGATATAAACCCCCTACCTTCACATTATAGAGAGAAACCCCTACCTTCACATTATAGATATAAACCCCCTACCTTCACATTATAGAGAGAACCCCCTACCTTCACATTATAGAGAGAAACCCCCTACCTTCACATTATAGTTCAGTAAGTAATCCTTCTCACCCCCCTCCTAAAAAGATTTAGATGCACTATTGTAAAGTGGCTGTTCCACTGGATGTCATAAGGTGTATGTACCAATTTGTAAGTCGCTCTGGATAAGAGCGTCTGCTAAATGACTTAAATGTAATGTAAATGTTATAGATATAAACCCCCTACCTTCACATTATAGAGAGAACCCCCTACCTTCACATTATAGAGAGAGCCCCCTACCTTCACATTGTAGAGAGAAACCCCTACCTTCACATTATAGATATAAACCCCTACCTTCACATTATAGATATAAACCCCCTACCTTCACATTATAGAGAGAACCCCCCTACCTTCACATTATAGAGAGAAACCCCCTACCTTCACATTATAGATATAAACCCCCTACCTTCACATTATAGATATAAACCCCCTACCTTCACATTATAGGTATAAACCCCCTACCTTCACATTATAGATATAAACCCCTACCTTCACATTATAGAGAGAACCCCCTACCTTCACATTATAGATATAAACCCCTACCTTCACATTATAGAGAGAACCCCCTACCTTCACATTATAGATATAAACCCCCTACCTTCACATTATAGAGAGAAACCCCTACCTTCACATTATAGATATAAACCCCTACCTTCACATTATAGATATAAACCCCCTACCTTCACATTATAGAGAGAACCCCCTACCTTCACATTATAGAGAGAAACCCCCTACCTTCACATTAAAGATATAAACCCCCTACCTTCACATTATAGATATAAACCCCCTACCTTCACATTATAGATATAAACCCCTACCTTCACATTATAGATATAAACCCCTACCTTCTCATTATAGAGAGAACCCCCTACCTTCAGATTATAGATATAAACCCCCTACCTTCACATTATAGATATAAACCCCCTACCTTCACATTATAGATATAAACCCCCTACCTTCACATCTGAGAGAGAAACCCCCTACCTTTACATTATAGAGAGAAACCCCCTACCTTTACATTATAGAGAGAAACCCCCTACCCTCACATTATAGAGAGAAACCCCCTACATTTACATTATAGAGAGAAACCCCCTACCTTTACATTATAGAGAGAAACCCCCTACCTTTACATTATAGAGAGAAACCCCCTACCTTCACATTATAGAGAGAAACCCCATACCTTCACATTATAGAGAGAAACCCCTACCTTCACATTATAGAGAGAACCCCCTACCTTCACATTATAGATATAAACCCCCTACCTTCACATTATAGAGAGAAACCCCTACCTTCACATTATAGATATAAACCCCCTACCTTCACATTATAGATATAAACCCCCTACCTTCACATCTGAGAGAGAAACCCCCTACCTTTACATTATAGAGAGAAACCCCCTACCTTTACATTATAGATATAAACCCCCTACCTTCACATCTGAGAGAGAAACCCCCTACCTTTACATTATAGGGAGAAACCCCCTACCCTCACATTATAGAGAGAAACCCCCTACATTTACATTATAGAGAGAAACCCCCTACCTTTACATTATAGAGAGAAACCCCCTACCTTCACATTATAGAGAGAAACCCCATACCTTCACATTATATAGAGAAACCTCATACCTTCACATTATAGAGAGAAACCCCCTATCTTTACATCTGAGAGAGAAACCCCCTACCTTCACATCTGAGAGAGAAACCCCCTACCTTTACATTATAGAGAGAACCCCCTACCTTTACATTATAGAGAGAAACCCCCTACCTTTACATTATAGAGAGAAACCCCCTACCTTCACATTATAGAGAGAAACCCCATACCTTCACATTATAGAGAGAAACCCCATACCTTCACATTATAGAGAGAAACCCCCCAACTTCACATTATAGAGAGAAACCCCATACCTTCACATTATAGAGAGAAACACCCTATCTTTGCATCTGAGAGAGAAACCCCCTACCTTCACATCTGAGAGAGAAACCCCCTACCTTTACATTATAGAGAGAAACCCCCTACCCTCACATTATAGAGAGAAACCCCCTACATTTACATTATAGAGAGAAACCCCCTACCTTTACATTATAGAGAGAAATCCCCTACCTTTACATTATAGAGAGAAACCCCCTACCTTCACATCTGAGAGAGAAACCCCCTACCTTTACATTATAGAGAGAAACCCCCTACCTTTACATTATGGAGAGAAACCCCCTACCTTCACATCTGAGAGAGAAACCCCCTACCTTTACATTATAGCGAGAAACCCCCTACCTTCACATTACAGAGAGAAATCCCCTACCTTCACATTATAGAGAGAAACCCCCTACCTTTACATCTGAGAGAGAAATCCCCTACCTTCACATTATAGAGAGAAACCCCCTACCTTTACATTATAGCGAGAAACCCCCTACCTTCACATTACAGAGAGAAATCCCCTACCTTCACATTATAGAGAGAAACCCCCTACCTTTACATCTGAGAGAGAAATCCCCTACCTTTACATTATAGAGAGAAACCCCCTACCTTTACATTATAGAGAGAAACCCCCTACCCTCACATTATAGAGAGAAACCCCCTACATTTACATTATAGAGAGAAACCCCCTACCTTTACATTATAGAGAGAAACCCCCTACCTTTACATTATAGAGAGAAACCCCCTACCTTCACATTATAGAGAGAAACCCCATACCTTCACATTATAGAGAGAAACCCCTACCTTCACATTATAGAGAGAACCCCCTACCTTCACATTATAGATATAAACCCCCTACCTTCACATTATAGAGAGAAACCCCTACCTTCACATTATAGATATAAACCCCCTACCTTCACATTATAGATATAAACCCCTACCTTTACATCTGAGAGAGAAACCCCTACCTTTACATTATAGAGAGAAACCCCTACCTTTACATTATAGATATAAACCCCTACCTTCACATCTGAGAGAAAACCCCTACCTTTACATTATAGGAGAAACCCCTACCTCACATTATAGAGAGAAACCCCTACCTTTACATTATAGAGAGAAACCCCTACCTTTACATTATAGAGAGAAACCCCTACCTTCACATTATAGAGAGAAACCCCATACCTTCACATTATATAGAGAAACCATCTCATACCTTCACATTATAGAGAGAAACCCCTATCTTTACATCTGAGAGAGAAACCCCTACCTTCACATCTGAGAGAGAAACCCCTACCTTTACATTATAGAGAGAAACCCCCTACCTTTACATTATAGAGAGAAACCCCCTACCTTTACATTATAGAGAGAAACCCCTACCTTCACATTATAGAGAGAAACCCCATACCTTCACATTATAGAGAGAAACCCCATACCTTCACATTATAGAGAGAAACCCCCAACTTCACATTTTAGAGAGAAACCCCATACCTTCACATTATAGAGAGAAACACCCTATCTTTACATCTGAGAGAGAAACCCCCTACCTTCACATCTGAGAGAGAAACCCCCTACCTTTACATTATAGAGAGAAACCCTTACCTTTACATTATAGAGAGAAACCCCCTACCTTTACATTATGGAGAGAAACCCCCTACCTTCACATCTGAGAGAGAAACCCCTACCTTTACATTATAGAGAGAAACCCCCTACCCTCACATTATAGAGAGAAACCCCCTACATTTACATTATAGAGAGAAACCCCCTACCTTTACATTATAGAGAGAAATCCCCTACCTTTACATTATAGAGAGAAACCCCCTACCTTCACATCTGAGAGAGAAACCCCCTACCTTTACATTATGGAGAGAAACCCCCTACCTTTACATTATGGAGAGAAACCCCCTACCTTCACATCTGAGAGAGAAACCCCCTACCTTTACATTATAGCGAGAAACCCCCTACCTTCACATTACAGAGAGAAATCCCCTACCTTCACATTATAGAGAGAAACCCCCTACCTTTACATCTGATCCCTACCTTCACATTATAGAGAGAAACCCCCTACCTTCACATTATAGATATAAACCCCCTACCTTTACATTATAGATATAAACCCCCTACCTTCACATTATAGAGAGAAACCCCTACCTTCACATTATAGATATAAACCCCCTACCTTCACATTATAGAGAGAACCCCTACCTTCACATTATAGAGAGAAACCCCTACCTTCACATTATAGATATAAACCCCCTACCTTCACATTATAGAGAGAACCCCCTACCTTCACATTATAGAGAGAACCCCCTACCTTCACATTATAGAGAGAAACCCCCTACCTTCACATTAAAGATATAAACCCCCTACCTTCACATTATAGATATAAACCCCCTACCTTCACATTATAGATATAAACCCCCTACCTTCACATTATAGATATAAACCCCCTACCTTCTCATTATAGAGAGAACCCCCTACCTTCAGATTATAGATATAAACCCCCTACCTTCACATTATAGATATAAACCCCCTACCTTCACATTATAGATATAAACCCCCTACCTTCACATCTGAGGGAGAAACCCCCTACCTTTACATTATAGAGAGAAACCCCCTACCTTTACATTATAGAGAGAAACCCCCTACCCTCACATTATAGAGAGAAACCCCCTACATTTACATTATAGAGAGAAACCCCCTACCTTTACATTATAGAGAGAAACCCCCTACCTTTACATTATAGAGAGAAACCCCCTACCTTCACATTATAGAGAGAAACCCCTACCTTCACATTATAGATATAAACCCCCTACCTTCACATTATAGATATAAACCCCCTACCTTCACATCTGAGAGAGAAACCCCCTACCTTTACATTATAGAGAGAAACCCCCTACCTTTACATTATAGATATAAACCCCCTACCTTCACATCTGAGAGAGAAACCCCCTACCTTTACAGTATAGGGAGAAACCGCCTACCCTCACATTATAGAGAGAAACCCCCTACATTTACATTATAGAGAGAAACCCCCTACCTTCACATTATAGAGAGAAACCCCCTACCTTTACATTATAGAGAGAAACCCCCTACCTTCACATTATAGAGAGAAACCCCATACCTTCACATTATATAGAGAAACCTCATACCTTCACATTATAGAGAGAAACCCCCTATCTTTACATCTGAGAGAGAAACCCCCTACCTTCACATCTGAGAGAGAAACCCCCTACCTTTACATTATAGAGAGAAACCCCCTACCTTTACATTATAGAGAGAAACCCCCTACCTTCACATTATAGAGAGAAACCCCATACCTTCACATTATAGAGAGAAACCCCATACCTTCACATTATAGAGAGAAACCCCCCACCTTCACATTATAGAGAGAAACCCCATACCTTCACATTATAGAGAGAAACACCCTATCTTTACATCTGAGAGAGAAACCCCCTACCTTCACATCTGAGAGAGAAACCCCCTACCTTTACATTATAGAGAGAAACCCCTTACCTTTACATTATAGAGAGAAACCCCCTACCTTTACATTATGGAGAGAAACCCCCTACCTTCACATCTGAGAGAGAAATCCCCTACCTTTACATTATAGAGAGAAACCCCCTACCCTCACATTATAGAGAGAAACCCCCTACCTTTACATTATAGAGAGAAACCCCTACCTTTACATTATAGAGAGAAACCCCCTACCTTTACATTATAGAGAGAAACCCCCTACCTTCACATCTGAGAGAGAAACCCCCTACCTTTACATTATAGAGAGAAACCCCCTACCCTCACATTATAGAGAGAAACCCCCTACCTTTACATTATAGCGAGAAACCCCCTACCTTCACATTATAGAGAGAAATCCCCTACCTTCACATTATAGAGAGAAACCCCCTACCTTTACATCTGAGAGAGAAATCCCCTACCTTCACATTATAGAGAGAAACCCCCTACCTTCACATTATAGATATAAACCCCCTACCTTTACATTATAGATATAAACCCCCTACCTTCACATTATAGAGAGAAACCCCTACCTTCACATTATAGATATAAACCCCCTACCTTCACATTATAGAGAGAACCCCCTACCTTCACATTATAGAGAGAAACCCCCTACCTTCACATTATAGATATAAACCCCCTACCTTCACATTATAGAGAGAACCCCCTACCTTCACATTATAGAGAGAACCCCCTACCTTCACATTATAGAGAGAAACCCCTACCTTCACATTATAGATATAAACCCCCTACCTTCACATTATAGAGAGAAACCCCTACCTTCACATTATAGATATAAACCCCTACCTTCACATTATAGAGAGAACCCCCTACCTTCACATTATAGAGAGAAACCCCTACCTTCACATTATAGATATAAACCCCCTACCTTCACATTATAGATATAAACCCCCTACATTTACATTATAGATATAAACCCCCTACCTTCACATTATAGAGAGAACCCCCTACCTTCACATTATAGATATAAACCCCTACCTTCACATTATAGAGAGAAACCCCTACCTTTACATTATAGATATAAACCCCTACCTTCACATTATAGATATAAACCCCTACCTTCACATTATAGATATAAACCCCCTACCTTCACATTATAGAGAGAACCCCCTACCTTCACATTATAGAGAGAAACCCCCTACCTTCACATTATAGATATAAACCCCCTACCTTCACATTACAGATATAAACCCCCTACCTTCACGTTATAGATATAAACCCCCTACCTTCACGTTATAGATATAAACCCCCTACCTTCACATTATAGATATAAACCCCCTACCTTCACATTATAGAGAGAACCCCCTACCTTCACATTATAGAGAGAAACCCCTACCTTCACATTATAGATATAAACCCCTACCTTCAAATTATAGATATAAACCCCCTACCTTCACGTTATAGATATAAACCCCTACCTTCACATTATAGATATAAACCCCTACCTTCACATTATAGATATAAAAACCCCTACCTTCACATTATAGAGAGAACCCCTACCTTCACATTATATATATAAACCCCTATCTTCACATTATAGAGAGAACCCTACCTTCACATTATAGATATAAACCCCTACCTTCACATTATAGATATAAACCCCTACCTTCACATCTGAGAGAGAAACCCCTACCTTTACATTATAGAGAGAAACCCCTACCCTCACATTATAGAGAGAAACCCCCTACATTTACATTACAGAGAGAAACCCCCTACCTTTACATAATAGAGAGAAACCCCATACCTTCACATTATAGAGAGAAACCTCATACCCTCACATTATAGAGAGAAACCCCTACCTTTACATTATAGCGAGAAACCCCTACCTTCACATTATAGAGAGAAACCCCTACCTTTACATCTGACCCCTATTACATTATAGAGAGAAACCCCTACCTTTACATTATAGATATAAACCCCTACCTTCACATTATAGAGAGAAATCCCCTACCTTCACATTATAGAGAGAAACCCCCTACCTTTACATCTGAGAGAGAAACCCCCTACCCTCACATTATAGAGAGAACCCCCTACCTTCACATTATAGAGAGAACCCCCTACCTTCACATTATAGAGAGAAACCCCTACCTTTACATCTGAGAGAGAAACCCCCTACCCTCACATTATAGAGAGAACCCCCTACCTTCACATTATAGAGAGAACCCCCTACCTTCACATTATAGAGAGAAACCCCTACCTTCACATTATAGATATAAACCCCCTACCTTCACATTATAGAGAGAACCCCCTACCTTCACATTATAGAGAGAACCCCCTACCTTCACATTATAGAGAGAAACCCCTACCTTCACATTATAGATATAAACCCCCTACCTTCACATTATAGAGAGAAACCCCTACCTTCACATTATAGATATAAACCCCCTACCTTCACATTATAGAGAGAACCCCCTACCTTCACATTATAGAGAGAAACCCCCTACCTTCACATTATAGATATAAACCCCCTACCTTCACATTATAGATATAAACCCCCTACATTTACATTATAGATATAAACCCCCTACCTTCACATTATAGAGAGAACCCCCTACCTTCACATTATAGATATAAACCCCTACCTTCACATTATAGAGAGAAACCCCTACCTTTACATTATAGATATAAACCCCTACCTTCACATTATAGATATAAACCCCTACCTTCACATTATAGATATAAACCCCCTACCTTCACATTATAGAGAACCCCCTACCTTCACATTATAGAGAGAAACCCCTACCTTCACATTATAGATATAAACCCCCTACCTTCACATTACAGATATAAACCCCCTACCTTCACGTTATAGATATAAACCCCCTACCTTCACGTTATAGATATAAACCCCTACCTTCACATTATAGATATAAACCCCCTACCTTCACATTATAGAGAGAACCCCCTACCTTCACATTATAGAGAGAAACCCCCTACCTTCACATTATAGATATAAACCCCCTACCTTCACATTATAGATATAAACCCCCTACCTTCACGTTATAGATATAAACCCCCTACCTTCACATTATAGATATAAACCCCCTACCTTCACATTATAGATATAAAACCCCTACCTTCACATTATAGAGAGAACCCCCTACCTTCACATTATATATATAAACCCCCTATCTTCACATTATAGAGAGAACCCCCTACCTTCACATTATAGATATAAACCCCCTACCTTCACATTATAGATATAAACCCCCTACCTTCACATCTGAGAGAGAAACCCCCTACCTTTACATTATAGAGAGAAACCCCCTACCCTCACATTATAGAGAGAAACCCCCTACATTTACATTACAGAGAGAAACCCCCTACCTTTACATAATAGAGAGAAACCCCATACCTTCACATTATAGAGAGAAACCTCATACCCTCACATTATAGAGAGAAACCCCCTACCTTTACATTATAGCGAGAAACCCCCTACCTTCACATTATAGAGAGAAACCCCCTACCTTTACATCTGAGAGAGAAACCCCCTACCGTTACATTATAGAGAGAAACCCCCTACCTTTACATTATAGATATAAACCCCCTACCTTCACATTATAGAGAGAAATCCCCTACCTTCACATTATAGAGAGAAACCCCCTACCTTTACATCTGAGAGAGAAACCCCCTACCCTCACATTATAGAGAGAATCCCCCTACCTTTACATCTGAGAGACAAACCCCCTACCTTCACATTATAGAGAGAAACCCCCTACCTTTACATTATAGAGAGAAACCTCATACCCTCACATTATAGAGAGGAACCCCCTACCTTTACATCTGAGAGACAAACCCCCTACCTTTACATCTGAGAGAGAAACCCCCTACCCTCACATTATAGAGAGAATCCCCCTACCTTTACATCTGAGAGAGAAACCCCCTACCCTCACAGTATAGCGAGAAACTCCCTACCTTTACATCTGAGAGACAAACCCCCTACCTTTACATTATAGCGAGAAACCTCCTACCTTTCTATTTTCCAGGGCCACTCTCATATATCCTGTATGCCAGGGACCGTGCGGCGCTGGAATTACCCTCCCCCTCTCTGCATTGGTAAGAACTTTTACTTGAAAGTGGTCACATTCAAGGCAATGGTTTACTGTTTCAGTGTTATTCATTGTCTGCAATATTTTTTCAACGTGTGCCACACATTATGTGCATTTTTATTTTCCAGCAAAGTGCGGTGGAACAGCTGTTGACTTGGCCAATGTTATTTTAAGTCCTGGATTCCCTGGCAACTACCCTGGTAACATGGATTGTACATGGAGGATTCTTTTACCAGTTGGATATGGTGAGGAACCTGCTATGATAACGATAATGATAAGAAGACATGGTTCATTTTAGTAATGCCAGAGATAATAGGTTTATTTTTATATCATTTTTGTAATAATCTCCATTAGCTGTTGCAAAAGCAGCAGCTATTCTTCCTGGGCTCCACACAAAACATGGAACATTACATAATACCAAAACCATACCATACTTCCTGAATTATTTTGCTTACCCGACCTAGAATTCCTTACAATCAAATGCCGACCGTATTATCTTCCAAGAGAATTCTCTTCGATTATGGTCACAACCGTGTAACTGGAAACCAGAGGCTGCATATATTGTAGCTGGGGATTTTAACAAAGCTAACCATACTGACCAATAGAATTTGATTTGATTTGAATGCAGAACATTAATAGACAATATATTCAGGATTTACATCTCTCCCTGGAACTAACCAAATGTTGTTGTTGTTCTGTGCCATCTTCCTTTTGGAAATGGATCCCCTTTAGTTATCCTCTTTCTCTATCTACATTTTGAGACATTTGCAGTCAGTTTAGCTATTTACAAGAGAGCTGTGGGTTGCAGCCCACATATTTGCGGTGCTTCACAGTTCAAATGACTCCAGAACAAAGTAAACACTCCAGATGTTAACAAGGTAATTGTGTGTGATTTATAAAGCTAGTCAGGCTTTTGTCTGAGCACAAAGAATTCTCTCTACCTAACCCAAGAAAAATATTGTATACTGTATCCAAAAGCAATTTTCTGCCCTATCAAGCAAGAACTTCACAAGTAAGAACAAGAATGATCATTTTGTGCTGTGTGTGTACCAACAATGCATTAGATTGTGTTGTTTACAGGGCCCAATATTTAAAAATATATATATATATTTTTAAAAAATACACAAGAGGCTTTGCAGACGCTGATGACAGCTTTTAGGACAGACAGAATGGGTAGGATAAAGCATTGTGAGAAAGAGGTACATGGCTGCATAACAACAAGATTATCGTTCAAAGGATTCTCCTAAGCATCACCAAGTGGCAAATGCTTTCTTCCAGCATCAGACCTTTGCTACACTTGAAATAACCGAACATAACATAACAGAAAAAAATAGATTGTATTGTATTCATTTCCCATTTCTGTGTCTCCCCTGGAAAAACATGAGCTGAACTCAGTATTAGATTGCTGAATAATTTCTACCATCATAACATATTAGTTGAAGAGTTTTTCTCAACATGCAAACATGATGTAGCTTGACAAAAAAAGGTTGGTACAGTAGGTCGAAAGCACATTAAATGAACCAAGGTAATGTCTGCTAAATGCATTACATGATTACAACACATTTCACAACATCACTGTCAATAGTTAACACTTTAGGTAATCTATAGTGAACAGATCTGTCTAAACATACTGGTACTGTAGAATCTGTCAAGAAGGAATCAATTATTATTATTTTTAAATTTCACCTTTATTTAACCAGGTAGGCCAGTTGAGAACAATTTCTCATTTACAACTGCGACCTGGCCAAGAAGAAGCAAAGCAGAGCGGCACAAACAACACAGAGTTACACATGGAATAAACAGACACACAGTCAATAACACAATAGAAAGTCTATATGCAGTGTGTGAAAATGAAGTAAGATTAGGGAGGTAAGGCAATAAATAGGCCATAGTAGCGAAATAATTACAATTTAGCAATTAAACACTGGAGTGATAGATGTGCAGAAGATGAATGTGCAAGTAGAGATACTGGGGTGCAAAGGAGAAGAAAAAATACAATATGGGGATGAGGCAGTTGGATGGGCTATTTACAGATGGGCTATGTACAGGTGCAATGCTCTGTAAGCTGCTCTGACAGCTGATGCTTAAAGTTAGTGAGGGAGATATGAGTCTCCAGCTTGAGTGATTTTTGCAATTAGTTCCAGTCGTTGGCAGCAGAAAACTGGAAGGAAAGGTGGCCAATGGAGGAGTTGGCTTTGGGGGGTGACCAGTGAAATATATTATTACTGGTTACTATTATTACTCACCTGCTGGAGCACGTGCTGCTATGGTGACCAGTGAGCTGAGATAAGGCGGGGATTTACCTAGCAAAGACTTATAGATGACCTGGAGCCAGTTGGTTTGGCGACAAAAATATGAAGTGAGGGCCAGCCAATGAGAGCATACAGGTCGCAGTGGTGGGTAGTGGATGGGGCTTTGGTGACAAAACTGATGGCACTGTGATAGACTGCATCCAATTTGCTGAGGAGAGTGTTGGAGGCTATTCTGTGAATGACATCGCTGAAGTCAAGGATCGGTAGGATAGTCAGTTTTACGAGGGTATGTTTGGCAGCATGAGTGAATGATGCTTTGTTGCAAAATAGGATGCCGATTCTAGATTTAATTTTGGATTGGAGATGCTTGATGTGAGTCTGAAAGGAGAGTTTACAGTCTAGAAGGGCAGGCAGGTGCCGGCAGCGATCAGTTGAGGAGCATGCATTTAGTTTTACTTGTATTTAAGAGCAGTTGGAGGCCACGGAAGGAGAGTTGTATGGCATTGAAGCTCATCTGGAGGTTTGTTAACACAGTGTCAAAAAAGGGCCAGAAGTATACAGAATGATGCGAGAATTGAACCCTGTGGCACCCCCATAGAGACTGCCAGAGGTCCGAACAACAGGCCCTCCGATTTGACACACAGAACTCTGTCTGAGAAGTAGTTGGTGATCCAGGCGAGGCAGTCATTTGAGAAACCAAGGCTGTTGAGTCTGCCGATAAGAATGCGGTGGTTGACAGAGTCGAAAGCCTTGGCCAGGTCGATGAATACGGCTGCACAGTATTGTCTTTTATCGGTGGTGGTTATGATATTGTTTAGGACCTTGAGCGTGTCTGAGGTGCACCCATGACCAGCTCGGGAAACCAGATTGCATAGCAGAGAAGGTACGGTGGGCATCGAAATCATCGGTGATCTGTTTGTTAACTTGGCTTTCGAAGACTTTAGAAAGGCAGGGTAGGATAGATATATGTCTGTAACAGTTTGGGTCTAGGGTTTCTCTTCCTTTGAAGAGGGGGATGACTGCGGCAGCTTTCCAATCTTTAGGGATCTCAGACGATACGAAAGAGAGGTTGAACAGGTTAGTAATAAGGGTTGCAACAATTGCGGCGGATCATTTCAGAACGAGAGGGTCCAGATTGTCTAGCTCAGCTGATTTGTAGGGGTCCAGATTTTGCAGCTCTTTCAGAACATCAGCTATCTGGATTTGGGTGAAGTGGAAATGACGGAGGCTTCGGCAAGTTGCTGTGGGGGGTGCATAGCTGTTGACCAGGGTAGAGGTAGCCAGGTGGAAAGCATGGCCAGCTGTAGAAAAATGCTTATTGAAATTCTCGATTATCGTCGATTTATCGGTGGTGACAGTGTTTCCTAGCCTCAGTGCAGTGGGCAGCTGGGAGGAGGTGCTCTTATTCTCCTTTTAGGAATTTATGCTACAGGATGCACATTTCTGTTTGAAAAAGCTAGCCTTTGCTTTCCTAACTGCCTGTATATGTTGGTTCCTAACTTCCCTGAAAAGTTTAATATCGTGGGGGTTATTCAATGCTAATGCAGTACGCCACAGGATGTTTTTGTGCTGGTCAAGGGCAGTCAGGTCTGGAGTGAACCAAGGGCTATATCAGTTCTTAGTTCTACATTGTTTTAATGGGGCATGCTTATTCAAGATGGTGAGGATGTCACTTTTAAAGAATAACCAGGCATCCTCTACTGACGGAAAGAGGTCAATATCCTTCCAGGATACCTGGGCCAGTTCAATTAGAAAGGCCTGCTCGCTGAAGTGTTTTAGGGAGCGTTTGACAGTGATGAGGGGTAGCCGTTTGACTGCGGACCCATTACAGATGCAGGCAATGAGGCAGTGATCGCTGAGATCCTGGTTGAAGACAGCAGAGGTGTATTTAGAGGGCAGGTTGGTCAGGATGATACCTATGAGGGTGCCCGTGTTTACAGGTTTAGGGTTGTACCTGGTAGGTTCCATGATAATTTGTGTGAGATTGAGGGCATCTATCTTAGATTGTAGGATGGCCGGGGTGTCAAGCATACATACAGTGTATTTCATATAATGTTTCTATGTTTTACAGGGGCTCATATTCAGTTCTTCAACTTCTCCTCTGAAGACAACCATGATTTTTTAGAGGTGCGGAATGGGCCGCAGCACAGCAGCTCTCTGATTGGACAGTTTAGCGGAAGTCAGCTGCCGCCCAACCTGCTGAGTACAACACATGAGACCGTGATTCACTTCTACAGTGACCACTCTGAAAACAGGCAGGGATTCAAACTAGCCTACCAAGGTGAGGTGTACTTCATTTTCATCCACCATGTCTAGCATGGTTTCCCCTCACCTAAAAGAGCTTGGTTTGCATTGGTTTCAATTGACAATTTGTTGGCGCTAGGCTTGGATGTTGTTTTGGGGCATTTGTGTCAAATCTGGGAAAGAATCTATGGGAATGTCTGATGTGAAATCCTTATTGATAGTGTTTTTATCTGTCATCTGTTGATATGGTTTAGCTTTCTTTTTAGGATGATTCAAGGTTAAATGCAAAATAGATGGAATGTCAGCTTCAAGGACTTAAGTACCTGTCAGTTAAATTATCTGAGAATCTGCCCTCTCCGGATCATTGAGAGGTTACTCTGTTATGTTGCTTCTCCCGCCTGGACAAAGCATTCAGAATCAATGGAGAGCAGCATTTAGATGTTGAGTGCACTTTGATGTTATGGGGCTATTTTGCTTCCACTGGTCCTGGGGTTCTTGTTACGGTCAATGGCAACTGTAGCTGTTGAGTGCATGGCTTCCACTTTTCAAGAGATAACCCTGTGTGTCATCTTCTTCCACATATAGGCCAGAGGGTTCATATCCTGGCTTTTCCTCTTCTCCTCTTACCAAAAAAAACACCACATCTCATTTAACAATTGCTCTCTCATTGTATGCAAAAAGAATGTGAACTTGATCGTCAATTTCCAGCACTGTCAAGCTTCAATAGATTTTTGGAGTAACGTTGCTGTAACGTTGCTGTATTTTTTAGGTTGGAACAGAAAAGTTTATTGGTTTCCTGGCATCCATTCTTTGTTGTTGGCATTATGCTTGAAATAGACATGTCATAGTGACATTTCGTGAAAATGTGTCTGACAGGTGTCATGTGTGTTCCAGTACTGTCTCAAAAGGTTAAGTGGGATGGGTCACCTGTGGGCTGTTGACGACAGTCCACATAATTTGTTTGAACATTTCTTGTTGAAATATGTTTTATTTTGTTGTGATGTATGTGCATTCCTGTTATAAGAAATATGTATTTTTATTGCATAAGCTTGTAACATTTTTTTTTCTGACTTTCTCTCTTGCGTTTTAGCATATGAATTGCAGAATTGCCAAGACCCTACTCCATTCCCTAACGGATATATTATTAATAATGACTACAATGCTGGCCAGTCAATAACTTTTGAGTGCTTTCCTGGATACGTTCTGATTGGACATCCTGTGCTCACATGCCAACATGGAATCAACAGAAAATGGAATCATCCCTTTCCCCATTGTGAGGGTGAGCATGGGTTAATATTATACATAACATATATTTTACCAAAAGCATCAATGGCTTCTTTGCTTCATTTATCAAACTATTTTAGAATGTATTTGCTAGGACATTTTTATCAGCCCTTATACTAGATGTTATTATAGAACCCTCGTAATACTGTTGTGAAGTTCTGTTATACTGTATGAAAAAAGGCAGCGTTTCCCAAAACTGCCTCTCATATTACTGCCTTTGAAAACTGCTTCAGTTGAGACCCACACTACTGGGACATGTGCTAAATTTCTTCTGCATTGAGCAGTGTACGAGCTGGCAAAGGCTTACTCAATCAATACCTGCAAAGATTTGTTAGAGCTGTCCCTCATTCAACGACACCTTTCAGCATCATGGTATTGTGTTTTGGAGGTGTATTTGGTAAATTGGGTTCTTGTTGAAGTTATCACTGTATCCCTTGTGGGTTCAAAGTTGTGCAGGATTACCTAATCCTAGATACCAGTGAAAGAGACACTTACCATGATAGTATAACACCGTATGGGGTTTGCACTGTTGTCAAAACTGCTCTTGTGATTGCTGCTCATAATATTTAATCTACAAGTAATACAGTGTACAGATATTTGAAATGAAGGTTCAATTGTTGAAGAAATGTTCTTAAATTGTTAGCAGACAAATAACTCCAATCTACTTTACATCAATTTCTACTATGTGCTCTACGTTTAGCAGACAGTTTTATTCAGAGCAACTTACAGTACTGAGTGGATACATTTAATACTTTTCCCCCCTGTTCTGGTCCCCCGAGGGAATCGAACCCACAACCCTGGCGTTTCATGCGCCACACTCTACCAACTGAGCTACATGGGACATACCCTCTGTGATGATACCGCTCCGTCTTGTCTTCTACTGCAGCTCCATGTGGCTACAATATGACAGCTCAGAATGGCACCATATTCTCGCCTCAGTACCCAAATGAGTACCCTAACTCACAGGACTGCACCTGGCTTATCACCGTGCCACACGGACATGGTATTTACATCAACTTCACCCTGCTTCAGACGGAGCCTGTCACAGATTACATTGCTGTATGGTAAGGGATTAATGGTTTCTCACAAGCCCCATCAGTTCATAATTGGCTGATGTGTCTTTTACTGTGAATAACTACCATGTACTTCAGAGCACAGGACGAGCAGGTTGACGTTTATTGGAATGAGTCTTGTCCTAAAGGCAGAGCTGAGCGATTTCTGCTAGATGGGGCAGTCAAAATGTTCTGTATTGTAAAAATTCAAGAAAAATTGCTTTTTGGTATTAATTTAAGGTTAGGGTTAACACTCAGTGTGGTTAATATTAGGGTCAAGGTTAGGTTTAGGTTTAAAAATCCGATTTTATGACTGTGGTTGTGCCAGCTAGTGACCACCCACTGGGCACAGACATCAGTTCAACGTCTAGTTTTGTTTTATATTTAGTTGAATTGTCAATGAACATGAATTCAATGTGCAAATCCAATTAGTTTTCCACATTGATTCATCGTCATCAAATAATTTGGGGGGGGTTGAAATGACGTAGAAACAATGTTGATTCAGCCCGTTTTTTCCTCGTGGACACTCTGCGGAGCTGCCTTCAGAACAAAATTCATGACGAAAACGCTAACCTGCACAGGAAAACCCAGAGTTATACTGTAAATACAGCAAGACAGGAAACAAATCAACATAGTGCCTTTTTATTCCTTTTACTAGTGAAGATGAACTTGAATGTCACAATATAATAAGTGCATGCCATGGTTTAATCTGCAGCACCCGAGAGTGGATTAAAACTATGTATTTCAATGGGTAAAATACACACTTTCTGCCACAATACAGCCCTCTGTGAGTTACATGGATAATTCATCTTCAGAAGCCATTAAAGGAGGCCAGTAGTCTGTAAAGTCATCATTTTTTGCTGTTTTCATTCAACACTGTCTGTAATGTAATGGTTTTTATATGAACGTCAGCACAAATCTTGCTATAGATTTGAGAGCAAATCAATTCAACCATGCCACACTGAAATTCTGGACATTATTACAATGTTTAATGTGTGTGTTATAAATGTAATGCTCTTTCAATGTCTTCTGGCCTCTTCCAGGGATGGCCCTGAGCAGAGCTACCCACAGCTTGGGATTTTCAGTGGTAATACAGCGCTAGAGTCAGCCTACAGTTCTTTCAATCAGGTCCTTATCAAGTTTCACAGTGACTTCTCCACAAGTGGATTCTTTGTCCTCAATTTCCATGGTCAGTTTCTCTTCCAAATAAAAAAAATGTTGTAGCTATAATGCATATTGTTACTGCTAAAGCTTGCTGATTCCCTGTTTCGAAAATATTTCAGAAATAAAGTTATCTCATGTTTTTACCTTGTGACCGGGTGAATGTGGTCAATTGTCCTCTAACAGATTGTATTTATATGTACAGTGGAAGTCAGGAGTTTACATACACTTAGGTTGGAGTCATTAAAACTCTCCACAAATGTCTTGTAAACAAACTATAGTTTTGGCAAGTCGGTTAGGACATCTACTTTGTGCATGACACAAGTAAATTTTCCAACAATTGTTTACAGACAGATTATTTCACTTATAATTCATTGCTCACAATTCCAGTGGGTCAGAAGTTTCCATACATTAAGTTGACTGTGCCTTTCAAAAGAAATCAACCAAGACCTCCACAATTGTAGACCTTCACAAGTCTGGTTGATCCTTGGAATTTCCAAATGCTTGAATGCACCACTTGCATTCGTACAAACAATAGTATGCAAGTATAAACACCATGGGACCACACAGCCTTCATACCGCTCAGGAAGGAGACACGTTCTGTCTCCTAGAGATGAACGTACTTTGGTGTATAAAGTGCAAATCAATCCCAGAACAACACTAGGACTTGTGAAGATGCTGGAGGAAACAGGCACAAAAATATCTATGTCCACAGTAAAACAAGTCCTATATCGACATAACCTGAAAGGCAAGGACAAAGCCACTGCTCCAAAACCGCCATAAAAAAGCCAGACTACGGTTTGCAACTGCACATGGGGACAAAGATTGTACTTTTTGGAGAAATGTCCTCTGGTCTGATGAAACAAAAATAGAACTGTTTGGCCATAATGACCATCATTTGGAGGAAAAAGGGGGAGGCTTGCAAGCCGAAGAAAACCATCCCAACCATGAAGCATGGAGGTGGCAGCATCACGTTGTGGGTGTGCTTTGCTGCAGGAGGGACCAGTGCACTTCAGAAAATAGATGGCATCATGAGGAAGGAAAATGATGTGGACATATTGAAGCAACATCTCAAGACATCAGTCAGGAGGTTGGTCTAAAGCTTGGTCTCAAGTGGGCCTTCCAAATGGACAATGACCCCAAGCATACTTCCACAGTTGTGGCAAAATGGCTTAAGGACAACAAAGTCAAGGTATTGGAGTGGCCATCACAAAGCCCTGACCTCAATTCTACAGAAATTTGTGGGCAGGACTGAAAAGGCGTGTGCGAGCAAGGAGGCCTACAAACATGACTCAGTTACACCAGCTCTGTCAGGGGGAATGGGCCAAAATTCACCCAATTTATTGTGGGAAGCTTGTGGAAGGCTACCTGAAACATTTGACCCAAGTTAAACTATTTAAAGGCAATGACACTTGAGTGTATGTACATTTTTGATCAACTGGGAATGTGATGAAAGAAATAAAAGCTGAAATAAATCATTCTCTCTACTATTATTCTGACATTTCACATTCTTAAAATAAAGTGGTGATCCTAACTGACCTAAAACAGGGAATGTTTACTAGGATTAAATATCAGGAATTGTGAAAAACTGAGTTTAAATGTATTTGGCTGAGGTGTATGTAAACTTCCGACTTCAACTGTATTTGCCCATCCCTTTATCTTGTGTGATTTCTTTGTTTTTTATGTTTGTCAGATAGACGAAGTGATAGAATACGTATCCATAAGTATAATATACTGTGGATTATGTGATTTTGGCAAATTACTTAATTCTTTCTCTCCTCCAGCCTATCGTCTAAAGAAATGCCCACCTCCACCAACAGTGGAAGAAGCTGAAATAGTATATGAAGATCAAGATTATGAAATAGGTAAGTTTGTACCAGAGAGTTGGTCAACACTGGGTTATATAATTCAACACAGAGTTGCAGTGGGACGTCAGATAGTGACCCGCTACATGATTCAGTTTAAACATGTTCCTATGTGACTTTGAATCAAAGAGGTATAGCATGCTGGAGTGTGAACCTTTATTTGAAATGATCTTGGACAACCATGTTAGGAGTATATAGCAGGCTGTTATGTAATATAGCTGTTGGCATTGTCTCGAGACACATGAACATAATATCCAATGTAGGTTTCCATCAGACGTTGATGATATCACATCTGCTATAAGACGTATGAAATCATTATTTTGTCCAGGAGATGTTGTGAAGTATCGCTGCTTCCCTGGATTTACCCTGGTAGGCAACAGTGAGCTTACCTGTAAGCTCAACTCTCATCTTCAGTTTGAGAGTCCTCCGCCAACTTGTGAAGGTAAGGGAATGTTCTGACCTTTTTCTGATTATTTTATTTATTATTCCATTTATAACAGGATGTGAACTTTCAGCTCAGATACTTCCAGTTATCTGCTTTTACAAGCGTATCAGTTTACCTGCCTGTTTTTGTTTATATCTGACGTTCTACCCTTGTTTCTTTGTATCCTTCTGATGACTCCTTTATACGACACTATTACTAGACATTGTTCCAAGGTGTGCATCAGCCTGTTAAAAAACAAAGTGCAGCTAGAGTGTAGCTAGAGTCTCTGTGACTATTTGAAATCGAAGCTCTGACTGAACGTGAGTCACAGATTGAATGGCTTATGAATGGTGTGCATATCATTTCTAATTATAGTGCCAATGTGATGACACAGATGGAAGGCAGCAGTATGGTTCCATTAGCAGAGCACAAAGTACATTTTCTAGAGAGATATGGAGATAAGCGAAGCAGAGTTTCCTTAAATGTTGTAATTCCGTAATGCAGCTATGGTCCATTCGGTTTGTTTTCATTATCATTTGCCCACAGGGTAGAAGTGGAAAATGCCTTCACATTATTTCTTGCCATAGATCACTAACCCTGAGCTCATTTGGATTTAGCAACCTGGAGAAGTTCAAGAGAAGTACAGTTGAGGTGATAAAGATGTGTACTGTAGCAGTAACTAACTATTTCTCATTTGTCTGCATGTGTGTGTTGTGCGTTTAGCCCAGTGTCCTGCAAATGAAGAACGCTCCTCCTCATCAGGAGTTATCCTTAGTCCAGGTTTCCCTAAAAACTACCCCAACTCTCAGACCTGCTCCTGGGTCATCAGGGTTCAACCTGCGTACACTATCTCCATCTTTGTGGAGATGTTTCAGAGTGAGAAGCAGTTCGACGAACTTGAGCTCTTTGACGGTAATTTCCTCTTCCAACAGCCAAATAAGTCATATGCATGTTTTATTTTGTTTGTTTTCAAATGTTTATGCCATGTCAGAGATTATTTAATGTTCAAATGCCTTACAACAAGCACTGTCATATGTGAGTGTTACTTTTGCTCTGTTAGGACCATCTGGCCAGAGCCCTTTGCTGGTGGCCCTTAGTGGAAATCACTCCACACAGTTAAACTTTACAAGCAAGACCAACCACCTTTACCTGAGATGGTCCACTGATCATGCAACCAGTAAAAGAGGATTCAGAATCCGCTACACAGGTTTGTAGTGCATAACAATATGTTTCAGTTTGTGAAAAGGCTTTAACACCCATGTGCTCTGGGCATGTCTATTTCTACTAATGCATCATCATTCCTATGTTTCATAACAGACACCAAATGAAACATTTGAATTACAGGACATTCAAAAAGTGGGACAGCGCCATAGCCTTTTTTCTCTTGTATGGGTGTCAAAGCTTAGACACCAGCCTCTGTCCTCTGAGGCAGTTGCTTTGGATCCAATGTAGGTCAAAGTGTGTGAGGCAGTCAGACTTTTACAAGTTAGCCCTCATTAGACTGTATACCTGCAGGGATCCTTTTGCAAGTCCTTCATAATAGAGGTCAAAGATCCGATAATGAATTTGGCTGAATAACCGCCATGTCCGGTGCCTCAAACCGACATTTCCACCAATGACCAAACATGATATATAGCTCACAAAGCCCAGTGGCAATGATTACTCTCCATTTCTTCTCTCCTCTTTTCTCTCCCTCTGCATTTTCTGTTGCTTTTCTTCTCTCAATTCATTTTAGTCGATAATTTTGCCGTTCCAGCCCCTGTGCTGGTTATTATTCCAGTTTGTTTCCACATGTTTCCCCATTTATTCAATTTGCCATCCCTTGTGCGAAAAAAATGACTCTGTAAAAAAATGGTTACATTGCATTGAGGCCTGACGTGTCAGAATGAGTGATGGTTTCTGAAGGCTTCAGAGTGGCTACCTCAGTGCTGTCAAACTATGTAAAAGTATTTTTAAATAATGCATGGATGTTGAACACAGACAGGGTAATACACCTCCGTTTGATCTTTACAAAACTGCTTTGGGAGTGAAGAAGTCTTTACCCAGCCAAGGGATTTTTCCCTTTGTCTTAAACAGTCCATTGGTCTTTCATCAAAGTAAATAAGAATGATGCCTGGAGTTTTAACATGAGGTCTAATCACCTAGAACCTAGACATAACCATTTAGTACTAGTCATCTGGTGGATGGATTTAATCTAATGGTATACTAATATAATGTAATATGAAGTACTAATGTATATCTAGTGTATATCGTTAATCATTTAGAAGGAGGAATGGTATACAAAACACTTAAATTGCTCCTTTCTTTTCAATTTAGCTCCTTATTGTAGCATTAACGACCCACCTGGAAATGGAGGGGTGCTTAACCGAACAAGAGAGATCCCAGGAAGTAATCTGCAGTACTATTGTTATGCTGGCTACAGACTAGTGGGGCCCAGAAATTCCACCTGCCGGTTACATCCGAATGGACTGTATCATTGGGATACCCCAGCTCCACTATGTCAAGGTAATGCAGAATGGCGAATGGCATTTACAGACTCGAGGGGGATTCGCTTTAATGTCTGGTGAAAGTCTTGCAAATGTGATTGGGCTCCCTCTTGTCACAATGTTGACATGTATTTGTGGAATTGTGATTCATTGTCTATTTATTTTTCTCCTTGGTATTCAACATATCAGGCTACAATTCATGAATATTTCTTAATATCATAGAAAATATCTTAATGAATAGATTCTAAGAAGTCTTTTAACAAACTTTATTCAGAAATATATAATCATTGACAGTGATGTAACTGACCCTTTCTGCATTGTGTTCACTAGTGTGACAGCCCATTGCTGTAATGAGGTGTATATTTGCATAAAGGAATAGAGTCTAAGATAGAGCTAATTACTTCTGGGGGTTTTATCTTTAATGCCTGTTTGCGATAGAGCATGCAAGACAATTATCTATTTTTAAGGTACAAAGGAAACTGTGTCCACTCATTTGTGGTAAACTACAGGTGGGTAACTAGTGAACAAAACAAGATAGCTGTTTGTTATCCTCACTAAACCTGATAGGAAATTATCATTTGATATGATGAGATCGTCTGTTCCATTTGCACTGTATTCTTAAACATGGTATTCAAACGGTAAGCGTGGGTTTAAGCAAGTGAATGCCACAATCTTCAACGGTAAATTTCAGGTTTCCATTGTACTCTAATAGTTGGTACATACTAACAGCATAGGTACATACTTTGCTTACTTCCTCCTTATCCCTCCCATTTGAGACACAAGGCCACTATAGTTAGAACACAGAACACTCCTGTGATGAGAAGTGTCCATAGTGTCTACTAATTATGTGCCATAATTTCTGTAAGTGCTGAGAGTAATTCATTCAGCTGTTCTTAAGGTCAGTGGAGGATTCTGGCTTCTCTGTTTAATCAAATCAAAACAAATGTTATTAGTCACATGCTCCGAATACAACAGGTGTAGTAGACCTTACAGTGAAATGCATACTTATGAGCCCCTAACCAACAATGCAATTTAACAAAAAATAAGAGTAAGAATAAGAAATAAAAGTAACACGTAATTAAAGAGCAGCAGTAAAATAACAATAGCGAGACTATACACAGGGGGGGGTACCGGTACAAAGTCAATGTGCGGGGGCACCGGTTTGTTGAGTTATTAAAGTAACTATGCATAGACAATAACAACAGAGAGCAGCAGCGGTGTAAAGGGGGGTGCAGATAGTCTGGGTAGCCATTTGATTAGATGTCTTATATCTTCGGGGTAGAAGCTGTTTAGAAGCCTCTTGGACCTAGACTTGGCACTCCGGTACCGCTTGCCATACGGTAGCAGACAGAATAGTCTATAACTAAGGTGGCTGGAGTCTTTGACAATTTTTAGAGCCATCCTCTGACACTGCCTGGTGTAGAGGTCCTGGATGGCAGGAAGCTTGGCCCCTGTTATGTACTTGGCTGTATTCACTACTTGGTGTGCTTGGACCATGTTAGTTTGTTGGTGATGTGGACACCAAGGAACTTGAAGCTCTCAACCTGCTCCACTAATCCAACTTAAACATAAGGTTGTGATCAAAGTGGACAAGAAAACAGCCTAATTGGTCCCACTGCTTTTACTGGAACTTTGAAGACATCTACTAGCTTGAATTGTTCTCGAAATATGTTGCTTTGTTGCTTTTGTAGATGTTCCTGTTGCTTTGGAAGATGAAATTCTTATTTGAATATACAGTTGCAGGGTGAGAAATTATCGTTTGATGAGAGTATAAATTTTTATATTTTCATATCTTTCCATTGGCAGCTATATCTTGTGGAATCCCTCAGTCTCCTGCCAATGGTTCATTCCATGGTTTCCAGTACACAGTAGGAAGCAAAGTTAACTACGAGTGCAATGAAGGGTACAGGATGGAGACAAGTTTCTCCACGAGCGCCGTCTGTCTGGAGGAGGGGACATGGAGCAATGCTGCACACCCACCTCTTTGTTTACGTGAGAAAAATAACCCTTTGTTTCTATGCCAACGGTATGTTAAAATCGCCTGCCTCATTGAGCCACTGCAGTCAATGCATGTCTCATTAACATCCTCCTTAGAGAGTAATTTGGAGCAGGTAACGGGTGAGCAATAATGACTAGATTTTTGCAGTTAAGCACTCACACAAAATAAATGGTAGGATGCAACCCCGCCTCCTCAGGCCTGCAACCCCGCCTCCTCAGGCCTGCATTGCCAGAAACACTCTCTGCAATCATATTTAAGTCATTTTGGGACATGACTGTTTAAATGACATGTTCATACTACAATGAGTGTGATTTATGTGAATATAATATATATATATATATATATATATATATATATATATCTATATCACAAATATTTTTATGCTCATTATACTTTCTAATTTGCTTTGGCATTTCTCAGTTTGATTAATAGAATGTAATACTATGTATATACTTTAGGACAAAGACCGATAATGTACACATCAAAAGACTTAGAATATCAAATCACTAAAGTTGGAGAACGTAAAGGAAATGGAGATTTTTTTCTCTCTCATGTCTGTATTTTTGAGTGTTCAGAATGAAGGCCAGGGTCACGGTATTCCATTAACTCTGGCCTGTTCTCTCTCTCCCCCCACAGCGATCCAGTGCCCTAACATTGAGAGCGTGCTCTCAGAACACATGGTGTGGCGGCTGATCTCGGGGTCACTGAATGAATTTGGAGCTCAGATAATGCTGAGCTGCACTCCTGGCTTCTACCTCGGAGGACAGAGGACAATCAAGTGCTTAGCTAATGGAACCTGGGCTGGAATTGAGGAGAGGTCTACCTGCAAGAGTAAGATACATACTGTGCATGTACCACAAGGCTGCAGTGCTTAGAGTTATAGAACATACCATTAAGTAATTTAGCAGATGTTCTTATCCAGAGCAACTGACAGTAGTGAGTGTATACATTTTCATATATATTTTTGAATACTGGTCCCCAGTGGGAATCAAACCCACAACCAAGGCTTTGTAAGCACCATGCTCTATCAACTGAGCTACACGGGAAATATTATAATTTGTAAGAATGGAGTGCAAGATACTTGACATTTCGAGTATGAATAGTACCTTTTTCTAATTACTGAGAGCAATTTCATTGTCTGACCGGGGCTGTAATTCAGACTGGCAGTTAATAAATCTGAAATCCTCTGTGCCTCTTTGTGGCTCCCAGTGTATTTCTGGACCGTAACATGTATAATCCCCAGGATTTGGTGTAGTAGCTGGAAAGTCGTAAGGAAGTATCCAAACTTGCTATTTGTTTTGATCACAGCTCTACCTATTTCCTCTACTTAAACATGTTGTGTAAACAACTGCAGTGGTGATGAAGTAATCATGGAAAATAGCCTCTGTCTAATTAGAGGTCAGAGGGAGAATGTAAATATTTTGATTAGCGGGGACTTAATATTTAATGTGTTTACATGCCATTGTGTACATGCAAAGGCACATTGGCCTCGGCTTTGATTGGGTGCATCCAGGAGTCCCTGGTGTGTTTTCTGATCATTCCCTGGGTACCTCCTTACGGGGAAGACATGCATTATGTTCAGGGATGGAATCTAAGGATTTTGGGCACTGGCCAGCTGGGCTAATAGAATAGACCATTATTTTTAATAGCCTGGGTCCAAACTCTGTCATGTGAAACTTAAAAAGAAAGCATTTTACTAGCTGGTGGGTTAGTTGGGAAAATGTTCTGATAGCCCGGTCAGAAAAGTACTAGCCTCGGGCTTGCAGGATAGCTTCATTTCCATCCTCTATATGCTGCATGAGTACTCATTTTCATCAATAGCCAATGTCCTTACATAATGTAATGTTTAGTGCCTCCTTTCTATTATGTGGTGAACCAAACTGTATGTGAATTTAAAGATGGTGAATGCACAATGACAAACAAACAAGCATACTGTTGCATTTGTTAGAATGGTCTGACAAAACATAAAGGACAATATATAATGAATGTTAGCATAACAGCCAGCAATGTGTGTTTACATAAGGTAGTTGGATATGTAAATGTACTGTAACATTTACAGGTAACTTGTGAGGGCTGATTGTGAGTCAATCAGCTGCTGTAAGACAAGACGTGCCACTTCCCCATTTAGTGTTTGAGTACAAATACACCAGTGGAGGCTGGTGGGAGGAGCAATGGAAAGATGGGCTCATTGTAATGCCTGAAATGGAATCAAGGGAATGGAGTCAAATGTGGTTTCCATATGTTTGATGGGTTTGATATTCCAGCCATTACAATGAACCCGTCCACCTATAGCTCTTTCCAACAGCCTCCACTGAAATACACAATTCTCTGCATGCCTTTCATTCAGGGATATCTAGTCATTGTACATCAAAATGCTCCACTAATCAGTCCTTATTGTGGAATTTGTTTCCACTCAGGCACATTGGCGTGCAACCAAGTATAACTCAGTCTTTGATTGTCTGTGTCACTTCCAGTTATCTCGTGTGGGAACCTCCCCTCTCCTCCCTATGGCAACAAGATAGGAACCCTGACTACATTTGGCGCCACAGCGATCTTCATGTGTAATACGGGATACACACTGGTGGGGTCACATGTGAGGGAATGTGGGGTCAACGGGCTCTGGAGCGGAGTGGAAACCAAATGTCTTGGTACAGTAGAAATGTTTTTTTTTTATGATTAAGATTTCTGTCTTCTCATCCTGGACGAGCTCCAAAATTGTATCTAACTGGATGTCCCCCAATGTTATGATCTTGGACCAACACCAAATAGGGTAGAGCACCTTTATGGTTTTCAAATCATTATGCCAGAAACACATTAAGATTCCTCAGGTTACAGTTGATCCGCTTCAAACTCTTGAAGGTCAACCTCTTTAAGGTAATTTCGCTTCAATTACCAGTGTCCAAATTTGATGTAGGGTAGGCAACCATTCTATAATTAGATTTAATCTGACCCCAGCAGTCAACTCCAAAATGTCAGTAAAAAAATAAGATATATACTGTACCACCAACATTATTATCAATTAGATTATCGATCAGATAAAATTATCGAGGCAGTTCTCACCACAAAGACATGAATTATCAGGGGAGGAAAGGATGAAATGTTTTCATATCTCAAAGTGCCAAGTGGTTATTACAGTCCTGAGACCATTTCAAATATGTGTGTTAGGGAATAGGAAGAAAGTTTGCATCTCAAATGTACTCGTTCATGCCAATCCACACTGTCTCAACTATTTCAAGTATCATCTAAGAACTGAAAATAAGATGCAGGTATCTGGTTTATTCTCCCTTCTAGCTGGCCACTGTGACTCCCCTGATCCAATCATCAATGGTCACATAAGTGGAGGTGGCTCCAGTTATCGTGACACTGTTGTCTACCAATGCAACCTTGGCTTTCGCCTTATTGGAACATCGGTTCGGATCTGTCAACAAGACCACAGATGGTCCGGACAAGCTCCTGTTTGTGTTTGTAAGTGGATAAACTTAAGTTTTGTTATTGCCTTCATCAATTCTTTCTTAATGATCAGAGATTTACAGGAATTCTCAATTCTCAACCCAATCACCATCACTAATAATTGTGTAAAACAATTTTTGCTCTCTCTTGGCTACCTCTACTTTTTTCAAAGCCATTACCTGTGGTCACCCTGGAAACCCAGCAAATGGTCGAACTAATGGCAGTGAGTTCAACTTGAACGATGTGGTCAACTTCACCTGCAGCACAGGATATCAGTTGCATGGTGCCTCAAGAGCTCAGTGCAGGATGACTGGACAGTGGAGCAACCCTCTTCCAGTTTGTAGAGGTAAAACACAGTAACAAATACATTCAAAGCATTTCAGGTATATCCATTTCATTTGTGGGTAGAGTGCATACTTTATTTTGTATAGATAGTTTGTGCATGTCGATGGCTCACAAAGCAAATATATTTAACTCATTGTGTATTAAAGTGGAACTGACAGCATTTGAACTACTTTGCAGATATGAAACAACACATTCATAATACCAGTCAAAAATTACCAGTTTATACTACATAAGCAACTTTACGAGAGGTTTTAAAAATAGGTTATATATGACTCAACATTCCTTGAAGTACACGAAGGTATTGTTGGCAGAATAGATGGATGCAGTTCACTGCTTGATTAATATAATTCACCAAAACATGTATGGTTATTCTAAAAAATATTGCTATCAGGTTGTAAATCACAGCTGGCCTGGTACATTTTTTACTGCCTCCATTCGGGATGCACCGTTTCAATGACTCAATATTTTGGACCAAAAATTACGAGGGTAACTGACTGGGAATGTCAATACAATTAAACTAGGAAGGGCAATGATCACGTCAGTCATAACGTGGCTAATAAACTAGCGTATCTATTTACGTAGCAAGCTAAAAAAAACACGGAGCCAAACGTTAGCTAGCTGCTAGGAGGATGTCATGCAATACCATTGGAGGAGTGGGTGAGTGACTGACTTTCCCCCCTCTTATCGTTTTTCGGTGACTATACACAGCTAAAGATGCAGGTGTCATTTGCTTAACTAGCAAGAACTTGAACGACTGTTGCGCAGTTAACATATCTCTTGCTTTCGCAAATTCACTCTCGTCTGAGTATGACAGAGCGCAAGAGTATCTGATGAATTTATGAACTCGCAACACCCGCTGAATATGCGCAGTGTCGGTAAACAAAAGTAGTAGTTAGTCATGAACGCTCTACATAGCATGTAAACAGCCTAACCAGCTCTGCTACAACGAGCAAAATGGTCAGAGTGAGGTGTTCTCTCATTTGTGTCTGGAAGTAGCTAGCCAACTTGCTTGGTTGGGACAAGAAAGATTGCATTGACAGGCAAGCTGCAGAAGGACCAGTAGGATATAATTCCCCATTGGTTATCAGTGAAATTTTTGACGGGCAACTAGCTGAAAAGTTCGAGTTTATCTAATGTTCCTTCGTTACATTTGAGCTCATCTTGCTCTGCCTATAATTAGTTGTTGATCTTCTTGCTGTGCATAACGGATGGAGAGAAAGCCCACATTTTCATGGTTGTTTGATCAATATGACTGTAAAGTTCCCAAATGTAATGTGACAGAACGTGCAGAAATCCATTCAGGTGTATTTTGTGGCTTTTGCCGAATGCGTTCTAATTTGTAAAGTTGCGCTTTTGCTACTGCCTGTAAACACATAGTGTTGCCGACTAATTTTCAGGGTAAATTGCTTGAGGCAGGTTGATTTGTTGTTAAATGACGTGATGTCTGCGTTGTAACGTAAAACTGCGTCATTACGTTGAATCCACAATAACGTTACTCAAATTGACTGGCTATCTCGGTAAAAAAATATGATTTTGACATTTGTTCAGGTACAGACTCCCACTATTTTCTGTACAATTTTGATTGAGACATGTTGATTAATGTTAAGTTATGTTCAAGATCAAACATTCGTGACCAACTATATTCATTGGGTTTGTCTCGTCGAAGGCATATTGCTGCTGCAGTCAGCCAACAATGATATGCAATTTTCTGAAATTGCTGCTGGCCTTCTGCTGACGTCACTCACAATTCACTTTTGCAGCCAGGCACGTGTGTTGTGACTAAGTGTGTGACAGAGAAAATCGTTTTTGTGTAATTTAGAAGAAAAATACGTACGTTTTAGCGTTTGAGTCACTTTTCAAAAGTTGCTAAAAGTTCCAAATACATTTTTAAAAGTAGCTCAGGTGCTTGCTAGGTGCTGTTTGAAAAAAAAGTTGCCAGGGTAGTCTGAAAAGTTGCTAAATCTAGCAACAAAATTGCTAAATTGGCATCACTGAACACACAGTCCACTTCAAAGTGAATGGTGGCACATGGCTTGTTTGCATGAAGGCCTACTGTAGCTCTAATTGGCTATGGCGTACCGGTCTGCATGTTTTGGAAAAATTACTTGTGTCATGCAGAAAGTAGATGTCCTAACCAACTTGCCAAAACTATAGTTTGTCAACAAGAAATTTGTGGAGTGGTTGAAAAATGAGTTTTAATGACTCCATCCTAAGTGTATGTAAACTTCGACTTCAACTATTTGTATGACTAGAATAGTCCTCCATGCTGAAAAAGCAAGGGAAAACGAGGTAAAAAAAGTATATATTAAACAAAAAAGAAATGGCCTCCTTCACCTCCCACAACAATGGTCAGTATTCCTACAGTATGTCAGTGTGCTCCCTCAGCCTGCAGTATTCCTACAGTATGTCAGTGTGCTCCCTGCTACCTCAGCCTGCAGTATTCCTACAGTATGTCAGTGTGCTACCTCAGCCTGCAGTATTCCTACAGTATGTCAGTGTGCTCCCCGCTACCTCAGCCTGCAGTATTCCTACAGTATGTCAGTGTGCTCCCTGCTACCTCAGCCTGCAGTATTCCTACAGTATGTCAGTGTGCTCCCCGCTACCTCAGCCTGCAGTATTCCTACAGTATGTCAGTGTGCTCCCTGCTACCTCAGCCTGCAGTATTCCTACAGTACGTCACTGTGCTCCCTGCTATTTTGTAAGCCACTCTGCACACCCACACCCAGGGTTCCAACAATCACCTTTTTTCAAGAGGGTTACCTGAATAATGGTGTCTATTAAAGGCAAGGAACATGCCAATAGCAGGTGCCAATTATCAATTTTGGAGGGGTTTTTCCAACCTCTCTGTCCCTAGGGGTTTAATTGACTGCCAAGGCATTGGCAGCTGTCACTGAGGGAAAGCGATCTGTTTAGCTTCCCCTGGACATTAACTTTAGGCTGTTTTTTGTTGAAGGGCAATAGCTGAAGTCAATGTTCAGCCAACTCTGAGGCAAGACGTACAGCGTATTATTGTTACTGGGGCTTCCTGCCCTGCTGGTTTAAAGTGCAACTGAAGTAAATAAGGAATCTACATTTTTGTGACAAGTTAAACTGAACAGAAACTGCATATCAACCCACATGTATGACATTTCTACACAGTTATTAGAGTAAATGTATGTCAAATGCTATTGACTGTAGAAAATCTGTAGTTACAGTACATGAGAGAAGCTGTATATCTTAAAAAGCATGGATGGGTTGTTTTGAAATGAATCCGAACTTGAACAGAAATCCTGCTATTCAAGCTTTCCCATTGATTTCCCTTCTCTTCTCACTCTTGGGTTCACTGTCAGACTTTAAGCATGCGGACGGTTTTATCTTGCAGTGGTAAACTGCTCCGATCCAGGCTTCGTGGAGAATGCCATTCGTCACCCGCAGCAGCGCTTCCCCGAGAGCTTCAACTACAGAACCAGTGTGATGTATCACTGCAAGAGGGCCTTCTATCTGCTCGGCTCATCACTTCTCACCTGTCAGTCAAACGGCCTCTGGGACAGATCACTTCCTAAGTGCCTTTGTGAGTAATATGCTGGGATTGTCTTGCTCAGGGTACAAAAAGTGGTAGAGGTAGAATCTGGGTCCCAAGTGGTGTGGTTAGTCGCTGTTGGAGAATGATAAAAAAAATGTGAAATTTACTGTTCTTATAGTGGTGAGAAAGAGAATCATTATGGCTTTGCTGAAAATGTTGTATATAGTGTTAATGTTAGTGATGAAAAGGGGTTGTGGAAGTAGTAGTAGTGGTAACAGAGAAGGCATGGAAATTGGGGTGTTCAAATCAAATGTTTATAGTAATAACAAGTGTTTGGGTGCTGGGTTCAAAAGGCATATACTTGATAAAAATAACAGACAGTAACAGTAACAGTAACACTGAAGGCACAAGAAAAAATGAAGTATATCTTCGGCGGCAGGTAGCATTACAGTTTGAGCGTTGGGCCAGTAACCAAAAGATTGCTGTTTCGAATACCTGAGCCGACAAGGTGAAAAATCTGTCGATTTGCCCTAATTTGCTCCAGGGGTGCTGTACTACTATGGCTGACCCTGTAAAAAAACACATTTCACTACAGCTATCTGGTGTATGTGACAATACTTCCATTTTTATCATATTTTCTTTAGATACATGATGGATATAAAAAAGTATTTCTATCAACTGTCCTCTAAACATTTTCTCTCCATTTCACCTGCAGCTATTTCCTGTGGTGATCCTGGCACACCGCCCCAAGCTATTATGTCAGGTAGGAAGTTCACAAACGGCGCCGTGGTCCATTACACCTGCAGCCACGGCCGAGCACTGATTGGGAACGCCACGCGCTACTGTCAGGAGGACGGACGCTGGAGCGGGCCACAACCCTACTGCTCAGGTATATCCATCAGCAGGGTCCTACACCCTTTGAAGAACCTCTTTTGGTTTGCAGTAGAACCCTTTTTGTTCCAAATAGTTCTACCTGGAACCAAAAAGGGTTCTAACTGGAACCAAAAGAGGTTCTTCATAGGGTTCTCCTATGGGGACAGCCTAAGAACCCTTTTTGGTTCAAGATGGCACCTTTTTTTCTGGGTGTTGCACACTGCCAGGCAGGGAAACCTGAAGGCTCTCCAATGGACAGAAATAACACTGAGTGACAGGTTTCAGGGAAGTCAACCCCAACTGAAAAAACTAGGGGTTTCTGTGGGTTTTTCAAGTTTTGTAGCTAGAGCTGTAGGAAGCAAGAACTCTGGGTACAGCCTTGGTAGCCTTTCATGGAAGTTAAAAGGGAGTGTGGAAAAAACTATTTCCATCTCAGAAAACAAGGCTAGAATGACTGATATGCACTGCCTATGGACCTTCTGTAGTGAGTGATGGGTGGTCGTTTGAGTGTTGGATATTTTCTCTCTCCTTCATTAGGCGGTAGTTCCGGGGAGTGTGGTGACCCTGGAATCCCACCTCATGGCTCCAGGTTGGGGGACGAGTTCCAGCTGAAGAGCCTGCTGAGGTTCACCTGTGAAGCCGGCTTCTCCCTGAGTGGCTCGGCTGAGAGGACCTGCCTCCTCAATGGCTCCTGGAGTGGCACCCAACCAGTCTGTGAAGGTGAGTCCCCGCCCGTATACGGTGCATTCGGAAAGTATTCAGACCCCTTGACTTTTCCACATTTTGTTGCGTTACAGCCTTATTCTAAAATGGATCCTTTCCTGGTCTGTGAGTTTTGGTGGGTGGCCCTCTCTTGGCAGGTTTGTTGTGGTGCCATATTCTTTCCATGTTTTAATAATGGATTTAATGGTGCTCAGTGGGATGTTCAAAGTTTAGGATATTTCTTTATAATCCAACCCTGAGCTGTACTTCTCCACAAGTTTGTCCCTGACCTTGCAGACTCTGGCACCTTTGGAACGGACACACACACACACACACACACACACACACACACACACACACACACAGGGGCAAAGAAAGGATTTAGTCAGCCACCAATTGTGCAAGTTCTTCCACTTAAAAAGATGAGAGAGGCTTGTAATTTTCATCATAGGTACACTTCAACTATGGCAGACAAAATGAGGGAAAAAAATCCAGAAAATCACATTGTAGGATTTTTTATGAATCTATTTGCAAATTATGGTGGAAAATAAGTATTTGGTCAATAACAAAAGTTTTTCTCAATACTTTGTTATATACCCTTTGTTGGCAGAGGTCAAACGTTTTCTGTAAGTCTTCACAAGGTTTTCACACACTGTTGCTGGTATTTTGGCCCCTTCCGCCATGCAGATCTCCTCTAGAGCAGTGATGTTTTGGGGCTGTTGCTGGGCAACACGGACTTTCAACTCCCTCCCAAGATTTTCTATGGGTTTGAGATCTGGAGACTGGCTAGGCCACTCCAGGACCTTGAAAATCCTACTCCTTTGTTGCCCGGGCGGTGTGTTTGGGATCATTGTCATGCTGAAAGACCCAGCCACGTTTCATCTTCAATGCCCTTGCTGATGGAAGGAGGTTTTCACTCAAAATCTCACGATACATGGCCCCATTCATTCTTTCCTTTACACGGATCAGTCGTCCTGATCCCTTTGCAGAAAAACAGCCCCAAAGCATGATGTTTCCACCCCCATGCTTCACAGTAGGTATGGTGTTCTTTGGATGCAACTCAGCATTCTTTGTCCTCCAAACATGACGAGTTGAGTTTTTACCAAAAAGTTATATTTTGGTTTCATCTGACCATATGCCATTCTCCCAATCTTCTTCTGGATCATCCAAATGCTCTCTAGCAAACTTCAGAAGGGCCTGGACATGTACTGGCTTAAGCATGGGGACACGTCTGGCACTGCAAGATTTGAGTCCCTGGCGGCGTAGTGTGTTACTGATGGTAGGCTTTGTTACTTTGGTCCCAGCTCTCTGCAGGTCATTCACTAGGTCCCCCCGTGTGGTTCTGGGATTGTTGCTCACCGTTCTTGTGATCATTTTGACCCCACGGGGTGAGATCTTGCGTGGAGCCCCAGATCGAGGGAGATTATCAGTGGTCTTGTATGTCTTCCATTTCCTAATAATTTCTCCCACAGTTGATTTCTTCAAACCAAGCTGCTTACCTATTGCAGATTCAGTCTTCCCAGCCTGGTGCAGGTCTACAATTTTGTTTCTGGTGTTCTTTGACAGCTCTTTGGTCTTGGCCATAGTGGAGTTTGGAGTGTGACTGTTTGAGGTTGTGGACAGGTGTCTTTTATACTGATAACAAGTTCAAACAGGTGCCATTAATACAGGTAACGAGTGGGGGACAGAGGAGCCTCTTAAAGAAGAAGTTACAGGTCTGTGAGAGCCAGAAATCTTGCTTGTTTGTAGGAGACCAAATACTTATTTTCCACCATAATTTGCAAATAAATTCATAAAAAATCCTACAATGTGATTTTCTGGATTTTTTTCTTCTCATTTTGTCTGTCATAGTTGAAGTGTACCTATGATGAAAATTACACTCCTCTCATCTTTTTAAGTGGGAGAACTTGCACAATTTGTGGCTGACTAAATACTTTTTTGCCCCACTGTGTGTGGGGCATATATATATATATATATATATATATGTATGAGCTCATGTGACACTTAGATTGCACACAGGTGGACTTTATTTAACTAAATATGTGACTTCTGAAGGTAATTGGTTGCACCAGATCTTATTTAGGGGCTGCATAGCAAAGGGGGTGAATACATAGGCACGCAGCACGTTTCAGTTTTTTTTTTAAACAAGTTATTTTTTAAATTTCACTTCACCAATTTGGACTATTTTGTGTATGTCCATCACATGAAATCCAAATAGAAATCCATTTAAATTACAGGTTGTAATGCAACAAAATAGGAAAAACACCAAGGGGGATGATTACTTTTGCAAGGCACTGTACAATTCTGAGTTGGATGAAAGTTCCAAACTTATTTTACCATTCGTAGTTCGTTTTACCCAAGTTCCCAGTTGTCTTGAACTTTGAGGGCTGATAACACAGTGTCATGGTCCACCCTGAAAAAGTGTCTTAATGACCAGTTCTTCTGCATAAAGTAATTGGGGAAATTGAGAAAAAGACTGCTGCATTGAACCTTCTGAATTTAGGACTCCTTGATGTATGCAAGGGTGAGGAGTCCTACACAGACCACCTACCACTGGTAATGTACTGTATGATAATCGTTGCTTTAATGCAGGTTTTCAGAAAGGATAACGCCATCCAACACCTATTATAGTCTATTACCTTAATGCTCAGCAATGTTGGGAGGGATTCAAAAGAGAAGCATCCAGGGATATTTCTGTTTAATTCATCGTTTGAAAAATGACATGGGAAACCTTGAGTGAAGCCAAGGTGCTTATTGGCACATTCATTTTTTATTTATTTATTTCACCTTTATTTAACCAGGTAGGCAAGTTGAGAACAAGTTCTCATTTACAATTGCGACCTGGCCAAGATAAAGCAAAGCAGTTCGACAGATATAACGACACAGAGTTACACGTAGAGTAAAACAAACATACAGTCAATAATACAGTATAAACAAGACTATATACGATGTGAGCAAATGAGGTGAGAAGGGAGGTAAAGGCAAAAAAGGCCATGGTGGCAAAGTAAATACAATATAGCAAGTAAAACACTGGAATGGTAGTTTTGCAATGGAAGAATGTGCAAAGTAGAAATAGGAAGAATGTGCAAAGTAGAAATAAAAATAAGGGGGTGCAAAGGAGCAAAATAAATAAATAAATTAAATACAGTTGGGAAAGAGGTAGTTGTTTGGGCTAAATTATAGGTGGGCTGTGTACAGGTGCAGTAATCTGTGAGCTGCTCTGACAGTTGGTGCTTAAAGCTAGTGAGGGAGATAAGTGTTTCCAGTTTCAGAGATTTTTGTAGTTCGTTCCAGTCATTGGCAGCAGAGAACTGGAAGGAGAGGCGGCCAAAGAAAGAATTGGTTTTGGGGGTGACTAGAGAGATATACCTGCTGGAGCGTGTGCTACAGGTGGGAGATGCTATGGTGACCAGCGAGCTGAGATAAGGGGGGACTTTACCTAGCAGGGTCTTGTAGATGACATGGAGCCAGTGGGTTTGGCGACGAGTATGAAGCGAGGGCCAGCCAGCGAGAGTGTACAGGTCGCAATGGTGGGTAGTATATGGGGCTTTGGTGACAAAACGGATTGCACTGTGATAGACTGCATCCAATTTGTTGAGTAGGGTATTGGAGGCTATTTTGTAAATGACATCGCCAAAGTCGAGGATTGGTAGGATGGTCAGTTTTACAAGGGTATGTTTGGCAGCATGAGTGAAGGATGCTTTGTTGCGAAATAGGAAGCCAATTCTAGATTTAACTTTGGATTCATAAGAAGTATGAAATTATGTGCATACACACATCCAGTACAAAGGTACGAGTATGGGTGTACTGTATATCTTAGCTGATCAGTGTTGGGGTCAATTTCATTTAAATTCCAGTCAATTCATAAAGTAAACAAAATTCCAAAATGTCCTCATTGAAAAGCATTGAAGAGAATTGGAGTTGGACTTTCAAGTGTACTTCCTTAATTGACTGGAATTGTCTCCAACCCTGAAGCTTATCTACTGTATATTTCTACGTTTTAGACAATTTACCCTCAATTATCTCATCATTCACTTTTAAATAGACTCATTTGGACATAAAGATATCATATGTAAATGTATTTAATGTCTTTAGTACGTCTTAAACTGTGTCTCATTAACCAATAACTTTGATTGAGCTTGATAGCTCCTTAATCCCACAATTAAATTCAAATAATTTGCCCAAATCAAATTTATTATGACCATGATTATGAAGTACTGTATACTCTACACGACGCATATTGTAGCTGTGCCATAAGATTTTGGGTAATTATGGGTTCCTTGTTTTCAGGTTGTGTTGTTTCTCATTCCTGTGTGTTTTGGTGTTTAAGTTGTTGTTTGTGTTCTTCAGTTATTTGCTGTTCTTGTTGTTTGTCATATTTTAACTCTGTTATCATTAGTGTTCAGTGTTGTCTGTTAGATGGGGTCGGACATGGAATTAGAATAGTAGAATGGACATGAACCTTGTTATGATGGGATAAAGGTCAGCCATGTTGGTCAGGGTGTTGGTCAACTGTGGTTTGCCAGTGGTGTGGTAAGATATTGTGTAAAATAATGAATTTGAATAATGTATATACACTGTATATTTGTTAGCTAGCTAACCAAAGGAAGGATTCCATGCATTTTTTTCAAATTAACTGACAATATGCCAACATTTTATTCAAACAATGCAGTGAATGCACAGCCATACACTGGCTGAAATCAGTTGATGACAGGACTTAGAGAAGTTGTAAATGCAACAAGTAGACTTCTGATTTTTTATCGTATAATAGCACTCACAGCTTTTCAAGAAAACACAAATGTTGACATTTATGATCTGTTTACTTATTTTGGAGGCTATTTACACAGAATATTGGTGAAAAACCTGTATAAACAATATGTATAGTTATATTACTATATAATTATATGAATATTTCAACAATAATTATATTATACAATTTCTGATATCACATGCCTTTATTTTATTTTCCTGCACTAGTAAAATCAGGATTATGCCTCTACTGCCATTCATTCACATTAGACATTACATTACATTTAAGTCATTTAGCAGACGCTCTTATCCAGAGCGACTTACAAATTGGTGCATACACCTTATGACAACCAGTGGAACAGCCACTTGCATCTAAATCTTGTTGGGGGGAGAAGGATTACCTACCCTTACTTACCCTATCCTAGGTATTCCTTGAAGAGGTGGGGTTTCAGGTGTCTCCGGAAGGTGGTGATTGACTCCGCTGTCCTGGCGTCGTGAGGGAGTTTGTTCCACCATTGGGGGCCAGAGCAGCGAACAGTTTTGACTGGGCTGAGCGGGAACTGTACTTCCTCAGTGGTAGGGAGGCGAGCAGGCCAGAGGTGGATGAACGCAGTGCCCTTGTTTGGGTGTAGGGCCTGATCAGAGCCTGGAGGTACTGAGGTGCCGTTCCCTCACAGCTCCGTAGGCGAGCACCATGGTCTTGTAGCGGATGCGAGCTTCAACTGGAAGCCAGTGGAGAGAGCGGAGGAGCGGGGTGACGTGAGAGAACTTGGGAAGGTTGAACACCAGACGGGCTGCGGCGTTCTGGATGAGTTGTAGGGGTTTAATGGCACAGGCAGGGAGCCCAGCCAACAGCGAGTTGCAGTAATCAAGACGGGAGATGACAAGTGCCTGGATTAGACCTGCGCCGCTTCCTGTGTGAGGCAGGGTCACTCTGCGGATGTTGTAGAGCATGAACCTACAGGAACGGGACACCGCCTTGATGTTAGTAGAACGTGGTGTTGTCCAGGATCACGCCAAGGTTCTTAGCGCTCTGGGAGGAGGACACAATGGAGTTGTCAACCGTGATGGCGAGATCATGGAACGGGCAGTCCTTCCCCGGGAGGAAGAGGAGCTCCGTCTTGCTGAGGTTCAGCTTGAGGTGGTGATCCGTCATCCACACTGATATGTCTGCCAGACATGCAGAGATGCGATTCGCCACCTGGTCATCAGAAGGGGAAAGGAGAAGATTAATTGTGTGTCGTCTGCATAGCAATGATAGGAGAGACCATGTGAGGTTATGACAGAGCCAAGTGACTTGGTGTATAGCGAGAATAAGAGAGGGCCTAGAACAGAGCCCTGGGGGACACCAGTGGTGAGAGCGCGTGGTGAGGAGACAGATTCTCGCCACGCCACCTGGTAGGAGCGACCTGTCAGGTAGGACGCAATCCATGTGGGCCGCGCCGGAGATGCCCAACTCGGAGAGGGTGGAGAGGAGGATCTGATGGTTCACAGTATCGAAGGCAGCCGATAGGTCTAGAAGGATGAGAGCAGAGGAGAGAGAGTTAGCTTTAGCAGTGCGGAGCGCTCCGTGATACAGAGAAGAGCAGTCTCAGTTGAATGACTAGTCTTGAAACCTGACTGATTTGGATCAAGAAGGTCATTCTGAGAGAGATAGCGGTAGAGCTGGCCAAGGACGGCACGCTCAAGAGTTTTGGAGAGAAAAGAGAGAAGGGATACTGGTCTGTAGTTGTTGACATCGGAGGGATCGAGTGTAGGTTTTTTCAGAAGGGGTGCAACTCTCGCTCTCTTGAAGACGGGAGGGACGTAGCCAGCGGTCAGGGATGAGTTGATGAGCGAGGTGAGGTAAGGGAGAAGGTCTCCGGAAATGGTCTGGAGAAGAGAGGAGGGGATAGGGTCAAGCGGGCAGGTTGTTGGGCGGCCGGCCGTCACAAGACGCGAGATTTCATCTGGAGAGAGAGGGGAGAAAGAGGTCAGAGCATAGGGTAGGGCAGTGTGAGCAGAACCAGCGGTGTCGCCTTGACTTAGCAAACGAGGATCGGATGTCATCGACCTTCTTTTCAAAATGGTTGACGAAGTCATCTGCAGAGAGGGAGGAGGGAGGGGGAGGATTCAGGAGGGAGGAGAAGGTGGCAAAGAGCTTCCTAGGGTTAGAGGCAGATGCTTGGAACTTAGAATGGTAGAAAGTGGCTTTAGCAGCAGAGACAGAGGAGGAAAAAATGTAGAGAGGAGGGAGTGAAAGGATGCCAGGTCCGCAGGGAGGCGAGTTTTCCTCCATTTCCGCTCGGCTGCCCGGAGCCCTGTTCTGTGAGCTCGCAATGAGTCGTCGAGCCACGGAGCGGGAGGGGGAGGACCGAGCCGGCCTGGAGGATAGGGGACATAGGGAGTCAAAGGATGCAGTAAGGGAGGAGAGGAGGGTTGAGGAGGCAGAATCAGGAGATAGGTTGGAGAAAGTTTGAGCAGAGGGAAGAGAAGATAGGATGGAAGAGGAGAGAGTAGGGGGGAGAGAGAGCGAAGGTTGGGACGGCGCGATACCATCCGAGTAGGGGCAGTGTGGGAAGTGTTGGATGAGAGCGAGAGGGAAAAGGATACAAGGTAGTGGTCGGAGACTTGGAGGGGAGTTGCAATGAGGTTAGTGGAAGAACAGCATCTAGTAAAGATGAGGTCAAGCGTATTGCCTGCCTTGTGAGTAGGGGGAAGGTGAGAGGGTGAGGTCAAAAGAGGAGAGGAGTGGAAAGAAGGAGGCAGAGAGGAATGAGTCAAAGGTAGACGTGGGGAGGTTAAAGTCGCCCAGAACTGTGAGAGGTGAGCCGTCCTCAGGAAAGGAGCTTATCAAGGCATCAAGCTCATTGATGAACTCTCCGAGGGAACCTGGAGGGCGATAAATGATAAGGATGTTAAGCTTGAAAGGGCTGGTAACTGTGACAGCATGGAATTCAAAGGAGGCAATAGACAGATGGGTAAGGGGAGAAAGAGAGAAAGACCACTTGGGAGAGATGAGGATCCCGTGCCACCACCCCGCTGACCAGAAGCTCTCGGGGTGTGCGAGAACACGTGGGCGGACGAGGAGAGAGCAGTAGGAGTAGCAGTGTTATCTGTGGTGATCCATGTTTCCGTCAGTGCCAAGAAGTCAAGGGACTGGAGGGAGGCATAGGCTGAGATGAACTCTGCCTTGTTGGCCGCAGATTGGCAGTTCCAGAGGCTACCAGAGACCTGGAACTCCACGTGGGTCGTACGCGCTGGGACCACCAGGTTAGGTGGTCGCCACGCGGTGTGGAGCGTTTGTATGGTCTGTGCAGAGAGGAGAGAACAGGGATAGACAGACACATAGTTGACAGGCTACAGAAAAGGCTACGCTAATGCAAGGAAATTGAATGACAAGCGGACTACACGTCTCGAATGTTCAGAAAGTTAGGCTTACGTAGCAAGAATCTTATTGACTAAAATGATTAAAATGATACAGTACTGCTAAAGTAGGCTAGCTGGCAGTAGCTGATTGTTGACACTACACTAATCAAGTCGTTCCGTTGAGTGTAATAATTTCTACAGTGCTGCTATTCGGGGCTAGCTGGCTAGCTAGCAGTGTTGTTTACGTTACGTTGAGTTAAAAGAACGACAATAGCTGGCTAGCTAACCTAGGAAATCGCTCTAGACTACACAATTATCTTTGAAACAAAGACGGCTATGTAGCTAGCTATGTAGCTAGCTACGATCAAACAAATCAAACCGTTGTACTGTAATGAAATGAAAATGTGATACTACCTGTGAATGCGACCGGGTTGTTGAGTTCTATTCAGTAGACGTTGGCTATAGCTGTTGGCTAGCTAGCAGAGTCTCCTACGTTAAGGACGACAAATAGCTGGCTAGCGAACCTCAGTGAATTAAGATAATCACTCCAAGGCTACACACACTAAACTACACAATTATCTTGAAACAAAGACAGCTATGTAGCTAGCTAACACTGAACTAATCAAGTCGTACAGTTGAGTGAATAGCACTACAGTGATGCTAATTGTGTGCTTAGCTAGCGTTGCTAGCTCCTGGGCGAATAGCAGTGAAGGCTACGTTAGGGCGACGAAATCAAATACGATAATTATGCAATTATCTCTGATACAAGGACGGCTATGTAGCTAGCTAAGAAGAATGGCTAAGATTATGTAGCTAGCTAACAGTAAACTAATCAAGTCGTACAGTTGAGTGAATAGCACTACAGTGATGCTAATCTGTGTGCGTTAGCTAGCGTTAGCTAGCTCCTGGGCGAATAGCAGTGAAGGCTGGAACACTGGTCTTGATTTCTCCCTGACCAATTGGCTGCCATTTCCAACCATTCTGGAACTTTTAGGGTTTATGACATAACCCCTCTAGTAATTTAAAGTGGAACTGACAGTGTTTTAACTACTTTGCAGATATGAAACAGACAGACAATCATAATTTCAGTCAACAATATAAAAATCCCAGTTTATGCTACAAAAGCAACTTTATAGGTTTTAAAAATAGGTTCTATTTGACTCAACATTCCATGACGTACACTAAGGCATTGTTGGAGA
This sequence comes from Oncorhynchus keta, assembly GCF_023373465.1. Taxonomy (NCBI): domain Eukaryota; kingdom Metazoa; phylum Chordata; class Actinopteri; order Salmoniformes; family Salmonidae; genus Oncorhynchus; species Oncorhynchus keta. The sequence goes on along the minus strand of NC_068444.1, from coordinate 15,603,476 downwards.
ATAGATGGATGCAGTTCAATGCATTAATATAATTCACCAATACCGTACATTTCTTGGCAGTCCAAAAAATATAGCAGTCAGTTTGCGAATCCCAGCTGGCCTGGCACATTGTTTGCTGCCTCCATTCCGGAAGCACTGTTTCAGTTTCAATGACTCAATATTTTGTGTGCAGAATATGACCGGTGTCAATAGACAGGCAAAAAAAACTTTAAAGTTAGTCGCGAATGCTCTATATAACATGTAAAAAGCCTTACTAGCTCTGCTACGGCGAGTAAAATGGGTCAGTGATGTGTTCTCCCATTTGTGTCTGGAAGTAGCTAGTTGGTAAGCTAGCCAACTTTAGCCAGTTAGCTTGGGTGCTTGTTTGGGACAACGCATGTATTGGCAGGCAAGCGGCAGAAGGGGAAGCAGGCTATTCCCTATCGTTTATCAGTGCAAATTTGACTGGCAACTCGCTGAAAAAAGTTTAGCTGATGTTCCTTCATTAGATTTTAGCTCATCTTGCTCTGCCAAGAGTGTGCAAAGCTGTCATCAAGGCAAAGGGTGGCTACTTTGAAGAATCTTAAATATAAAATATATTTTGATTTATTTAACACTTTTTTTTGCTTTTTTTGTGTTTTATAGTTTTGATGTCCACTATTATTCTACAATGTAGAAAAGTCAAAAATATAGAAAAACCCTTGAATGAGTATGTGTTTCCAACTTTTGACTGGTACTGTTGATATATTTATAAATACATATATACTTAGCCAAATACATTTAAACTCAGTGTTTCACAATTCCTGATATTTAATCCTAGTAAAAATTCCCTGTCTTAGGTCAGTTAGGATGAACACTTTATTTTAAGAATTTCCGCTTTTATTTCCACTTTTATTACTTTAATCACATTCCCAGTGGGTCAGAAGTTTACATACACTCAATTAGTATTTGGCAGCATTGCCTTTTAAATTGTTTAACTTGGGTCAAACGTTTCGGGTAGCCTTCCACAAGCTTCCCACAATAAGTTGGGTGAATTTTGGCCCATTCCTCCTGACAGAGCTGGTGTAACTGAGTCAGGTTTGTAGGCCTCCTTGCCCGCACACACTTTTTCAGTTCTGCCCACAAATTTTCTATAGGATTGAGGTCAGGGCTTTGTGATGGCCACTCCAATACATTGACTTTGTTGTACTTAAGCCATTTTGCCACAACTTTGAAAGTATGCTTAGGGTCAATGTCCATTTGGAAGACCCATTCGTAACCAAGCTTTAACTTCCTGACTGATGTCTTAAGATGTTGCTTCAATATATCCACATAATCTTCCATCCTCATGAAGCCATCTATTTTGTGAAGTGCACCAGTCCCTCCTGCAGCAAAGCACCCCCACAACATGATGCTGCCACCCCTGTGCTTCACGGTTGGGATTGCAAGCCTCCCCCTTTTTCCTCCAAACATAACAATGGTCATTATGGCCAAACGGTTCTATTTTTGTTTCATCAGACCAGAGGACATTTTTCCAAAAAGTACGATCTTCGTCCACATGTGCAGTTGCAAACCGTAGTCTGGCTTTTTTATGGCAGTTTTGGAGCAGTGGCTTGTTCCTTGCTGAGCGGCCTTTCAGGTTATGTCGATATAGGACTCGTTTTACTCTGGATATAGAGACTTTTGTACCTGTTTCCTCCAGCATCTTCGCATGGTCCTTTGCTGTTGTTCTGGAATTGATTTGCAATTTTCGCACCAAAGTAAGTTCATCTCTAGCAGACAGAACGCGTCTCCTTCCTGAGCGGTATGAAGGCTGCGTGGTCCCATGGTGTTTATACTTGCGTACTATTGTTTGTACAGATGAATGTGGTGCCGACAGGCATTTGGAAATTGCTCTCAAGGATGAACCAGACTTGTAGAGGTCTACAATTTTTTTTCTGCGGTCTCGGCTGATTTCATTTGATTTTCCCATGATGTCAAGCAAAGAGGCACTGAGTTTGAAGGTAGGCCTTGAAATACATCCACAGTTGCACCTCCAAATGACTCAAATTATGTCAATTAGCCTATCAGAAGCTTCTAAAGCCATGACATAATTTTTGCTAATTTTCCAAGCTGTTTAAAGGCACTGTCGACTTAATGTATGTAAACTTCTATCCCACTGGTATTGTGATATAATGAATTAAAAGTGAAATAATCGTTCTGTAAACAATTGTTGGAAAAATTACTTGTGTCTTTAACAAAGTAGATGTCCTAACTTGCCAAAACTATAGTTTGTTAACAATGAATTTGTGGATTGGTTGAAAAAATGAGTTTTCATGACTCCAACCTAAGTGTATGTAAACTTCTGACTTCAACTATATTTATTTATTTGTTTTTTTTGCTCAGAACTTGGGGTGGCAAAGTTGGGCCTTGTTGATTTACTCCATTTACTTCCTTCTTGTTTTTATTTTCATCAATTGGTCATTTTTTTGTGTGCATTTCTGTATTTATAAATGTATTATTAATCTTATTTATTCAGTCTTCACGGCAACACAGTACACAGTGAGATAAGCCTGCAGATTGCTTACAGGAGATCAATAGAGTTGCATTATTTAGAGACCATTCATGATTGAGGATGGTTTAACAGTTGTTATAAGGGAGTTGAGATGGATCACTGCTTGGGAGATTTAAAGTGGAATGCTGCGCACTATTTATGTGATACAAATAATGCTGTGCCCAAGTATGAAATGCAAATTCTTGTGCACAGGGAGATCACAAGACGCCTGTGACTTGGGAAATAATTACTTTGAGTCAGGAAATACATATGGCCACAGCGGTCTGTCTACCTGAGGGACTTCAGAAACTCTTTATTGGACCAGTTGTTTCCTATTTGTAAATGGTTACATTGTTAAGGGAAGCTGTACCAGGGGATTTTATTTTAATGTCATTTCTTTGCCTTTAATCTACAGAGTATCCTATTGCAGCCTTGGAGTGATATTATGTCTACACAGATAATGCTAATCATTCTTATCAAGATTAATGAATAATTAAGTTTACTGCTCTTAAAGTGATGCTATAGAGGATTTGTATAATTTTAGGTAGTAGTTTTGAAAGTAGTGCTCACGAGCCAAAACGGGTCCCCAAAAATTGTGCACAATTGTTTGCAATGTCATCCATTTCATATGATACAGTATGTTACTTCCTGTTAAACAAAATAAAATAAAAAAGTCCTGCAGATCGTATGATATCTTATGAATTCCAATATGTTACAAATTTATTAGTGCTTAAGATCCCATTAAATCTCTTTAAATGTTCAGCTATTTAGCTATTCTATGACTTGAGCTAATGAGTATGTGCTCAATCAACCCTAATTGAGCCATAAATACTCAAAGCTAGCACTGTAGCATATGCCCCGGAGATTCCCACTGTAATCAAAAGCATTCATTACTTTTTTGAGATCAGCATTTGTGTACATTTGCCATTCAGTTTCACATGGGGGAAAGCGGAGAGCATGTTTCCTCACAACTGATGTCACGCTTTGCCTGATCCCTCTTTGATGAATGGCCTCTGAAGATTCCCATGCTGTTAGTTCTCCCCTTCTGTAAACAAAGATGAAAATGCTTAAGCCCTATTGAGAGTATTTAAAGACATCCTCTGGAACTTTGGTGACTACTAAATATTTTTGAAATGTCCTGCCTTGGGCTGGATGTGTCACTATGTAGTTCATACATGCATAACCTATGAGCAGAATTACTGTCTTACCTCAATTAACCACGAAATCCCTAATTAAAAAACAACCGTTTTTCTGGAATCTGATTTCCCTACATTTACATTTTACATTACATTTAAGTAATTTAGCAGGCGCTCTTATCCAGAGCGACTTACAAATTGGTGCATTCACCTTATGACATCCAGTGGAACAGCCACTTTACAATAGTGCATCTAAATCTTTTAAGGGGGGGGGGGGAGTGAGAAGGATTACTTTATCCTATCCTAGGTATTCCTTAAAGAGGTGGGGTTTCAGGTGTCTCCGGAAGGTGGTGATTGACTCCGCTGTCCTGGCGTCGTGAGGGAGTTTGTTCCACCATTGGGGGGCCAGAGCAGAGAACAGTTTTGACTGGGCTGAGCGGGAACTGTACTTCCTCAGTGGTAGGGAGGCGAGCAGGCCAGAGGTGGATGAACGCAGTGCCCTTGTTTGGGTGTAGGGCCTGATCAGAGCCTGGAGGTACTGAGGTGCCGTTCCCCTCACAGCTCCGTAGGCAAGCACCATGGTCTTGTACATTGTACCCCATGTGGGCCAGCCCCCTAGCAATTCGAGTTCAACCAATGTGCTTTAGCCCCTCTCACCATTTGAGTGACAGCTAGCAAGATGCACACACAGCACAGTGAGAAAAAGAGCAATGTGATTTCTGGGGACCACTTTTAGCTTGTGAGCGCTACTTTCAGAACTATTGGTTAAAAAGTATACAAAAGTACCAGACAATCTCTTTAAGCAGGCTGTGTGAGTAAAAGCTCTATTCATGTGAGTCATGTGGTTATTTGTTTGTGAATATGTCCCCAATGCCTCATTATTTATGGAATAGCCTTGTTGTTCCCAATTAACCTAATTGGTTTTTAAAGCCGATATCTATGAGAGTGAGGATCCCATTTCATTTATTACCGTCTTCTAAAATGCCACTTCAAATCACTGACAAAAGGCATTTCCTTAAAAAGCTTTAACTAATTGGATCAAATCAATAGGCATTTTATTTTAATATCTTGTTTCTGTTAGATTACAATTAAGTTGATCTGCTTGGCCAGAATCTGTAAAATATATTGTACTGAAGAAAGATTGGACTTATTATGGGGCGGCAGGTAGCCTAGTGGTTAGAGTGTTGGGCCAGTAACTGAAAGTAACTCCAAGGCTGCAATAGGATACTCTGTAGATTAAAGGCAAAAAATGTTTAATTAAAGCTGACAAGGTAAAAATCTGTTGTTCTGCCCCTGAACAAGGCAGTTAACTCACTGTTCCCCGGTAGGCCGTCATTGTAAATAATAATTTGTTCTGAGTTAAATAAATGTTCAATAAAAAAATATATAAATTATATACACATTTATTTTTATCAATAGCCAAGAGTAGTACTTTCATGATTGCAAGTGACAATTCATTTATGGTTTATTTACCTTAAATTTACCTTGACGAATGTTCCAGTTTTTTTATGTTTATCTATTTGTTTTTTTTTCTCAGCTATTTCGTGTGGAAATCCAGGTACTCCTGCCTACGGGAAGATTGTCTTCAGTGATGGAATAGTGTTTTCAAGCTCCGTGGCATATGCCTGCTGGGAAGGATATGAGACCTCGGGTCTCACCACTCGCCACTGCACCACCAATGGCACCTGGACCGGCTCTGCCCTAGACTGCACAGGTATACTGTGCTGTGCACTGTAGGAGCTCTACAGTGGGATCGTCTAACACGCATCTTGTATTCATTCAACCTAGACCATGAGACATGGACGCAATAGACCTAATCTTATATGCTACATGCCATGCTTTGCTTTTGATTATGCTTATATAGTACTACATGTACAAATGTTTTACCAATTCAACAGTGATCAGCTGTGGAGATCCAGGTCCTGTTGCCAATGGGATTTACGTAGGAAAGGAGTTCACCTTCAACAAGACTGTTCAGTACCACTGTAACCCAGGACACGTCATGGACACTGTCGGTTCATCTGTGCTCCTCTGCACCAAGAACAGGTCTTGGAACCAAACCAAGCCTTACTGTAAAGGTAATTCAACTTTGGTTATGACTCAATAATACTTGTCGTTGGCTTACAAAGAAACAAACATTTCTACTTTCATTTCTTTACTGAGGGCTGAGATGAGAAGCAACCAGAGAAATATAGTACAGATATCACAACACTCCAGAATTTCAAGCACTCGGAGATCAAAGAACTGAAAGTTTTTTGATCTTGTTTGGAGTAGTTTCTCTACCTTTTTTGGCACAGCAAGCACAAATTATTCACTTACACAGACTGAAGGGATGTTATCCATGAAATGTGTAGGATCTGTGCTATCAGATGTCAGACTTGAAATGTGTGGAGAAAACGATGCATCCAGTTAGTGGTGCAATGCAGACAAGCATAGAGCAGGGAAGTCTCCTCCCAAGCAGATTGACAGGCAGAGAGTGAATGTGTGTGCACTTCACATATAATTTCCCACAGTAGCGATTTACCAGACATGTGGTTATAGACCAATTGCAATCCTGTGGGTGAATACGGTTTAATATGCCAGAAGTTCCTATTTTTACAGAATAGACATCCAATACCACAGCATTTGCAAAGATTTTTTTTTAGAGTTAGAATATGTCTCAATGGGAAATAACAGTGCAATGCTCTGCATATAATCGAAAACAGATACACAGGCCATATCGGATATGTATTGTGATTAATGGGACTTCTACTTCCCAATTAACTATATTACTTGCCAATAATAAGCATATGAAAACACTTTCTCCTTGTGGGAGACAGAATATGATCATCAAAGAGGATATGAACTGCGATAAATCATCCATTCCTTTCTAACACATTAAAACATATGTTTTGAGTTAACATGCAGTACTTACTCACTAAAAATCATTACATCCGTCCTGATGATATTGTTTTGTCCCCCACATCAGTGATCATGTGTGGCCGTCCTCCGGCTGTTCACAATGGGAAGGTTGAGGGGTCAGACTTGCAGTGGGGCTCCAGCGTCATCTATAGCTGCTTCGATGGGTACCAGCTATCCAGCCCTGGAATCGTTTCATGTGAGGGGAACGGCACATGGCGAGGGGAAATCCCTCAATGTCTTCGTAAGTTAAAATCAAGTCCCTTTAAGACTGAAAATCTGAGCACTTGATCTAAACTTTAGTGCAATGGCAGTGTCATCAAAGCTTAGCAGTGTTTACCTATTGCTATGTTTATAGTAGATGCATCAAACTGACGAAAGTAGTGCCTATCAGTTTAAAGCAAATTAAATGTGCACACCTGGCCTACTTATCCTTCCTATAGCCCTGTTAAAGTAGTGCCGCTGGGGGGTGCATGACCCGGCTAAATCCTCTGTGAAATGCCAGATTTGACAGGTTGGGAAACTGTTGTGACAGATGCAAAAAGAATGTCAACATTTCCTAAATTGATCCCTCAAGTATCCGCAGCTAGGGCTGCCCATAACATGAGCATTACAAGGTACATGGACGGAGTCTGCTGCTGCAGCCTGCAGGCCTTGATCATAAGCTCCTGACACGGTGTCAGAAGTACTGCCAGAATGTTCTGAAATTCCATGCACAGAGTGGGTTGTCATGGAAAGTGGGTTGTCATGGAAAGCCTGCAGGAGAACACACTCTGTAATAACAACTTCTCATACTGTGGGTCTGAAACGTGTCTGAGTGACTTCCCCTGCTAAACTCTTTGTGGAACATTTATGTGGGGCATTTCACAAACATGAAGGACCTATTATGAAAAAGCATCTTGAAACCATTGTATTATCCATTATTCAGTCGGGGTTAGCAGGTCTAGTTTAGCTATGGTGCTTTCTGTTTCTCACAACAATATATTTTTTCACCTAATTCCAAGAGCCATGTTATGAATGACTAGCTGGTCAGTAGTGCCTATATTAAATGTTGTGATCATCATGCCTATGAAAAATTGTGTATATAGATTCTGAAACCCACGTAACCTGGGGGATGTGTGTGATTTGATTAATGGTCTCTGTGCTTTGTTCCGCCTAGCTGTGCTGTGTGGAGACCCAGGCACCCCAGCAGAGGGTTATGCTGAGGGCAAACAGTTCACCTACAGGTCAGAGGTCACCTTCTACTGTAGGGACCCCAACATCCTGGTCGGATCATCCAGGAGAGTGTGTCAGATTGATGGGACTTGGAGTGGAATACATCCCTCATGTATAGGTGGGTTGTCCTGCCCATTCATACCTTAATAGAACATGACTCAAGGAAAGGGAAAAGTCACCCAGTGAAATTCTTGAGGAAAAGTCTAAAAGTATTTGATTTAAAATAAACTAAAGCAGTAAAAGTGTAAATCATTTTCAAATTCCTTATATTAAGCAAACCAGACGGCACCATTTTCTTATTATTTTTAAATTTACGGATAGCCAGAGGCACACTCCAACATTCCAACATCATTTACAAAAGAAGCATGTGTGTTTAGTGAGTCTGCCAGATCAGAGTTAGTAGCGATGTCCAGGGATGTTCTGTTAAGTGCATAAATTGAACCATTTTCCTGTCCTGCTAAGCATTCAAAATATAACGAGTACTTTTGGGTGTTAAGGAAAATATATGGAGTAAAAAGTAAAATGTTTTCTTAAAAGAATGTTGTGAATAAAAGTGAAAGTAGTCAAACATATAAATAATAAAGTACAAAATTACTTAAGTAGTACTTATTTTTATTTAAGTACTTTACACCACTGTCTGCTGCCTTAGTTGTGGTGTGGTATGTTGTGGTGTAGTCTGTAGTGGTGTTGTGTCATGTAGTTAAGTGTTTGCTTATTTTCTTCAGTGATGATGATTATGTTGTTAGGCAGTGAGCTAAACATGTATTTTTCTTTAGATCCTGCATATAACACATGCAGAGACCCTGGAACGCCATCTTATGGGATACCAGTCACATCCCAAGGATTTGAGGTAAGGTCCTTACTTCTACCAATGTCAAATTGTGGGTAAACATACTGTACAGTGGCTTGTGAAAGATAGAGTTTTGGGGGGGGTTGTATCATTCGATTTACACAACATGCCTACCACTTTGAAGATACAAAATATGTTTTATTGTGAAACATACAAGAGATAAGACAAAGAAACAGAACTTGAGCGTGCATGACTATTCACCCCCCAATCAATTGTTTGTAGAGCCACCTTTTGCTGCAATTACAGCTGCTAGTCTCTTGGGGTTTGTCTCTATAAGCTTGGCACATCTAGCCACTGGGATTTTTGCCCATTCTTAAAGTCATGCTCCAGCTCCTTCAAGTTGGATGGGTTCCGCTGGTGTACAGCAATCTTTAAGTCATACCGCAGATTCAAATCAAATTTTATTTGTCACGTGCGCCGAATACAACAGGTGTAGTAGACCTTACAGTGAAATGCTTACTTACAGGCTCGAACCAATAGTGCAAATGAGGATTCTTAATTTGATTGAGGTCTGGGCTTTGACTAGGCCATTCCAAGACATTTAAGTGTTCCCCCTTAAACCACTCAAGTGTTGCTTTAGCAGTATGCTTAGGGTCATTGTCCTGCTGAAAGGTGAACCTCTGTCCCAGTCTCAAATCTCTGGAAGACTGAAACCGGTTTCCCTCAAGAATTTCCCTGTATTTAGCTCCATCCATCATTCCTTCAATTCAGTTTCCCAGTCTCTGCCGATGGAATAACATCCCCACAGCATGATGCGTTTTCCTTGATGGCCAAAAAGCTACATTTTAGTATCATCTGACCAGAGTACCTTCTTCCATATGTTTGTGGAGTCTCTCACATGCCTTTTGGCGAACATCAATTGTGTTTGTTAATTTTTTTCTTTAAGCAATGGCTTTTTTCTGGCCACTCTTCCATAAAGCCCAGCTCTGTGGAGTGTATGGCTTAAAAAATATATATATTTTTAAATGTAGCCTTTATTTAACTAGGTAAGTCAGTTTAAAAACAAATTCTTATTTACAATGACGGCCTAGGAACAATGGATTAACTGCCGTGTTCAGGTGCAGAACGACAAATTTTTACCTTGGGGATTCGACCTAGCAACCTTTCGGTTACTGGCCCAACACTCTAACCACTAGGCTACCTGCCACACCGGCTTAGTGGGCCTATGGACAGATACTCCAATCTCTGCTGTGGAGCTTTGCAGCTCCTTCAGGGTTATCTTTGGTCTTTTTGTTGCCTCTATGATTAATGCCCTCCTTGCGTGGTCTGTGAGTTTTGGTGGGCGACCCTCTCTTGGCAGGTTTGTTGCCATATTCTTTTCATTTTTTTAATAATGGATTTAATGGTGCTCCGTGGGATGTTCAAAGTTTCAAATATTTTTTTTATAACCCAACCCAGATCTATACTTCTCCACAACTTTGTCCCTGACTTGTTTGGAGAGCTCCTTGGTCTTCATGGTGCCACTTGCTTGGTGGTGCCCCTTGCTTAGTGGTGTTGCAGACTCTGGGGCCTTTCAGAACGTGTGTGTGTGTGTGTGTGTGTGTGTGTGTGTGTGTGTGTGTGTGTGTGTGTGTGTGTGTGTGTGTGTGTGTGTGTGTGTGTGTGTGTGTGTGTGTGTGTGTGTGTGTGTGTGTGTGTGTGTGTGTGTGTACTGAGATCATGTGAGACTCAGATTGCACACAGGTGGACTTTATTTAACTAATTATGTGACTTCTGAAGGTAATTGCTTGTACCAGATCTTATTTAGGGGCTGCATAGCAAAGGGGGTCAATAAATATTCACGCACCACTTTTCTGTTTTTTAAATTTTATTTTAACTTCACCAATTTGGATTATTTTGTGTATATTCATTACATGAAATCCAACTAAAAATCAATTTAAATTACAGGTTGTAATTGGAAAAACTACAAGGGCAATGACTGCTTTTGCAAGGCACTTGTCATTTGTGCTCAGATAATTTGGTAAAATAGTCTTCTGGTCAGTCAAAGCAATTATCTGGTTGTTCTTAGACCATTTATAGTAATGAGTCTTCTTCCGCTTCAGGCTGGAAGCAAAATCTCCTTCAAATGCCGTAAAAACTACCACATACTGGGATCTACGACAAGAACCTGTCTGGAAAATTTGACATGGAGTGGTGTGCAACCAGAATGTATCGGTAAGTATTTTTGGAAAGATTTGTTTTTGTGACAAGACATTGTCAAGAAAACAGGGAAAAGTTATTTATTTGTCCACCAGGTGTACATTTTCTTAGCGTTGACTTGTTAATGAGTAACGGTAGAGACACAGGCGGTGTAGAGTGCGGTATGACAGCCAAAGGGAGTAGAGCATTGGTTTAGCACATGTAACCCTTTCATTTACTGCATTCCAGATCACTACCCTCCCAATGGCATCTTCTCCATCTCTCTCCTTAATAACTAAGGATTATAGGTCTTGAGCTGTATATATGGATTAAAAGAAAGATCACAACGTAGAAGCCATTGTGGGACTGTCAAAAGGGAACGGACATTTGAGAAAGGGCAGTATGAGTCATGGAAGTTAAGTAGGGATTGCTGCCCTCAGCAAAGAATAGATAAAGTTTGCCAAGTTTAAGCTGTTCGTATGTGAGTGGTAAATCAGTGGGCGATTTTTGACAGCATACCCACGAAATTCTTCAGGCGTCTCCTCCACATGAAGCGGCTTCACTGTCAGAGGCTTGGGAGTGGGGAGGCTTAAGTTGACGACAGGAAAGTGCGAAGACTGAGTTCATATATTATGTTACAGATGGATAGTACCACTCTGGCCTTGTTTTATATGTTTGCTCCTGATAGGATTGCTTGATCTCTACATAACTCCATGATACTGGTGTGGGTGTGGGGCTGCTGTATTCTGACTGGTAATCCTGGTCAGTGGTAGAGTGAATTTATTGTGTTTTACCATGTTTTTTTCTTCGTTCTTTCTTTTTTTTGCAGCCCATGCCTGCAGACAGCCCGAGACGCTGTCTAACATTGACGTGAAGGCTATTGATCTACCAACTCTGGGCTATACTTTGATTTATACATGTCAGGACGGATTCTTCCTGGCCGGGGGATCTGAGCACAGGACATGTAAACCTGATGGAAAGTGGTCCGGAAAGCCACCTGTCTGCAAAGGTATACTTATGCACTGGAATGTGTCTATTATTCAAATGTAACTATTTCCTGTGAACCATTCACAACCTGAGGAGAATAAATTGTACTGCAGGCCATATACTTAGATTAGCAGTTAATCTGCTACTTGTATGTGTCAATCATATTTTCCCTCATACATTGTTATTCAACACAGTAGTTAATTTGCTGTGTGCCCTGTGCTAGCTGAGAATATCTAGGTAATTGAGTATACAACATTTCAGCAATCATCAAGTCGGAATCGCTCTGGTAAAATGTAGACCAAAAAAAATGTTGTCATTACACGGCTACAAGCAGCAACTGGCAGTGAGTAGGTCACATCCATAAAATGTCATGTAGTCAATTATTTCTTCCGTCTTTCAGTTGGGCCCAAAATAAATGGTAAAAAAGGAGTGGAGTCAGATGTTCAGAAAAACAAGATTGGTGGTATGTTTATCTCCTCTGAGTCATGTTGTTCATGTTCAAATGCATGTCCATTCAATGTAACACGTATTGTGCTAACTGTACGTCTGAGGTTTCTCATAATGATGGCTGTACAGACAGGCGATGGATGATGCAAAAGTACCTTATTTTGTTCTGGTCATACAGTATAACATGAGTCTTTCTTTCCTTCAGTTCCTGTAGATGTGTTTTCTTTAAACTTTGGCTGGACCGGGTTCTATGAGTACCTTGGAGCAAGAGAAGTTGCCACTATTACTGTAAATGGATTCAATGCAACAACAAGTAGAGTCAATGTCACACTTCTGGATCAGAGCAGAGTGCAGCTTAAACTTGCTGGTAAATCACAACACACATGTTAACGCTGACATTATTTGATTAGGCAAATATTACAGTTGAAGTCAACATTACAACAGTAAACACCAACCGATAACCCAATTTCCTTTGTTTTCAGGAACGTACAAGAAGGAGGAAAACCATTTGCTGCTGAAGGTTTACCAGATACGTGGTCCAACAGAGCATCATTTCAGTAAATTCAAGAATGACAACTGGGCAATGGATGGCTACGTGAGTCTTTTATTTGAATTAAATTATCAATAAAGGGCCTAATGATGGACTTCCAACCTAATCAGGAAACACAACAATAGTTTGTCTCCTTTACCTACCATATTCTCTCTGCTCAGTGTTCTGCAAATGCTGTACATCTAGTTCATGAGGTGGTAACATCTGCAGACTATGTCATTCATCAATATGCAGCTCTGGCATTAGGTTCTGTCTACCATAACCAACACAAGACACTGCAACTTAAAATTGTATGGCCTAATGGCCTAAAATGATTTGAATTCAAATGTGTCTGTTGAAGATATTACTTGACTGTAGCCCTCTTTTGTAAGTTCAAAGAAGATATGTTCTTGTGAACACTATAGCAGTTAGTCACTTCAAAGGCGATAGAGACAGTGATAAGCTGCATGAGGACAAAGGAGGGATATGAGGTGAATGGGTAATAGCGATAGCTGTGTAATGGTTCTGCATTTCAACTACTGTATGCCCTGAAAAATCAGCAAAAGTCAGATTTTCCCCCTCTTTTGTGTTGGTTTAGGTGACCGCAGAGTCTGACAAGAAAACCTTTGTTTACCAGGGTCATATTCAAAGCAAGGACTTTGGGAGATTTGTACTAACAAGAGGAGGTACAATCATTGTATAATCTTAGTAATAAACAAAAACTATATGCACGGTTACCTTTTACTTCCTGATACCATTGCTTTTACACAAGTTACTTTAAGAAGTTTGACAAGAATGGTTGTACTGTTATGTTTCTTTATTAGGTCTCTTTACAACAGACCTGGAGCCATCAAATCCACCATACTATGGCACCAACAGCAGTTCAGTAGCAGCTGCCATACTAGTGCCATTCTTTGCCCTTATTCTGTCAGGGGTTGCATTTTATCTCTACAAACACAGGTAAGGAGTGCCCGGCTATTGAATGTCTTGGTAACCTGCATTGGTTGTCCATATATGCTTAGATGTTAAGCATCGTAGTCTCTTATAAGTTATGGGAAACTCCTGTGCCAATGATGAGTGATCCCTAAAAGTTTCAGTTGATAGATCGTTACATAACAAAATGGGACCTTCTGTAGCTCAGTTGGTAGAGCATGGCGCTTGTAACGCCAGGGTAGTGGGTTCGATTCCCGGGACCACCCATACGTAGAATGTATGCACACATGACTGTAAGTCGCTTTGGATAAAAGCGTCTGCTAAATGGCATATATTATTATTATTATTATTATAAAATCCAATGTTAGATGAGTGCGAAACAAAATTATTACAATACATTTGCATTGGCGTTTTCCAAAGTTAACTGAACAAACAAAATAAATAAAGTATGTGACATTATTGTCAGATAAAATGGAAATTACCCAATATTAAAGTACATGAAAAATTGGCAGGGTACTTTCACAAGACACTGATGACAATGAGAGACCCAAAGACGTAATCAGGGCGGGCGGCAGGTAAGACATAAGAAACTAAATCACTATACGCAACAATTCCTACTTTCACATCGTCATTATCGTCTTATACTTTTTTCATTTAGTGAGAAAAAAAATATTTTTTATTTGCTGGGCTAAAATGGAAAGGATGTGCTCTTTGATCTCATATTGTCATCTCTCTGTCAGCATATTTCAACCAACTGAATGTTGTTCCTATTTGTTTTTGTGATCATTTGCCTATAAGCTATCATGAGAATCCATTTGTTTTTGACTGTTATAATTACTTGAGGGGAGTTTTGAAGTATTAATACAGAATCACGCTTAGAAAGTATCTTGATATTCACATAGATAAAGAAAATGTATACTTTTATTAACATTTCACTCATTTTGTATGCCAAATGCTACAAACTCATAAATGTCAGATTTTGAATACTGTCTTGACAATGTTATAATAGCATCATCTAGGATCAGTCTGTTTTGATAGTTACAATATTTCTTTCTGTATAGAATTTTGCATTTCCATATTATACATGTTTAGCCACAAGGCTTCATTACTACTTACATATATAGGATCTTAATTTGATCACCCTTTTGCAGGATAACTTCCTGCAATGCAGGAAAATTTTAACTTATAGTGTATTTGGGGTTTTAAAAAGGCTTGATTTTCCCTTACAGAAAAAGTATCAACCCCTACAAAAATGTAAATAAGTTATAGTCCACATAGTTGCTACAGGATTATTTTCCTTCTGTAGCAAACTGGCTCAAATTAAGATCTGTAACATCTGTACTCTGTCATTCATACTCCAACAGAGACTTTGCAAGGCTTTGGAAACGTGTTTTTGAATTATTGTATTGTCCACACTTTATAAAAAAAAAAAAAATTATATATATTTTTTTTTACCTTTTATTTTACTAGGCAAGTCAGTTAAGAACAAATTCTTATTTTCAATGATGGCCTGGGAACAGTGGGTTAACTGCCTGTTCAGGGGCAGAACGACAGATTTGTACCTTGTCAGCTCGGGGATTTGAACTTGCAACCTTCCGGTTACTAGTCCAACGCTCTAACCACAAGGCTACCCTGATCTATGCAGATAGATCCTGCTTTAACGATGCCTTGATGTAGGATTAGGTAATGGACTTTATATATCCACACAAAGTTTAAATAGAAGACACTAAACCCTCCAGGTAGTCACTAAACCTGCATTTGTCTGACTTAGTAAGATTTGTAAGGTAATGGAGGGACCATTACGTTTACTGCACTGTTGGAGCTAGGAACATAAGCATTTTATTACACCCGTGATAACATGTGTATGCGACCAATACAATTTGATTTGATTTGAAGTAAAGGCTTACAAAATGCTCCTGGGTGGAATCAAGGTCTTTACATTGATCTTATATTTTACTTCAAATCAGCTCAGTGGGCTTTGAGTAGGACGCCCTAGTCTCCTCTTTCAAGTAAAAAGAGGTTATATGGTGTACCATGGTAAATGTGTATTCTGGATCAAATGAGGGCTGAAACATATTTTCCTTAGCTATGGGTTTTATGTATTCTTATTTGGTATATTTGAAGGTCCAATAACAATATGTACAGACATTCCTCAAGTGGGAAAGACTTTCTGCTTCATCATTGCACTTTTTGCTATACCTTAACATCCCTTCATGAAACAAAGTCACATTTTTCTGAAAAGTAAAAAAAACAGTCATAGCTAGTAGAGTTATTAAAATAATGTAAATGTGCTAATATGTTTTATTTGCTCACTTTTCAGAACAAGACCAAAAGTTCAATACAATGGCTATACCGGTCATGAAAACACCAATGGACAAGCGTCGTTTGAAAACCCTATGTATGACACAAACATGAAACCCACGGAGGCGAAGGCTGTGAGGTTTGATACAACTCTGAACACAGTCTGCACAGTAGTATAGCCCTCTTATCACCGACATTGGACTGGCTTTTACAGCCATACCTCTTGTGGTAAGCAGTATCTTATTTTTCGACAGATGCCAATATTTCTTTGAACTCATCACGTTATAACCTCTCTGTGGAGAAGATAAAATACACCATTTAAAATCAATGACAATTTTATATGGACTTGCCACCACAAAATAAAACGACAGCTATTTGTGTTCTATGGAGCAGAGATCATGTATGTGGCCAGGAAAATAAAGCAGAGACTATTATCTCTAGGATCAAGGAGTTCTGCCTTTTATGGCTCTTTGCAGGATGAAAGTTGTTTTCATTCTCCGGTTTTCTTTTTTTCTGTCTTTTTTCCCCCCCAAAGGCCCTCCTTGGGGAAATACTAAAGTGTCTTGAAAAGCCACATAATTGTTGATAAAAAGTGTTTTCTTCAGTGAAGATGTACCACAAAGGAGGAAGCAACTTTGAACGTGTTGCCAGACTTCTCCAATAAAGGGAACATATGCTATAAACTACAACTGTCTCGCAGGAGAACATGGCTATCTAATCTAGGAACTCGCTCAGCTGTTGTGTTGAAAAACTTTATCGCACAAATTTTGCACTAGTGTGTTATGAATGGGTATGAAATGAGGCAAAAGAGGCATTTTCAAACTAACTGAAAAATGACGTACAGGGTTTTTGACCATTTGTAGATAAGCATACAGTATATTTCCATATTCACAGGAAGCATAATGTCATGCTACTGTTTATCAATAGAGATGCTTATTTTATTTTCAATATTAGTTTTGCAAATAAATGTGTGGAACACCCTCCTTACTTTTTTAAAATGGTTATATAACTGATTTTTAACTCTGGAGTCACAAATACCATGCAGCTTATCTAGAAACATTTAAATCCACAAATATCAATTAAGGAGCAACTGGTGTACATGCAATCGTGAATGATATTTAATTTTATTCACAGATCAATATTACCGAAGAGCAAACTGATCTGGCTCATCTACTCTGAAAAAACAGCAATGCTCAATATTGTTGTATACTGTAAATTGCATCAAATACTTACAGTATGTATCATACATGTTAGTCATGAATGTTTGTATTGTCGATCATCAGGTTGCTGTTTATATTGTAGTTTATTTCACATTACCCCAGGCATTGAACATTGTCAACATTCGGAACACTAGACAACAGTTGGCAGTCCTATCTTGTGGTCTTGCTGCAAATTTGCTTACGTTTCAAATATACCTCTTGCGCAGAAGGACGTCATTTTTCTACTCTACAGTACTGGAACTAATAAAATGTTTATTTTTCATAAATGCTGCCCTTGCTTTAAATCACAGTTTTAATGCAGAAGTGTATTTTTGTTTAAATGTGCCATACGAATATGCCATGTTTAACTCAACTTAACTGTTTGACACACAACCTTGTTTTGGTAGGCCTACTGAAGGCAAGGTGGGGAATCAAGTTGGATAGCAATCGTTCTTTAGCAGTGGCATGAGCTGGTCGTTTAGAAGCTAGTCTTAATAATCTGTTTTTCTCCCTTTATGATATGTCCCTCCTATCCTTAAGGGTATTGAGTCAATGATGATGAATTGAACACAGACTACTTACTTACACTCCAGGAAACACTGCCTTATTCAATTCAAAAGCTGTCACAGTTACAAATGACCTATTACAACGCTAAGGCTACTTGAATGCATACAGTACACTGTGATTCCAAAGTCATAGATTAGCTTGTTGTTTTTCCTAATCATTTTGGTTGTGCATGTATTCACAAATAATGTTCAAAACTTACAATAGATGAACTATCTTCGCTTGGCTTTTCGAAATCTGTTATCATATGCACTTGCTTAGAGATCAATGCACCAGTGACAAAATGTGTATTATATTCTTGTGAGATATCAGATTCCATTTCATATCTGTTGTATTTGTGGCCATAGTAGCACAACTAAAATTCCCCTGAGTAAGATGCATTTTATGTGTGAAGTATGTTTGGAAAATCAGAAGCATTTTAATTTCCATAATTTTTCTACAAACTATTTAACTTTTTCCATTTCAAATTAAACCTAATGTTCATTACACACCTACGCACTATACGGCAGTGGTTTCAATAAATAGGGTTAAGACCGAAAGTAATCAAATCATCCCCTTTCTTTGTAAACATTTTGATGTAAGACCCACTGCTTTTAATCCACATTTTGCCTTCCTTTGGGCTTGCTGCAATAACGTTTTTCTTTCAACATCTGTAAAATGGTTTCCCAACTAAAGAGGTGTATAACTGCATTCAATTTAATATCATTCCATTTTACAACATCGGGATATCACGTGCTGCTGACTTGAAGTAGGTGCAAAAGAAAATGTTTTTGTACAGAAATATATTTTTTATGAAGAATTTGTAAAATTATTAAATATGCTGTACTTTTTTGATTAATGTAGGTACAAAACTTGTTAAAATAAATGTTTTTACTATACAAAATGTACATTTATCGTCTATCTGAGTATGAATATCAAATGTATATTATCTATTGTTTAAACTTTTCTTGCAAATGTCTATATATACAAGCTGTTATTTTAAAACATTGCTTGTATATATTTGTTTATGTGAGAGAAAACAAACTTTAGAAAAATTGATCTATGACACATGTTCTATGACATATTTTGAAAACATTATTTCAGATTAAACTTTTTAATATAATTATGGTCATATCTATGTGGAACTGTTTTCTTTTCCATTCTTGTCATGATATATTTTACAAGGCTATAGTCAGGTCTATACAACAAAAAAACATCTGAATGTTTGCTGCACCTTTAAAGGCAATGTTCCTGCCTTGGCAGAGACCGTATTCACAATAAACACTGTGTATGTCGGCTCAAAGGAACGGATTGAATCCTGGCCTTACTCTAGTCTAACTCTATGAAAAATAGATTTACAATCATGATGGTAATAAGATATAGATATATACACAGTGTAAAGTACTTAAGTAAAAATACTTGAAAGTACTACTTAAGTTTCAAAAATTGTGGTATCTGTACTTTACCATTTTGACAACTTTTACTTTTACTTCACTACATTCCTAAACAAAAGTATGTACCTTTTACTCCATACATTTTCCGTGACACCCAAAAGTACTTGTTATTTGGAATGCTTAGCAGCACATGAAAATGGTCTAATTCATACACTTATCAAGAGAACATCCCTGGTCTTCCCTACTGCCACTTATCTGGCAGAGTCACTTAGCACATGCTTTGTTTGTAAATTATATCTGAGTGTTGGAGCGTGCCCCTGGCTATCCATAAATAAATTTAAAAAACAAGAAAATGGTGCCGTCTGGTTTGCTTAATATAAGCACTTTGAAATTATTTGTACTTTTACTTTTGATACTTAAGTATATTTTAACTATTACATTTACTTTTGATACTTAAGTATTTTGAAAACCAAATATCTTTACACTTTTATTTACTCAAGTATGATTTTACTGGGGGAGTTTCACTTTTACTTGAGTCATTTTCTATTAAGGTCTTTACTTTCATCTTTACTTTCACTCAAGTATGACAGTTCGGTATCACTGTATATACATTCTGAAATGTAATATGATAGAATGAACACTGTTATTTATGCTATAACAGCTGTGTTTTAAAATATCTGGCTGCATGACAATGTTACTAATGTAGAATACAGCATGTTCTTGATCCAGAACCCTTGAAGATGCCCTTCACTGTCATAGCTGACCAATACAGATGCCTCAAGGTAAGCAACTGTTATAGCATCTCTTTATCCAGTCAAAGCTAGAGTAACCCACATTTCATGATTTGGGATTTTCTTCCCTTTTAAAGTGTTTGTTTTGTGACCTGTAAGACCTCTAAACAGTGGAGACTTGATTACCTCAGAAGCAATTTCCCTCAAGCAAGAAATGTATTTTTAAAAGGCCCTGAGCTTGGCTGATTATCATTCCACTTCGACATATAGATAAGACTGTAGTTATCATTTTATAACTGTATTATCAACCATTTGCTGACATGTGCTTTCTTGCATTGCCTGGAAATGTGCTGGCCATCTCTTTGCTCTAATATATCGATTTCATGCCCCCTTTGCTATGCCAGGCATCATGGTTTCTGATGGGATTACATTGATTCCTTTTGTTTCCCTAAGATAGTCTTAAAGGGAAACAGTAGGCTTTTGGCTTCCCCTTTAATCACTTAAAGATTGAAAAAGCAGTGTTAAATCAGTAGATTGTCATCCATTCCTGTGTGCTGCAGTCCAAACAAATTAATCAGTATGGGCCCTTGTGCACCAACATAACCATCCCTTTGTTAGATTGCAAAAATATCATAAAACCACACACCCAAATAATAAAGGTATTCTGAAACTGAAATGCAACAATGGTATTAAAAAGAAAAACAATGGAAATCTGTCCTGGTAGCACTGCTGTAGACATCTAGTATTCACTTATTTTATTTTAAAAACTGTTTTTCCCTTTATGTTCATGGGATTAAAATCAACTTTGCCTTAATTGTACAGGATTGGAAGAAACATAACGAAAAACAGATTTAAGCTGAAAGGGAGTCATCACTCAGCTCAATATTTAATGCTCAACATTTGTTCTCTGTGTGTCTCCCATGCTGGCATGGGCTCATTGAAAGAATGAGAAAAATCCATAATCCATGGCGCATGTTCAATTTATCTTGCTTAGTTCCCTGTTTGTTGTTCAGAGGCCCAATCCAATGTCTTCCCAACCAGAAACCATGGATTACAGGCAACGGCAGCACTGAGTTAAAAGCTAGAGCTGCCGCTTTCAAGGAGCGGGACACTAATCCGGACGCTTATAAGAAATCCCAGCTATGACCTCCGACGAGCCATCAAACAGTCAACGCATCAATATAGGACTAAGATCGAATCCTACTACGCCAGCTCTGACTCTTGTCGGATTTGGCAAAGCTTGCAACTATCACCGATTACAAAGGGAAACCCAGCCGCAAACTGCCCAGTGATGCAAGCCTACCAGATTAGCTATATTCCTTCTGTGATCGCTTTAAGGCAAGCAACACTGAACCATGCATGAGAGCACCAGCTGTTTCAGATGACGGTGTGATCTCGCTCTCCGTAGCCGATGTGAGTAAGACCTTTAAAACAGGTTAAATTCACAAGGCCGTGGGGCCACCTGGATTACCAGGAGACGTACTCCGAGCATGTGCTGATCAGCGAAGTGTCTTCAGTGACATTTTTAACCTCTCCCTGACCCAGTCTGTAATACCTACATCTTTTAAGCGGACCACTATATAGTCCCTGTGCTCAAGAACGCCAAAGGTAATCTGTCTAATTGACTATCGCCTCGTAGCACTGAAATCTATAGGCATGAAATGTTTTGAAAGGCTGATCATGGCACAGATCAACACCATCATCCCAGACACCCTGGACATACTCCAATTTGCATACTGCCCCAACAGATCCACAGAGGGCGGAATCTCTATTGCACTTCACACTGCCCTCTCGGACCTGGACAAGAAGAACACCTACGTAAGAACGCGGTTCATTGACTATAGTGCAGCGTTCAACATCATAGTGCCTTCCAAGCTCATCACTAAGCTCAGGACCCTGGGACTGAACACCTCCCTTTCCAACTGGATCCTGGACTTCCTGACGGACCGTCCACACATAGTGACATCTGCCAAGCTGACCGTCAACACGGGGGTCCCTCGGTGGCGTGCTCAGTCCCCTCCTGTACTCCCTGTTCACCCATCACTAAGTTGTAAAGAAGACACAACAACACCTCTTCCCCCTCAGAGAAGAGCGCTCTTAAAGTTATACAGCTGCAACATTGAGAGAATCTTGACTGGTTGCATCACCGCCGACCGGGGGACGACCCCAAGGACGAGGAGCGTGTCGAACGGGTTGCCGAGGTAGAAATCACGGATGATGTTGGGGTCCAGAATGTCCTCCAACAGAACCCAACACCGCTCCTCTGGGCCATACCCCTCCCAGTCCACCAGATACTGGAGCACAACGTTGGGAGTCCAGTAGGGATCTGATAGCGTACGCCGGGCTCCCCTCGATATCCAGGGGGGCAGCATCAGCTAGGGTACCAGGAACCACCAGCCTGAGAAAGGAGACATGAATAGAGGGTGAGATATGGTAGTGACTGGGTAATTATAACCTGTATGTCACCACATTGACCCTCCGGAGAACCTTGAACAGCCCCACAAACCAGGGGCTCAGTTTCTTGCAGGGTAGGCGAAGTGGGAGGTTCCTGGGTAGAGAGCCAGATGCGATCCCCAGGATGGAACAATGGGGTCTCACTGCCGGTGACGGTCTGCCTGCTCCTTCTGACGATGGACGGTGCACTGGTGTCTCAAGTGCGCATTGTTCCACACCTCCTCCATGCACCAGAACCACTCATCTACTTCAGCGCCCGGGGTCCATGGGGCCAGGCCCGGCTGGAAACCCTAAACACACTGGAAGGGGGACAACCCAGTGCAGGAGTGACATAGAGAGTTATGTGCGTGCTCTGCCTAATGAAGGAAACGTGCCCACTCACCCTGCCGGTCCTGACAGTGACTGCTCAGGAACCTTCCCAGGTCGTGATTCATCCTCCCCGCCTGCCCGTTAGACGGAGGCTGACACGCCGATGTGAGGCTAACCATGACCCCGAGCTTCTTCAAGAAGGCCCTCCATACTCAGGATGTGAATTGGGGTCCACGGTCCGAGACTATGTCCTCCGGATGGCCATAATGCTGGAAGACCTGCTGTAGAAGAGTGCCTCAGTGACCTGGAAAGCAGTGGGAAGACCAGGAAGAAGGATTAAACGACATGACTTGGAGAATCTATCCACTACCACCAGAATGGTGGTAAAACCATCAAAAGGGGGAAGATCAGTAACAAAGTCAATGGATAGTTGGGACCAAGGTCACTGGGGCACAGGAAGTGGCAGAAGCTTCCCTGCTGGGGCATTCCGGGGGACTTAGTTTGAGTAGCATCCTGCACCAAGGTAGGCCACCAGCATTTCTCAGTGATGGAATGAATGGTACGAGAAATACCTGGATGTCCAGCGATGACAGCTGTGTGCCCAGGTCAGCAGTCGATCCCTTATCCCTGTGGGAATGTAGATGCACGCGGATGGACAATTCCGGGGTGCGGGCTCCCTCTCTAGAGCCTGGCGGATGTCCAGATCTACATCCTAAACCACTGGACCCACAACTCAGGAGGATGGGATTATGGGTGCCCTCTGGACAGGAGCCTCTCCCGAATCGTAGATACGAGACATGACATCGGCCTTGATGTTCTTAGAACCTGGGTGATCGGTCAGCATGAAGTCGAACCTGGTGTAGAAGAGGGTCCACCTGGCTTGCCGCGGATTTAGTCTCCTTGCTGTCCGTATGTACTCAAGGTTCCGATGGTCGGTGAGGATGACAAATGGTTCCTTGGCACCCTCCAGCCAGTGTTTCCACTCCTCTAATGCAAACTTCACCGCCAAGAGCTCTAATGCTAACGTCATACTTCCTCTCTGCAGGGGACAGTTTCTTGGAGAAGAAAGCACAAGGATACAATTTTACTGGGTCCCCCTGTCTTTCTGAAAAAACTTCTCCACACCCACCTCTGATGCGTGTACCTCAACCACAAAAGGTAGCGTGGAATTTGGGTGTTTTAGCAAAGGGGCCAGGTGAAACGCCCCTTGAGGAGACGAAAGGCCTTGTCGGCTGCTGGAGACCAAACCAACCTGTGAGAGGGGATGCGATGGCACTGAATTTCCTGATGAAGCGGCGGTAAAAGTTGACAAACCCCAAAAACCGTTGTGTAACCCCTTGATGGTGGTTGGGACTGGCCATGATCTTACTGGATTTACCTTCTTGTCCTCCATCCTCACTCCCTTTGGGATGATTTGGTAGCCCAAGAAGGAGACAGCCCTCTGGTGGAATTGGCACTTCTTCACCTTGACGAACAGGTGGTTAGCCAAGAGGCGTTCCAGGACTGCCCGAACGTGAGTGATCCTGGTCGAAGATCAGGATGTCATCAATGTACACAATCACCTGACGCTCGAGCATGTCCCTGAACATCTCGTTGACGAATGCCTGGAAAACTGACGGAGCATTGGCTAAGCCATCATGCTGAACGACATCTTCCACTCATCCCCCTCCCGGATGCAAATGAGATTGTAGGCACTCCACAGATCCAGTTTGGTGAAGAACCAGGCACTGCGGAGCTGCTCGATGGCTGACGACACCAGCAGGAGAGGGTACCGATACTCTTGGTGATGTCATTGAGTCCACGGTAATCGATTTAAGGGCGTAATCCTCCCACAGGACTCTTAACTGACGTGGAACCACCAGGGGCAGGAAAGCAGGTCTCCCGGCATTCAGGTGACCAGTCGGTGATTCTCATCCTCTACCATGAGATGATAGGGCTATGGCGCTGAAGCAAAGGTAGGCTGACGATGATCTGGTGCACTGGTGATTAAAAAGGGGATGTTTTCCTGGTGATTTGTCTCCATGGTGATGGTGAATGGTTGGGTGATGTGTGTGATGGTTCCGGATCCTAGAGGCCGACAGTCGAGACCTTGAACCGGAAAAGGAGAGGAGAGCGGGTAGGTAGTAATATTTAGAGAGGAGGCAAGGGTCTGATCCATTCCGTGGTGCCGGAATCCACTAAAGTTGTAGACACAGGGCTTGAGGGACAGTCAGCCAGAGTGATGGGTACTTAAAAGAGTCTAACAGGAAAAGCAGTAGATGGAATACCCACTCCTGGTCCAGGGGATGTAACATCACGTGACCGTCCCTCTGCTCTAGTGGAACCCGGATTCTGAAGTAACGGACACGGCTGGCGCTTGTGCCCTCCCTGGCCACAGTACAGACAGAGCCCCAGCTGCATCCGTCTGCGTCGTTCCGCCCCGGGAAGGCGTGTGACCCCTACGTTCATGGGTTCAGGCTCTGATCCCGAACACTCGCCGAAGGAGGGAGAGAAGCGATGTAGATGCCGTCGATCCCAGAGAAGGTTATCCAGACGGATGGCCATCGCAATGAGTGCATCCTGGGTGAGGTTGTCATCTCGGCAGGCCAGTTCCGTCTGGACCTCCTCGCGCAGACCTCTTCTAAATAACGTGCTGAGCGCCAGCTCATTCCATCCACTGGAAGCTGCTACTGTCCGGAAGGTAAGAGCATACTCAGCAGCTGTCTGATTCCCTTGCTGAAGCAGATGCTCATCTCCCGTTCTGCCCTCCGCGGGATGATCGAAAATGCTTTTAAACCAAGCCATGAACCCCTCATAAGACTCAAGCCCCTCCTCTCCTCTATCCCAGGCGGCCGTAGCCCATTCCAATGCCCGCCCAGTCAGCAGAGAAATAACCGTGGCAATCTTAGACCTCTCGGTGGTGGTACATACCGCACAGGAAGCTGTACCGATACACCACGTTTGGAACCAACAGTACCCTGAAAAGCTTCTACCCCCAAGCCATTAGACTGCTTAATACTGTAGTTAGTCCGGGTAGCTTTTAGTTAAATATTTAACTATCTGCATTGACTCTTTTTGCTACTGTTTATTATCTATCCTGTTTCCTAATCACTTTACCCCTACCTATATGTACATATCTACCTCAATTACCTCATTCCCCTGCACATAGAATCAGTACTGGTACTCTGTGTATATAGCCAAGTTATCATTGACTCTGTACTGGTACCCTGTGTATAGCCAAGTTATCATTACTCATTGTGTATTTATTCCTTGTGGTATTATTGTTCTATTATTTCTCTTTTTTTCTCTCTGCATTGTTGGGAAGGGCCTGTACATAAGCATTTCACTGTTAGTATACACCTGTTGTTTACAAAGCATGTGACATGCTATTTTATTTGTCCCTTCAGCCCTGTCATTAGCTGTGGTCAAGGGCCTCACCTTTGGACATCATTAGACTTAAACACTAAACACTCATTTAAATATAATGATGTGCAAGCAGAACACGCCCTGTGAGTTGCATCAGTAATTTTTACACCAGTAATCATTAGAATTTATTCAGACTTTATTTATTTTGTGATTAACACAGTGAAACCATGGCTCACATCTGGCAACAAGGCAGCAAATTATAAGACCGTTACTGTTAGCCTGGATTATAGTTGATAGGCAGGTTTGCCACTGCAGTTTGCAGATAAGACCATAAGAAAAGTAATCTATAAGAGATTCTGAGGTGGTGATCATTTCAAAATCCATTACAACATGCCTTTTAAATCTTGAGTCTCTCTCTGTGTGTGTCTCTCTCTCTCTCACACACACAAACACATACACTCTTAGAATTCAAGCATCTTCACAAGAACATTGCTGGTTATGAAAGAATAGAGAGACCTCAAGTGTGGATGGCTCCAAGCAACCACAGCTCCAAAAATAGTAATAGCAGCATTTGAAGACACATTTCACAGTTAACCTTTAATGGGGCACCAAATCACTGCTCCAGTCAGCAAGAATGACTCATGTTCAGTCCATCTGTGCAACACCAACCTTTTAGATATGTTTTCCTCATCCACAACAAGTCTGTAGCACTTTCATGTGTCCATCAATATCTTAGGAACTTAACGTGTGTGTAAATGTGGAAGATATTATGTACACAGTAACTTTTAGAGCTGAACTGCCAGCAATGCTGCCACAATATTTAATTCAATGAGAAAGACTTTGTAGTTTATATTTAAAAAAAATATATGTTTCATATCTTTCATTATGAAAGCTCTTTAAGATAGTTTAATGGCAACGCTTATGTGGTTGTAGCATCAATAGTTGAACACAACAGTCCATTAAAAGATAGATCGTAAAAACAGTTTGGATTATAAAAATTGGATCCCAAAGTTAATTATGTATGATACATAGTCTGGACACAGTATCCAAATGGGAGTACATTTTCCACTAGGAGTAAAACTCCCATTTGAGGAAAAAAGTTACTTCACTGAGTCAGCAAAAGGCTAGGGACAGCTTCATATCATATCAGTTCAGTACAAGTCCAATATCTCCCTAACGCATTAGTATGAACCGGACACTTAGGCACAAGAGAAAGCTGACCTGCAGAATTCTGTATTACTATTCAATCCTAAAGAACGTCTATGCCTGGAGCAGGAGCTTCCACAGACCGCGTGCCTCAGCTTTAAAGAACCTTACAAATGTCTTTCCGCTCTAGCCCTCAGCACACCCTTTCCCCCTGCTGCAAGCTAAGGCTACACAGTATAGTTCTCATGGGAAATAATCTCTTCCTTATAGGATTGCAGTATCAAAACATATCATACCCATGCCATCTTCAGTCCATATAGCCTGCATGGTTTTTTGTTCTATCTCAACCTCCTACCTTAGGTTCCAATTGGAACATAGGTCTGTACCAGGGACATAGTGGTAAAAAAAGTAGCTGGGTGAAATCTGAACACCAGCCAAGATGATGAGCGGGGAAGAGTAAACACGAATGCTCTAATTTGGCGAAAATATGTGTGGAAACGCCACTTGGAAAGTAAAAGAGTGCCAAACCACTAAAGGGCATTTTACCTGCCACTATAGTGAAGGTAATAGTGTATACATCCCTGGTCTGTACATTTTGTTCAGAAAGAAAAAAGTCAAACAGATTAAGCCTACTGGCAAAAGCAACAGTACATGTCCAGGTCTTTCCCCATACTATAATTCAACCCCCAGCTGTTGCTGGGAAAATGTCAATATTTGGCTACATGGCTACTCATATCCAGAGCAGTACTATTGGGAGAAGCCTACTCTTAAGTATCAAGTGATAACTTGACATGCTAAAAGCTTCTCTTGAGCTCTTTATTTGTGAATAATGAACTGAGTGGTAAAATATTGACTGAGCTGTGGCTTTGTACCACCATAGTGACAGTGTAGTTACACAGGGTTCTAGTATTCAGTTGAATGGCCTGTTCTTGCCCTCTGTCTCCTCTTTCTGTTTAGATGCCTGAAAGGACTCCCCAAATTGTTTATTGTAACCACAGGGGCAGGCACACGACAGGTCAAGGCAGGCAGTGGTCGAAATCCAGAGCAGAGGCCTGAGACAAACTGCTGGTAGGCAGACCAGACGAACTGGCCCAGACAGACAGAAAACACAGGTATAAATACATGGGATAATGGGGAAGATGGGTGACACCTGCAGGGGGGTGGAGACAAGGACAGGTGAAACAGATCAGGGTGTGACCGGTAACGTCAGTTAGGTTATACTATGATGGATAAAGTATCCCAAGATAACTGTTATTTTGTGTTGACCACCTCTGCTAGCTGTTGCACTACCAAGTCTATTTTATTATCCTGTTCCCCAGCAGATGTAGTTTGTCATTGACATCTATACAAATGGTGATATAAAAGGATATGTAATCTAGTCCTATAATTCATATGCCTTTATTTCTATAACATTCACTTAATTCCCTTTAAACATTAATTCATTATTTAACTAAGCCTTGAAAGTTGTGGTTTTTGAAATGGGAGCATGTCACCCAATGTAAAGTGTTACCTAACACCTTTTCGGTTTAGTCATACTTGGCACATGTTTGAATGGGGTAGTGTACATTCTAGAAAAGTGTTCAAATGTGACAGATGGAGGGACATCCAGTGACGCATTACTAATGGTTCTGAACCTCTAGCAGATTGTTTTTTCTCTATTCCAGGCTAGAGTGATTACCAATTTAATCTGGAAATTGTGCCAGAGAGGCACAAACATGGAATATATGTAACTCTCTTCCACAGATTGACAGAGGACCATACAGCCAACAGATTGGACCTGACAAGTGACATGGAGCACAATTCTGAAACTCAGTCACTGATACGGAGTGCAATCCTGGTGAAGGATTTCACAATTTCTCCCCTCAACAACAATCTGAAATAAATCTTACAAGTCTCCTGCTAGCAACCAAGTGATTGCATAGTGATAAATATGGAATCTAAGGGCAAGAAGGAATTTCTACCAGCCACCCTGCAGAGAAATCATTGATGCTTTGAGTTTCATCATCATTCAATGGAAAACTCTGATCAATCAAGAATGAAAGTCATGCTGACTGGTCTCCACCAGGGATTTCATTGAGCATTAAGAAATGGGAGACAAGTTTCATCTTGGAGTTTGTTCAACTGACTCACTTTTGTGAAAATGTTGTCAAATTGATACTGGACAGTACCATGCTGACATACTGGACAGTACCATGCTGACATACTGGGCAGTACCATACTGACATACTGGGCAGTACCATGCTGACATACTGGGCAGTACCATGCTGAATACTGGGCAGTACCATGCTGAAATACTGGGCAGTACCATGCTGACATACTGGACAGTACCATGCTGACATACTGGGCAGTACTATACTGACATACTGGGCAGTACCATGCTGGCATACTGGGCAGTACCATGCTGACATACTGGGCAGTACCATGCTGACATACTGGGCAGTACCATGCTGACATACTGGACAGTACCATGCTGACATACTGGGCAGTACTATACTGACATACTGGGCAGTACCATGCTGGCATACTGGGCAGTACCATGCTGACATACTGGACAGTACCATACTGACATACTGGACAGTACCATACTGACATACTGGACAGTACCATATTGGACATTACCATGCTGACATACTGGATATTACCATGCTGACATACTGGACAGTACCATACTGGACATTACCATGCTGACATACTGGATATTACCATGCTGACATACTGGACAGTACCATGCTGACATACTGGATATTACCATGCTGACATACTGGATATTACCATGCTGACATACTGGATATTACCATGCTGACATACTGGTGTCATGACGTTGTATTAGTAAATGTGACAACTGTTGTTCATCGAATGATTAAAAGTTTCTACATTAACTGAATCAAGCAATTATTAACTCATTAACCATGCTGAGTTTCTATTTCCCAAATTAACTGAATATCAGAATACCATTTTACAACAGCTGACATACTGGTCAGTATAATCCATGTGAATCTGCACGGAAACGGGTTTCACCAATGAGTTCGTATTAGTTGAAAATGTGACAAAAAGCTGGATAAAAGTACACATGGACAAAACACATTATAGGCTATTGATTAGAACTTAGTATAACGGGCCAACACACTATGGCGTGTGTTACAAAATGGGGATTTCAAAGAGGGAAGAAAAAGAAAGTACACGAGAGAAATATACATTTGGGTGAATTTGTCAGCTATGCTATTCTAACCCTAGCCTTGCCCCAAACTGCAGCTCTTATGGGTCAGAATATAATGATGTAATTATGTGGGGAAGGTCTCCAAGGGGGGCCGCGTGGACCGTTCAAGGGACCGTTCAGCTGCACTTCTCCGGCGCACCTCTCTGATCGTCCTCCCGATGTCAGTGTCCTTTTGGCTTAGGAGTCTGTTCCCTCACCCTTGCTCTGGAAGGGGTCTTCTGAGGACAGACAGCTCTGTAGCTCAGAGCTCACAGCGTTGTAATGAAACAGTGTAGATACCACGATTCGATGGGAGATGGAGGCTAGGTGGTTCGACTTGAATTCACCCGCTTAGACAACGCTACTCATCTGTAGCTTGGTAGAAAAATATTTCTTTGTCTTCAAACTTGCATTGTGTTTTGGGTTCGTTGACTTTTTAGACCTTGGCTGCAGCTTGGGTCATGTAGTCTTCCCTGTAAATTCTTCACCCACAGGTTTTATACCCTCGGGTCAGAAGTGGGCGTAACCGCCAATTCTCTGGGCGTACCAAGTTAATGAGGCAAGGTCTAGATGTTACTCAAATCCAATTTTAGACAACTAACTTCCCATTTCATCTTTACCAAAACATTCTCTTTGATTTGGACATTTTCCACACAACGTATAATGTATAAACATCAAACATATACTAGGAAAACTCTTCACGTTACAATGTTTTCGTAATAACGTCATCTATTAACCTATTAAATGACATACATTTTCATATTCCATCTATCGGCATGACCACCATTGTGGCTGACGGAAACCATTGTTCCAAAGTCCCTCTATTTCATGTTTAATGTTCTGAGGCTGGTTCTCCATAGTAACAGGACAAAGGAATTTGTCTGTGGCCTGAGATTTGCCAGGGGCGTGACGGGTCATAAAACCCCCACATCTTCAGACCCCTAGATCTCTCCTCCTCTGTTAGGGTTGAGAGATAATCTGTATGGTTGAGGTCTCCTGTAACCTGACCTGATCAGGACAGTCATGACAGTCCCCCTCTGGTAGGTTCAACTCGGAATGATTCTGCATGTTGCAACCCACCATAAGAATGACCATCGGATGTCCTGGTTTGTGGATCACCATATCAGCCCCCCCTTTTGTGGTTCACCCTGGTAAGATTTCCGCAAGCTGTGGACCACCACCAGAATGGACCTGGGAGGTCCGGCAGTGGCTCTGTGTTCCGGCCCGTCGTCCGGTTATCCCGGCTAGTGGACCTAGGCAGTAACTCGGCAGACGTTAATAACGCACAACACTCAGGCAATACGTCATTACATTTCCTCCCCAAACGAGCGGCATTGGGGCTCTACTACTTCCTAAGTGTCAAAGGAAATGACACGAAAAATAATGGAATAAAATCATAAAAGTATACAAAATGTGTCTACCACACCTTAATCATCTAATTTGGACTATGTTCTATATATGTCCAAGGTCTTGGCTAAATGACTCTATCATGGCATTGTCTCTAATGGCATGTCTAGGGTGATCCTACTTGCAGGTGGGTAGTTAAGGCACTTGGAAAAACTTGGCCCCTAAAGGCCAAAGCTTACATTGGGCACGTTACTGGGCTGACCTAGCGAGTTCGGGAGAGGAGGCTGGGACTGGGCACCCTAGGGGGTTTCAGGATCTATTGCCAACTTTCCAAAAATCAGAATCGCTTCCGTCCCACAGGTGATCCTAGTATAAGACCTCATTAGGTCTTCCATTGCACGTGTGCACCTCTGTACGTAGTAGGTGCACACGCCAAGGGAAATAAGACCAAGGATCATGGTAACAGTCAGGATACTGTCCGGCACCGTCCAAGAGCGGGCAACAGACCAATCTTTTGGTCTGTAGTCAGTCGGGTCAACTTAAAATGCCTCATCCCATACGCTAAGATCAACAGTCATGGGTCCCTCGTAATGGATTTGGTTTTGAATGGCTTGTGGTAACTCAAGGGGACGTTTAGAAAAAGCGTCCGGCATTTCAATCTCTGGGTCTATCCTGGCGTCGGGAAGTTGGTATAGAGCGAGGTCGTCTATGTGAATAATCGCCCCCTCTGGTACCTTAACAAAAACAGTCTGGTTGGGGAGGTTCAATTGGGTGATGGAGTCATGGCGTTCATAAGTCATAGTGGTGGACGCGAACGGTGTGTTGGCCAACCATTGGTTCCCTATCTCCTCCACTTGTGTGGTGGTGGCCCCATTCCTGGCTGTTAGTTTGGCTCTACAGCGTTCTTCGCTGGTGATAGCTTTAATACCACAAAGATGCTCAGTGTTATCCCTGACAAACGGTTTGCTAGGACAGAGGTAGTGGACATCTTTGGTTAGAGTACACATTAACAGGTTAGGGGTGAGATAGAAATCTGGGTTGTTTTCCTGGTAAGCTACAACTGGGAGCGTGGCAATCTTTACGTGGGTACTGTCACGCCAAAGTCCTACATTGAGTACTGTTTTCAATCTGTAGATATTCTCCAGTTCAACAACCGGCAGCGTTGGGATGGCCAACCCCAGACTATAGGCCAAATGTGACTGTAATGGCCTTATCGTGGTTGAAGTAGCTGAGGTCAATATGTTGTACACCATTGAGAGGGGCACTACATATGAGGAGATTATATTCATGGCCAAGTGGTCTATAGAAGAGCTAATTTCACGGAGAAAATCCTCCAGTAACGATCGAACCAATTGGACATGGGCATAGTCATGGTTCATGACCTCTGCTAGCTTTCCTACAGACAGGATAGTTATGTTCAGGAGAGTAGTGTGTGTGTTGACCACCAGAATAGTGTCCTGGAGAGACTTTCCCACATGTTGCAACCTGAGGGCCTGTGCCTTCATTTGCTGTTGGATAAGTGGCATCTTTGCAGTAATCTCCCCAACATTCCTCTTGACTGTGGCTTGACTGACTGCGTTGACGACAGTGGTACCTAGGGCAAATAGTGACCCTACGGCTGCCCCTATCGATAGTAAGGCCCCGACGAATCGTTTCTCTCGCCTGGGTTCGGCTAGTTCTGACTGGGTTACTGTGAACTTTTGGAGTTGGGCCAATATATGGGCAGTGTCTAGCTGGGCGTGCTTAATTGCCTGACTGGTCCAGTCAGCCCCGGCCCAACTCAATTGCGCCGCAGGTGGAATGTGTTGGCGGTACACATTCTCTGCATCTAGGTGGACATACACCCTCTGCGTGTGTACTCTGCAGTTAGTTATGAGGAGTCCTGGGTCGTCGCTGAGAACGATTCCCGTAGGGGGTCCGTTCGTGATTACGTCTGCTGGGTTGGTTTTGACTAGGGCACAAAGTGTCAGGATCAGCCAAAGGAACTCCGTCCTACGCATAATCAGAGATTGTTGGATTATTTAAGTTATTCATTTTTTTTAAACCAAAAAATGTTTTGACAACTATTTTTCTGGTTTTCTTATTTTGAAACAGTACAGCGCAGGATGATATCAATAGTGTCAACAGTATATCTGGTAGCTGGGAAGCAAATAAGAGATGTTAGGTGCAACGTACTGATCTCCTGGAATGGATCAGCTAAGGGTACTTAAGAATTTTCTTAGTACCTCTGACTTTGCTAGGTTTTTATCTATTCTGTGCTGGCTCCCACCCCTTCTATTCCCATGGGGAGAGTGTGATTTGGTTCCGGTGGACCCACTTTAATGTGGCGTTTTGTCGACCTTTGCTGATTCTGATCTGGTACGCTACAGGTGATAGCTTCACCACAATCTCGTGTGGCCCTGTCCAGTGGGGTAAGAACTTTGTTGCGACGCCCGCGGGTTTGGTGTACATGTAGTACCACTCCTTATCCCCGACCTCGGACACTTGGTGTGAGGCCTTTTTGTCGTAATAGGTCTTGTCACCTTCTGCACTTCTTTCCAACTGTCCTTGAGCATAAGCAAAGGTAGTCTGGAGATGGTTCCGCAGGTCACGTATTAATGAGCCGTGTAGGCAGTGGCTGCGGCGGAAGCGTGATTTGCCGGCCCGTCATCATCTCGAAGGGTGTTATTCCGGTAGACCTGTTGCGTGTGGCTCTGATCGCCATCAGTACCAATGGGAGTTTGAGGTCTCAATCTTTGTGGTTGGCTGCCACATATTTCCTCAAGATTCTAATGATTGTTTGGTTGCTCCTTTCTACCCTGCCCGAGCTCCTAGGGTGATATGCGATGTGGAATTTAGCTTTGACTCCCAGAAGCCTCCACAGTTCGGTCATTACAGCTGCCGAAAAGTGGGTTCCTCTGTCGCTGTCCACGGTTTCTCCTGGCAGGCCGAAACGACTGAAAATGTGGTTTAGCAAAAGAACGGCCATGGTTTCCGCTGTGTCATTGGTCGCCGGCAGGCACTCCACCCACTTTGGGAATGCGCAAGTCAATGTGAGGAGATACTTGTTGCCTCTGGCTGACCTGGCAACTGGGCTGACCCAGTCGATCTGGATCGAGCTCCAGGGGTAAGACACACCCTTGCGTTGCAGGGGTGCTCTGTGAAGTGGCTCGGAGGGTTGAAACTGGCAGCAAACTAGACACCCCCTCACGTATTGTGCCACGTCTTGTTCCATGTGAGGCAAGTAGGCCACCTGTCACAATGTTTCACATGTAGCCTTGACCCCCCTATGGCCTCCACATGGCTCGTCGTCGGCATGAGCTATCATCATCCCCCTCTGTGTTTTAGGAATCACCCACCTTTGAGCGGTGTCGGTTTCTGAAACATAAACCAGTAGGTCATCTACAATTGTGAGGTGCTGTTTAGTTTCGTACAGTGAACGCAAGTCGTGTGAACCTACCAAAGCCAGTTCGGACACTGGGTGGTTGACAGGATCCGACAGGAACGCCATCAAAGTGGTGAGGGACTCAGCTTGGTGTTTCATTGCTACCAGATCGCTATTCAGGAATGAATGCGTTAGCAATACATTATGTTCGTGCGAAGACGTTTTCTGTGGTGCTACATGGCTACGCGTTACCGCAGACACCATAGCTGCCTCAGTGTTTTTTTCATCTCGAGCATCAAACACTCAATGGGTGCCGTGAATTGCACCTGATTTCGCCATGCTGTCGGCATGGTTGTTGCCAAGTTTGTCACGACCAGGTGATTTGGAGTGTCCCTTGACTTTCTTCCAATACACCTGTATGTCGTGTTTGGTGATGAGGTCATCACAAGCTAGGATGAGCTCTTTGTTTTTCACCTCTTTACCACTTGAAGTAGTCATGTGCTTTTGTTTCCAAAACGGCAAGTGGCATAAGAAGGTGAGTCTCGAGTAGTTTGAGTCGGTGTAGATCGCCAGTTCTGACAATTCGCGTTTCACCTCCGTTTGCAGGGTGATCAGCATGCCAGCCACTTCTGCAAACTGGCTGGTCTTGTTGCCAAGCTGAAATTGAAGTGGTTTAC
The DNA here is from genome assembly GCF_023373465.1 of Oncorhynchus keta. Classification (NCBI taxonomy): domain Eukaryota; kingdom Metazoa; phylum Chordata; class Actinopteri; order Salmoniformes; family Salmonidae; genus Oncorhynchus; species Oncorhynchus keta. Next base: position 15,567,866 of record NC_068444.1, on the reverse strand, counting down.
ATGGAATGTCGTTGTGCCATACCAATCCCACCCCAGCTTGCAAGTGGTCTAGATGGCGGTAAGAACAGCTATCTACAAATGCCACTGGCATTTCAAGACACACGTTCTCTTCGAAGTAGTGATGGTTCGAAGGCAATGGCGGAGCGATGTCACGCGGGGTTGTTGCGGAGTCGGTTTCATCGTCACCACAGCGTTGACACACCGCCAAAGCAGATTTTTCGCTTTTTCATAGTTGATACGACATCATGGCTCTGCAGCGTCATAAGCCAAGCCGCTATCCTGCTGTTGTGTACAGCACCCTCACGGATTCGTTGGCTTTTCAGAAAAGTCACAGGCTGGTGACATGTTTCTATGATCACCTTTTGTCTGCCGACATAACCGGTGTAAGCTACCACACGTTTGTCTTGGTCATATTTTTGGTACAACCCAGCGCTACGGCAGTGCTCTGAGAAACCGACTTCCAAAAATAATGTCTTGTCTTTGTTGGGGTATACCAGGCAGGGTGCCTTGCAAAGCTGTTTTTTCAAGGAAGCCACCGCTTCGTTGTGAGTGACATCCCAAAAGAATGGGGTGTTTTTCTGAATAAGACAAGTCAACGGTTTTGACAAGTCGGCGTAGTTTTCGATGAATTGACGGGAGTAATTTCATACTCCCAAGAAGCTGCCCACCTCGTGAAGGTTCGTAGGTGTTTTGATGTTGCGGACTGCTTGGATTCGATTAGACTGTGGCAGGATGCCCTCAGCACTCACCAGAAGCCCAAAGTAGTTTACCTTGGTCCTGCACCATTGTCCTTTCATGATGGCCAACTTAGCCCCTGCAGTCCCGAGTTGGGTGAGAACGTGGTCCATTTCATTGAGGTGATGTGACCAAGTCTCACTTCTCATGAGAACGTCGTCCACGTAGATTATCGTCCTCCTAGAGGCTGCGTCTGGCATTGCCTTGTGCAGGAAGATGTTGAACTCTGAGGGGGAGTTTGCATACCCGAATGGGCAACGATTGAACGTGAAGAGCTTGTTCAAAGCCAACTTATGTTGGTCACGAGGGTCGACTGTCATGGTCCAGAAACCATTAGCCACGTCGACGGTGGAGAAGTACTTGGCGTTTGCCACCTTTGGCAACTCTTGGTCTAGCTGTGTCATTGGCCAACGAGACAACGGAACCAGTTTGTTAAGTTCTCTATAGTCAACGGTAAGACGCCATTTACCCCTTGGTTTTAGAACGGGCCACACGGGAGCGCTGTATGTACTGTTACATTCCCTGATTATCCGTTTAGCTAATAAGGAATCAATAATCTCTTGTACCGCTGCGTATGCTGCGAGCGGGATTTTGCATTGTCTAACAAACGTAGGAGTTACTCCGGGTGTCGTAAGAATATGCACCACACCCGTAACCCCGCAATCCAGTGAGTCTGTTGACCAGATCTCGCTGTGTTTGTTAAACAATTCTCTCAACTGATGGCATTCAGTGTCATTGACAAGAGCATCAGCCTCCGACAGTAGTTGTACTACCTGTGCATGGAAACCAGGATATGGTTCGGTGACATTGTACAGGTCTTTATCAGGTGGTGATGGCATGTCACTTTTGGGAGAGTCATCGGTTGTTACCTCACAAGAGTGTACTTTGCATGCAGGAGGAGACGCAATATCATCCTCCGTGACGATGGAGTGTATTAACAGGTTGCTGTCAGAATCAACATCCAGCCTGAACGTTGATGTGGTAATACGGGAGTTAGTGCGATTGCTTTTGACTGACAAGTAAACACCGCACACACCCCTATTGCGGTGAGCGTCATCTGGGGAGTCGATCCCAGTGGAAATCTAAATGTTTTCGGCACAAGGGGATGGTTAATGAAGTTGGGAGACATGTTTGACAGGAACAGTTGTTTAAATGGTAATAGATCTTCCATTCCGGTTTCAGTGAGCATGCCAAAGTAAGCTGAACAAAGCCGGTGATAGTAGGCTTGTGGATGTTCATTTTGAGCTTGTCTGATATTGTTAGCCAACGAGCTATCGTGTTTAGAGTCGCAGAACCACTGAATTATATTTTCAAATCTGTGGCAAGTTTAGCATAGTCGTTTTGCACGTGTTGCTCTTGTAGATGGATGAACCTTGTCACGTGTCTGTTGGATGTTCGCTTCAAAAGGTAGAGCCTGTCTGCATTCGTAGCATTTGGGTAGCCATCAAAGGCATCCTCTATGTCTGCTGAGAAACCAAACCAAGCAACCTAGCGCGTGACTGTTCTGGAGTTCCTCCAGATGATACCTAAGGGTGGTGTTCTGCTGCATCGCAGAGTCCACCCGGGAGTTGAGGTTGTTTATTTTAGACACGTAGGTGTTGCCCTTGCTCCGCTCGGCCTCATACTTATCTGTCATGGTTTGCAGTGAGAGGCCTCGAGTGTGGAGTTAGAGATCCAGTGATGCGATGTCCTCCTTTTGTTTAGAGGTCACCTTTTCCAACTTTCTCACCTGGTCTTTCTCATCCTTCATTAAATCAGCGACTTCAATGAGTTCTGCTGTTTTGTCCTCCAACTTAGTCATTGTTTTCATTAACTGATCGTCTTTGGTCTGCAGCTTTTGGAATAGAGCATTAATGCTTCGAGTGGTTTCATTCACAACCGTTTGCAGGGCATTAAGTTACTCACACCGGTTTCTAGCTAGCTCGCTAGATTCATCTAGTTTTGCGTGGACTTCATCGTATTTAGTTTTGGTTCAAACGAGTTGTTCCTTTAGAATACGGACTTGGTCAAGAGTTTGTTTGTGTTCTTTGTTATAAGTGTTAGACAGGTCTTTCAATTTATCTGTCTTCACACACAGTTCCTCGGATAGCAGTAGCTTATCCATTTCAGCTTTCGATGCCAGCTCCCTGGTTCTCTCCATCTGTGCCTTGACCTCCCCAGCTTCCTGCTTGTGCCTCTCCTGGGCACTGAGGTACTGGTGCACTGTCCATCTCTGCTGGTGGGCATAGTTGAGGGCTAAACTGGAGAGAACCTTTACCAGGCCTCCACCTGATGGTCTATTTTGAAGAGCATCTGTCGCAATGTCTGCATTTTTCTAGCTTATGGCATCGAAATCTAACATTTCCAGCCCCTCGGCATAGTTAGGATTTGCATCGTTACTGAGGTCAGCGATCAATCTTTTCGTGGGTGAAGGTCCACTGATTAGAGGGGAAATGGGTGGAAACCCATTTGATGGATTGCTCATTGTTATGATTATCAGTTATTTCAATTTATGTAATGTTTGGGTTTTTGAGTTGGAGGCTGCAAACACGATTTAACTCAGTTTGTAAATGTCAATGAATCCTCAAGACTGGGTCAGTAATGTGAGTTGGTTATTACTGAACTTGCCAAAACAGATTTAATTGATTAGATCGATTTTAATGATAAATCTAACCTGTATAGGCTATTTGTGAATTTTTACTTTAATTCACCTGAAAGAGTTGCTATCTGTAAGTTAACTTTGAAAAGTTTAACTATGTCTTATTGGTTAGAACACATTAGTTTGCGTATTATTCCAATAATCAACCTGGAAAGGTAGTGTAGCAATTTAATGTATGTATTAAATTGAATGAGCCAATGATATCCAATCAGTTGAGACTGGTTAGATATCGTACAGCTTAACCTGAATTATTTAAAATAATTACTGGTGATTCTTCACGACCAGAGGTCACTGTTAACACAAAGCTAAAATCGACCAGGTACCAGTGAAGGTAGACTTTCACAATGCTGTAAAAAGGTCTCCCTAAGCTGGTAAAACAGATTTAATTTATTAATCAATTTGAATGATTAGTCAACCCTACATTAGTTTGGGTATTATTCCAATAACCAACCTGGAAAGGTAGTGTATCAATTTAATGTATGTATAAAATTGAAAGACAATATTATCCAATCAGTTGAGACTGGTTTGATATCCTACAGCGTAACCTGAATTATTTCATGAAAAATGACTGCCGATTCATTGCCAGAGGTTACTGATAGCGCAAGCTGAGATCTCACAGTATTCCCACCTGGCGTGGGAATTCACTATGAACAAAGGAGAAAACAAAATGGCTGCTCCCCTTTATTAGCTTAGCATCTGGCGCAATGCTTAGCTTTCCTTGTGCGGGGTTTCCACCTCGCCGCACAAGGGAAGTTCCCTCTAACAAGGGAACTGGTTTACTAGGGGACGTCTCACGTTCAACCCTTATACTCTCCACGTTACCTAACAGGAGAGATGGAGAGATAATGACTTTGCTTCAGTCAAACAAATATGTCTACTCCAATTTCCGTAATGGCTGGCTCATATGTCCTCTGCTCTAGGAATTGCTTATGACCGAGTCAGGTCACTCCTGAAAGCGATCGACAGAAATAACACAAAATTGGTCCCAACTAGTATTATCTTCAGAATGCCTGCATCGGCTGGTACTTATGCCCTAGCTGGTAGCATTCAGTAGACCCCCCCCCCCCCTACACACTGTCTTTCGTCAGAATTACCACAGGGGTGGTTCTCTCCAGACCAGTATCTGGGTGCAATTGAACGTCACACACACTTTTCTCTCCCGCACTAGTTCTGCCTATAGCTATTAATGGTATATATGTATCTTGTTACACAATTGGTATGGAATTAACCCAACAGTGCGGCCTATTCCTATATTAGATTCCTCACCAGGGCGCCAATATGTTCTGACGTTGTATTAGTTAATGTGACGACTGTTGTTCATCGAATGATTAAAAGTTTCTAATTGCGTGATTAACTGAATCAAGCAATTATTAACTGATTAACCTAGGGCACCATGGAAAAACGTGTTTTTACTGAGTTTCTATTTCCCAAATTAACTCTAAGAATATCAGAATATCGATTTTACAACAGCCGCTAATTAACCATCTCGTTCTAAACGTCGTATAGTCCGTGAATCTGCACGGACCCTGGTCTCACCATTGAGTTCGTACCACACCAATCTTAGTTGAATATTTATTTACTAAAAAGCTAAAATGATGATAAAAGATACACATAGACAAAACACATTATACTATATAATGATTATAGGCTATTGATTAGAACTTAGTATAACGGTCCAACACACTATGGCGCGTTTTACCCAAAATGGGGATTTCAAAGAGGGAGAGAAAAAATAAAGTACACTAGAGAAATATACATTTGGGTGAATTTATCAGCTGTGCTATTCTAACCCTTTCCCCAAACTGCCACTCTTATGGGTCAGAATATAATGATGTAATTACATGGAGAAGGTCTCCGAGGATTCTCTACGTGGACCGTTCAAGGGACCGTTCAGCTGCACTTCTCCGGCGCACCTCTCTGATCGTCCTCCCGATGTCAGTGTCCTTTTGGCTTAGTAGTCTGTTCCCTCACCCTTGCTCTGGAAGGGGTCTTCTGAGGACAGACAGCTCTGTATTTCATCTTTCCCAAAACATTCTCTTTGATTTGGACATTTTCCACACAACGTATAATGTATAAACATTAAACATATACTAGGAAAACTCTTCATGTTACAATGTTTTCGTAATAACGTCATCTATTAACCTTTAATAACAAAACAAAAATTACATACATTTTCATATTCCATTTATCGTCATGACCACCATTGTGGCTGACGGAAACCATTGTTCCAAAGTCCCTCTATTTCATGTTTAATGTTCTGAGGCTGGTTCTCCATAGTAACAGGACAAAGGAATTTGTCTGTGGCCTGAGATTTACTAGGGGCGCGAGGGGTCATAAAACCCACACATCTTCAGACCCCTAGATATCTCCTCCTCTGTTGGGATTGAGAGATAATCTGTAGGGTTGTGGTCTCCTGTAACCTTACCTGATCAGGACAGTCATGACACTGGACAGTACCATACTGACATACTGGACAGTACCATACTGACACACTGGATATTACCATGCTGACATACTGGACAGTACCATACCACAGTACCATGCTGACATACTGGATATTACCATGCTGACATACTGGACAGTACCATGCTGACATACTGGACAGTACCATGCTGACATACTGGACAGTACCATGTTGACATACTGGACAGTACCATACTGACATACTGGACAGTACCATACTGACATACTGGACAGTACCATACTGACATACTGGACAGTACCATACTGACATACTGGACAGTACAATACTGACATACTGGATAGTACCGTACTGACATACTGGATAGTACCGTACTGACATACTGGACAGTACCATACTGACATACTGGACAGTACCATGCTGACATACTGGACAGTACAATCAAATCAAATCCAATTTTATTTGTCACATAATTATGGTTAGCAGATGTTAATGCGAGTGTAGCGAAATGCTTGTGCTTCTAGTTCCGACAATGCAGTAATAACCAACAAGTAATCTAACTAACAATTCCTAAACTACTGTCTTATACACAGTGTAAGGGGATAAAGAATATGTACATAAGGATATATGAATGAGTGGTGGTACAGAGCAGCATAGGCAAGATACAGTAGATGGTATCGAGTACAGTATATACATATAAGATGAGTATGTAAACAAAGTGGCATAGTTAAAGTGGCTAGTGATACATGTATTACATAAGGATGCAGTCGATGATATAGAGTACAGTATATACGTATGCATATGAGATGAATAATGTAGGGTAAGTAACATTATATAAGCTAGCATTGTTTAAAGTGGCTAGTGATATATTTACATCATTCCCATCAATTCCCATTATTAAAGTGGCTGGAGTTGAGTCAGTGTCAGTGTGTTGGCAGCGGCCACTCAATGTTAGTGGTGGCTGTTTAACAGTCTGATGGCCTTGAGATAGAAGCTGTTTTTCAGTCTCTCGGTCCCAGCTTTGATGCACCTGTACTGACCTCGCCTTCTGGATGTTAGCGGGGTGAACAGGCAGTGGCTCGGGTGGTTGATGTCCTTGATGATCTTTATGGCCTTCCTGTAACATCGGGTGGTGTAGGTGTCCTGGAGGGCAGGTAGTTTGCCCCCGGTGATGCGTTGTGCAGACCTCACTACCCTCTGGAGAGCCTGGCCACGCAGTCGTGGGTGAACAGGGAGTACAGGAGAGGGCTCAGAACGCACCCTTGTGGGGCCCCAGTGTTGAGGATCAGAGGGGAGGAGATGTTGTTACCTACCCTCACCACCTGGGGGCGGCCCGTCAGGAAGTCCAGTACCCAGTTGCACAGGGCGGGTACCATGCTGCCATACTGGACAGTACCATGCTGCCATACTGGACAGTACCATGCTGCCATACTGGACAGTACCATTCTGCCATACTGGACAGTACCATGCTGCCATACTGGACAGTACCATGCTGACATACTGGACAGTACCATACTGGACAGTACCATGCTACAGTATGTTTGTGTTTTCACATTTATTTTTAAACCACTTCACGTGTGATCATATTTTCACGTGTAGTTTCATGTTATCACGTGTAGTTTCATGTTATCACGTGTTCCTTCACATGTTGTCACATGTTACTACATTAACTTCACATAAGATCACATGTGATCACATGAAAATGTGTTTTTGGAACACTTCACATGTGAAATTCATGTGATTTTTCCATAAGGGATATCAGACTATTTGAATAGGATCCTACAGCCTGTTGGTGTACTGGTCATTTAATTAGAAAGCTGTGTGCGTGTGGGCATGCACGTGTGTGTCGTTGGTGTGTCGCTTGCACCCAATGCACATGCGTATATGTAACATCCCGGCGGCATCACTTGTATCCTGTTTCTCCAACAGACCTACCAAATGACTTGAGTGGTTAAATTAAAATGAGGCAAGGGCGACGACAACGTCACTGGGATTGGATTTAAATGCCATCCACTTTATGGTAGCCTCTGAACATCTTTCACCGAGCATTGGAGGGACTTTACGTCCACAGGCATGTCACAGCGGTGGCAACACTCAGTCTCATCTCCACTAAGTTTACACATCCCTGCTCTCCAAGTCATTTTACTACGATAAATAATTAGGGCAGAGAAGGCTTAAATATTCACAGCATACTACAGTGTATTCCTGTGAAGAAAAACTATCTTTGGTTGAATAACATTAGGGCCTGCAGTTCAGCAAAAGTCTGAACTGACCATTTCTTTGCGGTAAGAAAAATCACAAAACTATATTGAAGAAATTAGCGTTATTGATGTTTGATGATAGTTCAAATATGTCACAAATAAAATCACAGCCATTCAGAAATTGACATGCTATGGAGTAAAACTAAACATTAGAAGTAACAAATTGTATTTTTTCTGAAAGTGACAGCATGCACATAATTGATACATTTCCAGAAAATAAAATGAATTAATGCACGTCGTGTCAGGGAATGAGAGGTACGCTCTACAACTCAGACAGAGGAAAAAACTCAGAAACCAGCTGCTATCTAAAGTTGTTTAAAGTGAAAAAGTCACTTTAAACTCCTATTTTATTTTATTTGAACTTACCTGAAAGAACTGGGTATTTTATTTGTAAATCTCCTGAAAGGCCTCGACCATAATACTTTCACTGTGTGTTTTAAGATGAGTACAAAATGAAGGATAGGAAGGCACAAGACAGACAGTATTGCTGGCTTCAAGTGCTCATGGGAAACTGGGAAGTGGGAAGTACTTTTGAAATCGGAACAAATCATCAACCAATCAAACTAGTTACATCAGGGATAGGCAACTGGCGGCCCAGGGGCAGCATGCGCTACACGGATACATTTCCAAAGATGGGGTCATTGACCAGTCGGGTTCTCCCATATTTGTTTTTGTTTTTCTACTCTTTTGCACACCAGTATTTCTACTTGTGCAGATGAGGATGTGCATCTATCACTCCAGTGTTAATTGCCAAATTGTAATTACTTCGCCTCAATGGCCTATTTATTGCCTTTACCTCTTTATTTCATTTGCACACACTGTATACAGGTTTTTCTATTGTGGTATTGACTGTACGTTTGTTTATGTGTAACTCTGTGTTGTTGTTTTTGTTGCACTGCTTTGCTTTATCTTGACCAGGTCACAGTTGTAACTGGCCTACCTGGTTAAATAAAGGTGAAATAAAAATACATTTTTTAAAAACTTACTGTTGAGAGTTAGAGTAGTAGAATATACAAGGGTGCAATTTCAAAATGTGATTGTACTTCAGAAGTTTATCTCTTGTTATATCAGTCACTGCAGTCACTCAATTGTCAGCTAAACATTTTTAGATTTGTAAATTATCTAAACTTGTCCGAATACCGACCAGGCAGAGGGGCCCTGACCTCTCACTCATACTGTATATATCATTTTAACATGGCATAAGCCAGTTGGCCACTTTATTTTTAGAACCACTTCAAAAAATATATATTTTAAAACAATATTATAAAATATTGAATTTGGCTTAAGAATATAACCATATAAAGCATTCATTAAAAAAAGTCTAAATAAATCACAAGGAATTAGGTTTTGATGTGTCTGTCCTATATCAAGGAGATATAAGAAAGCTCAGGAAATATTTTAGTTTTTTTGGACACGCATTTAACCCCTTATTTTGTTAGCACAAAACTACCTCCATACTTTAATTTGTTTGTATGCATCTTCAGAAGAGTCCCGTGACATATAGAGCAAAACGGAGAACACCATTGTGTTCATGAGTCTCCCCTTTCCATAGTGGGGTCATATTAGTTTGTAGCTCAAATGATTCAGGCGCTACAGAAAGAAGTTGGCATGTCAGCGTTTCAGACGAGTCCCATGATATTTGTGGGGGTTGTAGAGCAAAACAGAGAACACCATCGTGTTTGTGAGAATCTCCCTTTTTGTAGACCAAACATTTGGGACGCTACTGATGTTTTTGTGAGAACACTGCTGTAACTCAACCACCTTCAGATGTGGAAGGCCGACGTAGGCGAATGAGACGCAGCTTAAACTGACAGATTTTTGGTGGATTTTTTATTATGTTACATGGGTGCATCAATAGACTCTTAAGGTCTACTGTACAAATATATTTATTTCACAAATCAGTTTAGTTTACCACTCAACGGTCCATATAGGGCCATAAACAAACAAACAAACAAACATTTTCACCTAGAGGTGGCATTCCTACTGGCTGGTGATTTTAATCATGGAAAACTGAAATCCATTTTACCTCATTTCTACCAGCATGTCACCTGTGCAACTAGAGGCCAAAAAACTCTAGGTCACCTTGACCCCAAATAGAGAGATGCATACAAAGCCCTCCTTTGCCCTCCATTTTGGAAATCTGACCATCACTCTATACTCCTGATTCCTGCTTACAAGCAAAAACTCAAACTGGAAGTAACTGTACGGAAGTGGATGCTAACCTACACGACTGTTTCGCTAGCACAGAATATGGAATATGTTCTGAGATTCATCCAATGGCATTGAGGAGTTTGCAACATCAGTCACTAGCTTCATTAATAAGTGCATTGATGACTTTGTTCCCACAGTGACCGTACATACATATCCCAACCAGACGCCAGGCATTACAGGCAAAATCCGCACTGAGCTAAAGGCTAGAGCTGCCGCTTTCAAGGAGTGGGACACTCAACGGCTGGCCATGCCTTCCGCCTGGCTACTCCAACCTCGGCCAACAGCTCCGCCCCCCCCCGTAGTTCCTCACCCAAGACTCTCCAGTTTCTCCTTTACCCAAATCCAGATAGCAGATGTTCTGAAAGAGCTGCAAAACCTGGACCCGTACAAATCAGCTGGGCTTGACAATCTGGACCCGCTATTTCTGAAACTATCTGCCGCCATTGTCGCAACCCCTATTACCAGCCTGTTCAACCTCTCTTTCATATCGTCTGAGATCCCCAAGGATTGGAAAGCTGCCGCAGTCATCCCCCTCTTCAAAGGGGGAGACACCCTGGACCCAAACTGCTATAGACCTATATCCATCCTGCCCTGCCTATCTAAGGTCTTCGAAAGCCAAGTCAACAAACAGGTCACTGACCATCTCGAATCCCACCGTACCTTCTCCGCTGTGCAATCTGGTTTCCGAGCCGGTCACGGGTGCACCTCAGCCACACTCAAGGTACTAAATGATATCATAACCGCCATCGATAAAAGACAGTACTGTGCAGCCGTCTTCATCGACCTCGCCAAGGCTTTCGACTCTGTCAATCACCAAATTCTTATCGGCAGACTCAACAGCCTCGGTTTTTCGGATGACTGCCTTGCCTGGTTCACCAATTACTTTGCAGACAGAGTTCAGTGTGTCAAATCAGAGGGCATGCTGTCCGGTCCTCTGGCAGTCTCTATGGGGGTGCCACAGGGTTCAATTCTCGGGCCGACTCTTTTCTCTGTATATATCAATGATTTTGCTCTTGCTGCGGGCGATTCCCTGATCCACCTCTACGCAGACGACACCATTCTATATACTTTCGGCCCGTCATTGGACACTGTGCTATCAAACCTCAAACGAGCTTCAATGCCATACAGCACTCCTTCCGTGGCCTCCAACTGCTCTTAAACGCGAGTAAAACCAAATGCATGCTTTTCAACCGATCGCTGCCTGCACCCGCATGCCCGACTAGCATCACCACCCTGGATGGTTCCAACCTTGAATATGTGGACATCTATAAGTACCTAGGTGTCTGGCTAGACTGCAAACTCTCCTTCCAGACTCACATCAAACATCTCCAATCAAAAATCAAATCCAGAGTCGGCTTTCTATTCCGCAACAAAGCCTCCTTCACTCACGCTGCCAAGCTTACCCTAGTAAAACTGACTATCCTACCGATCCTCGACTTCGGCGATGTCATCTACAAAATGGCTTCCAACACTCTACTCAGCAAACTGGATGCAGTCTATCACAGTGCCATCCGTTTTGTCACTAAAGCACCTTATACCACCCACCACTGCGACTTGTATGCTCTAGTCGGCTGGCCCTCACTACATATTCGTCGCCAGACCCACTGGCTCAGGTCATCTACAAGTCCATGCTAGGTAAAGCTCCGCCTTATCTCAGTTCACTGGTCACGATGGCAACACCCATCCGTAGCACGCGCTCCAGCAGGTGTATCTCACTGATCATCCCTAAAGCCAACACCTCATTTGGCCGCCTTTCGTTCCAGTACTCTGCTGCCTGTGACTGGAACGAATTGCAAAAATCGCTGAAGTTGGAGACTTTTATCTCCCTCACCAACTTCAAACATCAGCTATCCGAGCAGCTAACCGATCGCTGCAACTGTACATAGTCTATAGGTAAATAGCTCACCCTTTTTCACCTACCTCATTCCCATACTGTTTTTATACTGTTTTTATTTACTGTATTTACCATACTGTTTATTACCTGTACATGCCCATCTGATCATTTATCACTCCAGTGTTAATCTGCAAAATTGTATTATTCGCCTACCTCCTCATGCCTTTTGCACACATTGTATATAGACTGCCCATTTTTTTCTACTGTGTTATTGACTTGCTAATTGTTTACTCCATGTGTAACTCTGTGTTGTCTGTTCACACTGCTATGCTTTATCTTGGCCAGGTCGCAGTTGCAAATGAGAACTTGTTCTCAACTAGCCTACCTGGTTAAATAAAGGTGAAATAAAAAAAAATAAAAAAATAAAAAACTAACACAAATATTTATAAGAAATCCAGCTACACCCTCCGACAAACCATCAAACAGGCAAAGCTTCAGTACAGGACTAAGATCGAATCTAATTACACAGGCTCTGACAATTGCAAACTATCACTGATTACAAAGCCAACCCAGCCGTGAGCTGCCCAATGACCAAGCCTACCAGATGAGCTAAATGCCTTCTATGCTTGCTTCAAGGCAAGCAACACCAAACCATGCATGAGAGCACCAGCTATTCCGGACAACTGTATGACCAACTGCCAAGTGTCTTCACTGAAATGTTCAACCTCTCCCTGACCAAGTCTGTAATACCTACATGTTTCAAGCAGACCAGCATAGTCCCTGTGCCCAAGAACGGCAAGGTAACTTGTCTAAATTACTATCACCCCCTAGTGTAACGGATATGAAACGCTAGCTTAGTTAGCGGTGGTGCACGCTAAATAGTGTTTCAATCGGTGACGTCACTTGCTCTGAGACCTTGAAGTAGTGGTTCCCCTTGCTCTGCAAGGGCCACGGCTTTTGTGGAGTGATGGGTAATGATGCTTCGTGGGTGACTGTTGTTGATGTGTGCAGAGGGTCCCTGGTTCGCGCCCGGGTATGGGTGAGGGGACGGTCTAAAGTGATACTGTTACACTAGCACTCAAATATGTACCCATGAAATGCTTTGAAAGGCTGGTCATGACTCACATCAACACCCTAATCACAGACACCCTGGACATACTCCAATTCACATATCGCCCCAACAGATCTACAGATGATGCAATCTCTATTGCACTCCACACTGCCTTTTCCAACCTGGACAAAAGGAACACCTACGCGAGAATGCTATTCATTGACAGCTCAGCGTTCAACACCATGCTCACCACTAAACTCAGGACTGGGACTGAACACCTCCATCTGCAACTGGATCCTTACTTCTTAACGGGCCGCCCCCAGGTGGTGAGAGTAGGCAACAACACATCTGCCACGCTGTCCCTCAACACAGGGGTCCCTCAGGGGTGCGTGCTTAGTTCCCTAGTGTACTTCCTGTTCACTCACGACTGTGTGGCTGCACGGGACTCAAAAACCCTCATTAAGTTTGCTGACGATACAATGGTGGTAGGCCGGATCCCCGACAACAATGAGACAATCTATAGGGAGGAGATCAATGACCTGGCAGTGTGGTGCCAGGACAACAATCTCTCCCTCAACGTCAGCAAGACAAAGATGCTGATCGTGGATTGCAGGAAAAGCAGGGCCAAGCACGCCACCATTCACATTGATGACGCTGTAGTGGAGCGTGTTGAGAGTTTCAAGTTCCTCTGTGTTCACATCACTAAGGACCTATCATGGTCGAAACACACCATCAAAGTCGTGAAGAGGGCATGACACCACCTCTTCCCCCTTAGGAGGCTGAAAAGATTTTGCATGGACTCTCCGAAGCTTAAAAACTTCTACAGCTGCACCCTTGAGAGCATATTGACTGGCTGTATCACTGCCTGGTATGGCAACTGCTTGGAATCCAAACTCAAGGCGCTACAAAGGATAGTGCGTACGGCCCAGTACATCACTGAGGCCGAGCTCCCTACCATCTTGGACCTCTATACCAGGCAGTGTCAGGGGAAGGCCCTAAAAAGTGTCAGACTCCAGCCACACAAGTCATAGACTGTTCTCTCTGCTACCGCAAGGCAAGTGGTACCGGAGTGCCACGTCTGGGATCAAAATGCTCCTGAAGAGCTTCTACCCCCAAGCTATAAGACTGCGGAACAGTTAATCAAGTGACTACCCTGACTATTAACATTGACCCTTGCACTGGCTCTATGCACACTCACTGGACTCTATCCATACACTCACACATACTACACTGACACTCCAACACACAGACACACATACACACACACTACATACTCTCACACACACAAAACACACACACAGATGCATATTGACGCCACACACACACATACTCTTTCACACTCTTTCCATACGCTGCTGCTACTCTGTTTATTATCTATCCTGATTGCCTAGTCACTTTTAACCCAACATGTACATATTACCTCAATTACCTCAACTACTCCTGCACATTAACTCTGTGTTGGTACTCCTTGTATATAGCCCCGTTATAGATATTTTATTGTGTTACTATTTCGTTCTTTATTTAGCACATTTGTCTTACTTTTTAACTCTGTATTGTTGGGAAAGGGCTCGAAAGTAAGCATTTCATGTTAGTTAGTTGTTGTACTGGGAGCATCTGACAAAGACAGTTTGATTTGACTTGGAGGTACGCAGACCTGCGAGCCAATGCAGCCCCTCATGATGAGTTCAGATTTTTTCATGGCCCTTCACCCCCAGCAACGTTGCCCTTCCCTGAGCTACATTATCCAAATTGATAAGGTTGTAGTTGTCAAAAATATTTGTCGTCATCTTTTGGTTGGTTGAGGTCAAATGTCAGTGGTGAAACGTCCTAACTCTGCAACAACGTTTTCTTAGAGTTTACATACTGATTAGGAGGGTTGTTCAAGTGAATCTTCCCTGTCGAAACTGTTCTGACAACTCCGATAGCATGTGAAGGTGACATACACAGCTCATTCGGAAAGTATTCAGACCCCTTCCTTTTTCCACATTTTGTTTAGTTAAAACTTTTTTTTTTATATCGTCAATCTACACACAATGCCCCATAATGACAAATTTAGCAAATGTATTAAAAATAAAAACAAATACCTTATTTACATAAGGCAGCGTAGCCTAGTGGTTAGAGCGTTGGACTAGTAACCGGAAGGTTGCGAGTTCAAACCCCCGAGCTGACAAGGTACAAATCTGTCGTTCTGCCCCTGAACAGGCAGTTAACAGGCAGTTAACCCACTGTTCCCAGGCCGTCATTGAAAATAAGAATGTGTTCTTAACTGACTTGCCTGGTTAAATAAAGGTAAAATAAAATAAATAAATAAAAGTATTCAGACCCTTTGCTATGAGACAAGAAATTGAGCTCAGGCGCATCCTGTTCCATTGATCGTCCTTGAGGTGTTTCTACAAACTTGATTGGAGTCAATTGATTGGACAGGTTTTGGAAAGGCACACACCTGTTTATACAAGGTCCCACAGTTGACAGTGCATGTCAGAGCATACACCAAGCCATCAGGTCAAAGGAATTGTCCATAGAGCTCCGAGACAGGATTGTGTTGAGGCACAGATCTGGGAAAGGGTACCAAATCATTTCTACAGCATTGAAGGTCCTCAAGAAAACATCATTCTTAAATGGAAGAAGTTTGGAACCACCAAGACTTTTCATAAAGCTGGTTGCATGGCCAAACTGAGCAATCGGGGGAGAAGGGCCTTGGTCAGGGAGGTGACCAAGAACCTGATGGTTACTGGGGCGGCAGGTAGCCAAGTGGTCAGAGCATTTGGCCAGTAACTGAAAGGTTGCTAGATCGAATCCCCGAGTTGACAAGGTAAAAATATGTCATTCTGACCCTGAACAAGGCAGTTCCTAGGCTGTCATTGTAAATAATAATTTGTTCTTAACTGTCTTGCCTAGTTAAATAAAGGTTCAATCTGTAGAGGTGGGAGAACTTTCCAGAAGATCAACCACCTCTGCAGCACTACACCAATCAGGCCTTTATGGTAGAGTGGCCAGACGGAAGCCACTCCTCAGTAAAAGGCCTGCCTGGAGTTTGCCAAAGGGCACCTAAAGCACTCAGACCATAAGAAACAAGATTATCTTGTTCTGATGAAACCAAGATTGAACTCTTTGGCTTAATGCCAAGCGTCACGTCTGGAGGAAACCAGGTGCCATTCTTACGGGGAAACATGGTGGTGGCAGCATCATACTGTGGGGATGTTTTATTAGAGGCAGGGACTGGGAGACTAGTCAGAATTGAGGAAAAGATGAATGGAGCAAAGTATAGAGATCCTTGATGAAAAAATAGCTGTGCAGTGACGCTCCCCATCCAACCTGACCAGAGTTTGTGGAGAAGAATGGGAGAAACTCAGGTGTACCAAGCTTGTAGCGTCATACCCAAGAAGACTCCAGGCTGCAATCGCTGAATACTTACGTAAATGTGAAATTTAAATACATTTGCAAAAAAAACTATAAAATTCTGAAAACCTGTTAAAATCATTATGGGGTATTGTATGTAGATGGATTGAGGGGGTAAAAAACTATGTATCTATTTTAGAATAAGGCTGTAAAGTAGCAACATGTGGAAAACCTAAAGGGTTCTGAATACTTTCCAAATGCACTGTACAGTACATGGGAGGATGGCTGTGTCTGAGCCATCGCTCCATTGGCTCAGGTGTCAGCCTGGAGTTTATGGGACATTAAGTGATACCCTAACAAGGTGAGTAAATACATAGTTGGAAATTGGTCTGCTGTGTGAGGACTATACCACAGGGCTGTCCTGGGCAAGATGTACCCATTGCACCCAGACTGGCTTGTTTAGACATGGCTCTCTGCAAGGCTGTGAACACAACAGGGGATGCTGGAGCAAAGCATCTAGCTGTTTGACAAAATAGTCAATTATTGTGAGCTTCAGAGCTTAGATTATCTGCCACTGACTGCTGTCCAGGGAGGGAAACACTGACTGCTGTCCAGGAAGGGAAACACTGACTGCTGTCCAGGGAGGGAAACACTGACTGCTGTCCAGGGAGGGAAACACTGACTGCTGTCCAGGAAGGGAAACACTGACTGCTGTCCAGGAAGGGAAACACTGACTGCTGTCCAGGGAGGGAAACACTGACTGCTGTCCAGGGAGGGAAACACTGACTGCTGTCCAGGAAGGGAAACACACTGGCAGCCAGCCTCAAGCACCGAATGCTTCCCAGGAAAAAAACAAGGCAATAGGTGAGTTCTCTGTTATGTGTCCTCATTACATGTGACAACAAGGAAAGTCATAACACAAGGGCAGTGGAAATCAGATGAATTGTCCCATGTGTAATGTCAGGCAACATTGCGTGAAGTGCTCATCTTCCTAGAAAAGTTGTGGTAGTCCAGTTGACAGCCAAGTTCACGAACAGTGTCACAGAGCATATGGTTTCAAAGTCATGCAGTGTACTCCTATTGTAATAAAAAAATATATGGGTTTAAGCAAAAATCTGAAATCTAGTTAATGATCTGAAAATGAAGGCATAATATTAACTGAAATGTACATAAATACACCTGTTCATTATGCAATCTTCCAGTTGCAAAACTGGCTAACACTTCAGTTGAAGGGTTTCTCTTGGTTTGTTAAGTGGTCTCTTCTAACATGGCACATGACAGGGAAACGTGTGTACTTTGTTTGTTGTGGTCCTCAGTATAATATGGTCTGTTTCCAGTTTGAAAACATTTGGTACACCCATACCATGTGCCACTCACACACTGTGTTTACTGCTGTCTCATCGCAGCATTGACCTGTGTCTCAAAAATATTGTTACTGGGTCTTTCTATAAACTAGGGTACCAGTAAGGATTTCCTAGACAGGACAACTTGTTACAGTTAAGTCATTGATAATAATCTTGGTCATGTCATTACATCAAGATGTAAGGGGGGAACATAGCTATATTCAATCAAATTCATGAGAGGATTTAACCTTTTACTGCAGTGATTTAAATCAGGGTCACACAGTGTTTCTTGGTTGTCTTCTACTTTGAAACAGAAGTACACACCTCACACACATGGTTCTGGGCTTAAAAATAGAAGACACCTGTACCATGTCAGATATAGAGTTAAAATGTATTCAATTTTGAGTTTGCATCTCAGTATTACACTTTATATACATCACAGAAGACTGAAATATAACAAAACCGTACTAAATAGAAACACCTGATTTTCTTAAATAATGTTTATTAATTCTGAAAAAATATTACCATTCTACCTATGAGGCCACTAGATGGCAATTTGGTAATTTGACTGCAGGAAAGGGGTCTAAAACCTACAGTGACTTATTTAATAAAGTATTCCAGATTTTCTTGTGTTACAGCCTGAATTTAAAATGGATTACATTTAGATTTTGTGTCACTGGCCTACACTCAATACCCCATAATGATAAAGTGGAATTATGTTTCTGGAAATTTTTACAAATGAATTCAAAAATAAAAATCTGAAATGTCTTCAGTAAATAAGTACTGTATTGAACCCTTTTGTTATGGCCTAAATAAAGGTTCAGGAGTAAAAATGTGCTTAACAAGTCACATAATAAGTTTCATGGACTCACTCTGTGTGCAATAATAGTGTTTAACATGATTTTTTAATGACTACCGCATTTCTGTACTCCACACATGCAATTTTCTGTAAGTTTGAAATTCAAACACAGATTGCAACCACAAGGACCAGGGAGGTTTTCCAACGCCTCACAAAGAAGGGCACCTATCGGTAGATTGGAAAATAAAATAAAATGCAGACATTGAATATCCCTTTGAGCATGGTGATGTTATTAATGAACTTGCACTTTGGATGGTGTATCAATACACTCAGTGACTACAAAGATACAAGCATCCTTCCTAACTCAGCTGCCGGAGAGGAAGGAAACCGCTCAGGGATTTCACCATGAGGCCAATGGTGACTTTGAAACAGTTACAGGGTTTAATGGCTGTGATAGGAGAAAATTGGGGATGGATCAACAACATTGTAGTTACTCCAAAATACTAACCTGACAGAGTGAAAAGAAGGAAGCCTGTACAGAATAAAAAAATATTCCAAAACATGCATCCTGTTTGCAATAAGGCACTAAAACTGCAAAACAATGTGGCAAGGAAATGAATACAAAGCGTAATGTTGGAGCAAATCCAACACAACACTTTACTGAATACCATGGTGGTGGCTACATCTTGGTGGTGGTTATCGGTATGCTTTTTATCGGAAAGGACTAGGGAGTTTTTCAAGACAAAAAATTAAGCGTAATGGAGCTAAGGACAGGCACAATCCTAGAGGAAAACCTGGCTCAGTCTGCTTTCCAACAGACAAATTCACCTTTCAGCAGAACAATAACCTAAAACACAAGGCCAAATATACACTGGAGTTGCTTACCAAGATGACATTGAATGTTCCTGAGTGGCAGAGTTACAGTTTTGACTTAAATCTGCTTGAAAATCTATGGCAAGACATGAAAAAGGCTGTCTAGCAATGATTAGCTACCAACTTGACAGAGCTTAAATAATGTTTTAAAGAATATTGTGCAAATATTGTACAATCCAGGTGTGCAGGGCTCTTAGAGACTTACCCAGAAAGACTCACAGCTGTAATCGCTGCCAAATCTAATTCTAACATGCATTGATGCAGGCGTGTGAATAGTTATGTAAATGAGATATTTCTGTATTCAATTTTCAATAAATGTGCTAAAGTTTCTAGAAACATATTTTCACTTTGTCATTATGGGGTGTGTATGGAGAAAAATATATATTTAACCCTTTCTCGTGGTTGGTATCTTGATGGATTTGTATAAAATTGTTTGAGATAAAACATGACTTTTTCTGTTATTGCATTTATGGCAGTGTACATTGTTGTTATATCATATATTAAGCATTAATCAGGTAATTTAGACTGAACTTGAACCTTGTAAGAATCCTGGATCTTGCTGTCTGACAGTTTTTTGTACAAAGATCTCCGAAATGCAGTGTAACTACGTAACATTGTGCGTCTCCTTTTGTTATGGGGTGAAAATTGTTTTCATAGGCACAAATCCCCATAAATTCATGCCATTGCAAAATCTAATGCTTCTAACCAAAACAGTCACCGTACCTTGATACTTAAAACATCAATTGATACTGTAATTAACGTGGTTCTTTTAATAATTATGCATCATTCTTGATGGATGCTCATTGGGTTTTAAGCTGTTTAATTATGCTGTGATATTTTCACACTATCATCTGATCCAGGAATTCATTTTCTGAATGATAATCAAGTGGCGAACAGCTGTTGTGATAGTGGATGCGATATCACAATCAATCAATGTATTTATAAAGTCCTTCTTAGATCAGCTGATATCTCAAAGTGCTGTAAAGAAACCCAGCCTAAAACCTCAAACAGCAAGAAATGCAGGTGTAGAAGCACGGTGGCTAGGAAACCTGGGAAGAAATCTAGAGAGGAATTAGGCTATGAGGGGTGGCCAGTCCTCTTCTGGCTGTGCTGGTGGAGATTATAAAAGAACATGGCCAATATGTTCAAATGTTCATAAATGACCAGCATGGTCAAATAATAATAATCACAGTAGTTTTCGAGGGTGCAACAGGTCAGAACCTCAGGAGTAAATGTCAGTTGACTTTTCATAGCCGATCATTGAGAGTATCTCTACCGCTCCTGCTGTCTCTAGGGAGTTGAAAACAGCAGGTCTGGGACATGTAGCACGTCCGGTGAACAGGTCAGGGTTCCATAGCCACAGGCAGAACAGTTGAAACTGGAGCAGCAGCACAGCCAGGTGGACTGGGGACAGCAAGGAGTCATCATGCCAGGTAGTCCTGAGGCATGGTCCTAGGGATCAGGTCCTCCGAGAGAGGGAAATAGAGAATTAGAGAGAGCATACTTAAATTCACACAGGACACCGGATAAGACCGGAGAAATACTCCAGATCTAACAGACTGACCCTAGCGCCCCGACACATTAACTACTGCAGCATAAATACTGGAGGCTGAGACAGGAGGGGTCAGGAGACACTGTGGCCATCGTTGTTAAATGGAAGAAGTTTGGAACCAGCAAGCTCTTACTAGAGCTGTCCACCCGGCCAAACTGAACAATCGAGGGAGATGGGCCTTGATCAGAGAGGTGACCAAGAACTTTCTTATTTATTTTACCTTTATTTTACTAGGCAAGTCAGTTAAGAACAAATTCTTATTTTCAATGACAGCCTCAGAACAGTGGGTTTAACTGCCTGTTCAGGGGCAGAACGACAGATTTGTACCTTGTCAGCTCGGGGATTTGAACTTGCAACCTTCCGGTTACTAGTCCAACGCTCTAACCACTATGCTACCCTGCCGTTGACAGAGCTCCAGAGTTCCTCTGTGGAGATGGGAGAACCTTCCAGAAGGACAACCATTTCTGCAGCACACCACCAAATCAAATTTTATCTGTTACATGAGCCGAATACAACAATACAACAGTAGACCTTACCGTGAAATGCTTACTTACAAGTCCTTAACCAACAATGCTGTTCAAGAAAGAGAGTTAAGAAAATATTTACTAAATTAACTAGTGAAAAAAAAATCTACAAATCTAAAAGTAACACAAGACAATGACATAACAATAACAAGCCTATATACAGAGGGTACCAGTAACCAGTCAATGTGTGGGGGTTCATGGTTAGTCAAGGTCATTTGTAAAGTGACTATGCATAGATAAAAACGGCGAGTTGCAGTTGTGTAAAACAAAGGGGAGGGGGGTCAATGTAAATAGTCATCCGGGTGGCCATTTGATTAATTGTTCAGCAGTCTTATGGCTTGGTGGGTAGAAGCTGTTAAGGAGCCTTTTGGTCCTAGACTTGGTGCTCCGGTACCACTTGCCATGAGTTAGCAGAGAGAACAGTATAGGTGACTGGAGTCTTACGGTCAGATGCCGAGCAGTTGCCATACCACGCAATGATGCAACCGGTCAGGATGCTCTCGATGGTGCAGCTGTAGAACTTTTTGAGGATCTGGGGACCCATGCCAAATCTTTTCAGTCTCCTGAGGGTGAAAAGGTGTTGTCGTGCCCTCTTCACAACTGCCTTGGTGTGTTTGAACCAGGATAGTTCTTTGGTGAAGTGGATACCAGGGAACTTGAATGTTTTGACCTGCTCCACTTCAGCCCCGTCGATGTTAATGGGGCCCGGTTCAGCCTTCCTTTTCCTAGTCCAGTTGTGCTGGGCCACGCAGTTGTGGGTGAACAGGAAGTACAGGAGGGGACTAAGCATGCACTCCTGAAGGACCCCAGTGTTGAGGATCAGCGTGGCAGATGTGTTATTGCCTACCCTTACCACCTGGGGGCGGCCGGTCAGGAAGTCCAGGATCCAGTTGCAGAGGGAGGTGTTTAGTCCCAGGGTCCTTAGCATAGTAATGAGCTTTGTGGGCACTATGGTGTTGAACGCTGAGCTGTAGTCAATGAACAGGATTCTCACATAGGCCTTTATTGTAGAGTGGCCAGACGGAAGCCAATCCTAAGTACAATACATATGACAGCCCACTTGGAGTTTAGCAAGAGGCACCTAAAGTACTCTCAGGCCATGAGAAACACAATTCTCTGGTCTGATGAAAACAAGATTGAACTCATTGGCCTAAATGCCAACCATCACGTCTGGAGGAATCCTGGCGCCATCCCTACGGTGTAGCATGGTGGTGGCAACCTCATGCTGTGGGGATGTTTTTCAGCGACAGGGAAAGATGAACGGAGCAAAGTACAGAGAGATCCTTGATGAAATCCTGCTCCAGGGTGCTCAGGACCTCAGAATGGAGCGCAGGTTCCCCTTCCAATAGGACAACACCTGTTTTTGCTTTGTCATTAGGTGTATTGTTTTTAGATTTATGAGGGGGGAAAAAATAATTAATCCATTTTAGAATAAGGCCGTAATGTAACAAAATGTGGAAAAAGTCAAGGGGTCTGTATACTTTCTGAATGCACTGTAAATGTCATAATGTGTAGTTCAAAAGTCAAAACTTATGTCGAATGTGAATCCGGTTCTTATCAACTTACACAAATCCACAAGGATTTTTAAAAGCACGTCAGCCATATCAGTTATGTTTTTTAAAAAGGCAGTAAATGAGTTTGAATGAACTGATTCGCTGCCATATGAGGCTCCGCTGATAGCCAGGTGTAGCATTGGAAGGTATCACTCCATGGTGCTGAAGGAAAGCTCTGTTGTTGGGACAGCTTTATGTCGGCCCTAACAGTTTGTGGGCACCGTTTGTCACTGTTATAGTGCAATTAATGTAGGTCTATGGTTTAGTGTTGGGACTTGGCTTTGCTGGCATGCATCTAAAAAAATTGGTTGAGTTTACCCCACCGTGATTTACATGCTTAAGTCACCGCTGCTAATATCCTTACCAAATTGATGTTGATCATCTGTTGTTGTCTTCTTGATTTACAGCAGGGTCTCCTTAGATTAATAGAGAACGCATCAGGGTAATGAGTTTACATTTTCTTATGTTTTTGTGCCTCGGATTGGACACAGAATCTACTGTGCCCAACACTATTCCTATGAATTATTCTGGATATATGACAACAATGACAACAAATGACATAGCCTTGTGGGCTTATTCACACCATGATCTGGTAATGATATAACATGACTAATACATTTTGTTTTCCATGTTACACCTGTCATTTAAAAAAATACAAGGGGTTTAAAGTAGCCTACTTGAATGTGGAGCTCAGAAATTCAAGTAGGCTCCTTGAAAAGACCTTGTAATTATTGCAGCCAATTTTTAAGTTCTCCTGCTCCCTTATAGTTATCCTTTCATTTTCTTCCATTACAAAATGAACCTGGTTTTTGGTTGCTTTCTCATAATAAAAACAGTGATGGTGAGATTCATGCTACCACTATTCATGGCTTTATTATGTGTGCCTACATCAGCCATATAGGCTACAGAAATATCATCATGCACGTATCCAATTTATTTACATTTTAGACATTCAACAGATACTCTTATCCAGGGCAACTTCATACATTTTCTCCCCATCTGTACTGGTCCCCCTTGGGAATCAAACCCAGAACATTGGCATTGCTAGCACCATGCTCTACCAACTGAGCCACATGGGACATGTTTTAGAATGCAATAATAATTTGAATATCAGTGCATTGGAAAGACCTAAGAAATGCATTATTCTGAAAGTGATAATGGCCTACTTTTATTTTGTGTACTTTTTTTTTTTTTTTGGGGGGGTTCTATATTAGGCCCTATATCTACAATTATATAAATTATACAATTGTATAACATTAAGTGCTTGAATAAGTCCTTTAAAGTCCTGAATTTGACTTTTCAATGTCTGTATGAACCCTGCTTAAAGGATGTATAGTCCTATGTTGTTGTGTAGGTGTTCTGAGACAATTTGCACATATTCCTCTAAGTAGGCCTACACATGTGGAACTGCATAACAGTTTTTGTTGTTGTTTCAAAACCATTTGAAATGTTGATCCCAATTTCACACAATGGCCCCGTTATTTATAGAAAGACCCTACGCCATTATATGGAGAGAGATGGAGTTTGGCACCAGAGCTGTACCATCAGTAAAATGCATGAACACTTCAGGGGTCCTTGGAAGACGATGTGGTGTGACTTATCCCTGTTGGCACTCCAACAGGCACTCAGGGGTCACAGTAACCAATGATAAGGCAAGGTGAGAAGAGGCGGGACAGAGACATGACTTTGATCAGCCTTAACTGTGCTCAATAGCGTAGTCTGATATACCGCGACACCAGATAACATGTGAGAATCTATATCAGTGGTATACACTTTGCAGTGGTGAATGTTTATCAATATACATTTATTCAGATATTTAATTGACCAATAGCAGCATATGAAAGGGCCCAAGCCTTCATTTGGTCCATCCAACCATATAATAACCATTCCCATTGTTTAAAAAAGACTGGTGATCTATCTTGGTTTTTCTTCAGTATTTGATTGTATAGAGATCTAGCTAGACATGAACAAACCAATTACGATACTGAGTCAGTGAGGCCTTAAAACTACATTATGAGATATGTTTAATGACTATCATGGATGGCAAACTCTGAAAGGTCACTTGCTGCCTAAGCTAGAGTACATTTCTCCGACATGGTTGTACTGGTCGCAGAACCCTTTTGACAGAGTTGAACGCAAACTGCTCTTGACAGTAGATGTTAGCTCAAAGTAGCAAAGGCATGAGTGTTCAGAATACCAATGTGAAAGTATCAGATTATCTTATTGAAAGGTAAGGTCATTAGCAATACATCTCATTGAATAACCCAAAATATGTAACACGACATTAGGATAAAACATGACTTGTATTTTAGGCTTTAATCAAGCTATATAGATATAGAAGGACTTTTTTTTTTAAGTAATCCCAGTTAGAAGAGTTTCTCTATAATAGTACATTTGCAGTTTCATGTTATTAAATGAGAGAATCAGGGAATCAATGATTTCATGCACTGAAATACATTGGACATCTTTGCCTCAAGGTCATGAAGTATGGAAATGAGTGAGCCAATAATGTCTGCTTCAAGACTGATTGCTTTTATTATATGCATATATTCATTTAACTGAATAGAGAGCATACCCACTGGGCACAGACGTCAGTACAACATCTAGTTATGATTTACATTTGGAGGAGTTGTCAACTTTACTTGAAATCAACAAAACATTTCACCCTGTCATTGGATTTAGACTAAAAGTAAAAAAGTATATATATATATATATATTACATTTTCTTACGTTGACGACTTTTAGCAAATCCAGTTTTCGACGTCATCTCACTGAATTTTTTGTTATTGAAATGAAGTGGAAACAACGTTGATTCAAGCAGTCTGTGCAACAATAGACATCTACCATTACAGCATTCAAATCAAACATTAATTTCCCATGGGCCACACTGAATAAAAGGGCAAAAATAAAACAGATTGTAATTTAATAATAGCATATCTGGCTAGAGATAATTGTCAGATGTGTATACTCAATAGTGTTTGGAAAGTTGACTGATGAATTTCAGAACCTGAAAAATAAGGTTATAGAGGTTTCATGTACAGATGTAAGATCTTAATTTGACCAGTTTCTCACATGAAAATAATCCTGCAGCAACAGGAAATGTAAATTATTTGTCGGAGTTGATACATTTTTTGTTAGGGCAAATCAAGCCTGAAAGTGGAAACTACAAACTTTAGGAGCATTTTTAAACCTTGAATACACTTCAAGTTTGCATTTCCTGCAACAACAGGATGATCAATTTAGATCCTACCTGTTCCATGAATAACTAACACAGCCTTTCAATCTATAGATATGTGTTTGTTCGAAAAGAGTGTCATGGGAAGTTTATGGCACTTCTTTGATATACATTTGATATGCCTGCATCACAGATTTCCTCCTGCTTTTAATACATGTTTTTTTTTTCGGTGGGATGAAGATAAAGTACATTTGCTTTCATCACAGATGGCTACAGCCTCACAGCCTTTCCTTCTCAATGATGCATTAGCATCTGGCTCCTCCAACACAGACATGATTTAAGCTCCCTTTTATAGCCTCATCCTTCAATAGGATCCATACTACTCCCCTCCCCCCATTTTAGTCCATCATCCAAAATGATTGTCAGGTTCAAAACTGACATGCGTTTGCCAATCTTTAAAATTGGTCTGCATGTGGCTGTCAGGGCTGGCGTGTGGCACGGATGGGAGCTGGAGTGTGCGCTTTAATGTGGGAACAGCCGATGGGGTGGTCTCTCATGCGTCTCCTCAACAGACGTGAGCAGAGGAGGGACAGATTGATGTGGAACACAGAGATGGGCAGGCAGTGTGTGTTGCGTCCGGGTACTCACAGCTCGTTGGAGAACTCATCCAGCAAAAATCCTGTACATGCTTGCTAAGTGAAGAATACAGCATATCAAAGGATGAAGTGTCTCCCAAAGGTATAGCAATCCACTTTGATTGGGATAACTGAACGTGCTTTACACCAGTGATACATCTTCATCTGTTTAAGGAAAGGGGGAATCATAACCCTGGAACTGAAATAAGTACATTGAAGGGATGTATCACGGTTAGACTGAAAAGCCATTCATTTGAAATTAAGAGGTGTCCATCTGACAAGAATGCAACGCAATGCAACAGATCCAATTGAATACCAGTCAGCTTGGGGGTACCGTATAACATTGTTTTCTCTCAGTTTCTTGGTTGGACATATTAAATAGCGTGCCATGGCATTGTTGCAACCCTTTATTTCTTTACTATTCTATCTAGTTCCCCCACCATACATAGTTAAGGTCTCTCTCTCTCATTGTTAACGTTATATGATTGTGTTGTAAATTATAAATTAAATACATGGAGGGTAATATGGTACAGGCTATATTGTGACAGAGACAATATGTACATCAGAGCAAAATGTTTTTAAGCAATAAGGCATGAGAACACGGGGGTTATTGTGACTAAGGGCTGTTTTTAGGCCTGACGCGAAGTGAAGGGTCAGTGAAACAGCCCTTAACAGGGTGTTAATCACATTCATTCCCATGTTTCGAGGGCCTATTCATTTTATAAAATGTTTGCCAACATCTATAAAAAGAAAATATGAATGACATGTTTTAATTAAACGTTAGTTTTATTTAATCCTTCCACCATACGATATACACCCTGCTCTGTGTCAACTGTCTTTGTGCTTGTCTCCACCCTTCACCAAATGTCTCCCATCTTCCCCCATTATCACCAGTGTATTAATACCTGTGTTTTCTGTTTGTCTGTTGCCAGTTCGCCTTGTCCTGTCAAGTCCTACCAGCAAGTTCCTTTGTTTCCTTCGTTTTTCCTAGTGTTCCCAGTTCTGACCTTTCTGCCTGTCCTGACCCTGACCCTGATCCTGCCTGCCATCCGGTACCTGCCTGACTCTGATTTGGATTACGACTCTTTGCCTGCCTTAACTCACCTTTTGCCTGCCTTAACTCACCTTTTGCCTGCCTTAACTCACCTTTTGCCTGCCCCTTGTATTTTAATAAACTCTGAGACTCGTACAATCCGCCTCCAGTGTCTGCATCTGGGTCTTAGCCTGAGCCGTGATAAGTTGTTATTTCTGAGATTTGGAAATTGCTAGCCAAAAGGGCTGGTCGTCCATTCGATAGGAATGGTTGCTATCCAAATGACCTGGTCCTCCGTTTTAATCAAAAAAGGTTGTTATCTAGGCAAGCTACTTCTCCTAAATATAACACACTCACTCCTTTGCTAGCTAGCCAACTAAATTTAATAACAAATCACATCAAGCAGCTGAAATTACAGCCATTTCGCTGGATCTATCCATTATAATGATCCTGATAAATGAATTCACCTGACTCAGAAAAGCTGTCAGTCTCATCACATTCATTCTCTATGACACGGTGGAGATTGCAAAAACCAAAATGCTGGGCTAGTAGCAAGGGGAAATAATGTCTAGACTCTTTTTCTCAGGGGAGATGAAGTTTATAAATTGCGTGGCTGGGCTGTGGGACAGTGGATGCGCATTGGTAATTCAAATGGAACTGTTAACAGGCATTACCCGGGGAATGTAGTGAATAACTCCCTGCTATCAATCAATCAGAATCCAAACAACCCCTTTTATAATGGTTAATACCTTGCCATGGCACCCTTAAACCACTTTTATTCAACATAAATGTTTTCTCTGTCTTATTTTCTCCACAATATGCATAATTGCATGAGTGCTTGTGGCAAGCATTGCTAACTGAGACTGATAACTGGTGGGAATGATGACTGATGGCAGATATTAATAACTCCATATCTCTAACTCTCTCAGCTCCATTTCACCATGGTAACCCTCAATTAGAGCATATTCATATGCTCTTCACAATATTTAGTATGTCATGTAATATTACACTCTTGTCCATCCCTGTGACTCTGCTGTAATGTATTTGAAACACAGGATCTGGCTATCTACCATGGTGAAGTTAAGGAAATACTGTAGTTTTCTCACTGTCTTGGGTGTAAAAGCACCCGCCTCACAATAGAACCTATGATATATATAGAACAGACATTATGAAGGAGACCATCCTTTTTTATCTTGTGTTTATCATAAGATATTATTTTTCCCACCCCATGTTGGTCTACAGTTAGCTAGTAGATATAATGCCCCAAAACAGATGTTAATAGACAGGAAAATCTATACACATGGTACATAACCCATTGTTCCCCACCTTGGTGTCAGCCACAAACACAAACCCTCATAAATCATCATAATTGTCCTGTATTTGCACTTAATTTTCATTACATTACCATTAGTCTCCATTCGAACGAGGCATTCATCACTGTCATGTCATATCAAGCTGTGCTAGGATGAGAATGCAAATATTTCAGGGAGGGAATGGCAACTTACAACCAACCGCATAACATCTTTATCAGACTCAGTGAATATAAGTCAGAGCCTTAGCAGATGCCATTTCCCTTCCTCATTACTTACACTGTAGAATGGAATGCAATAGTTACAGGTGCAGATATCAACTAAACCAAAAGTTTTACATTAAGCTAAAAGGCCATGGTATTATGGCACTCTCAACATAAATATGGCACCCTCAAAAGAAAGATGACACCCACCGAAGAAAGTTGGCATCCTCAAAAGAAAGATGACACTCTTAAAAGAAAGATGGCACTTTCAAAATAAAGATGACGCCCTCAAAAGAAACACCCTCAAAAGAAAGATGGCACCCTCAAAAGAAACACCCTCAAAATAAAGATAACACCCTCAAAATAAAGATGGCACCCTCAAAAGAAACACCCTCAAAATAAAGATGACACCCTCAAAAGAAACACCCTCAAAAGAAAGATGGCACCCTCAAAACGAAGATGGCATTCTCAAAAGAAAGATGGCACCTTCAAAAGAAAGATGGCACTCTCAAAAGAAAGATGGCACTCTCAAAAGAAAGATGGCACTCTTAAAATAACGATGACACTCAAAAGAAAGATGGCACTCAAACGGAAGATGGCACTCTCAAACAAAAGATGGCACTCTCAAAAGAAAGATGGCACTCAAACGGAAGATGGCACTCTCAAACAAAAGATGGCACTCTCAAAATAAAGATGGCACTTTAAAAGAATGATGGCACCCTCAAAAGGAAGATGGCACTCTCAAATGAAAGATGGCACGCTCAAATGAAAGATGGCACGCTCAAATGAAAGATGGCACCCTCAAAAGGAAGATGGCACTCTCAAATGAAAGATGGCACCCTCAAATGAAAGATGGCACGCTCAAATGAAAGATGGCACCCTCAAATGAAAGATGGCACGCTCAAAAGGAAGATGGCACTTTAACAACAAAGATGGCACCCTCAAAAGAAAGATGTCACTCTCCAAAGAAAGATGTTCCTCTCAAAGAGTAGAAACGAGTAGCGAGTGCTGAATCTCGCATGGACAGACACACGTAACATACCTGGTATCGTAGCGACTGTCAACAGACTGTGGAGTGGATACGACAACTAACGAGGAACTTTGTTCCGATACTCAAATTAGTCGATAATTTGTACCAATCACGATTTCATAAGTGTTTACTTCTCATTTCAGAAGGGAAGGTAGGACATTTGGCCCATAGACTTAGACTGCAAAGAGACCCCCAGTTTTTCTCTCCCTGACCACTGGTCTAAGAGGACACACTCACTCTCTGGCTGACTCACCACATGGTTAACGTCTTGACTCCAGAGTGATGTTCAAGCAGCAATTTTGATGTTGTGGCCTACTTTTTAGCTACACAACTCAGATCTGAAATAATTATCTTCAAAAACAAACCCACAGACTCTACATACTGTATGTTGGTCCTCATTTATCTTTGACAAATTGCAATCTCTCTCTCTCTCTCACTCTCACTCTCTCTCTCTCTCACTCTCTCTCTCTCTCTCTCTCGCTCTCTCTCTTCCTCTTTATTTTATTTCTCTCTGTCACTTCCTGTTGTGCTCTGTCTGTCTGTCTGTCTGTCTGTCTGTCTGTCTGTCTGTCTGTCTGTCTCCCCCCCTTCCATCTCTCTCTCTCTCTCTCTCTCTCTCTCCATTCCTAAGAAAATGTGATGTAAGACAATATAGACTTCACTCAGTAAAGGTCTTCTGTGTTGGTTTATGGTAATGTTTATAGGACACATGTCACAAACTGTTTGCACCGTGTGTGCTCAACTATCTGAATTACCCCGGACATGTATGAGCACAGCTAGCTGCCTGTACCAGTGACCTACCCACGGGTCTCGATGCTTGTCATGCCACCACCGCCACATGCCTGAGGATGCCACCACACCTCCCCAAGGATCAGTCACATATGCAGTGGATGGCCTCGGGTGACAAGCTGTCGTAGACCCAACACTTACACATGCTGAACACACTCCGCTTGGAGAGAAAAAAACAAAAACAGAATGGGATTGTGTGGAATGAGAGGAAGGCAAACAGGAAGAGAGGATACATTTGACAAATTAAATATGATTGGTGCATTATGCTATTTGAGGATCTGTGAGGGGACAAACACTAGCGGGGCAAATGTCTTGAAGGCAATTAAAAGAGAGAGGCATGAGATAGAGAAAGATATTTTGGTCTTTGATTGACAAGACCCTATACAGCAGTTGAAGCCAACTGGCTCACATGGAATGATTATTGTTGAGGGTAGAATAAGACTAAGATATGCCTCATTTTTTACATCAAAGAAGAAAGAGGAAAGTTCACCCGAGCACAGGCCAGTTCCACCTGGCCTCAAGGAGCCTGTGGATTATTGGGACATTGGGATGCAGCAGTAACACCTGGTTTTACCATCACAGTCATTAAAATTCGCTCCTACAGGTCGAGAGAGTCTCATGGCACCTGCCAGACACAGGGTCATGTCATCCCTGTCATAAACTTGCAGTCAGAAATGTACAGGGAGGAATATACACCTTCAAAAGAGTAAGGTTCATGGCATATTTCTCTTTCTACATTCTTAGAAAAAAAAGGTTATTTGGCTGTCCCCATAGGAGAACCCTTTGAAGAACCCTTTTTGGTTGCATGTAGAACCCTTTTGGTTCCGGGTTTCAAGTTTCAAGTTTATAATGTTACGTGCACAAGTACTTGCTGGAACAACCCTTTTCGGTTTCGTGTAGAACCCTTTCTACAGAGGGTTCTACATAGAACCCAAAAGGTATCTACCTAGAACCAAAACGGGTTCTACATGGAACCAAAAACGGTTATCCTATGGGGACAGTCGAAGAACCCTTTTGGAATGCTTTTTTTCTACGAGTGTACACTTTCTGTCTGTTTTTAGATCTCACTCTATCTGTGTATATCTCTGTGTTATCTTCTAAAAATATCTTATCTGTAAAAAAAAGAAAAACGTTCTACTCAGGCGATAAATTAAGTTGTTGTCAACTTTACTTGGAAGATATTTGGTTCTTAGATAAGACGTTCATTTTGGTCCAAACTCCCATGTAAAATGAATAGGCAGCTATAACTGGCTTGTCTAATATTAAACAAAAGTATATTGATCCACCATTCATTGGACCATCCATTTGTGAGGGATCAAGTCTAAAAGCAGACTCCAGGCAGAATATAGTGCACCCCTTGACCTTTTCCACATTTTGTTACGTTCCAGCCTTATTTTGAAATTGATTAAATAAAAACATTTCCACATCAATCTACACACAATACTCCATAATGACAAAGCACATGTTTTGCAAATGTATTAAAACAAAAAAAACAGATACCTTATTTACATAGGTTTTCAGACCCTTTGCTATGAGACTTGAAATTGAGCTCATTTGCATCCTGTTTCCATTGATCATCAAGTCCACCTGTGGTAAATTCAATTGATTTGACATGATTTGAGAATGCACACACCTGTCTATATAAGGTCCCACAGTTGACAGTACAAGTCAGAGCAAAAACCAAACCATGAGGTGAAAGGAATTGTCCGTAGAACTCCGAGACAGGATTGTGTTGAGGCACAGATCTGGGGAAGGGTACCAAAAAGTGTCTGCAGCATTGTAGGTCCCCAAGAACTCCATTCTTAAAAGGAAGAAGTCTGGAACCACAAAGACTCTTCCTAGAACTGGCCGCCTGGAACAAACTGAGCAATCGGGAGAGAAGGGCCTTGGTCAGGGAGGTGACCAAGAACCAGATGGTCACTCTGACAGAGCTCCAGAGTTCCTCCATGGAGATGGGAAAAGCTTCCAGAAGGACAACCATCTCTGCACCACTCCACCAATCAGACCTTTATGGTAGAGTGGCCAGACGGAAGCCACTCCTCAGTAAAAGGCACATGACAGCCCGCTTTGAGTTTGCCAAAAGGCATGTAAAGGACTCTCAGACCATGAAACAAGATTCTTTGGTCTCATGAAACCAAGATTGAACTCTTTAGCCTGAATGCCAAGCATCATGTCTGGAGGAAACCTCGCACCATCCCTACGGCGAAGCATGGTGGTGGCATTTTCAGTGGCAGGGACTGGGAGACTAGTCAGGATCGAGGGAAAGATTAATGGAGCAAAGTATAGATAGGTTCTTGATGAAAACCTGCTCCAGAGCGCTCAGGACCTCAGACTGGGGCAAAGGTTCACCTTCCAATAGAATAACGACCCTAAGCACACACCAAGACAACGCAGGAATGGCTTCAGGACAAGTGTCTAAATCCTTGAGTGGCCGAGCCAGAGCTGGACTTGAACCCGATTGAACATCTCTGGAGAGACCTGAAAATATTTGTGTAGCGACGCTCCCCATCCAACCTGACAGAGCTTGAGAGGATCTGCAGAGAAGAGTGGGAGAAACTCCCCAAATACAGGTGTACAAAGCTTGTTGCGTCATACCCAAGATTCAAGGCTGTAATCGCTGACAAAGGTGCTTCAACAAAGTACTGAGTAAAGTGTCTGAATACTTACGTAAATGTGATATTTCTTTAGTTCTGTACTTTTTATAATAAAAAAAAATGTTTTTCTTTGTCATTATGGGGTATTGTGTGTTGATTGATGAGGGGGAAAAAACTATTTAATAATTTTAGAATAAAGCTGTAACGTAACAAAATGTGGAAAAAGTCAAGTACTTTCCGAATGCACTTTTTGCCACAGTTATTCATTCTGCAAGACCCAAAATTGAAGTCACCTCAATTGAAGAAAGATGGGCCATTATAAGTGAATCTCTCCCCACAGGCTAAATTCTTTATTTATTTTCATTCTCCAAAGTGTTGAGCAGGACCTGTCGTAAAACCTCTAATCTTAAAAATGCCCTCTCTTATCAGTCCCTTGTGAGCTTTTTTCAATAGATCTATCTTTTTCAGAATAATTCAATGACAGGCACATTAGATAGACCCTGGGCTATTTTGGTTTTGTTTGACATTTTATTAAAGGTGATAAGTTGTCCTATAATTTTTAAGTGAAAAATGTATGTCTGCCTCTAAATCAAAAGTACACATTGCAACAACACAAAAATGAATTAAGTTTGCCATACAATTAAATGCTCAGGTGTATTTTGCTTTCTTATATTATTCCTGGTGGATGGGAAAATGTCAGTAAATCCAGGAAAAGAAGCTAGCACCAAGAGACAGAAAGAAAATAGTGGACCTCCATATTTGTCCGTCTGTTAGATGGTACCAGATAACCTGCTGATGCTTCTGGGAGACATATAGAAATAATGGAACAACCATGTAGGTCTCCAGAGGAGGTCCAGGGGGAAAAAGCAACAAAAGATCCCACTGATTAGCTATGAGGAGTAGTTTAAATTGAAATTGATCAACTACAGCAGCTAAGCAGCTATATATCTGAAATCAGGATGAAACACTAGCAGGAAATACAGCATGTCCAGGGTTTCCTGAAGTCTTTGCAATTCCTAACGAACTTCAATAGTTTATCGTTGCTCAAGGGACAGGGGGAGAAGGAAAATCTCTAAGTATAATTGATTTCATTGACAAATATGAAAAAAAAGAGAATGGGAATGCTGGTCATCAATGAATGTTTGAATATCTTGAAGAACGATCTAGCCTTAATGGCCAAGCACTATCTCCACCCGGCACAACCAGAAAACGATTGGTCACCCTTCAGAGTCTTGTTCTCCTCTAAGTTTCTTCCTTGGTTCCTGCCTTTCTCGGGAGTTTTTCCTAGCCACCGTGCTTCTACGTCTGCATTGCTTGCTGTTTGGGGTTTTAGGCTGGGTTTCTGTATAGCACTTTGTGACATCTGCTGATGTAAAAAGGGCTCTATATAGATATATGGGATAGGTAATACAATAAGGTATAATGCAATACTGCGTTTTCCTATGAAACATATGTAATTCACGATTTACCATGTCAACAAATTATACATCACACCTATTATAACTGTGAGGAATTGTGCTATAAATACTTTATAGGAAAGGAAAAAAGTATTGCATAAAAATAGTCCATTAGCACTGCATCTGCTTGCACCTCTATGACCCCTGATGAGGCCTATCAGAACAAGGTAAATGGGTCGTTCCATGAAATAATATAATATATGCCATTTAGCAGATGCTTTTATCCAAAGCGACTTACAGTCATGTGTGCATACATTCTACGTATGGGTGGTCCCAGGGATCGAACCCACTACCCTGACGTTACAAGCGCCATGCTCTACCAACTGAGCTACAGAAGGACCGAGCTACAGAAGGACCGATGAAATTAATGCCTTTTGCATCCCATTGATATTTTAAGTAGAAATTGTGCACCGGTATTGCATTTTAAAAGCCTGTTATATTAAATGAATTGCCCTTTAATATAGACCACATGAGAATTCAATAAATCCTTTTAATATGAATAACGGCTTGCTGAAGTGCCAAAATGTAGCATTTTGACGTATCCCTCCATCAACCCTGTATCACTTCTAGGACCATTTCAACCCACTTAATACAAAAATGGCTCCAAGTTTCACCATCATTATAAAGCCTTAGTTATTTTTTGTTTTGAAAAAGTCATTTCTGAAGATTATTATTTGTTTTATGTGATTAGGGATTCATTTACATCTGTCCCTCATTTTAAGGTCAACCCTGTTACGTGAACTGAACTCTCGTTTTAATATGTTGAAACTATACCTTTTAAAATATTTTCGAAAGAAACATTGAAGATCAAATTGTCAAATCATAGTATAAAAGCAGGTGAGCTGGTTCTACTCTTATTGGCAATTTCCTGGTGTTTCTGGTGGAAAACTGAGTGGGTCAAGCATGACACATCAACCATGTTACCCATAGATGGACAAGCTAGAAGTGTTTTAGCAATTTAATTTTGTTTTGTGAAACTTGCATTTAATTGCCACTCCCTCTTGCATACAACACGCTTCCATTCCCCCTGTCACGAGTGGTTTCACAGCTGATTTAAGGTGAAATCGTCGGTCAACCATATTAATTTATTTGGCACTTAATAAGCACTTACTATATTATTTTTCTTTATTTTACTTCTTGAGATAGGAAAATGTGTTTTTTTATGAAGTTGAACATGTGGTCTTTATGACAGAATGTTAAAATTATGTGAAATCAAACGTTGTTTTTTTTTTTTTACCAAGTACCACTTCTAAAAAGGAACTGAATTGGTGGAGCGACCCAAATAGCTAATTCATATTTCATATTCAAAGTCTTGCCCTCGAGATGACTAAGCCCAATGCATGATGAGAGAAGTCAGAGGTCAGGGGCAGAAGCCAGAGTATTGTTATGGTCGTAAAATGAAAAATCAAACTAAATATGGCATATCATTTCTTTACCACAGAGGCTTCCGATTGAATGAATCATGAAATAGAAGCTATTAGGAAGAGAGTTTAGTTTATGTCATGTTTGACACTGCTTGTGTTTACGTCAACTTGAGAACACAGCGTAATTTGTTCAAGTGTTTCTTTTGTCTAAGTGACTGGTACAATTATTCATTGATTGGGCTATTGAGTGGTGCAGTGGTCTAAGGCACTGCATTTCAGTGCTAGAGGTGTCACTACAGACCCTGGGTCGATTCCAGGCTATACCACAACTGGCCGTGATTGGGAGTCCAATAGGATGGTGCACACCTGGCCCAGCGTCATTAGGGTTATTATTGACAGCCTCAAGTGGAATATTTCAAGAGAGCTGTGAAATTTAAACTACTCTTTCACCTGTGATGCACCAACTTGGTTGCCTTGTCAACATCCAATACTAAATGACTCTGCATAGAAGGCATAGCAAATGGATTCCAACCTCTCAAGCTCTTTAAGTCCATTTAAGGACAATTCGCATTTTCCATTTCAACCGTAACATAGAGCAATCATCTTTATTTATGCCCTAGTTGTGTTCTGCCTGCAAAGAGCAGCAGCAGATTTCACAGCTTTTGGAGGGGGCATTATCAGCTCCCTTGTGAAATATGACCTTGTTTATTTTAGTATCTGTATAAAATCAATTTCAGATCCCTCTGTCATTTTGTCCTGGGCAAACTGTCAAGGAAGATATGTTGTATTATTCCCAGAGCCGACACAGTGATTCAGGGACAATAAAAAGACAATGATGTCCCATTTTTGGCACAACATTTTTATTGAGATCCCTTGTCCTTAAGATATTGCCAATAATACCAGGAAGACATTTACTGTTGTTCCATTAATCCATTCATAAGTGTATAACCCTTATATATAGAAAAGGGACTGGTGTCATTTGAAAGTCTGTTTCTAGGGGATGCTTCAGGAGCTCCTAAAACATCCATTCTTATCCCCACATGAGCCATGGGCAATAGCACTGTGACAATAGTAAACTAAAGTATGAATGATTTCTTTGCTGTTGTTGCTTTAAAAAATAATACTTAGCCTCTTGGTTCCATGGGCAAAAGCCATGGGACATGTTATTTACAAAAGCCCAAAACTGAGATTTATTCTGGATTGAGAAAGGCAGTGACTCACAAGGGTGTGTATTTATCCAGCCTGTTCTCTCACCAGGGGTGTAACGGTAGATTGATTAATTGTTGGTCTTTATGCATCCTATCTGTACGTTTGGTGACGCTGCCCACTAAAGCATTAGTGAGTGGAAACATGTCAAGAGTCAAAACAGACAAAGGGTGCTTGGGTGTGGATGGGGGCGTAACGCACATGACTCGTAATGCGTGAGTGGCAGTGGGTTAAATCCAGGCAATCCTTTACCCAACCCTTATCTTAACCACTCACTAGCATGCATGAATGTAACCTTACCCAACCCTTACCTTAACCACTCACTAGCATGCATGAATGTAACCTTACCCAACCCTTACCTTAACCACTCACTAGCATGCATGAATGTAACCTTACCCAACCCTTACCTTAACCACTCACTAGCATGCATGAATGTAACCTTACCCAACCCTTACCTTAACCACTCACTAGCATGCATGAATGTAACCTTACCCAACCCTTACCTTAACCACTCACTAGCATGTATGAATGTAACCTTACCCAACCCTTATCTTAACCACTCACTAGCATGCATGAATGTAACCTTACCCAACCCTTACCTTAACCACTCACTAGCATGCATGAATGTAACCTTACACTAACCCTTACCTTAACCACTCACTAGCATGCATGAATGTAACCTTACCCAACCCTTACATTAACCACTCACTAGCATGCATGAATGTAACCTTACACTAACCCTTACCTTAACCACTCACTAGCATGCATGAATGTAACCTTACACTAACCCTTACCTTAACCACTCACTAGCATGCATGAATGTAACCTTACACTAACCCTTACCTTAACCACTCACTAGCATGCATGAATGTAACCTTACACTAACCCTTACCTTAACCACTCACTAGCATGCATGAATGTAACCTTACACTAACCCTTACCTTAACCACTCACTAGCATGCATGAATGTAACCTTACACTAACCCTTACCTTAACCACTCACTAGCATGCATGAATGTAACCTTACACTAACCCTTACCTTAACCACTCACTAGCATGCATGAATGTAACCTTACACTAACCCTTACCTTAACCACTCACTAGCATGCATGAATGTAACCTTACACTAACCCTTACCTTAACCACTCACTAGCATGCATGAATGTAACCTTACACAACCCTTACCTTATCCACTCACTAGCATGCATGAATGTAACCTTACCCAACCCTTACCTTAACCACTCACTAGCATGCATGAATGTAACCTTACACTAACCCTTACCTTAACCACTCACTAGCATGCATGAATGTAACCTTACCCAACCCTTACATTAACCACTCACTAGCATGCATGAATGTAACCTTACACTAACCCTTACCTTAACCACTCACTAGCATGCATGAATGTAACCTTACACTAACCCTTACCTTAACCACTCACTAGCATGTATGAATGTAACCTTACACTAACCCTTACCTTAACCACTCACTAGCATGCATGAATGTAACCTTACCCAACCCTTACCTTAACCACTCACTAGCATGCATGAATGTAACCTTACCCAACCCTTACCTTAACCACTCACTAGCATGCATGAATGTAACCTTACACTAACCCTTACCTTAACCACTCACTAGCATGCATGAATGTAACCTTACACTAACCCTTACCTTAACCACTCACTAGCATGCATGAATGTAACCTTACCCAACCCTTACATTAACCACTCACTAGCATGCATGAATGTAACCTTACACTAACCCTTACCTTAACCACTCACTAGCATGCATGAATGTAACCTTACACTAACCCTTACCTTAACCACTCACTAGCATGCATGAATGTAACCTTACACTAACCCTTACCTTAACCACTCACTAGCATGCATGAATGTAACCTTACACTAACCCTTACCTTAACCACTCACTAGCATGTATGAATGTAACCTTACACTAACCCTTACCTTAACCACTCACTAGCATGTATGAATGTAACCTTACACTAACCCTTACCTTAACCACTCACTAGCATGCATGAATGTAACCTTACACTAACCCTTACCTTAACCACTCACTAGCATGTATGAATGTAACCTTACACTAACCCTTACCTTAACCACTCACTAGCATGCATGAATGTAACCTTACACTAACCCTTATCTTATTTATAAGTCCAACGCAGCCTTTTTAAAATCTCAATATCAAATCATTTCTGGATAACAATTAAGTACCTTACCAGTTCTCTTTTTTTCAATTAAAAGGGTCAAAAAGAAATAAAAATAGCTTCTTAGCAAATAGCAATTTCTCAAGCAATAATTTAGCTAGGACTGTCTGGGAGTGGTCTGAGCTGGAAGGGAAAAACAGAAAACTAGCTGTTATTGGCAGAGAGGTTTGGAGCTCATGTTCTTATTGGTCTATTAACTTATTTACCCCAAACTCTATCCCACAACAGGCTGAAATGTCAAGAACCGTCCAGAAGGACAACCATCTCTGCAGCATTCCACCAACCAGGCCTTTTATGGTAGAGTGGCCAGACGGAATCCACTCCTCAGTAAAAGGCACATGACAGCCTGCTTGGAGTTTGCCAAAAGGCACCTAAAGAATCTCAGACCATTATAAATAATAAGATTCTCTGGTCTGATGAAACCAAGATTGAAGTCTTTGGCCGGAATGTCAACCGTCACGTCTGGTGGTGGCAGCATCATGCTGTGGGGAAGTTTATCAGCGGCAGGGACTTTGAGACTAGTCAGGATGTGGCAAAGATGAACGGAGCAAAGTACAGAGAAAACTAAAACTTTACTTTGACGGTCCCTTGAACGTGTATGGAAACAGAATATAAACGTGGGTGGCGAGATACTCTCAGAGGGGCATAATGCAGACGTCATCCTGCAGATCCTAATAGGGAGTAGCAGTGGCACCCTTTGTGCTCAGCTGCATTGTTGTCTTGCCAATCCTGCAATCTGAAAACTGTCACACGAGGGACAGAGCATTCCTGGCGGGCTAGCTGCCAGGGTTAATCTGCCCAACTCTGCCATGTCAAACCCTTAGGAGCTGCACACAAGATTGTCCCTATTGTCCAGGGTTCAGTACCATGGCAAATTCAGTCTAATGGAATCCTTGGATAAAAAATTGGATCTGACTAGAAGATGGGTTTGGAGGAAATATTGATAATCACTTTTGTTTTCTCACCTAGCAAAGGTAGGACCCAGTGAATCACATTTCCTATTATGGTTTCCACATGGCTCCATTATCAGTGGACAGCTTGTGATAGGATATGCTTCTGCGCTTTAAATCACTACGGCTCTTTTTTTTCATTCTGTCAGGCCAGGCGTCTAGCTGCATGACATCCGAGCTGTAAGGCTTGGCGACACCTGTTCACTTCCTTGGTTGCGGGTGCATGACGTAAACATCTCAGGAGTTGCTGCTTGGAAGCAGCGATGCCTTCCTCACTCTTCTGCAGACTGTGTGCCTGTGCTCATCTGACTATGGTTTCCAATGCCATATTTCTCAGAGGGTTATTTCTGAATACAAAATGTGGTCATTTTGAAAAGACAGATTGCAACAAATAATCGTTTTCAGCTATTAATTTTCGAACCGATTTGGAAATGACATTGATGCAGTGTAAATGTGCTAATGTAATGCACTCCGCATATTACTCGTGGTCAGAGGAGGGGGTCAGGAAAGGCAGATTTATTATAGCCATCATCCTTCGTTAGGACCTGAGTGTGAATATCACAAGATATTTATGTCATTGCATCTAAAAATTCCAACAGAGCTAAATGTAATACAACCCTGTTGTCAAAGTCATTCAGGGGATCTGTATTCTGAAGGCTCATCTACCATTCAATTCTACGAGTGGTATTGATTTGCAATCAACAGATAAGGTTGCCTGTGAGAAAAAATACTTTAACTT
Source organism: Oncorhynchus keta (assembly GCF_023373465.1). Taxonomy (NCBI): domain Eukaryota; kingdom Metazoa; phylum Chordata; class Actinopteri; order Salmoniformes; family Salmonidae; genus Oncorhynchus; species Oncorhynchus keta. Next base: position 15,526,022 of record NC_068444.1, on the reverse strand, counting down.
CTATAATTAAATCAGATGAATGCATGCTATTAAACAGCAAAAAACAGCTAAGCAAGCTAGAACCGATATGAGCTGATCATCTCTAATGTAGGCTCGATGAGTCAGATAGTTAGCTGGTCTATGCTGTCTAAACAAGCGAACTGGTCTTTACTTGATTAGAATTTGTTCTGCTACTGACAGAGGTGAACTGCAGTTGCCCCTTCCCCTGTCCCTGACTGTGAGACAACACATTCTAGCAATTCCAAATAAACCCGCTGGCGGTATTCATTTCAAACTCACTGCCCGGCGCAGATGGAAGGCTCATGCATGCGACGAGGACAAATGCAGCAATGCACTGCAGCGCTCACAGCAGCAGAATGGATTAGGTGTGGACTTAAGTTCATGAAAAATAGTCTAGTTTGATAGTCAGTTCAATGTATTTAAAGTTACAAGAGAAAACATATATTTTTTAAATGCAAAGTCATTTGTGAAAAAAACGACATTAAACAAAAGAGTACTTTTTTCATAGGAGGGCAGTTAGTGGACATTGTAAATTGGATGTACATTGGACAGTGCAGCTAGATTAACAAGAATTTAAGCTTTCTACCCATATAAGATACGTCTGTGTCCTGGGAAATGTTCTTGTTACTTACAACGTCATGCTAATCACATTAGTGCACGTTAGCTCAACCGTCCCCGTGGGGGAGACACCGATCCCGTAGAGGTTTTAATCAATTTTAGATTAAGGCTGTAACGTAACAAAATGTGGAAAAAAGGGAAGGGGTCTGAATACTTTGCAAATGATCTGTATGTGCAGGATACATCGTCTGGTGAAATGCTTACTTGCAGGTTCCTTTCGACAATGCATCAACAATAAGAAATAGTAAAAAATACGAATAGGCCTACCTGCTCTCTAGCCAGATATCAAGCCAGAATATTGCAAGACGGATGATATTTCTGCAGTATGTACTGTAAATCCTGACAAATAAAGTGTTTACCAGGGTTTCTCGATGTCCTCAGAGATTTATTTTGCCACACATACTCCATAACCATCAAAACGCACAACTGATTTCCTGATAGTGTTTCCTTACCTAATGCTGATCGAAATCTCTTCAGCCAGTGTTAATAATTGTTGTAATCTCTTTGAAGAGACTGCAGCTGAGCTCATCACGTCTGATGAATGGAAAGCACAGCTGCTTTCTTATACATTCCCAAGCTGTGGATATTTATTTCCATAAAAGAAAATGATACAATTGTAACAAAATAATGTCTGAAAGTAATGACTGTGTCAGGTTCATGAGAAATTATCTAGTTTGATAGTCAATTCATTGTATTTAAAGTTACAAGATATATATATTATTATTATTTATTTATTTATTTTTAAATGGCATTTATCAAAAGGGTTGTTTTTTCATAGGAGGGCGAAAGCAGGTGCGGCAACCTGGTATGCTCTACCACCAGATCATCCAAACAGTCTGCATCCTTATGGGAATATTAGCAAATCTATTTGGGGAGTTTCTGCAAGGATGGAGATCCTTTTAGAATTACCAGTGCTGCTCTAAAGCTCAACTCAAATATGATGATCAAATACAATGATTTACTCAGGGTGCTTTTTAATGAATCATGCTAGTGCACATGTAATGCATATTTCATTGAACAAAGCTTTTGTGTAGGATTTGAAGATGTCTAAAGAGTGGATGATCTAAAAAATGTAGTTCAATGTAATACCCCCTCTGTAGGGGAGTCATTGATTTTAACCAGGGCTTGGTGTGCTATTTCCCTGAACAATTGCTCGCTTCTGCATAACACCGATAGGGAATGCTTGAAAGGGTAAAAGTCCTTCCCCCAGATCCGTTCAAGGTAACCTGAACCAGTCTGTCAATGGAGTTCCTTTTGAATGATGTGCATTGAGATGTTTATCCTTCTGACATTGGGACCTTTAACTGTTCAGAGCCAAACTCATCTTGGACATAAAATAAAAAAATTCATGTTATTGGTAAATCATTGTAAGTAGGAAAAAGAAGGGAATGTTCTGTGAAGAGAGATATTGTGCTTCGGTGGATATATAATATTGCTTCCTATTTAAATTCATATTCATAGCCAAGCTGTAATAAATCAAAAATAATATGATTTTCTCTAAATCAGTGCAGTGATTCTAGTTCTGCCTCATAAAGAGCGCTAATGCTGCAGAGTATTGAAAGTAGGACTGAATTTTCTTTGACTACAGACCCACAAGCAACGAGCGCAAGGGGCACATTGGCCAAGGAATCTAAACACATAAAGTAGTCACATGAATGATACAAAGGGGAACAAGAAATGGTCATGTGATTTACAGTTTGGCCCAGTATATCACACAGGAATGGAGACTCCAGGGCACGACAAGTTTTTCCAAAATCACGAGTCACTTTCCTGTAAAGAATGGAGGCCTTCTATCACTTGTCTCTGACATGCTGCCCACACAGCTTGCCATTGTCTTCCATTTGGCCTCCTGGAAGCTGGAAAATACACAATTAAGTCCAACTGCATACTGCCGTGAATTTCAACCGTTCCCCTTCCTGCCTATCGATGCCACAGCATTTCCACATGACTTCTCCGCTTGATTAGGAGTCAATGAAAAGCAATGAACTCTGCGAATTCCAATCGCTTTCCCACCAAACAGCCCCACGATTTACATGCTGGCATCATTTTAAAAAAATATTTGGAAATGCTTACCGTACTTACCGTCCCTACTTACCAATGAATTTTGAATAAAAATGTTGACAACAAATCTTTCTCCTCTTTGGATTTATACTTGAAGAGTATGCCTATTACAGCAGCCCAATACAACACCGCTGACCACAGCAACAGGTTTGGATGTCAGTTGGTTAAGGCTTAGGCGTTTCATAAAACGCCCCAGGGTAGCAAAACTCATCAGCACTCCCACTCTGAGACGTTTTGAGAATACTGACCCTGCTCAGGCAGCCTAACTATTGTGTCAGACCATGTTGCTTGCTTGGGGTATACAAACACAGCTCTTAAAGCACTTCTCTGAGTAAACAATGACTTAATGGCCAAACAAAGTATTTCCTCATTGGCCAAGTTTGTTTTGTTTTTTTGTTCTTTCTGCAGAACCAAAAGCACTGGGAAACATTTTTTGAGCAAACATTGAGTTTTTGCTAAGACAAAAGGCAATCATTACAGAGCTATTTTGCTACTTGTATCCTGCAGCTACTAAGCACTACTTTGTAAATGTCACTGTACGGTAGCTCTGCTTACAGATCTGTGCTTCTGGTGGAGGAAGGGATTTAGTACTTACTGATCATCTAATGTATCTGAAAACATCTCTAGGTTGGAGTTAAGGCCAGACAGGAAGTGGGGTTCTCTGTATAACACACCAGACATCTTCAAATGCCTCAGGGCTTTACCCCTTCTAGTTTGTGTGAACTCCAGCATTTTGGCATGTTTCAGGGCTCCCCTGGTGTGTTGGTTGCCACCTCTCTCTTAGCTCTCTTGCCTCCAGGTTCTCCTAGTTTCAGTTTCAAGTTTCATTAGTTGTACAGTGCATTCGGAAAGTATTCAGACCCCATTCACTTTTTCCATATTTTGCTACGTTACAGCCTTATTCTCTAATGCATTACATTTAATGGAGAGAAAATAGCTGTGCAGTAATGCTCCCCATCCAACCTGACAGAGCTTGAGAGGATCTGCAGAGAAGAAAGGGAGAAACTACCCAAATACAGGTGTGCCAAGCTTGTAGCGTCATACACAAGAAGACTCGAGGCTGTAATCGCTGCCAAAGGTGCATCAACAAAGTACTGAGTAAAGCGTCTGAATTCTAACGTAAATAAAGTATTTAAAAAAAAAAAAATTCTACATTTGCAAAAAAATCTAAAAACGTATTTTCGCTTTGTCATTATGGGGTATTGTGTGTTGATGTTTTATTTAATACATTTTAGAATAAGGATGTAACGTAACAAAATCTGGAAAAGGTGAAGGGGTCTGAATACTTTCCGAAGGAAATCTATGTGCGGGATACGCATGGTATACATCGTCCGATGAAATGCTTAACTCCAGGTTCCTTTCGACAATGCATCAACAATACGAAATAGTAAGAGATACAAATAAAAACTCCCTAGCTGAGGCCTATCTGTTCTCTAGTCAGACCTCGAGACGGATGATGTTTCTGCAGTATGTACTGTAAATCCTGACAAATAAAGTGTTTACCAGGGTTTCTCGATGTCCTCAGAGATGTATTTTGCCACACATACTCCATAACCATCAAAACGCACAACTGATTTCCTGATAGTGTTTCCTTACCTAATGCTGATCGAAATCTCTTCAGCCAGTGTTAATAATTGTTGTAATCTCTTTGAAGAGACTGCAGCTGAGCTCATCACGTCTGATGAATGGAAAGCACAGCTGCTTTCTTATACATTCCCAAAATGTGGATATTTATTTCCATAAAAGAAAATGATACAATTGCAACAAAATAATGTCTGAAAGTAATTCCTGTGTCAAGAGCAGAGTAATAAAATCTCAGGGCTAACAACCACAGAGACAAGCCAAAGGACAATCATTTATTAGGTACTTTTACAACAATGGCAATACACGGTACCACTTCGGCCCGATTAGAAATTAATAAAACATTTCGGATTTAGGGCTATAGGCTAACTATGAGCACCAGGGGAAACTAACACAGCAGTTGATCCACTTACGAGAGCAGTGGCCAATGTTCGTTCGACTCTTTCTGAGCAGGGTTAGTTTGTTCGGCTCTACCTGAACAGGGTTCAGCTCTTCCTCCCTTTCAGGGTTCGTTAGTCGATGGCTGGTCCAGTAGTCGATGGCTTGTTCAGTTGTCAATGGCAGGTCACAGGCAGTCCCTCGCCCCGCACCGTCCTGGTTACGTGTTAGCATTGGGTGTAGTAAAAAAAATAATGGACTTATATATGGAGAGAGTTTAGTGCCAAAACTAAGGGGTTAAATACAGTGTCTTCGTAAAGTATTCAGACTCGTTGACTTTTTCCACATTTTGTTACGTTACAGCCTTATTCTAAAATGTATTCAATCGTTTTTTTCCTCTCATTAATCTCCACACAATACCCCATAATGACGAAGCAAAAACAATTCTTTTGACATTTTTGCTAATTTATTACAAATAAAAAACTGAAATATTACATTTACGTAAGTATTCAGACCATTTACTCAGTACTTTGTTGAAGCACATTTGGCAGCGATTACAGCATTGATTATTCTTGGGAATGACGCTACAAGCTTGGCACACCTGTATTTGGGGAGTTTCTCCCATTCTTCTCTGCAGATCCTCTCAAGCTCTGTCAGGTTGGATGGGAAGCATCGCTACACAGCTAATTTCTGATCTCACCAGAGATGTTTGATCGGGTACAAGTCCGGGCTCTGGCTGGGCCACTCAAGGATATTCAGAGACTTGTCCTAAAGCCACTCCTGCTTTGTCTTGGCTGTGTGCTTAGGGTTGTTGTCCTGTTGGAAGGTGAACCTTTGCCCCAAGTCTGAGGTCTTGAGTGCTCTGGAGCAGGTTTTTATCAAGGATCTCTGTATTTTGCTCTGTTCATCTTTGCCTTGATCCTGACTAGTCTCCCAGTCCCTGCTGCTGAAAAACATCCCCACAGCATGATGCTGCCAACAGCACCATGCTTCACTGTAGACATGGTATTGGTCAGGTGATGAGCGGTACCTGGTTTCCTCCAGAATTGACACTTGGCATTCAGGCCAAGGAGTTCAATCTTGGTTTCATCAGACCAGAGAATCTTGTTTCTCATGGTCTGAGAGTCCTTTAGGTGCCCTTTGACAAGCTGGATGTCATGTGCCTTTTATTGAGGAGTGGATTCCGTCTGGCCGCTCTACCATAAAGGCCTGATTGGCGAAGTGCTGCAGAGATGGTTGTCCTTCTGAAAGGTTCTCCCATCTCCACAGAGGAACTCTAAAGCTCTGTCAGAGTAACCATCAGGTTCTTGGTCACCTCCTGACCAAGGCCCTTCTCCCCCGATTGCTCAGTTTGGTCGGGTGGCCAGCTCTAGGAGGAGTCTTGGTGGTCCAAACACCTTCCATTTAAGAATGATGGAGACCATTGCTTCTTGGGGACCTTCAATGCTGCAGAAATGTTTTGATACCTTTCCCCAGATCTGTGCCTCGACACAATCCTGTCTCTGAACTCTATGGACAATTCCTTCGTCCTCATGGCTTGGTTTTTGCTCTGACATGTACTGTCAACTGTGGGACCTTATATAGACAGGTGTCTGCCTTTCCAAATCATGTCCAATCAATTGAATTTACCACAGGTGGACTGCAATCAAGTTGTAGAAACATCTCAAGGATGATCAATGGAACGGGATGCACCTGAGCTCAATTTCGAGTCTCATAGCAAATGGGCTGAATACTTATGTAAAAAAGTTATTTCTGTTTTATTTGTAATACATTTACAAAAGTTTCTAAAACCGTTTTTTGCTTCGTCATTATGGGGTTTTGTGTGTAGTTTGCGAAGGAAATGTTTGTATTTAATCCATTTTAGAATTAGGCTGTAATGTAACAAAATGTGTAAAAAAATTCAAGGGGTCTGAATACTTTCTGGAGGTCCTGTACTTGTAAAAATAATATTGAACATTTCCTGATATTTCATATACGTATCTCTCAGGTATAGGACAGAAACTTCAGAACAAACTTCCTTTAGCATGTTTTGTTGTTCCATGTAGTGAATCTGTTATTCTATGTGTTTCTATGGGCTAAGAGCAGTAATGCTAAATTCAATGTTTCATCAAATATTTATTTTTTATTTTTGGGGATACCTTAGGGGGTCTTAAAATTCAACATCAAGTAGCTAAATTATTATAGGTATGACCACTTAAAACAATTACGTATGTTATCTTAGTAGAACCCTGAAAATAAAAGAGAGCCGCACACTCTTGGAGCTCAGATGCAAAAATGTAATACCAACGTTTCGACAGCCAATCTGTCTTCATCAGGGTATAATCACAAACACTGCGGGATGACTCGTTTATATAGTGTCAAAAGACACAGGTGTCTGTAATCATGGCCAGGAGTGGCCTAATATCATTGGTTAATAATCAAATATTAAAATGTCATACAAAGAACAGCATACAAACAAATGGATAGCATACGATCATAGATTAATTTGACTATACAAGTTTACACACAATTACAATGGCAAAGTGACAATAATCACAAGAATGGCTTCAGATCAAAGTCTACGTTGAGACCGAAGGGCGCAAGGGTCTTTAAATTAAAGATCCAGGCAGCCTCTCGTTTTAACAATAAATTATCAAGGTCACCCCCTCTCCTAGGGAGGGTGACATGTTCGATGCCAATATAACGCAGAGACGAAATCGAGTGGCCTGCCTCCAAGAAGTGGGCCGCAACTGGATAAGTAAAGTTTTTACACCTAATGGTGCTATGATGCTCTGAGATACGTACTTTTAATTCGCGCTTTGTTTTACCTACATCATTTTTACCACAAGGACGAGTTATAAGATAAATAACTGCCTTAGTGGAGCACGTAATAACACCTTTTATTGGGATCGATTTCCCTGTTTGTGGGTGTTTGAAGGATCTACTTTTATAAGAGCCATTGCATTGAGCACAGCCATTACATTTGTAATTTCCATCCAGTAGGGGCACAAATAGACGTTGTTCAGGAATATCTTGGGGTGGTAAATCAGAGTTTACCAATTGGTCTCTGAGATTTCTGCCCCGCGAGAATAAGACCAAGGGAAGGTCCGAAAACACATTACCGAGACTATCATCGGATTTTAGGATGTGCCAATGTTTGTGAACAATTCCCTTAATTTGTTCAGAGCACTTTGAATAGCGGGTAGTTGCAAGAATGCATCTTTTTGCGAGACTGACCTTGAAAAAGGTCATGTCTCGTTTTGTTTTGAATTTTCTCAATGGCAATATTAATCTGATCATTCTTGTAGCCCCTCTTAGTAGAACCCCCCTTCTTCCAGCGTAGACAGGGCTTAGACTCTAGATTAAAGCATACACAAATGATCAATGGACCTACCAGGTACAACCCCAAATCAGTAAACACGGGCACCCTCATAGATGTCATCCTAACTAATTCGCCCTCCAAATACACCTCTGCTGTTTTCAATCAAGATCTCAGCGATCACTGCCTCATTGCCTGCATCCATAATGGGTCTGTGACCAAACGACCACCCCTCATCACTGTCAAACGCTCCCTGAAACACTTCTGCGAGCCTTTCTAATCGACCTGGCCGGGGTACCCTGGAATGACATACCCTGGAATGACATTGACCTCGATAAAAACTTTTCAATCATTGACCTGTGGCTGCCTCTGTCACCTGCTCGCCCGTTTCCATCACTACTCTGGGCGGCTCATCCCATTTAGCAGTAGAAGAGACTTACAGTGATGCATTCTGGCTATTCTTTAAAAGTGCCTTCTCACCATCTTAAATAAGCATGCCCCCCCATCTCAAAAAATCTCAGCTCACTGGTCACCATAGCAGCACCCACTCGTAGAACTAGGAATATATAGTCCTTGGTTCACACCAGACCTGTCTGCCCTCCCTGACCAGCACAAAAACATCCTGTGGCGTTCTGCATTATCTACCTCCCTCATCCCCATCGAATAGCCCCAGTGATATCTTCTGCAACCATTCAGGTTTAATTGCTAATTTGTTAGTATTTATTTCCTGAACTTACTTTTGTTTTCTTTTGTTCTACTTTTGTATTATTGACTATGTTCTGTTTATCCCATGTGTAACTCTGTGTTGTTGTATGTGTCGAATTGCTACGCTTTATCTTGGCCAGGTCGCAGTTGCAAATGAGAACTTCTCAACTAGCCTACCTGGTTAAATAAAGGTGTTCTCAACTAGCCTACCTGGTTAAATAAAGGTGTTCTCAGCTAGCCTACCTTGTTAAATAAAGGTTAAATAAATAAAAACCTGGCAAACAGCGGAGAGGAGCATCAAGCAGCATCAACAACATGGATGTCCCCGGTCCGAATCACACAAGCTGAAAGTTTAATATTTCTGGGGTGTGTTTAGCTATTCGTTTGGGGAGGGGAGGGGTGATAGGGAGTTGTCAACAGATGTCTCAGTCAATGTAGTCCATGCCAATATTTGGGATCAAAGCACACAAATATTTTGTGTAATTAAATTTCACACAGTGATAATGTCAGAAGTTAGAGGAATGCAATCATTGTCAATAACACAAAGCACACTTGTGTGAAATGCCCTTGTAAATAGCAAGACATGCTGCTAAAATAAACAGAAGGCAGAATGGCAGTGTAGACTCGCTAGAATCAGTGTCACTTGTGACACCTGCATAGTACAAGATAAAGGTAGTGTTGCAATGGGCTTGTAGCCTACTGTACTCAAGCTTTACTAGCTATCAACCAACCAGTGACTAACCACGTTGTTAGCACAATAACCTTTTTGCTGTATTTCTAATAAAGTGTCAAAGAAAACATTCACTAATCGGTGGCAAATCTGCATCTTAAAATTAGATCTATCAATAATAAACGATCTGGTCTCCCGAGTGGCGCAGGGGTCTAAATCAAATCAAATCAAATGTGCCGAATACAACAGGAAGACCTTACATTGAAATGCTTATTTACGAGCCCCTAACCAACAGTGCAGTTCTTTAAAAAATGGATAAGAATAAAAGATAAAAGTAACAAGTAATTAAAGAGCAACAGTAAAAAATAACAATATATACAGGGGGGTGCCAGAACAGAGTCAATGTGCGGGGGCACCGCTTAGTTGAGGTAGTATGTACATGTAGGTAGAGTTAATTAAAGTGACTATACATAGATGACAACAGAGAGTGGCAGTGGTGTGGAGAGGGGCGGGGGGGGCAATGCAAATAGTCTGGGTAGCCAATTGACTAGATGTTCAGGAGTCTTATGGCTTGGGGGTAGAAGCTGTTTAGAAGCCTCTTGGACCTAGACTTGGTTGCTCCGGTACCGCTTGCCGGATGGTAGCAGAGAGAACAGTCTACAGACTAGGGTGGCTGCAGTTTTTAACAATTTTTAGGGCCTTCCTCTGACACCGCCTGGTGTAGAGGTCCTTGATGGCAGGAAGCTTGGCCCCAGTGATGTAATGGGCCGTTCTCACTACCCTCTGTAGTGCCTTGCATTCGGAGGCCGAGCAGATGCCATACCAGGCAGTGATGCAACCAGTCAAGACGCTCTTGATGGTGAAGCTGTAGAACTTTTTGAGGATCTGAGGACCCATGCCAAAGCTTTTCCGTCTCCTGGCACCACCGGACAACTCATTGCTGCCCCTGTTTTGGGGATCAGTGTGGTAGATGTGTTGTTACCTACCCATACCACCTGAGGGCAGCCCGTCAGGAAGTCTAGGATCCAGTTGCAGAGGGAGGTGTTTAGTCCCAGGGTCCTTAGCTTATTGAGGGCACTATCGTGTTGAACGCTGAGCTGTAGTCAATGAATAGCATTCTCACATAGGTGTGCCTTTTGTCCAGGATGGAAAGTGCAGTATGGAGTGCAATAGAGACTGCATCATCTGTGGATCAGTTGGGGTGGTATGCAAATTGGAGTGGGTCTAGGGTTTCTGGGATGATGGTGTTGATGTAAGCCATGACCAACCTTTCAAAGCACTTCATGGCTACAGACGTGAGTGCTACAGGTTGATAGTCATTTAGGCCGTTTATCTTAGTGTTCTTGGGCAAAGGCACTATTGTGGTCTGCTTAAAACATGTTGGTATTACAGACTCGGACAGGGAGAGGTTGAAAATGTCAGTGAAGACACTTGTTGGTTGGTCAGCGCATGCTCGCAGTACACGTCCTGGTAATCCGTCTGGCCCTGCGGCCTTGTGAATGTTGACCTGTCTAAAGGTTTTACTCACATCGGAACAGCTGGAGCTCTCATGCATGTTTCAGTGTGATTTGCCTAGAAGCGAGCATAGAAGTAGTTTAGCTCATCCGGTAGGCTCCTGTCACTGGGCAGCTCTCGGCTGTGCTTCCCTTTGTAGTCTGTAATGGTTTGCAGTCCCTGCCACATCCGACGAGCATTAGAGCCAGTGTAGTATGACTCGATCTTAGTCCTATATTGACGCGTTGCCTGTTTGATGGTTCATCAGAGGGCATAGCAGGATTTATTATAAGCTTCCGGGTTAGAGTCCCGCTCCTTGAAAGCTGCAGCTCTAGCCTTTAGCTCAGTGCGGATGCTGCCTGTAAACCATGGCTTCTGGTTGGGGTATGTACATACGGTCACTGTGGGGACAACGTCATCGATGCACTTATTGATGAAGCCATTGACAGATGGGGTGTACTCCTCAATGCCATTGGAGGATTATCGGAACATATTCTAGTCTGTGCTAGCAAAACAGTCCTGGAGCTTTCCATCTGCTTCATCTGACCACTTTTTTATTGATCTAGTCACTGGTGCTTCCTGCTTTAATTTTTGCTTGTATGCAGGAATCAGGAGGATGGAATTATGGTCAGATTTGCCAAATGGAGGGTGAGGGAGAGCTTTGTATGCATCTCTGTGTGTGGAGTACAGTTGGACCAGAGTTATTTTTCCTCTGGTTGCACATTTAACATGCTGATATAAATTTGGTAAAACTGATTTAAGTTTCCCTGCATTACAGTCCCCGGCTACTAGGAGCGTCGCCTCTGGGTGAGCGTTTTCTTGTTTGATTATGGCAGAATACAGCTCATTCAATGCTATCGTAGTTCCAGCCTCTGACTGTGGTGGTATGTAAACAGCTACAAAGAATATAGATGAAAACTCTCTCGGTAGGTAGTGTGGTCTGCAGCTATCATGAGAAACTCTACCTCAAGTGAGCAATAGCTTGAGACTTCCTTAGATATCGTGCACCAGCTGTCGTTTACAAAAATACATGGACCGCCGCCCCTTGTCTTACCAGACGCCGCTGTTCTATCCTGCCGGTACATCGTATAACCAGCCAGCTGTAAGTTGATATTGTCGTTGTTCAGCCATGACTCCGTGAAGCATAAGATGTTACAGTTTTTAATGTACTTAATGTGGTTGTTTATTCTTCCCAGTAACTCATCCATTTTATTGTCCAAAGATTGCATGTTTGCTAGCAGAATTGAGTGAAGTGGGGGTTTATTCGATCGCCTCCAACTTCTCAGAAGGCAGATCACTGTGGTTGGGGCCTGTTCCCGAGGGAGCCGTACAAGTATATCCTCCGCCTCGGGCTCGCCAGAGTCGTGAAAGAAGAAAAAGGATTCTGCTAGTCCGTGGTGAGTAATTGCAGTCCTGATGTCTAAAAGTTATTTTCGGTTATAAGAGACGGTAGCGGCAACATGTACAAAAAGAGTAAAAGAATAAATTACAAACAATGCAGATAAACGAACAAAAAAACACAATCGGTTGGGGGCACTTAAAACGTCTGCCTTCTGCTCCGGCGCCATCTTAAGGCACTGCATCCCAGTGCTAGAGGATTCACTACAGACTTGGGTTCGATCTTGGGCTGTATCACAACTGGCGTGATCAGGAGGCCCATAGGGCGGCACACAATTGGCCCAGCATTGTCCGGGTTAGTGGAGGGTTTGGCCGGGGGAGCTTTACTTGGCGCATCACACTCTGGCACCTCCTTGTGGTGGGCCGGGCGACTGTAGACTGACCTCGGTCGTCAGTTGAACAATGTTTCCTCTGACACATTGCTGCGGCTGATTTCTGGGTTAAGCGGGCGGGCGGGTGTTAAGAAGCGTGGTTTGGCAGGTCATGTTTCGGAGGAGGCATGACTCAAACTTTTCCTCCCAAGCCCATTGGGGAGTTGGGGATAGACAAGATCGAAATTGTGGAGAAAAAGTGGGTAAAATATATACACCCCTCAAACTTCTGTAAATATTTGAGTATATCTTTTCATGTGACAACTCTGAAGAAATGACACTTTGCTACAATGTAAAGTAGTGAGTGTACAGCTTGTATACAGTGTAAATTTGCAGTCCCCTAAAAATAACTCAACACACAGCCATTAATGTGTAAACCGCTGGCAACAAAAGTGAGTACACCCCTAAGTGAAAATGTCCAAATTGGGCCCAATTAGCCATTTTCCCTCCCCGGTGTCATGTGACTCGTTAGTGTTACAAGGTCTCAGGTGTGAATGGGGAGCAGGTGTGTTACATTTGGTGTCATCGCTCTCACACTCCCTCATACTGACTGGTCACTGGAAGTTCAACATGGCACCTCATGGCAAAGAACTCTCTGAGGATCTGAAAAAAAAATTGTTGGTCTACATAAAGATGGCCTGGGCTATAAGAAGATTGCCAAGACCCTGAAACTGAGATGCAGCACGGTGGCCAAGACCATACAGCGGTTTAACTGGACAGGTTCCACTCAGAACAGGCCTCGCCATGGTTGACCAAAGAAGTTGAGTGCACGTGCTCAGCGTCATATCCAGAGGTTGTCTTTGGGAAATAGACGTTTGAGTGCTGCCAGCATTGCTGCAGAGGTTGAAGGGGTGGGGGGTCAGCCTGTCAGTGCTCAGACCATACGCCGTACACTGCATCAAATTGGTCTGCAAGGCTGTCGTCCCAAAAGGAAACCTCTTCTAAAGATGATGCACAAGAAAGCCCGCAAACAGTTTGCTGAAGACAAGCAGACTAAGGACATGCATTACTGGAACCATGTCCTGTGGTCTGATGAGATCAAGCTAAACTTATTTGGTTCAGATGGTGTCAAGCGTGTGTGGCGGCAACCAGGTGAGGAGTACAAAGACAAGTGTGTCTTGCCTACAGTCAATCATGGTGGTGGGAGTGTCATGGTCTGGGGCTGCATGAGTGCTGCCGACACTGGGGAGCTACAGTTCATTGAGGGAACCATGAATACCAACATGTACTGTGACATGCTGAAGCAGAGCATGATCCCCTCCCTTCAGAGACTGGGTCACAGGGCAATATTCCAACATGATAAGGACCCCAAACACACCTCCAAGACGACCACTGCCTTGCTAAAGAAGCTGAGGGTAAAGGTGATGGACTGGCCAAGCATGTCTCCAGACCTAAACCCTATTGAGCATCTGTGGGGCATCCGCAAATGGAAGGTGGAGGAGTGCAAGATCTCTAACATCCACCAGCTCCGTGATGTCGTCATGGAGGAGTGGAAGAGGACTCCAGTGGCAACCTGTGAAGCTCTGGTGAACTCCATGCCCAAGAGGGTTAAGGCAGTGCTGGAAAATTATGACACTTTGGGCCCAATTTGGACATTTTCACTTAGGGGTGTACTCACTTTTGTTGACAGCGGATTAGACATTAATGGCTGTGTGTTGAGTTATTTTGAGGGGACAGCAAATGTACACTGTTATACAAGCTGTACACTCATTACTTTACATTGTAGCAAAGTATCATTTCTTCAGTGTTGTCACATGAAAATATATACTCAAATATTTACAAAAATGTGAGGGGTGTACTCACTTTTGTGATATACTGTATATATATAACAATGCTTTAACAGGCCCCAGAAAGAAATGAGGGGGAGGGATAAGATCAGCAAATACCACATACCAAACAGGTGCAATTTGTGAGCACAACGCTCCTGTGGTAAATCCTTTGATTCAGCAGAAAATTGTCTGTCAGTCTCTGAACCTGCATTAGATTTTCTGGGGACCATGGCATTGTGGTTCTAATACTGTGCTATACATTCAAGGTGTGAAATCATATCCATAATCTACACACCAATGCCTGAACGTAAGATGCAGATGAATGTATTATGTTGTGCTGTTAGTTCAGTCCAAATCAGATAATGGAAAAAAATCTAGGGAAACATATAGGAGATCACACAATGGGAGACCACACAATGGGAGACCACACAATGGGAGATCACACAATGGGAGACCACACAATGGGAGATCACACAATGGGAGATCACACAATGGGAGATCACACAATGGGAGACCACACAATGGGAGATCACACAATGGGAGACCACACAATGGGAGATCACACAATGGGAGATCACACAATGGGAGATCACACAATGGGAGACCACACAATGGGAGATCACACAATGGGAGACCACACAATGGGAGAGATGGGAGATCACACAATGGGAGATCACACAATGGGAGACCACACAATGGGAGATCACACAATGGGAGACCACACAATGGGAGACACACAATGGGAGACCACACAATGGGAGATCACACAATGGGAGATCACACAATGGGAGACCACACAATGGGAGACCACACAATGGGAGATCACACAATGTTGACATCAGTCATGTGGATGTAATACAAATGCTAATACATAATCTGTGTCCTTCCCAATACATTAGAATATGATTTAAAAACAGGATGTTTGAGATTCACTACTGCATGAAAACCAATGACGACACAGAAATTCTAATGATTTTGTCTCAAAATATTATTTTGAGCACCAGGGAAGAAATGAGAGAGGGAGGCAAATTTGCTTTAACTCTGCAAAGAACAACTTTGTGGTGCATCAACTCTCCCCTTACAGAAAAACCACATGAATTTCACATGTGGTCGCATGAGGTGTTATAAAACATGTTTTTATGTGATCGTGTAATATTGTGTAATATCTGTAGCTCAGTTGGTAAGCATGGCGCTTGTAACGCCAGGGTGTGGGTTCGACCCGGGACCACCCATACGTGAATGTATGCACACATGACTGTAAGTGTATAAAAGCGTCTGCTAAATGGCATATATTATTATTATTATTATTATATTAAGTTAATGTGATGACAAGTGACATCATGTAAAGCAACATGTGATAACATGAAAATATCACGTGGAGTGTTCCAAAAACACTTTTTCACATTATTTCACATGTGAAATGTCACATGAAAGGGAAAGGGGGATACCTGGTCAGTTGTACAACTGAATGCCTTCGACTGAAATGTCACATGAAAGGGAAAGGGGGATACCTGGTCAGTTGTACAACTGAATGCCTTCGACTGAAATGTCACATGAAAGGGAAAGGGGGATACCTGGTCAGTTGTACAACTGAATGCCTTCGACTGAAATGTCACATGAAAGGGAAAGGGGGATACCTAGTAAGTTGTACAACTGAATGCCTTCAACTGAAATGTGTCTTCCACATTTAACCCCTCTGAATCGGAGAGGTGCAGGGTGCTGCCTTACTAAACATCCACGTCTTTGGCGCCCGGGGAACAGTGGGTTAACTGCCTTGTTCAGGGGCAGAATGATAGATTTGTACCTTGTCAGCTCGGGTATCCAACGCTCTAACCACTAGGAATCATGTGATGTTCAACATGTGAAATCATGTGGTTTTTCTGGAAGGAGGAAATTATAAACAGTGAAGTATATACTGTTAGGTGCATGGCTCAGACTTTCTCTGACCTTTCATCCAACACCAGCCATGATTGCATTTAGAGTGGCTAAGTGTTATTCAATGGATTTCTATGGGCTAATATCAGTAAGGCCACATTCAATGTTTATACTTACAGTGGTCCTACAATTCAAAGTCAAATAGCTAAATTATCATTGGTATGGCCATCTTAAAATAAGTCCATATGTTAGCTTAGTAGAAACCCAGCTTGGCATAATTAGACCTTAGAGGGTTAAGACCACCTAATTACCTTAATTTAATTAATGAAAGACCTGTCATTAGAATAGCACAATCGAAGATTTCTGAACCTGACTGAACCTGACTGATTTTCCCACCTCTTTTCCACAGCCTTTTAGGTCTACCTTAAAAACCTGTTTGGGCTAGGGGGCAGCATTTTCACTTTTAGATGAAAAGCGTTCCCAGAGTAAACTTCCTCCTACTCAGTCCCAGGTGCTAGTATATGCATATTATTATTAGTATTGGATAGAAAACACTCTGAAGTTTCTAAAACTGTTTGAATGATGTCTGTGAGTATAACAGAGCTCATATGGCAGGGAAAAACCTGAGAAAAAAATCCAAACAGGAAGTGGGAAATCTGAGGCTTGTAGTTTTTCAACTCATCCCCTATTGAAGATACGGTGGGATATTGGTCATCTTGCACTTCCTAAGGCTTCCACAAGATGTCAACAGTCTTTAGAACGTTGTTTGATGCTTCTCATATGAAGGGGGGCTGAATGAGAGGGGAATGAGTCAGAGGTCTGCCTGAGTCCCACGAGCTGACCATGCGTGGTCACGTGAAAGTTAGCTTGCTTTCCATTGCTTTCTACAGACAATGGAATTCTCCGGTTGGGACATCATTCTTGTTGATTGAATTTGGCGCCCTGCAATTTCATTGGCTGTTGGCGAGGGGTTCCGCTAGCGGAAGCGGAACCCCGTTCCCAGACAGGTTAAAGACAGGCCAAAATATCAGTGTTTTGCATCTGTAATCTGTATGCTATTGTATAATGGATGTGATAAAAGCCTAATGCAACCAATCATAGATTTTGCAAGAGGTAATTTATTTTATGACAGGACTTAACAAATAACACTATTAACAGCAGATATCATATTATATATATACAAATATGTATGTATGTTTAATTATGTCATCAAAACGCAATGCATGCTCTATGTTTCAACTTCTTACAGTAGAATGCAGCACTTGTAAGAGTCATCTTGAGAGAGAGAGAGAGAGCGAGAGAGAGAGAGAGAGAGAGAGAGAGAGAGAGAGAGAGAGAGAGAGAGAGAGAGAGAGAGAGAGAGAGAGAGAGAGAACTCTCCTGTACTTCATACGGTACGACACACCTTGTATTTCCACATCACATCGACAGCTATTTTAAGGTATTGACCTTTGTTGATGTTTTTTCTGCCAAGTGCTCCAGGCTTCAGTTTTTGAGGGCGGTTGCTTGTGTTTTGGAGAGGAAACAGGCTCTTGGGCATGAGTGTCTCTAGTAGTCTTCTTGGCCCCCCTTGTCCCCAACAGGGCCACGCTGCTGCTCCAGCTAGCGATCATGCATAAACATCGGTATACAGTAGCCCAGAGATGTTTGCATGCTCGGAAAGAAGAGGCTGCAGAAAAAACAAACCTACACTGCATGTCCTACCTTTCAAAGCCAAGTCGACCTACCAGTGTGTCAACTTGACGTGATGATAAATGTGTCTTAATAACTGCTTAGCTGTCTGCAGCTTTGAAAATGAGCCAAGAGCAAGACCAATTGTTGTATTGTTATGCCTTTCAAGCCACCAAGATGTGCATAAACTTATCTCCAGAAGATGAGAATCTTGAGGGATTGTGAATGGGACTTTAAGGTGTTTACACAGGCAGCCCAGTTCTGATCTTTTTTTCACTAATTGACCAATCAGATCAGCTCTGAAAATTATCTGATGTTAAAATATCTTATGTGATTGGTCAAAAGAACCATTAGTGGAAAAAGGATCAGAAATGGGCTTCCTCTGTGCAAAAGGTTTGTAGTGATGTTTATGTGGAGGTGATGGTGGTGGCATGTACATGTGTTGCCCTGAAAAAGCAAAGTGCCCAGTGGAGAATATTCCTGGACATATCACTGTTTAGACCAAGGCCCTGAATGCTTTTTTGTAATATAGAGATAAAGCACTAAACCGTTAGATGGAGGTTAATGAGTATGTTGGTGATGAAGCCTGTACATTAGAAAGCACCTGTAAAAGTGGATGATGCCGCTTTTAACCTGTCAACATGAGGCAATATTAACAACACTTAACGGGCGAATTTAGAAATGCCCAATTGTGCCTACCCTGCAGTGAATACTGAAGAAAATTACACCCAATATTTGTACCTTCCTGTGTTGATGATAAAGGACACGGTACACTACAGAATATACTCTCCCAGGAATTTCAACGAGACCTCGCAGTGATTCTCTGTCACATTCATCTCCAGCATGCTGGCTCAAAAAACCTTGGTGATCTGGAGGTTAATGCATTTTCTAAGCTAGCACTGTGTTTGTTTTCACCTCCTTGTTGAGACACAACAGGGACACGGCCAATGAAAGCAAGAATGATGATGTGTACAAACAACATGAGACCCTACTCTGAATGCCACCCTTATTGATAATGTTTTTTTTTTTACAAATTCTTTGAATAATGTTGTTAATACAGGTATACTTTATGTCACAACTTCCACCAAAGTTGTCTCCTCTCCCTGTTCGGGCTGCGGTCGCCGGTCTGCTAGCTGCCACCAATTCCTTTTTCTTTTCTGTTAGTTTTGTCTTGATTGTTTTCACCTGTTACTTATTTGTTGTTAATTATTGGCCTATTTAAACTTCCAGGGCCCGCCTGCTTTTGTGCGAGCTCATTCTCACTGGCAGTGGTGAGATTGTTGTGCTTACCGGTACATATTTTGCTGTCTGTTATTTTCCCTAGTTTTGGGGACATACCTGTTTATTGGTATTTTTGCCTGTTTGTTGGCTAGACCCAGCATATGCATTGGAAGCATTGCTCTCTGAGCCTGACTCCACACCCACCACTCTTAGGTATCCGTGACACTTTATACTGACATTTCGGACCACATTCCAATTTTCCACTTCTCTTTGGCAACTGAAAATGAACCGATGGGAATGATTACTAGCATTAAGTGTAGAATATATAACAAAAGTAATTGTGAGCGCTTAAAGATGTTGATTGATGATATTTCATGGGAAAATGTTATAATCAGGCTGATGTGGAGTCTGCTTACCAGACTTTTCCCTTTCAACTCTGTATTTCACCACTGCTTTCCCTTAGTTAAACCATGTAAGAGACCAGCAGAAGGGTTCTGGAAACCTTGGTTTACAACCGGTCTCAAAAAATCCTCAGTAAAAAAAAAACAAGTTGTATAAAATCCTTAGATAATATAAAGTCATCAAGCAACTGTTGAGTAAGAAAATGGCATCTACAACTATTCCATTTAAATGTATTGTTGGAAATAAGTCCTATAGGGTTGCTGATGTTAGTTCATGTGAATTTAATAACTTTTTGTGAGATGTGGGTTCCTCTCTGTCAAAGACAATTTAGAAAACTGATTGAAATCCCTTGGATTACATGAAGGGACATTTCCCTTCTCTGCTTCAGTTTGATCCTCCTGATGTAATGGAGGTGATGGAGGTAATTGGTAACTTCAAGATATCAGCAGCAGGTCATGATGACATGTGTGCCTCTTTGGTGAAATCAGTGTCTTCCTCGATCACTAAGCCTCTAACGTATATCTTCACCAAATCTATGTAAACTGGTATTGTTCCTAAATATTAGAAAAGTTATCCCCCTCTATAAATCTGGGGATCCAAGATCTTTTACAAATTATCGGCCAATATCTGTAGTGCCATGTTTTTCTAAAATACTCAAATTGGTGTATAAGAGAATGTTGAAACATTTAAATCAACACTGTATTCTATATGTTCTGATGCTGATTGGCTTATTTTTAGGCAGTTACGAAACAAGTGTTCTTTTCTTCTCAGGAAGGCCAAGTCTGAATATGTTATGTCTGTTACCACTGATAACCTGAATGACCCTAGAAAGTTTTGGAAGGCTATTAAGTCTATGTCTGGTAACAGTAATGTTAATGAATTACCGTCATGTGTTTTGAAGGACTCTGTTGCTATATATGACAAAACTGAAATGCTGAATTGTTTCAATGAGCACTTTATATCATCTGGTAGGCTGTTTGATTCAGTGTCCTCTGTCTCTGTACAACCCTGTGTGGATGAACCAGTGAGAGCTGGTCAATCTTTTAGCTTTTTGCCATTCTCAGTGCAGGTGGTACATAAAGCCCTGAAATCCTTAAATCAGAGAAAGCCTGCAGGTCCTGATCTTTTGGATCCCTGCTTTTTAAATCTGGCAGCTGATTTCATAGCTGAACCACTTACATCTCTGTTCAATCTAACCCTGGAATGTAATTCAATTCCAAAGATCTGGAAATCAGCATTTGACCTACCACTTTTAAAAGGGGGAGATCCAACTCTTTTAAATAATTATAGGCCAATCTCAAAGCTGTCACCCCTGGTGAAAATACTTGAAACTCTTGTAAGTGAACAGCTAAAATACTTTTTTTTTTACTAACTATTTTATCAATGTACCAATCGGACTTCAGGAAGAAGCATAGCACAATTACAGCAGCCATGAAGGTTTTAAATGATATCACTGAAGCCATTGACAAAAAACAGCACTGTGTCTCACTTTTTATTGATCTCTCTAAGGCTTTTGATATAGTTGATCATGCTATACTAAGGCAGAGATTGTCGAGTGTAGGTCTTTCGGAGCATGCAGTTGCATGGTTTGCATGCTATCTGTCTGATAGAACTCCGTGCACTCAATTTGATGGGCTTATGTCTGTTAAATTGTCTGTCTTGAATGGTGTGCCCCATGGCTCTGTACTTGGTCCTCTCTTATTCACTATTTATATAAATGATTTAGACAAAAATGTCCAAAATGCACAACTTCATTTTCATGTTGATGATGTTGTTATTTACTGTTGTGCCTCGTCTCTTACAAAAGCTTTCCAGAACATGCAAACTGCTTTTTATACTGTTCAACATACCTTGTGTCAATTGAAGCTTATCCTCAATACTGACAAAACTAAACTAATGGTGTTTTCTAATGCAAGAAATAGACCTCTGAACCTTTCACCTATTACTACCTGTCAGGGCAAGGAGATTGAGGTTGTAACCACATATAAATATCTTGGAATTTGAATTGATGACGGCCTCTCTTTTAAATTGCATATTCAACATCTTACAAAAAAAGTGAAGCTGAAATTGGGATTTTATTTTAGGAATAAGGCCTGTTTTTCTTTTGAAACCAGAAGGAGGCTAGTATCAGCTACATTTACGCCTTTACTAGACTATTAGGATATTTTATATATGAATGCTTCCACTCAGTGTTTGAGATCAATTGACACTCTTTACCATGGCACTTTGAGATTTATTTTAAACTGCAAAACACTTACGCACCACTGCACTTTGTATACCAGGGTTGGCTGGCCTTCTCTAGTCACTCATAGACTCAGTCACTGGTATACTTTTATTTACAATGCCATTTTGGGTTTACTACCTTTTTATTTGTGCATTTTTATTGTTCAGAAATGTGGTGGGTACTCTCTTCGTTTGCTGTTTTATACTCTTGTGAATTCAATGGTTTTTACTAGATTACTTGTCATTTTTCATGTTGTCTGTCTAATTGTTTTGTAATGACTTGGAGCTGCCTATCTTGGCCATGGCGCTCTTAAAAAATAGATTTTAATCTCAATGAGCCCTTCCTGGTTAAATAAAGGTTAAATAAATAAAATAAAATAATATGATCACCAATATGGTTTTCGTAAAAAAAAAATGTGTATGACACAGATGATCATGTAATATTACTTTCTGAATTGCATTTTTACAGTTTTCATGATTATACATATAATTGGTTATATAGTTAGGTTTATGAGAACAGATAGAGAACATTTTGTTTATGCAAACGGCTGTGCATCTACCAGGGCCAAGATATCCTGTGGTGTCCCACAGGGTTTGATAAGTGGACCTTTGTTATTCCTAATCTATATAAATGACCTTGCTGCTGTGTCTTCTACTGTACTTCCCACTCTCTTTTCTGATGATACCAATTTTATCACACAACAATATTGATTCACTAATTAATGAAGCCAACTCAGGCATGGACACATTTTCGGAATGGTTCCAGATAAACAAATCATCTTTAAATGTTAAACAATCTAACTTTATTGTATTCAATAGTAAAAATAAGAAATATTGTAAAAAGCCAGAATCTCAATTGGTGGGAATGAAATGGAACAAGTCACATACACTAGATTCCTCTGAGTTCTAATTTATGAAAGGTTATCCTGTAAAGATCATATTCAATTTGTCTGCAGCAAAGTGATGAAATCGGTGTCCTCAGAAAGATTAGTGGTTTGGTTCATCAGGCTTTCTTCCTAACTATTTACTATAGCTTAGTTTACCCATATCTCATTTACTGTAATATTGTCTGGGCCAGTACATGTGCCCCCTATCTACACAAATGACTTATCATACAAAATACATGTGCTAACCCTTCAATGGATTCTACCAGGTTAATTTTGAAATCCATCTATACAACACAAGACACTGTGATAACCTTCACCCTCTCCACTGCCGCACCTCACATAGTCAATTCTTTAACAGATACAAAGGTACCATGCTCTGGAATTCTTATCTTCACATTGCCAAAACCTCATCATCCCTTCAAGTGAAGACTGGGGGTCAACCCGATGAACCAAACCACTCAGTAATTACTTGTAGTCACGAAATTCTTCAGCCTGGTTTTAGACCCCATCATAGCACTGAGACTGCACTTGTGCAGGTGGTAAATGACCTTTTAATGGCATCAGACCGAGGCTCTGCATCTGTCCTTGTGCTCCTTAGTGCTGCTTTTGATACCATCGATAACCACATTCTTTTGGAGAGATTGGAAACCCAAATTGGTCTACACGGACAAGTTCTGGCCTGGTTTAGATCTTATCTGTCAGAAAGATATCAGTTTGTCTCTGTGAATGGTTTGTCACCTGACAAATCAACTGTAAATGTCGGTGTTCCTCAAGGTTCCGTTTTAGGACCACTATTGTTTTCACTATATATTTTACCTCTTGGGGATGTCATTCAAAAACATAATGTTAACTTTCACTGCTATGCGGATGACACACAGCTGTACATTTCAATGAAACATGGTGAAGACCCAAAATTGCCCTCACTAGAAGCCTGTGTTTCAAACATAAGGAAGTGGATGGCTGCAAACGTTCTACTTTTAAACTCGGACAAAACAGAGATGCTTGTTCTAGTTCCCAAGAAACAAAGAGATCTGCTGTTGAATCTGACAATTAATCTTAATGGTTGTACAGTCGTCTCAAATAAAACTGTGAAGGACCTCGGCGTTACTCTGGACCCTGATCTCTCTTTTGACGAACATATCAAGACTGTTTCAAGGACAGCTTTTTTCCATCTACGTAACATTGCAAAAATCAGAAACTTTCTGTCCAAAAATTATGCAGAAAAATGAATCCATGCTTTTGTTACTTCTAGGTTAGACTACTGCAATGCTCTACTTTCCAGCTAACCGGATAAAGCACTAAATAAACTTCAGTTAGTGCTAAATACGGCTGCTAGAATCCTGACTAGAACCAAACAATTTGATCATATTACTCCAGTGCTAGCCTCCCTACACTGGCTTCCTGTCAAGACAAGGGCTGATTTCAAGGTTTTACTATTAACCTGCAAAGCATTACATGGGCTTGCTCCTACCTATCTCTCTGATGTGGTCCTGCCGTACATACCTACATGTACACTACGGTCACAAGATGCAGGCCTCCTTATTGTCCCTAGAATTTCTAAGCAAACACCTGGAGGCAGAGTTTTCTCCTAGAGAGCTCCATTTTTATGGAATGGTCTGCCTACCCATGTGAGAGACGCAAACTCGGTCTCAACCTTTAAGTTTTACTGAAGACTCATCTTTTCAGTGGGTCATATGATTGAGTGTAGTCTGGCCCAGGAGTGTGAAGGTGAACGGAAAGGCTCTGGAGCAACGAACCGCCCTTGCTGTCTCTGCCTGGCCGGTTCCCCTCTTTCCACTGGGATTCTCTGCCTCTAACCCTATTACAGAGGCTGAGTCACTGGCTTACTGGTGCTCTTTCATGCCGTCCCTAGGAGGGGTGAGTCACTGATGTGATCTTCCTGTCTTCTCCTGTCCTATCTGGTGTCCTGTGTGAATTTATGCTCTCTCTAATTCTCTCTTTCTCTCTTTCTTTCTCTCTCTCGGAGGACCTGAGCCCTAGGACCTGAGCCCTAGGACCATGCCTCAGGACTACCTGGCATGATGACTCCTTGCTGTCCCCAGTCCACCTGGCCGTGCTGCTGCTCCAGTTTCAACTGTTCTGCCTGTGATTATTATTATTTGACCATGCTGGTCATTTATGAACATTTGAACATCTTGGCCATGATCTGTTATAATCTCCACCCGGCACAGCCAGAAGAGGACTGGCCACCCCACATAGCCTGGTTCCTCTCTAGGTTTCTTCCTAGGTTTTGGCCTTTCTAGGTAGTTTTTCCTAGCCACCGTGCTTCTACACCTGCATTGCTTGCTATTTGGGGTTTTAAGCTGGGTTTCTGTACAGCACTTTGAGATATCAGCTGATGTACGAAGGGCTATATAAATAAATGTGATTTGATTTGAGTAATCTCCTCCACATAGCCCAACTCTCACACACTCACATCCACACAAACACACACATTTAAACAAAACATGGGGGAAAAATGGAATGCTTAGCAGGACGGGAAAATTGTCTAATTCACATACTTATCCAACATACTTATCCCTGGTCATCCCTAATGCCTCTGGTATGGTGGACTCACTAAACACATGCTTCATGTGTAAATGAAGTCTGAGTGTTGGAGCGTGCCCCTGAATATCTGTAAAATAAAAAATTAAATAAAAAATAAAAATTGTTGCCGTCTGGGTTGCTTAATACAAGGAATTTAAAATGATTTATACTTTTACTTTTACTTTTGATACTTAAGTGTATTTTAGCAATTACATTTACTTTTGATACTTAAGTATATTTAAAACCAAATACTTTTAGATTTTTACTGGGTAACTTTCACTTTTACTTGAGTCATTTTTATTAAGGTGTCTTTACTTTTACTCAAGTATTTCTCCTCTTTGTCTGCCTCTTGAGTCCAGAGTGCATTGTATGGTGCCAATGGATGGATGTTGGGATTGTCAGATTGTCGATCTGCAAGTTGAACATGGTGAAATTGTAGACTCCTGAATTTATAGTGCAGTTTATTTGCCCGATTTTACAGCGAACTAGCTACTTCACATGCTGATATGAGTTTGGTATTATTGTGTGTAGCTATGTTTGATACCTAACTACCTAGCTATCTAGCTAGCTAGCCAGCCTGCCCTTAGAGAGAACATTGCATTGTAGGTTTTGTAGTCAACTTGAGCTGCAACAGATTTCCACAATGATTTTCCCATTTTGCTACCAACCTTATTATTTATTTTTGTTTGTTTTAATTGAACCTTTATTTAACTAAGCAAGACAGCTTATATTTGTATTTAACTGGGCAAGTCGGTAAAGAACAAATTCTTATTTACAATGATGGCCTACCCTGGCCAAACCCTTCCCTAACCCGGACGATGCTGGGCCAATTGTGCACTGCCCTATGGGACTCCCGATCACGGCCAGTTGTGATACAGCTCGGGATTGAACCAGGGTCTGTAGTGACTCCTCAAGCACTGAGATGCAGTGCCTAAGACCGCTGCACCACTCAGGACAAAATTAAACATTTGTTCACAAAAAATATTGCTCTCACATGTTAGTGTTATTTAACACTGTAAATTATAGGAATTGGTGGTTTTGGGTGAATTTTTCCTTTAAGGCGTGTAACAAACTTGAACTAAACTCAAACGAATAATTGCTTTTAAGGCTAAAGTATTTGAATGTAGAATATAATTGCTGCAGCATGTTTATATAGAGGAGGGAAAGAGGGAATAAATACATTAACAAACAGCAAAACAGGAATGTGTTCAAACTGTTCCAAAATGACTGGAAAGCAGGGGGAGCACAGGGGAACTGCGTGCCACATTGTGCCTGCCTGCCTGTCTCCAGATAAAGCCATTGTCTGTTTATCTTTTGGAATTAGTTCCAAAATGGGCCTGGCTGAGGTGACCAATACGCAGTCACAATACAAAACTTAACTCCATGCCCCGAGGGCTGCTGGGACAGGAATTCCTCCAGCTGCCACCACACAAGAGTTGACGCTGAGTGTGTGCCAGCCATTAAATGGATCCTAATGCTGGGCGTGCTCAGGGGGGATGAAGATAACAGTAGCATGCTAAAAACAACAACAACATAGGCAATGGCTTTGTGAGAGCTAAACTGTGTGTGGATATTTCCCCTCATTATTGTGCAAATTTTCACACATTTTCTCCCTCCATTTTTGTATTTCAATACTTTCTGGTGCACATCTGAAATAGACAGCAGCACATTTAAACCGATGGTGTGTTTGTGGATAAATATTACAGCTGAATGAGGAAAAGGTTTTAGTTAATCAAATCATTTTAATGCGTCATGAAAACAATGCATTTAAACATGTTGTATATAATCAAATACGGTGAACATTTTTCTGTCCTTCATTTCATTTCTGTCCATGCCAAATCATTATAATTTTCTGGGACGCTCTACCACTAAGTGTGTATATACCCAGTGGCAAATCTTTCTGTCCAGCCTGTGAGTGATCATTATCATTAATCTGTCAGTAATCCCACGTCAGAGGTCTTCATCACCACGACAGACTGCCTATCAAATTCCAGTGGATAATGGGAAACCACCTCACACATGGTAAATAACTTGCTAACATCGGATAACATTCATACTCTATATTGGGATTCTCTGAAACTCACTTAGATCATTCCTTTAATGATACATCAGAAGTACTTATTCTGTTCGTTCCTTTTCATGTGTCTAGGATTAAACCTATGTCTCACAGCCCTTTGTCTGGCGTACACAGTGAGGTGCCTCCTGAAGGTTTGACCGCGGGGAAGGGGATTCCAGTACATGGTTGACTGGGAGGGTTATGGCCCAGAGGAGAAGTGCTGGGTCCCCGCTAAGGGTTCCAACGCCAGCCCCCCAGGTCAACCAGGTATGCGCCCAGGTAGGACCCCAGGTTGCGCCCTTAGAGGGGGGGGGGTACTGTCACACCCTCATCTGTTCCACCTGTCTTCGTGCTTGTCCCCCCCCCCCCAGGTGTTGCCCATCTTTCCCATTATCCCCAGTGTATTTATACCTGTGTTTTCTGTTTGTCTGTTGCCAGTTCGTTTTGTTTCGTGAAGCCTACCAGCGTTATTCCCATGCTCCTGTCTTTCTCTAGTTACTAGTTTTGACCATTCTGCCTGCCCTGACCCTGAGTCTGCCTGTCTTTCTGTACCTTTTGGACTCCGCTCTGAATTACTGACCTCTGCCTGGCCTTGACCTGCCGTTTGCCTGCCCCCCTGTTTTTGTAATACATTTTTGTTACTTCGAAACTGTCTGCATCTGGGTCTTCTCCTGAGTCTTGACAAGATCCCTTCCCTTTTCCACATTCTCTTACGTTACAGCCTTATTCTAAAATGTATTAAATTACATTTGGTCATGAAAAATTTTAATTGTCCTCCCTCATCATAAACGGCACTGACTGCCACTGGGGTATACAGTGCATTCGGAAAGTATTCAGATCCTGTCACACCCTGATCTGTTTCACCTGTCTTTGTGCTTGTCTCCACCCCCCTCCAGGTGTCACCCATCTTCCCCCTTATCCCCAGTGTATTTATACCTGTGTTCTCTGTTTGTCTGTTGCCAGTTCATTTTGTTTCGTCAAGCCTACCAGCATTTTCCCCGTGCTCCTGTCTTTCTCTCGTTCATGTTTTCTAATTTTCCTGTTTTTTATAATTCTGTCTGCCCTGACCGTGAGCCTGCCTGCCGCTCTGTACCTTTCGGACTCTGCTCTAGATTACTGACCTCTGCCTGGCCTTGACCTGCCGTTTGCCTGCCCCCCTGTTTTTGTAATAAACTTTTTTGTTACTTCGAAACTGTCTGCATCTGGGTCTTCTCCTGAGTCTTGACAGTTGAAGTGTTGTGGTTGCAAGTTCAAGTGCTAACAGTCAGTATCTGGATAATATGTGTGCAATGTTTGATAATGTGTGTGATGCTAACAGAGGTCTATTTTCTGGGTGACCTGAATATAGACTGGTTTTCATCAAGCTGTCCGCTCAAGAGGTAGCTTCTTATTATAACCAGTTCCTGTAATTTGTCTCAGGTTATGTATGAATGAGTGTTTACAAGAACTACATCATCCATGTGTATTGGTCAGATTTTTACAAATGCTTCAGAACTACTAAGCTAACATATGGAATTGTTTTAAGATGATTATACAATGGATCTTTTCGCTACTTGATTTTGAATTTTAGCACCCCTGTAGGTATAAAACAAATATCTATTGAATTTGGCCTTTACTACTATAGCCCATAGAAACACAATGCGTAACACATTCATAAATTGCAAAACCTTATGATAATTTTGTTTTTTTGTCTGTCCTATATCTAGGAGATATAAGAAAGCTCAGGAAATATTTGTGTTTTTTGGACACATATTTAACCCCTTATTTTTTGGGGGGCACAAAACTACTTAGACACTTCCATTAATTTGTATCGGTTACCTTCAGACAAGTCCCGTGACAATTGTGGGCACCATGTTCATGAGTTTCATCTTTCCATAATAGTCATATTAGTTTGTAGGCCAAACTGTTCGGACGCTACAGGTGTTTTTGTGAGAAGAACCATTTTCGGGATGTCTCATGGTTTGACAAACATCGCTGTCGCTCAGCCAACTTTGAGACGCAGTCCATGCAGAAAACATAACTCTAGTTTAAACAGACAGATTTTGATGGGGATTTGTTTTATTATGACTTAAGGATTTATTAAGAAACTGACTGTTAGAACTGTTAAGGATGGATGAGGTATTTAACCATGTTATAGTTGAGAGAGATCAAGCAAAAGGAGTGGCTAAGTAAATTGAGAAATGGTGTGACTAAACTGAACAAAAATAAGAAACTGTATGAAACTATGAAATTATGTAAAGTATGACGGAAAAAAGATTTGGAGTACATTAAATGAAATTATGGGCAGAAAGACATTCAAATCATATTTCATTGATTCAGAAGGCTCATTAATCACAAAAACCTTTTGATATTGCCCATTTTTATGACTATTTGGTAGGCAAAGTGGGCAAACTCAGACATGAAATGCCAACAACATTGTGAGCTTTCATATTCATGCATAAAATACAGAATAGTTAAAGAAAACATACATTTTGAATTCTGTAAAGTTATTGTGGGAGAGGTGGGAAAATGATTGTTGTCCACCAATAATGAAAAAACACCTGGTATTGACAACTTGGAAAGCCACTGAGGATTGTAGCAAACTATATTGCCACTCCTGTTTGTCATATCGTTAATCTGAGCCTAGAGAAAAGTGTTTTTCCTCAGACCTGAAGAGAAGCTAAAGTAATTCCGCTACCCAAGAATGGTAAAGCGCCCTTCCCTTGGCTGGTTCAAACAGCTTACCAATCAGCTTGTGTTTGACCAGACACATGCTCTTAGCGAACGTTGGGGAAAAGTTGTTTGACCAGATACAATGCTATTTCTCTGTAAACAATTTAACAAGACTTTCAGTGTGCTTGTAGAGAAGGGCACTCAACATGTACGGCACTGACATAAATGACTGATTGGCTGAAATAAATTGATAAGAAAAAGATTGTGGAAGCTCTATTGTTATTGTTAGTGCAGCCGTTGATATTATTGATCATAATCTGTTATCGGAAAAATGTATGTGTGGTTTTACATCCTCTACAACGGGTTGGTCAAAACAAGCATTGTGATTGGTTGAGACACGTTATAAGCCATACTATAAAAACGGTTTAGCACGGGAGTAAACATTTTCTTAACGAATCAGATAATAAGTTGCATGGACTCACTCTTTGTGCTATAATAGTGTTTAGCATGATTTTTGAATGACTACATCATTTCTGTACCCCAAACATACAATGATCTGTATGGTCCCTCAGGGAATTTCAAACTCAAACACAAAGAGCAGGGAGGTTTTCTAAAGAAGGGCAACTAGTTCCAGAGTTCCTCTGTGGGGAGGGGTAAACCTTCCAGAAGGACAACCATCTCTGCAGCACTCCACCAACCCAAGAAGACATGAGGCTGAAATCGCTGCCAACAGTGCTTCAATAAAGTACTGAGTAAAGTATCTGAATGCTTATAACAATGTGAAATGTCTGTTTTTTTATTTTCAATTTAAAAAAAATAATAATCTAAAAACCTGTTTTTGCTTTGTCATTATGGGGTATTGTGTGCAGATTGATACGGGAAAACAAATGATTTAATACATTTTAGAATACGGCTGTAGTGTAACAAAATATGGAAAAAATGAAGGGGTCTGAATACTTTCCGAATGTACTGTGTGTCTATATATATATAATATATATATAAGATAATTATATATATATATATATATATATATATATATATATATAAACACAGTGCATTCGGAAAGTTATATACAGTGCCTTGCGAAAGTATTCGGCCCCCTTGAACTTTGCAACCTTTTGCCACATTTCAGGCTTCAAACATAAAGATATAAAACTGTATTTTTTTGTGAAGAATCAACAACAAGTGGGACACAATCATGAAGTGGAACGACATTTATTGGATATTTCAAACTTTTTTAACAAATCAAAAACTGAAAAATTGGGTGTGCAAAATTATTCAGCCCCCTTAAGTTAATACTTTGTAGCGCCACCTTTTGCTGCGATTACAGCTGTAAGTCGCTTGGGGTATGTCTCTATCAGTTTTGCACATCGAGATATTGAAATGTTCTCCCATTCCTCCTTGCAAAACAGCTCGAGCTCAGTGAGGTTGGATGGAGAGCATTTGTGAACAACAGTTTTCAGTTCTTTCCACAGATTCTCGATTGGATTCAGGTCTGGACTTTGACTTGGCCATTCTAACACCTGGATATGTGTCACGCCTTGGTCTTAGTATTTTGTGTTTTCTTTAATTATTCATTCAGGCCAGGGTGTGACATGGGGTTATTGTATTGTCTTATTGGGGTTTTTGTAGGCATTGGGATTGTGGTTGATTAGGGGTGTGTCTAGTATAGGCTTGGCTGCCTGAGGCGGTTCTCAATCAGAGTCAGGTGATTCTTGTTGTCTCTGATGGGGAACCGTATTTAGGTAGCCTGGGTTTCGCTGTGTATTTCGTGGGTGATTGTTCCTGTCTCTGTGTAGTTTCACCAGATAGGCTGTAATTAGGTTTCTCGTTCCGTTTGTTGTTTTGTATTTTGTATAGTTATTTTATGTGTCACTTTTTCCATTAAAGTCATGAGTAACCACGCTGCATTTCGGTCCGACTCTCTTTTGACAAACGAAGAATGACATTACAATATGTTTATTTTTGAACCATTCCATTGTAGATTTTGCTTTATGTTTTGGATCATTGTCTTGTTGGAAGACAAATCTCCGTCCCAGTCTCAGGTCTTTTGCAGACTCCATCAGGTTTTCATCCAGAATGGTCCTGTATTTGGCTCCATACATCTTCCCATCAATTTTAACCATCTTCCCTGTATCTTTAAGAAATGGCTTTCTTCTTGCCATTCTTCCATAAAGGCCAGATTTGTGCAATATACGACTGATTGTTGTCCTATGGACAGAGTCTCCCACCTCAGCTGTAGATCTCTGCAGTTCATTCAGAGTGATCATGGGCCTCTTGGCTGCATCTCTGATCAGTCTTCCCCTTGTATGAGCTGAAAGTTTAGAGGGACGGCCAGGTCTTGGTAGATTTGCAGTGGTCTGATACTCCTTCCATTTCAATATTATCGCTTGCACAGTGCTCCTTGGGATGTTTAAAGCTTGGGAAATCTTTTTGTATCCAAATCCGGCTTTAAACTTCTTCACAACAGTATCTCGGACCTGCCTGGTGTGTTCCTTGTTCTTCATGATGCTCTCTGCGCTTTTAACGGACCTCTGAGACTATCACAGTGCAGGTGCATTTATACGGAGACTTCATTACACACAGGTGGATTGTATTTATCATCATTAGTCATTTAGGTCAACATTGGATCATTCAGAGATCCTCACTGAACTTCTGGAGAGAGTTTGCTGCACTGAAAGTAAAGGGGCTGAATAATTTTGCACACCCAATTTTTCAGTTTTTGATTTGTTAAAAAAGTTTGAAGTATCTAATAAATGTTGTTCCACTTCACGATTGTGTCCCACTTGTTGTTGATTCCTCATAAAAAAATACAGTTTTATATCTTTATGTTTGAAGCCTGAAATGTGGCAAAAGGTCGCAAAGTTCAAGGGGGCCGAATACTTTCGCAAGGCACTGTATATATATATATATAATGTAATGTTAATGTTTTAAATGTATGTAAATTGTAAAAAGTATTTTTGTCTGTAATGTGTTTTTTGTTATGTGTTGGGCCCCAGGAAGACTAGCTGTCAACTTTTGGCGTCGGCTAATGGTGATCCTAATAAAAATCATAAGTGTAGTCACTCACAAACCTTACACAAACTCTTATCCCTCTGTTAGCCCTCTGAGCAAATGAAAAAGCATTAGCATGGAAAAGCCATCTCACACATTACGGCTAAGCGTGGCCACTCACAAACCTAACACCTATTCATCATATCACATTGGCCCATTCCTCTTTGATCACTGTAATGCAGTTTTACTTGAATCCTATAGAGACTACTGTCTCCAACCATTATTTTACGTGAAAAGCCTGCTAATAAACGCATCTGCTTAGTGTCTCAAGGTATATCCACAGCTGTTCTGCTCAGCATCCTACAATGGTGGAGGGAGGCTTTTGTTTTGGATGTGTAAGTAGGACAACTGTGAACGGCTCATTTCAACACAGGTTTGACTGCCTTTCCCCCCTTCTGTGCTCCTGGCATATGAAAGGCTGCCTAGCTGATAGAGACGACGACCCACATTGTTTAATCCCCTGTTTTGTGTAGCAGTGCTGGGAGGATACGGAAAGTGGCAAAGTAGGGGAAACAATGGTGCAGGACATTCTCCATTGCTACACTCTTAGAAACAAAGGTTATATCTAGAACCTAAAAGGGTTCTTTGGCTATTCCTACAGGAGAGCCCTTTGAAGAACCCTTTTTGGTTCCAGGTACAACCCTTTTGGGTCCAGGTAGAATCATTTTCAAATCAAAATGAATTGGTCACAGATTTGCAGATGTTTTTGCAAATGCAGTGAAATGCTTGTGTTTCTAACTCCAACAGTGCAGTAATATGCACATAATCCAAAAAAGCTATGATCCCTTACTGATGTCACTTGTTAAATACTCTTCAATCAGTGTAGATGAAGGGGAAGAGACAGGTTAAAGAATGATTTGTATTTATTGAGACAATTAAGCTTGTTTGAGTGTGTCAAGAACTGCAACGCTACTGGGTTGTTTGAGTGTGTCAAGAACTGTAACACTACTGGGTTGTTTGAGTGTGTCAAGAACTGCAACACTACTGGGTTGTTTGAGTGTGTCAAGAACTGTAACACTACTGGGTTGTTTGAGTGTGTCAAGAACTGCAACACTACTGGGTTGTTTGAGTGTGTCAAGAACTGCAACACTACTGGGTTGTTTGAGTGTGTCAAGAACTGCAACACTACTGGGTTGTTTGAGTGTGTCAAGAACTGCAACACTACTGGGTTGTTTGAGTGTGTCAAGAACTGCAACACTACTGGGTTGTTTGAGTGTGTCAAGAACTGCAACGCTGCTGGGTTTTTCACGTTCAACAGTTTCCCGTGTGTATCAGAAAAAGTCCCCCACCCAAAGGACATCCAACCAACTTGACACAACTGTGGAAAGCACTGGTGTCATCATGGGCCAGCATCCCTGTGGAATGATTTCGACACCTTGTAGAGTCCATGCCCCGACGAATTGAGGCTGTTCTGAGAGCAAAAGGAGGTGCAACTCAATATTAGGAAGGTGTTCCTAATGTTTTGTACACTCAGTGTATATATAATGGTGTGCATATACAGTACTAACTGTTTGTACTGAATTCAAGGTGTTATGTTTGGGGCAAATCCAATACAACACATTACTGAGTACCACACTCCATATTTTCAAGTATAGTGTTGGCTGCCTCATGTTATGGGTCTGTTTGTAATCGTTAAGGACTGGAGAGTTTTTCAGGAATAAAAAGAAACAGAATGAAGCTAAGCACAGACTAAGTCCTAGAGGCAAGATTACTTTAAAATGGCTGTCTAGCAATGATCAATAACCAACTTGACAGAGCTTGAAGAATTTTTGTAAGAATAATGTGCAAGAAAATATTGTACAATTCAGGAGTCCAAAGCTCTTAGAGACTTAGACATATTTACAGCTGTAATCGCTGCCAAATATGATTCTAACATGTATTGACTCAAGGGTGTAGATGTGTGAGAGAAAAAAAATATTGAATACATTTTGAATTCAGGCTGTAACACAGCAAAATGTGGAATTAGTCAAGGGGTATGAATACTTTCTGAAGGCATAATTGGCCTGGCCTACTCCAAAATTAAACACATTTTAGTAATCACCTTTCACTGTGTACTGTATTATTATGCATACTGGATGGACTAGTTACCTTATGCTCCAAACATAATATCCATGAGTCCGGGAGTGAATGTATAGGTCTACTGTAGATGATGCTGTTGGTTCCTTGGTTGTGCAAGGTGGCTTAGTTAGTCTACAATCATAGCGAATTTGTATTTGATTTTGAATAGCCTAGAAATGGGGAATTTGTATTTGATTTTGAATAGCCTAGAAATGGGGAATTTGTATTTGATTTTGAATAGCCTAGAAATGGGGAATTTGTATTTGATTTTGAATAGCCTAGAAATGGGGAATTTGTATTTGATTTTGAATAGCCTAGAAATGGGGAATTTGTATTTGATTTTGAATAGCCGAGAAATGGGGAATTTGTATTTGATTTTGAATAGCCTAGAAATGGGGAATTTGTATTTGATTTTGAATAGCCGAGAAATGGGGAATTTGTATTTGATTTTGAATAGCCTAGAAATGGGGAATTTGTATTTGATTTTGAATAGCCGAGAAATGGGGAATTTGTTATATGTTCATAACTAATAGGCTGCCATTACCTTTAGCAACAGAATCTCGCCCTCGTGAATTTCCATCTCCTTCTCTCTTCATTCCTTTCTCAAGCATGCAGAGAGAGGGGCTTTCAACATTTTAATTAAATATGTTTAGTTGTGAAAATATATTACTATCGATGTCTCTGACAGATCTCACTTGGTTTCCCAAATGAAGCACGGGGTAGCTGCAGGAACAAGGTTGGAGAGCCCATGACATACAGAGTACTGGGTAGCTGCAGGAACAAGGTTGGAGAGCCCATGACATACAGAGTTTGGGCAGAATATCACCTTTAAGCGCAGTGAGAGGCTGCATTCTCCTCAAACAGTGGTTGATGCATGGAGTAAAATAACCAGAGTAGCCTACCCAGCATGATTGAAAAACTAACAAGCGGGAAAGAGGCCTTCATTCGCTATTCGAGTAAGTATGGCTGAGGTCTTTTTCCCCTGCTCCTGTCCATTTGATAATGGACCATTCTAAAACAAAACACATTTGACATATTAGTAAAGACAAGATTCAATTGAGAATAGTCTGATGGGTAAAAATATGATCACCTGATGAGAGAACAGAATGTGCAGCCTGAGGCAAGGAACAGAGAGCAAGCTTTTTTTGTGACTTTCTCAAATCATCAGTAGCCTTCAGTCGCACCATGCAGCCCATATATGTTTTGATTTCTAAGACATTCTAATGTTCATGTCATTCACAACTAAAGTTGAGAAATAACTCTAATTCTAGGGTATAAGACCTGTTTCAAATGCTAACCTTTATGCTCAACTTCAAATGCGCACTTGCTCCAGAATGGGAAAAATATCCTTATTATTTTATTCAGCTAAGTTCAATTATATTATTCTTACTATAAAATCATATAATATAAAATAATGGCACAGGACTTATATCTTGTCTGCTAAATGAACAAGCCTACAACCTATGGCATGGCGCATTGCCACATAGTCTAATATACAGTAGGCCAACTCATATTCTGTTCTTCTGAAGTACATTTTCTCCATATCACAATGTTTCTTAGACCTGCATGAATTCAATAATGGTTTTATTGTGATGGTGTATATTAAATACTTTTTTAAATATAGCTGTTCCAAAGGTTCGCATCAGTGCCTTGTATGCATGTAGGCCTGGAGATGCTTAATGTGTTTATGTTAATTAACTGTCATATAACAGACTCTTATCCAGAGCAACTTAAAGTAGTGAGTGAATACATTTTAATTCATACTGGTCCCCCATAGGTATCAAACCCACAACCCTGGCGTTGCAAGTGCCATGCTCTACCCAACTGAGCCACACGGGACCAATTACCGTAAGACCGGCAGGCTTTTGCAAAGCAATAACTGGCTGACCAAATTTCATGACTGCCACAGCCGTAGGGGTGAACAGGCCGTGGCTCAGGAGGCTGAGGTCCTTGATGATATTCTTGGGCTTTCTGTGACACCAGGTGCTGTGGATGTCCTGGACGGCAGGCAGTGGGCCACCAGTGATGCATTGGGTCACCCTCTGGAGAGCCCTGTGGTTGCAGATGGTGCAATTGCCATACCAGGCAGTGATACAGCACAACAGGATACTCTCAATGGTGCATCTGTAAAAGTTTGTGAGGTTTAGCTTGTCCGGGAGCGAGGCGTCAGTGTCCGTGACGTGGCTGGCTTTTCTTTTATAATCCGTGACTATCTGAACTCCCTGCCACATATGTCTCGTGTCTGAACCGTTGAATTGCGACTTCACTTTGTCCCTGTACTGTCGTTTTGCCTCTTTGATTGTCTTACGGAGGTCATAGCTGATATGTTTGTACCCGTTCATGTTCCCAGTCACCTTGCTGTGGTTAAATGCGGTGGTTCGCACTTTCAGTTTTGTGCGAATGCTGCCATCTATCCATGTTTTTTGGTTTAATCCTCACAGTGAGAACAACATCCTCTATGTACTTCCTGATGAACCCAGTCTCCGGGTCAGTGTATACGTTGATACTATCCTAAGAGGCGACCTAGAACATTTCCCAGTTTGCATGATCAAAACAGTCTTGAAGCATACATTCCAATTGGTCAGACCAATGTTGATCAGTCCTTACCACAGGTGCTTCTTGTTTAAGTTTCTGCCTATAGGTGGGGAGGAGCAGAATGGAAGCATGATCTTATTTGCCATCCCTGAAGGGAGAGTAGCAATGATCCAGAGTTTGTTATGCGGGTATAGCACAGGAGATGTGTTGATAGAATTCTGGTAGCGTTTTCTTCAGATTCCCTTTACTAAAGTCCCGAGCTATAATAAATGTGGGCTCCGGATATGCGGTTTTCAGTTTGTACATACTGTGGTCCAGTGTAGTTCGTTGACCCATAAATGGTTCTACCTGGAACCAAAAAAGGTTATCCTATGGGGACAGCTGAAGAACCCTTTTGGAACCCTTTTTTCTAAGAGTGTAGACTTGTCTTCTTTCCTGCTGTACATTGTCTCCTCTCGCACTGCTGCAATGTCTGTCCCACATGATGTTATGTTATTTGCTGGAGAGCAAAGTCTCCTTTTTTTTCCATTACTGTGTAAAGGATCATAAAACAAATGCAAAGGCTGAGACTGAAGGACTTTATGATTCTCAACATACATTTTAGTGAAACATAAGTACACATTAATTTATTACATTGGTACTACAAACTTATTTTTCTTTATGACCCCTCAACTGAAGGAGATTTTTCAGATTAATAGCAAATAATCCTCCTATCCAAAGCCTATATATTACCATCACAAGGGAAATAGGCCTAAATCTAATAGAGGAAATCCACTTTGGTGGTATGATATTGTTTAATGCAATTACCATCATACTTGAAAACAAAGCATAATTGGTTTCTTTCATCAATCTATTGAGCTGCAACAGTTTAATCAGTTGGCCTTTAAAAGTGCTGTAGTTGCTGATTCTTGAATTACCCGTCTGAAATATGCACACTCCCAAAAGCCTAAAACACTGTCTGAATATTGGCTTCATCAAATCCTGTAAGGTTCTTTAATACAGGGTCAATATGATGGGCAGAGTGAATGAGCTTATGTTAACAAAGAGTAGAAGAAAACATGAAAAGAAAATTATTTAATATCTTACAGTATGATGATGATGACTCGTTTATATTCCGCAGGGGATTAATTAGATATCACATTTAAATAACTACAGGGATATTAACGTCTTCAGATGTAGCTATTGATCATCCAGGCATATTATTGTCTCACAAAGGATTCCTTTTGTTCGTGTCTTAAAATGTTATTTTGGCGGAGGTCCTCCTGTCTGAATTTGGAGAATAAATGTGTCAATGACTCGTGAATTGTTGATTCGATTTTTCTCCAGAGTGAATTAACCCTGTTGTGTTGAACACTTTAATCTGTTGCTTTCACTTCTCAAGTCTCGCCTTTGGAGACCTTGGGTAGGTTTATTACAATGAGACTTTAAATAATTACAAGAAAAGTATTTAGCAATTTGTAAAGTCAAATAATTTCAATGTTTTTGAGGACATTTGTTCTTCTCATCTTTGGATCAGAGAAGAAGTTGTGGTGACTTAGCTAGAGAGGGTGAGTGTTACCTACCCCTTGACACTGATGGAACATGTCAGCAAAGTGCACTGGCCCCATCCCTGTAGGCGCTATGGTGCTGCCAAAGCTTGTTTGCAGTATGATGTTCAAACCATATTTGAACAATGTTTTGAGCAGACCTCATAAGTCTCTATAAAAAAAGTCTGTGTGCATTCCCTTTGACTGTAGCCTAGTTTATCCCTGTTTTTTACTAGATGTAAAGGTTCAAGCCAAGAAAATACTTTTTAATCTGGCACTTTTTTTTCTCTCTTTTTTTCCCTCACCAGCCAAGATAACAACCCAATGAAGCTCACAGCAGGGACTGGCAGATGACTGTTAAAGGAATAAATGGGCTTACTGTGGTGCCCCTTCTGTTCGATGGCAGAAAAGAGAGGTTAACGGGGAGGATGGGGCGACTGAACATCTCTGAGCAACAAAATAACAGCTGAGATAACTGCTCTCACTCCTACCTTTAAGGATACTGAACGTCTATGTCACCAGTAAGGAGGTGCACTTCTTTGACCACTTACTGTAGTTTCAGTTTCAGTATCATTTTCACTTGTCTGCCAATTGTTCCCACCTGGGGGGGCGAAGATTAGATCTCCGGAATGTGGATTAACTTGCATCGGTTGTTCATCACACACCCCAACTACAGGAAGTCCAACTTTGGAAGTCCAAGTGAACCGCAGAGAGTTTGATGGTGTGTTTGGACCTCATCTTCCTGTAAGGAGCCTCTTTTGCCAGCTGCCCCACTGGGGATCATCTCATTTCTTCTCAAAGCCTCTGGAACTGTCTCTGTACCTTTCAACTGGTGCTGATATTGGTATCCCTGACTGCTCATGTCCTTGTTACCTCAGTAAATTAGTGGTAAAGCTGCAGTATTCAACAATGGTATTGAGCAATGACTGGGAACACCATAAATAGTGCTTTTCCCTCTTATAAACACACTCAAACTGTCCTTTACTTGGAGGGGAACTCAAATGGATGCTGGGGTTGCTGTTATCGATACACTGCAGATAGCCCAGCAAATTAAATTATCAACAGAACAAAAAACCTGGCCATTAAGCGTGTTTGCAGATGGTAAATCCCGGTCACCTGGTGTGTAGGCCTTTGTTCCTGGAGAGGAGGCACAGCGAGATTAGAAGTGCAGTATCCGTGGGAGACCGCTCTTTGCCAAGCCAGACATTATGTCAGCACGTCGCTGGCTGAGAACACTGTTAAAAATCCCTAGAGGTGGCCGCTTGGAGCACAGGACTGGAGGCTGTGTCAGGTTTGATTGGCTCTCCCCTGAAGGCGATGGTTGCATGTTACTTCAGTTGCCTTTTGCACATTGAAGGGGAGTGTTCTGTTTGCCTCAGCATCGGGGGTCCATACAACAGCACTACCCACCAACACTTTATTTAGTGTTTGTCTGTGCATGAATCTTTACCTTTTCACTCCTATGTGGCTGGGAAGATGTTTATCTTTGTTGTTTAAATTTTGAGTATCATTTAATGTGCAGAAAAAAACAGCTATAATGATTTACTGCGGACCATTAGAATCAGTATTCCTCTCAAGGTAAAAACACAATAGGATCAATAGCTGCTAGCTGTAAAGGTAAAAACAAAATAGGATCAATAGCTGCTAGCTGTAAAGGTAAAAACACAATAGGATCTATAGCTGCTAGCTGTAAAGGTAAAAACACAATAGGATCTATAGCTGCTAGCTGTAAAGGTAAAAACAGAAGAGGATCAATAGCTGCTAGCTGTAAAGGTAAAAACACAATAGGATCTATAGCTGCTAGCTGTAAAGGTAAAAACAAAATAGGATCAATAGCTGCTAGCTGTAAAGGTAAAAACACAATAGGATCAATAGCTGCTAGCCATAAAGGTAAAAACAGAAGAGGATCAATAGCTGCTAGCCATAAAGGTAAAAACACAACAGCATCAATAGCTGCTAGCCATAAAGGTAAAAACAGAAGAGGATCAATAGCTGCTAGCCATAAAGGTAAAAACAGAAGAGGATCAATAGCTGCTAGCCATACAGGTAAAAACACAACAGGATCAATAGCTGCTAGCCATAAAGGTAAAAACAGAAGAGGATCAATAGCTGCTAGCCATAAAGGTAAAAACAGAATAGGATCAATAGCTCCTAGCCATAAAGGTAAAAACACAACAGGATCAATAGCTGCTAGCCATAAAGGTAAAAACAGAAGAGGATCAATAGCTGCTAGCCATAAAGGTAAAAACAGAATAGGATCAATAGCTCCTAGCCATAAAGGTAAAAACACAACAGGATCAATAGCTGCTAGCTGTAAAGGTAAAAACACAACAGGATCAATAGCTGCTAGCCATAAAGGTAAAAACACAACAGGATCAATAGCTGCTAGCCATACAGGTATTGTACTCATGGTGGTTAAATGCCTCAGACTGGCTCAATGCAGTAACATCGGCTACTATAGGTTTGAGGAATGGTGAACTCATCTTATGTCCTCCTGAAACAGTCACCACAACACCACATCTTTATAAACAGGAGTGCCCTAGAGTTACAACACCACACAGGAACAGTATAAAGCATGCCCATATATTGTCATTGGTCAACCGAGAATCTGAGCACAAGTAAATCCTATAAATAATCTCGCAGAGAGGAATAGTTCTTGTCATGGTGACCATATGGCCAATTAATTATGAGATGCAGAGCATGTCTTAATGAGATAAAACATTGGCTTTTCCTTGGGATATTCAAACGCTCTAATACTTCAGATGCAACATCTCAATAGTGTTCGTTTTACTATGTCACCTTCTCTTGAACATGTTGATTCTAGTTTCCCTAGAGGATATCTAATAATTGTCTCGACGCTTCTCCTGTCATTGTGTGTGTGTGTGTTGTTTGTGTTCTGTGACTATCCCTAAACTGAAATCGTTTAGAAAATATTAGTCATCAAGATTTGCTACTCAACTTGTCAGTATGGTTCCAGGTCAGTATTGTTCCAGGTCAGTATGGTTCCAGGTCAGTATGGTTCTAGGTCAGTATTGTTCCAGGTCAGTATTGTTCCAGGTCAGTATGGTTCCAGGTCAATATGGCTCCAGGTCAGTATTGTTCCAGGTCAATATGGTTCCAGGTTAGTATGGTTCCAGGTCAGTATTGTTCCAGGTCTGATCCTGTAGACTGGACCTGTATGGGTGTTTTAGTGTCCCAGTCTATTCTCAACAATCCCAGACACTAAATAGGAATCCCCTAAATTCGATCCATTACTCATGTGTATTGAACTATTGGGAATGTTTGTATTTTGGCCTTTTATTCTTTCCATTTTATCACTTTTGAAACCATGCATTGATACAGAGGAAGAAGCTTCAATCTATTTTGCCATAGCTCAAAGAACTAGAGCCATGTCACTGCTTGCTGGCATATTTCCATTAGCATGCAGGGATCAAATCCACTTGAATGGGTGAGGGGTGTGCACCATTGAAGCGCTGTTGAATCATTTAAATTGGTTTGAAATGCAACAGGGAACTCGCCAGTGATTCACCTCAAAGAAAACTTTGGTGAGTTGAACTACGATGACCTTGACTCATGGAGAGGTAACAGCATGTAAAGGTATGCAAAGCACAGCTCAATTTCAGCTTTGGAAATAAGAAACCCCCCCCAAAAAAAAACAATATTCCAATGAGGTAGGTCTCTATAAACAACATCAAACATGATGTAATTTGTGGGTATGACCACAAAGCCACCCCAAGCACCAAGCTTCCCTGCACCACTTGAAATTCCTGACATGTTGTTGACAAAAATCGAATTCTAAAATAATTTTGATAATACCTCACTTGAAGTGGTCTGAAAGAGGGCATTTATAGCAACCTGACATGATCCTCTTATGTTAATACAAAGCATCAACGTTTCCGGTTTCCGATGAGCTTTCACAACGGTTGATGTGATGTTCTGGCATGTTAACAGTACATTACTCTGTCAAAACAGTGAGGTGATGTGCCACCTCAAGACTGAACAGAATCCATGTACCTTCGTCTGCATCCCTGCATCAGTCAACTCTGCTTCTGTCAATAAATTGTCTTGAAAAGTAACGTTCAGCAAAGACAACAAACTGCCTGTATGATGAACTGATGAGAAAACATCCCGTTGTTAGGTAGTGTGCCAGTGTCTATTGGTATGAAGGGGAGGGCAGAGGTGTCACTGAGCACTCATTGAAACTGGTCAAAAGTCCTTCAACTTGATACATTTTAAAATAAATATATACCAGATTAACAAATAAATGAAAAGATACTGACTTTGGCCTTCAACATGTTGGGGGGGGTAGTGTATGAACGAAAGTCAGCAACAAAGAAAACGCCCCTTTAACTTCACAGATTTTCATTGTAAAGGGTTTAAACACTGTTTACCATGCTTGTTCAATGAACCATAAACAGTTAATGAACATGCACCTGTAGAACAGTCATTAAGACACTAACAGCTTACAGACGGTAGGAAGTTAAGGTCACAGTTATGAAAACTTAGTACACTAACGAGGCCTTTCTACTAACGCTGAAAAACACCAAAAGAAAGATGCCCAGGGTCCCTCCTCATCTGCGTGAACGTGCTTTAAGCATGCTGCAAGGAGGCATGAGGACTGCAGATGTCCGTACTGTGAGACGCCTAAGACAGTCTACAGGGAGACAGGACGGACAGCTGATCGCCCTCGCAGCGGCAGACCACATGTAACAACACCTGCACAGGATCGGTACATTCGAACATCACACCTGTGGGACAGGTACAGAATGGCAACAACAACTGCCAGAGTTTATCGTCGAAGGAATGAGCATTACACCGAGGCCTGTACTCTGGAGCGGGATCGATTTGGAGGTGGAGGGTCCATCATGGTCTGGGGCGGTGTGTCACAGCATCAACGGACTGAGCTTGTTATCATTGCAGGCAATCTCAATGCTGAGCGTTACAGGGAAGACATCCTTCTCCCTCATGTGGTACCCTTCCTGCAGGCTAATCCTGATATGACCCTCCAGCATGACAATGCCACCAGCCATACTGCTCGTTCTGTGCGTGATTTCCTCCAAGACAGGAATGTCAGTGTTCTGCCATGGCCAGCGAAGAGCCCTGATCTCAATCCCATTGAGCACGTCTGTGACCTGTTGGATCGGAGGGTGAGGGCTAGGGTCATTCGCCCCAGAAATGGCCAGGAACTTGCAGGTGCCTTGGTGGAAGAGTGGGGTAACATGTCACAGCAAGAACTGGCAAATCTGGTGCAGTCCATGAGGAGGAGATGCACTGCAGTACTTAATGCAGCTGGTGGCCACACCAGATACTGACTGTTACTTTTGATTTTGACCACCCCTTTGTTCAGGGACACATTATTCCATTTATGTTAGTCACATGTCTGTGGAACTTGTCCAGTTAATTGAATTCAGTTGTTGAATCTTGTTATGTTCTTACAAGTA
This sequence comes from Oncorhynchus keta, assembly GCF_023373465.1. Classification (NCBI taxonomy): domain Eukaryota; kingdom Metazoa; phylum Chordata; class Actinopteri; order Salmoniformes; family Salmonidae; genus Oncorhynchus; species Oncorhynchus keta. Next base: position 15,481,531 of record NC_068444.1, on the reverse strand, counting down.
TTTACGCATGTTAAGTTTGCTGAAAATAAACGCAGTTGACAGTGAGAGGACATTTATTTTTTTGCTGAGTTTATATGCCTCTAATGGACTGTGAGACTTTAGTATGCAGAGGCCCTGCCATGTCATTTCACGGTGCTGAGTGGACCAGCTTCAAAAAGTATAATGTGATTGCCATCCTCCCTGGACTGTCATTAAATCACCTTGGAAGTACACTACTGGTCAAAAGTTTTTGAACACCTACTCATTCAAGGGTTTTACTTAATTTTGACTATTTTCTACATTGTAGAATAATAGTGAAGACATCAAAACTATGAAATAAAAACACATATGGAATCATGTAGTAACCAAAAAAGTGTTAAACAAATCAAAATATAGTTTATATTTGAGATGATTCAAATAGCCATCCTTTCCCTTGATAACAGCTTTGCACACTCTTGACATTCTCTCAACCAGCTTCATGAGGTAGTCACCTGGAATGCATTTCAATTAACAGGTGTGGAACCAAAAATCTCCAATTTGGGCTCCAGACCAAATGACAGATTTCCACCGGTCTAATGTCACTGCTCGTGTTTCTTGGCCCAAGCAAGTCTCTTCTTATTATTATTGGTGTCCGTTAGTTGTGGTTTCTTTGCAGCAATTCATCCATGAAGGCCTGATTCACACAGTCTCCTCTGAACAGTTGATATTGAGATGTGTCTGTTACATGAGCTATGTGAAGCATTTATTTGGGCTGCAATTTCTGAGGCTGGTAACTTTAATGAGCTTATCCTCTGCGGCAGAAGTAACTCTGGGTCTTCCATTCCTGTGGAGGTGTGGAGGTCCTCATGAGAGCCAGTTTCATCATAGCGCTTGATGGTTTTTGTGATTGTTCTTGAAATGTTCCGTATTGACTGACCTTCATGTCTTAAAGTAATGATGGACTGTCATTTCTCTTTGCTTATTTGAGCTGTTCTTGCCATAATATGGACTTGGTCTTTTACCAAATAGGGCTGTCTTCTGTTATCTTCTGTATACCCCCCGTACCTTGTCACAGCAGAACTGATTGGCTCAAATGCATTAAGAAGGAAAGAAATTCCACAAATTAACTTTTAAAAAGGCACACCTGTTAATTGAAATGCATTCCAGGTGACTACCCCATGAAACTGGTTGAGAGAATGTCAAGAGTGTGCAAAGCTGTCATCAAGGCAAAGGGTGGCTATTTGAAGAATCTCAAATATAAACTATATTTTGATTTGTTTAACACATTTTTGGTTACTACATGATTCCATATGTGTTATTTCATCGTTTTGATGTCTTCACTATTATTCTACAATGTAGAAAATAGTAAAAATAAAGAAAAACCCTAAATTAGTAAGTGTTTAAAACTTTTGACCACTAATGTATTACGTTAGTTATCAGTAAAGAAAAACCTGAAGACAGCACCTACAGATGTAGGATATTAATTTGATCACCCTGTTGTTGCAGGAAATGGATCAACCCCTACAAAAAAGTTAATGAATTATAATCCACATAATAATTCACATTTCCAGTTTCTGCAGGATATTTTCCTGCTGTGAGAAACTAGTCAAATTGAGATCCTACATCTCTGTATGTGAACACCGCGAAACACTGACTTTTTAAACGTGGCGCAACAAATAACGCACCAAAACAAACGCTATTTGTTACCCTCATTCACAAAATGATATTTGCCATTTCTTGGCATTGCTTGTCTTAATTCCTTACTTCCTTTTTGAGTTTGTAATAAGTGGTCAATTGGTATGCCTCTCAATGTGGTCAGATGTAGTCAATTGGTATGAATCATCTTGGGCTCTATATTCATCTTGGTATGCCACTCCGTGTTGCAGCGATCCTGCTGGTCTGGTCGGTGAATAAGTGACTAGTAAATTGGACATTTTGCCTGCAGGTTGAAGATACACTTTCCAAGTATGTTGTATGAAGTGTTTCTGTCCTGAATCTAATTATAGGATGTTTATTATCATGTGTATCAGTGAGTTTTTAAACCAAAGATTTGTTTTAAAGGTGTGCAGGGAAACCCCGGTGAACACTTTCTGAGCAGGAACTGAAACATACAAAGAGCTTTATGAATAAAAAGTTGACAATTTCTGTCTATATTATAAATATCTGTGAAATGGTGTACTTGTCCTATAACACAAAATATGTTTATGTAAAATTGCACAGTGTGAGAAAGTAACCTTCCATTGGTTGAATCAACGTTGTTTCCACATAATTTCAATGATATGACGTTTAACTAACGTGGATTAGACGTTGAATTGACGTCTGTGCCCACGGGGCTATGTTTCAGACGTGTGGAGCATTACAAAATTAACACTGATATGATTTATCTTCTTTATAGAGTATCAGTTCTGTAAGCCAGTTACTTCTATCAAATAACACTGATGTCTTTCCTGGCATGTGCCAAGTCGAGGGCCTAAATCCTCCATTGTCTGGATCTATCCATCACTATGGATATTAAAAAAGGTTCTGGGACACTTATCATAGAAGGAAAAGGGTATTAACCCTCGTGTCCTGGCCATATTCCAAACCAGATGTATTTCATTTACTGACCACATAGTCATTCCCTGTGATGACTACATACAGTACAGCCAACTCCCCAGGGGGCAGGTGAACAATACAATACATCCATTTCATGTTTAAATACAATACATTGACGTATACAGCAAAGCAAAGCAAGGCATAGAATTAGCTATGACTTTAAATGTAGTCAGATCAACAACAAAACATCTGGTCAAGTTCACAATATTAAGACTTATCATTTCAAAATAGTTTGGCGTTTTGCTGTTGTATTTATGAAAGACTGTTGGCAGCATTCCTTTGTTCTGTATAGAGAAAGTTAGCATATCATCAAAGGGATATCACCCACACTCACTTTATCTGAAAGTGAAAAATGCCTCCAATGATAACAATGGCAGTTTCTACTTCAAAGTAATCTCAAATCCTATTTTCTTTACTCTCATGTGCCGAGAACCAAGAGATACTTCTGTTCTAAACCGAACTGTATCACAGACTCAATATAAATTACTACAGTAGATATGCTCTCTTTGTTTGGGATATTAAGTCAAAGAACACATACGGCCATTTTGAAATCATTGATAATGACCAGTCGTTAAAACAATTTAGTAGCACCACACTGTATGGTACAGGAAGGACCAGGTATTCACTTGATTTAAATCAAATTAAGAAAATACATAATAAAATTGTAATTATACATGAATAACATGGATTATATATTTCTTTGGGATTGACCCAGCACTGTTTTGTTACAGGTAGTTACCAATTGTGTTGTAAAATGACCCAGAAACAACCCAGTGTTAACACATACTTTCTTAGTAAACACTTGGTGAATACCAATTTAAGCGGAACCATTAAGAAGAATGTTCTACCCACAATTCTTATAGATAATTCCCATATTCCGATATTTTTGGTCAGCAATCACTTGTGTTTGATGATTGTGTCTGTTGAAAAAAAGAACCATTCCAAATGTAAAATGTATAATTTAAACATTTATGATTTAATGTGCTTATCTTCACGTTTGTTGAATACCCCCTTTGGGAGCAGCAATTACATAAATCCCTTGCTTTTGTGTGTATTTGGGGTGGTAATTTGTCCACAATGTAGTTTTGTAATTCATCCACCCACAGCAAATCGATGTATAAAAGTAAGCCACATGATTCAGTGTCTTGACTGGTGGCTCCTATCGGGTTTAGTGGTTGTACATGGGCTGTGACTGTATGAAGCACCAGTGTCACCATGTGGTCATGTGTAATGAAATCGCTATTCAAAACTGTATTTCAAGGAATGGCTACAGTATTATACTGTTTTTGATTTGTTATTGATGGGATTTAGAAAATACAGTTCTTCAGCTTGTCCATTTAGCCCGTTTGCGAGTAGCAATAATAATCAATATTATGAGCATTTCTCAGGGTACGACTTTTGATTGATAGAGGGGAACTACAATAGGTACTGAGTTCATTTAGTTGATTTATATAGGAAATAATGTTCAGTGATTAAATATGTGTGGTTTAATTCCAGTCACATGTAGAATGATTTCAAAAGCTAAATAAGACCAATTTCCTCCATTTTAATTATTCCAATCAAATCCCAACTCCAGTGTAATGATTACTGGAGCCAGTTTATCACTGAAATGAGAAAAAACTGTGCCGTTGAAAATTGACTTTTTGACAGAATAGGGCTTTGAAGTATGTCAAGCTGAAACAGCTTATCAACGATGAACTCGGAAAAAGGACACAACCCAGAAAGTGTATGATGCAAATAATTAATTGGCTTGCACTCATATTTGACTTTTTGAATTGAACATACTCCATTAGGTTAGGAGTACACAACATGAATAAAGTGAATTCCTTTCCCGCCAAAACTAGACATGTGATTGTGATTTATTAACAATATCCCTGTGGAGATACTTGATTAACAACTCCCATTGAATAGTGGGGAATCTGATGGCAAGTTGTCAGTGGGCAAACAGCCATAGGTGCTCCATATACATGAATTGATTTGTGGAGTTGAAAATGAGAGTGGGCAAAGAGGTAGGGAAAAGTGCTGATGTGATTCAGATAGGCCTATAGCCACTCTAATCGCTTACATATTTTACATTGCGACTGCATTCAGACACCTTGGGTGAGTGTACGCTGGAACCCAACAGTAAACAGCTCAGGGACCACACAGTGAGAAGTGATTTTTGCTCCTTTTTATTAGCACAAAAGCAAGCGGAGACATGCGGCGGCGAGAAGGGTAACGTGATTTATTGGGGACAGTGACTAGAATCGCCGCGCCTGCCGCTGTGGGCTAAGTGGAGGTCCAGCACTTTGGGGTTATCCATCCGTAGGGACAGCCAATACCTCAACATTGCACAAGCTAATTGAAAGTGCAGCTTTTAAAACAGAGATGTAATAAACTAACCATCAAAGCTGGTCAATTTTTACCAAAGCACCCAAAGTGAGACAGAGACAAGTTCATTAGAAGGGACATTCAGCTTAGTAAACCTTGATGACAACCCCCCCAGTGAAAAATGAGAGACATCTTGTCTTAACGTTGGAATCCTTAGTTGCAACATACATTTTTGGACTTGTAAATTAATTATATATACCTGATTCTCGATGAAAATAAATTATAAATGCCTCATGATATTAGTTTAACTGTCATATCCTATCAAAACACAAAAGCTTGTTTTAACACTGTATAACCAGGTCCATCCCATAGCTTTTTACCAAAGAGGCGGGGTGTTGCTATGTTATTGTTTCAATAAAGGATTCTAGCTTTAAATAAAGATATATTTCATGACTCATGCAAAAAGATCAATCACTTTTCATTGTCTTGTCTCTCTTTGGAATTGAAGTGCTTCGGTTGTTTACTTTCTCCTTGTTGGGGTAGGGGACTTCATGCTACGAGCTGGGGTGGGAGACTTCAGTCCCTTAGGAGAGGTGGGGGACTTGGCACCGGCTGGAGAAGAGACATGGGAAGGAGCTGGGGAAGGGGCAGGGGTGACAACCTTGGGACCTGGGATCTCAATAGGACGTTTAGGTGGGATGATGGACTTGGGTGTTAGCGTTGGTTTGACCTGTGGAATCGTGTCTCCGTGCTTGTAGGCGCTCACAACGATATCCACGGACTCTCCTCCATATTTGTTCTGCACCGTCATAGTATACCTGCCACAGTCTTCCAGGGATACACGCTTGATGGTGAGACTGGCAAACTTCCCGGATTCGAGGGACACCAAGTACTGGTCATCGGTATACACCTCTGCACCATTTTTTAACCAGGTGACTTGAGGTTTGGGGTCACCGCACACTGTGCAGGTCAAACTCAGTGTCTACCAAGCAGGGCAAAGGAATTGAAACACCGTTGGTTACCAACACAGATATAACAGAAGAAGATGGAATGTTGGAGTGCTGTTTTTTGATTTAATCAGAGTTTACTATGCTTATCGTGTCTTGTTAAATCCCTAGTCTCTCCCCTCTTGCAGCCCCAAGGTAAAATAACCAATCACACTATAAACAAGTGTGTGTAGTCACTTTGGAGAGAGGTGCAGTTACAGTGACCTTTACAAGTAGCTCTATTCTGCCATTATGCAAACCATATGACATGTCTACACAATATTCCTATCATATACATCACGCATGTGTTTCATAAGGACCCCAGTTTATGTTTTTCCCGCAATATATCATATGCTGTATGAAGTCTGACATGAGGTGCTGTGAAATGCAATATAACTCCATAATCTTCCACCTAAGAGTGATTTTCCAGTGCTGTGCAGTGCTGTAAAGTACTTAAGTAAAAATACTTTATAGTACCTCTTAAGTAGTTGTATTGGGTATCTGTACTTTACTATTTCGATTTTCGACAACTTTTACTGTAGTACATTCTTAAGTAAAATGATATACTTTTTACTCCATACATTTGCCCTGACACCCAAAAGTACTCTACATTTTGAATGCTTAGCAGAACAGGAAAATGGTCCAATTCACGCACTTATCAAGAGAACTTCCCTGGTCATCCCTACTGCCTCTGATCTGGAGGACTCACTAAACACATGCCCCTGGCTATCCGTAAATAATAAATAAACAAGAAAATGGTGCCATCTGGTTTGCTTAATATAAAGAATTTGAAATTATTTAAATGTTTACTTATGATACTTAAGTATATTTTAGTAATTACATTTAAAACCAAAACTTTTTTACTTTTCTCAAGTAGTATTTTGCTTACATTGACTCAAGTCAATGTACCCAATGACAATTGGGTACTTTTCCCACCACTGGTGCTGTGTATAATGCAACAGAAGGTTACAGTGGACATCAGCTGCATCCATCTGGTTATGATAGTTGACCTTCGCAATGTGTTAAACCATGTCTGGTTACATGTTCTAGTGTTAAATATATTCGCATCATTGTATTCAATTGCAAAATAAAAGGTAAATTACCTTCTTCTCCATGATGGTAACAACATCAGGGAGACCGCCCAGCACTTTGCCACGGTCTAAAAAGGAAGATATTATATAATAACAATATTGTCCGAATCAGAAAATTCCCAGAGCCACAATCTAGCCTCATGACAAGAACATGTACTCACTGGCTTCAGCATATGCTTCCTCTCTGGAAAACAAGGGGGAAAATGTCAGTGAGTTCATTAGCAGTGAGGCTTTGTATATTTCACCCCAAGACTGTAACTCCATACACATGCTCTGCATTACCATAATACATGAACACTAACGGTATATAGGAATTCAAGCTGTGTTTCAGCTGTAATGAAGATTAAATGTATATAGTATTATTGACCTGCATACATGTGCATGAAACTACACGGAAATGAATACACTGAACAGAATTATGACGTGATTATCTTACTTGAGAGTTGTGAATTCCGCAAAGGCCTTATCGTAGGCTGTGAAAAAGAAAGAAAATATTGGCTTTTCATGCATGTAATAATTAAACTGCTCTAATTACATTATATTATACATTTACTATTATTCAACCATGCTGGTCATTTATGAACATTTGAACATCTTGGCCACGTTCTGTTATAATCTCCACCCGGCACAGCCAGAAGAGGACTGGCCACCCCACATATGCTCTCTCTAATTCTCTCTTTCTTTCTCTCTCTCGGAGGACCTGAGCCCTAGGACCGTGACCCAGGACTACCTGACATGATGGCTCCTTGCTGTCCCCAGTCCACCTGACTGTGCTGCTGCTCCAGTTTCAACTGTTCTGCCTTATTATTATTCGACCATGCTGGTCATTTATGAACATTTGAACATCTTGGTCATGTTCTGTTATAATCTCTACCCGGCACAGCCAGAAGAGGACTGGCCACCCCACATAGCCCGGTTCCTCTCTAGGTTTCTTCCTAGGTTTTGGCCTTTCTATTGAGTTTTTCCTAGCCACCGTGCTTTTACACCTGCATTGTTTGCTGTTTGGGGTTTTAGGCTGGGTTTCTGTACAGCACTTTGAGATATCAGCTGATGTACGAAGGGCTATATAAATAAATTTGATTTGATTTTGATTTGATTATTTATTATAGTTAATATGCGCGATGCAACGCGGAGTGCCTGGACACAGCCATTAGCTGTGCAATACTATGCAGCCGTATTCATCAACCTTGCCAAGGCTTTCGACTCGGTCAATCATCGCATTCTTATCGGCAGACTCAACAGCCTTGATTTCTCAAAAGACTGCCTCACCTGGTTCACCAACTACTTCTCAGACAGAGTTCAGTGTGTCAAATCGGAGGGTCTGTTGTGCGGACATCTGGCAGTCTCTATGGGGGTGCCACAGGGTTCAATTCTCGGGCCGACTCTTTTCTCTGTATACATCAATGATGTTGCTCTTGCTGTTGGTGATTCTCTGATCCACCTCTATGCAGACAACACTATTCTGTATACTTCTGGACCTTCTTTGGACACTGTGTTAACTAACCTCCAGACGAGCTTCAATGCCATACAACTCTCCTTCTGTGGCCTACAACTGATATTAAATGCAAGTAAAACTAAGTGCATGCTCTTCAACCGATCGCTGCCTGCACCTGCCCGCCCATCCAGCATCACTACTCTGGGCGGTTTTGACTTAGAATATGTGGGCAACTACAAATACCTAGGTGTCTGGTTAGACTGTAAACTCTCCTTCTATAAGTCTTTACTAGGTAAAGCCCCGCCTTATCTCAGCTCACTGGTCACCATAGCAGCACCCACCCGTAGCATGCATTCCAGCAGGTATATTTCACTGGTCACCCCCAAAGTCAATTCCTACTTTGGCCGCCTTTCCATCCAGTTCTCCGCTGCCAATGACTGGAACGAATGTCAAAAATCACTGAAGCTGGAGTCTCATATTTCCCTCACTAACTTTAAGGATCAGCTGTCAGAGCAGCTTACCGAACATTGCACCTGAGCATAGCCCATCTGTAAATAGCCCACCAAACTACCTCATCCTCATATTGTTATTTATTTGTTGCTCCTTTGTACCCCAGTATCTCCACTTGCACATTCATCTTCTGCACATCTATCACTCCAGTGTTAATGCTAAATTGTAATTATTGGCCACTATGGCCTATTTATTGCCTTACCTCCCTAATCTTACCTCCTTTGCACACACTGAAACATATCGTACCTCGTTATTGTAATGTTGTTGTGTTTTGCCAGAAATAGCTCATCCTCGCTCACTCATTACTGTTTCCAGCCCACACATCGCATGACCTGTCAGGGACCAGCCCTTGATTATGTTTGTCATCAAACAGTCTGTTGACTAACTGAAGTCTGAGCCAGGATTGCACCTTTGATATTGTTGTTCCTGTTATTTCATCCACCGGATTAGCCTAAATATGCTGCTTGCTTCTGTGTACCCAGCTGCAGAGATGCCCTTTTCTTTGTATTATACATGTAGAAATCAGTGTGAAACTGGACACTGCCTGGGTTACCGTGGCAGGACTACAGTAGAGTGGCCAATAGTTGGAGGTGGTATGATAAAAACTACAACAGTTTTTAGTAGTTGGTCATTTTGATAGAAATGCGCAGTGTTCTCATTACTGTGGTCCAGCTGAAGACTCCACCTCATTGATATACTGCCAGAAAAAATGGTAATGATATACAACCTCCGTTTTTTTTCAACATTTAGATGTTAGGTACACACACTAATGAAGACTGGGCTGGGAATCCAATGTATACGAATGAATGTGAATATCTAAAATGGTGAACTCCATTGATCAGGTGTATCATTTACAGGTTACCATTATCCTGGTATTGTTGTTGAGGTTCATACATGCTGAATGTGCTAATATCACTGCATTCATGTGTTATGCTATTTGCAAGACGGAAGGAGAAGTAGGTTGTTAAAGTACAAGTACGACGGCATATATTCTGTCTATATGATCTGGCTTACCGTGTCCAGAGAGGTCGATGGTGCGAGTATAGGTCTTATCCGTATCTATTATCTGGAAGTGGTAAAGACCCTTATCCTTGTCTGTGGGTTCAATGATCTCCATAGTGGCCATGGCTGGGGTACCTCCAATACGCACCTTCTCAGAGTGAGAGAGTTTCCTTTCCCTGGAATGGTAAAGGGGAGGAACAGATGGAGCATAATAATTATTGTTTGGGGATTGAAAAAACACTGCTATTGAAGGTATCCATTGTGTTGGATTGAGTAGGAGCAGTCAATGAAAAATTGTATAAACTAATTCACAGGTAGCTCAATGAGGACCTAATTAGGATCATACAAACATAACATGAAATTGTGATTGATTCTAATGAAAATGGTAGAATTTCCTAATTTCTCTCATAATAAGTGTCATTTTCTAGTAGTTTATCAAATAATGACCAGCTGCAGTTGCCTTTCTGGACCATTTGAGCATCATCATTATGTTATTTATGTGCCATGGCCCTCTTGGCAGGCAGGGAGGACCTGAAATTTGCCAAGCTCAAATTTGTGAGGAATCATGGGAAATGGTGAGCTTTGTTCAGCCATTGCGTGTGAAATTGTTGCCGTGCTGTGAAACATGCTCCCCTTGTCTATGCCATGCACGCCAGAAGAAAGAAAAACCCGAAGCAGCTACTTCAAAACAGGGATGAGAAGACCCACGCATGGTTTAGCTGAAACTGGTTTGCCTTACACAAGCTGCTGTAACCGATGACTCCCCACAAGTGTTTTTTTAATTATCCTGTAGCTATTCTGCTAGGTAGGCCTACTAAATATTTCCTTAGGACAGAGCATTAGTGAGAGTTTATATTTGTTTTGTATTGTTTGAAGAAAGGCTCTGGTGTCACTGTTGTTTTACATTTTTACTAAAGAGTCACAATTTTTGACAAAATCTCAAATCATGTTTACATGCCTGGCTCATGTTACGCCTTGGGATAAAACCTTGTGTGGATTCTATTTACATGAACATTTCCATAATTTCGCATTCTCTGCATAATTTAAGAAAAGAAAAGTCCCCCACCCCCCCCATATTTAAATACTTAGCATATGCTTACACGTGCAGCCAATGGATTTTCATCTCCTCTGTGTAGTATTTCATGTGGCATTGGAGCTGAATGCCTGTTGCTGTGCAGTGAATTGCCAACTCAGTTGCAGAGGATCCTGGTGAGCGAAAAGGAAAACCCAAGCGTCCTTTAGTGTACATATGCTGACATTATGTTCTATACGTCTCTTAAATTAATAATATATCTTCTTAGATAGACACAACTTGGTGACTTGCTGTGGTTTACTAATTGGTTGGCGAGTGCAGGGAATTGGAAATCAGCACAACAAATGCTGTAATGGGGATAAGATTTCAGGCTAGGACGACAGGTACAGATTTGTTACTTCAGCCCAGTTCATGAGGGTAGAGTAACAAGACCCTTGATATGCCCACTGGCTGTGTAATCCGTCTCATTAGTTTTGCTGCACTGATTTTGCTGCACTAAGAAAAACCACAGAACTGTGTGAGGAACACATTATCTGTAATCTAACAATCAAGGCCAACTGATTTATTGCCCTGGTTGAATAATGAGTAGAATAAACTGAAATACGTTTTTAAAAGTATGCTAAAGTAAGTAAAAGCATGCTAAGATATGCTAAGTATACTAAAAAAGGGAAGTGGCAATCAAGAAAGCTAAACTTTAAAATATTTGTACCTACCAGCAAGTTTAGAAAGCTTGTTGATAATTTCATCAAAAGCTGTAAGAGAGATGTTGATAGAACAAAATTACATTCAAAGTATGTTCACAGTAAGACAATATATTTCACATACAACATGGTATCATTTTTATAATAGTATTTACCATGGCCAGATATTTCAATTTGGGACTGATCCTTTCCTCTGTCGTCGCTGATGGTAGCTTTGTAAATGCCAGTGGAAGCCTTGGAGAACTAGGTTGGATTTTAAAAAATCTAATTAGAATAGATATGTCTCAAATTAGTAGATATGTCTCAGTAGATATGTCTCAAATTAGAATGCAGTAGATAGGCCTCAAATTAGAATGCAGTAGATAGGCCTCAAATTAGAATGCAGTAGATAGGCCTCAAATTAGAATGCAGTAGATAGGCCTCAAATTGGAATGCAGTAGATAGGCCTCAAATTGGAATGCAGTAGATAGGCCTACCCTCTGTAACAGTAGCATTGACCACGTAAGCTTCATTAACATCCTTACATTGTGATTGGAATTGTTTTGCTTTAGTCAATTCCCGTTCATACACTGTCTCTAACCACATTTCCATCCACATTTTTTACATGAGTAAAGTCATACCATATTTTTTTTAAACAGCTGGAAACAGACAGTTTTAGTACAATTTTATAAATGCTGACAGACATTTGTTAGTTCAACATTGGTGCTTTCTTTTTCTGCTGGTAAAATGTATCACGCACGAAATGGCAGTGGAAGGCCTTTATGCACAAATATTGATATAATAACCATCATATCGAAGTATCATTCCGCGATGATATGGTACGTAGTCTACTTCTCCCACTACAACTTTGGAAAGCATGCAGTTTATAAGGCTACAGATGAAATAAGTTATGATGAACTTCACAGGGTGGTGAAAGTGCACAGTGATGAGCGTGATGCTCCTTTCCAATAAATACCAAGGGTCTTATTCTGATGAGATGCTTGACTGCCATTTGATAGATACAAATTTCTCGCTATTATCCATAATAATCTCAACATGTTGACTAGCTTACCCGCACAGCCTACCCGCACTGTATCTACAAGCTGTTGGCTAGTGTGCACATGCCAAGACCAGAGTAGACACATTTGCAAAACTATCGCTAGAGTTGTAAATACAATGGAAACATATTGAACTTTACATTTGTATTTGGTACGTCACAATTTAAGATGACTTTTATCTGCAACGAGTCAGTTTGGTGGAAACACACCACTGGTGAAAAACATGTTTGAATATTTTTTTTTTTTAATATTCGCTTGAAAATCTATTGCCAATTGGATGCAAACCTAGCTATGGTCTCAATTTCATATAATTTTTCTCACCACTTCTGGCATTTACATGTGGCCAATGTCAAACAGGCTGTATATCAAGCACAGGATCAGAGTAACCTCTTCCATCTCACAAATAGCTTTGTGAGGACAGAGTACGATTGCAGGGTGTGAATATTTATAATGACATAATTGGAAGTGACTGATTTCTATGACAGTGGAGCTTTACTGAGGATCGAGCTGCTTATCTTCTTCCCCTCAGGGTTATTCCTCTTGTTTCCTATAAATGACTGGTGCCCCTAGGACCTCAAGTCAAAATTCACCTCGACTGCACCTCTTACTTCCCTTACATTACATCACATTACATCACACATGTTTTGCTGGCTGTTTGTCTCTTGTCTTTTTGTGTGAAACAGTGGAGGCTGCTGAGGGCAAAATGGCTCATAATAATGGCTGGAACGGCGCGAATGGAATGGCATCAAACCATGTGTTTGATTTACTTGATACCATTCCACTAATACCGCCCCAGCCAATACCATGAGCATGTCCTCCCCAACTAAAGTGCCACCAACAACCAACATCCTGTGGTATAAAGTAGGCGGATAAAACCAACATCCTGTGAACTGACAGCATGACTGTGTAGGCGGATAGAACCCTCCAACAACACAAACAAGGGTAATACAGAGTATTAGTATTAGTATGACTAACTTTGGCTTGTCCTGATCATGTCTAGATGATATGGAAAGTCACAGGACTGCTCAGAAATGTACTCAACAACAATTCTGTTCTCAATGACTGCCTTGAGATTTCCAGCAATGAAGTCATAGGATGAATGTGCCTAACCCGGTTTACCAGACTGCAAGGTCCTTTTACTGTAGACTATTATCCAAACTACTGGGTTTCCAAGAAATGTAATTGTGCTTTTTATTGTGCTTTTTATTGTCCACATACAGTAACACCTGCTATTATATGTACAGGTAAAATAATGGAAGCACATGAGTAAATGAGGGATGCAAAGTATGTTGAAAGCAGGTGCTTCCACACAGGTGTGGTTCCTGAGGTAGTTAAGCAATTACAACATCCCATCATGCTTAAAAGCTCTGCATGGTCAATCTGATGTCTGCAGTGGGTGTACAGAATGGTGTCACACCCCTCGAATAGAGTTCCCGACACTTGTAGAATATATTCCAAGGCGCATTGAAGCTGTTCTGGTGGCTCTGGTGGCCCGTAATACACTTTATGTTGATGTTTCCTTTATTTTGGCAGTTACCAGTCTTTTGTTCAATCTTTATACAACAGGTGAGTCTAATCCTGAATGCTGATTGGTTAAAAGCTCATTCCAGCAGGTGTCTATTCCATAAAGTACCACCGGCTAAATCTATGATGTTAAAATGCAAATATATATATATATATATATTTTTAAAGGCCCTTCTCCCCCAATTGCTCAGTTTGCCCGGGTGGCCAGCTCTAGGGAGAATCTTGGTGGTTCCAAATTTATTCTATTTAAGAATGATGGGACCTTCAATGTTGGGACCTTCAATGCTGCAGAAGCTCTCAGAGCTCTACAGACAATTCCTTCGATCTCATGGCTTGGTTTTTGCTCTGACATGCACTGTCAACTGTGGGGCCTTATAAAGACAGGTGTCTGCCTTTCCAAATCATGTCCAATCAATTGAATTTACCACAGGTGTAGAAACATCTCAAGGATGACCAACTGAAACAGGATGCACCTGAGCTGAATTTCGAGTCTCATAGCAAAGGGTCTGAATACTTAAGTAAATAAGGTATTGCTGTTTTTCATTTTTTATAAATTTGCAAAAATGTCTAAAAACCTGTATTTGCTTTGTCATTATGGGGTAAAGCTGTAATGTACCAAAATGTGGAAAAGTCAAGGGGTTTGAGTTCTTTCCAAAGACACTGTACAAAGAAATGTCAATTGAAAAAAGGTAAAACAAAACGAAGTGCAGCTAGTTCGCAGTCTTTACAGCTTCAATTTGAAGTGATTGTGTTAGCTGTGTTGTTGGGTAGCTTCTCTGAACAACGGTGTCCTGAAGAGATATCAAATGTTCTATGCCAGGCCAAACCGCTCCTCGTTATGGATGTATCCAAATAAATGTCACTAGAAAACTGCTGAAACAAATGCAGATACTTTTTTATAGTTTTTTTTAAACGTTTGACGTGACTCTAAGTTAGCTAGCTAGCAAGCAGTATGGCAATGGAAAATTTAGAACGAATGTCTGGGTCGCGTCCATAAATAGAGAACAAAAAGACTGAACGACTGGTGCGCGTCTCTGGCAACCGAATCAATAGAATGAACAACCACCCGGCTTGGGTAGCAACCCTAGATTTGTGTTGGGACTATATCTTGTGGAAGGATGAAATAGTATTAATAAATTAATCTAAATAATGTTTTTTAATGAAAATATGTCAATCATTATTTTAATATGTTGGTAACCTCTTGTATAAAAGTGAACATGTCCTTGAAGCTGGTGTTTGGAGGATATATTGGCACAGTTCGACTTCGTCTCGGGCTTGACAACACCCGTGCCAATATATCCTGGCTTATCGGGCATTATCACTTAATTAGAAGGTGTGTGTCTGTGTGATACAATTACCAGGGAAATAGGAAGCTTGCAGGTTCCAGATGCCAGATTGACTGGCCCTTCAGGGGTAATCTCAACGGCATCCTTAAACCAGTGCAGCGCAGTTTCCTTCTTCAGATTATCCACCTGCATTATGAAACAACAGAACCCATAGCCCACAGGTAGGTGAACCAGCCCAAACAAAGACGCATGCCTGCATTACAACAACACCATCTGTCAACGCAGGAGAACAACGACTGAGGTGAATCATGCTGACTGTGTTTGTCGTTTAGATTGGCAGTAGCGATAACTCATGCCATTATTTCCATTTAATCTCTTGGCTTAATCTAATTGTACTTTCGGTGAATGTTTAATTACCTTGCAGATGAGTGCCACAGAGCAGTCATCCCCGACATGGACTGACAAAAACTCACTGAAGTGGGGGCCTGGAAAGAGGGCAAGAGAGACAGAAAGGGTGGGAGGGAGAGAGGGGGGATAGAGGGAGGGAGGGGGAAGAGCGGGCATATGAAGGTCAGATTTCATCAATTGTTTTGCTAATAACACCCTTGTGTCTTTGTAATATCCTTGTAACAATGGGTGGCTTATGGATTTGCAGGTGTGATAACAGTGTGTGGCTGCCATAAATAATGTCAACCATTTTGGAGAAAATAAACATTATGATATCAAATCATCATCTTAGTATTTGAAATTCATACCTCATTTAAATATTACTCAAATGAATTTCCCAAACACTAGAGGACTGCATAATGAATTTCCCAAACACTAGAGGACTGCATAATGAATTTCCCAAACACTAGAGGACTGCAAAATGAATTTCCCAAACACTAGAGGACTGCATACTGAATTTCCCAAAGACTAGAGGACTGCATAATGAATTTCCCAAACACTAGTGGACTGCATAATGAATTTCCCAAACACTAGAGGACTGCATAATGAATTTCCCAAACACTAGAGGACTGCAAAATGAATTTCCCAAACACTAGAGGACTGCATAATGAATTTCCCAAACACTAGTGGACTGCATAATGAATTTCCCAAACACTAGAGGACTGCATACTGAATTTCCCAAAGACTAGAGGACTGCATAATGAATTTCCCAAACACTAGTGGACTGCATAATGAATTTCCCAAACACTAGAGGACTGCATAATGAATTTCCCAAACACTAGTGGACTGCATAATGAATTTCCCAAACACTAGAGGACTGCATACTGAATTTCCCAAAGACTAGAGGACTGCATAATGAATTTCCCAAACACTAGTGGACTGCATAATGAATTTCCCAAACACTAGAGGACTGCATACTGAATTTCCCAAAGACTAGAGGACTGCATAATGAATTTCCCAAACACTAGTGGACTGCATAATGAATTTCCCAAACACTAGAGGACTGCATAATGAATTTCCCAAACACTAGAGGACTGCAAAATGAATTTCCCAAACACTAGTGGACTGCATAATGAATTTCCCAAACACTAGAGGACTGCATAATGAATTTCCCAAACAATAGAGGACTGAAAAATGAATTTCCCAAACACTAGAGGACTGCATAATGAATTTCCCAAAGACTAGAGGACTGCATAATGAATTTCCCAAACACTAGTGGACTGCATAATGAATTTCCCAAACACTAGAGGACTGCATAATGAAATTCCCAAACACTAGAGGACTGCAAAATGAATTTCCCAAACACTAGTGGACTGCATAATGAATTTCCCAAAGACTAGAGGACTGCATAATGAATTTCCCAAACACTAGTGGACTGCATAATGAATTTCCCAAACACTAGAGGACTGCATAATGAATTTCCCAAACACTAGAGGACTGCAAAATGAATTTCCCAAACACTAGTCGACTGCATAATGAATTTCCCAAAGACTAGAGGACTGCATAATGAATTTCCCAAACACTAGTGGACTGCATAATGAATTTCCCAAACACTAGAGGACTGCATAATGAATTTCCCAAACACTAGAGGACTGCAAAATGAATTTCCCAAACACTAGTGGACTGCATAATGAATTTCCCAAAGACTAGAGGACTGCATAATGAATTTCCCAAACATTAGTGGACTGCATAATGAATTTCCCAAACACTAGAGGACTGCATAATGAATTTCCCAAACACTAGAGGACTGCATAATGAATTTCCCAAAGACTAGAGGACTGCATAATGAATTTCCCAAAGACTAGAGGAATGCATAATGAATTTCCCAAAGACTAGAGGAATGCATAATGAATTTCCCAAACATTAGAGAACTGCATATTTTGAAACACTGTTACCGTCTTTCACTCTGACGTACTCGCTCCGTTGGTGTTCTGCGTCAGCGAGAGCTGCCTTGAAATCTACAACCCAAACAAAGTGATACAGGGGATAAGTCCTGGATCTCTCATGGAGCCCAACCCTGGATTAGAGCACAACCCCCACAGCAGACAGGCTCTCACCAGCTCCGATAAGCACCAGAGAGGACTGTCCTCTGGCTTTGCCATCCTCGATCTGAACAGTAAAGGTGCCCTCGCTATCCTCTGTGAAATGATCCAGCACAAACTCAATGATGCCAGCCTCAACGTCATGACTCGCATGATTTGGCTGAGAACACAGAAGAAGACACCAAGAAAGTTTACATGACAGGACTCTATTAAGTGAATGTTGAGGAATCGTAATGGGCGAATCCAATAATGTGGATATGTTGTGTAATCCACTCTAGTCTGGGCTTAAAAGACTATTCATGCCATGACATAGTGATGATAGAGTAGAATGAATAGTACAAAGAGAAGAAAAGTTGTCTGTGCAAGTCCATTGTGAGTTCAATTACAGTGTTGGCTGAAACTACACCCTATTTCCTGTATAGTGCACTACTTTTGACCAGAGACCCATAGGGTCAGCCTCCTAGAACCTCTAGTCAGGAGTTGTGCACTGTATGCCAAACAGGCGTCTAAAGATGTGCACTAAATAAGGAATGAGGGTCAAAAGTGCACTATGTCGGGAATAGGGCACCATTTCGGACAAAGACAGTGTGTCGGTTTAGAGTTGACAGGAATAAGGAGGAGAGTCTTACATTAGTCGGTGAGAGTTCATTGTTGTTAGCTAAGAACTTATAGGTGACAGCAGAGGAGATGTGCTCAGCCTGCAGCCAGAAGCGCATGCGGCCGCGCTCCAGAATCTTGTAGGCCAGCTGAGTCTTTAGAGGGATCACTGTGGAAGCAGAAACAGTAATGGAAGAAGGTGATGCAAATAGAGGTAGGTTTTGTGATAGAAATGGCATTTGTTCAAAGGAAGACATTTCCCTTCTCAAAGCATAAGAATAAGCTGTGATGAACCACATGCTAAAAACGTTGATGGAGCGAGGGCTGACAAAAACTATTTTCTGGGATTAACAGTTGTCTCCTCTATGTGGCTTACATGGAACTATGTGGTTTACATGAACCCGCATTACCAGTCTACAACAGCACACACGCCCCTACAGTATATACCCATTATTCAAGCAAAACAAAACTAAAAAAATTGACCTTTTACCCTGAGCTGTGTATTCCAAATGGTTATTTGATGGGAACCAAACATGTATGAGAGTGAAAATAGAAAATGACCTGACTAAGATCCATCTCTGATCTTTTTTGTGGGTCTGATTAAATCACAATGGGAACATACCAGAGTAGCGGACATTCCTTTTCTATTTGAAAATAGAAAAGCCATATTAAATAATTCAGAACAAAACCTACCTGGGTGTCGAATACCATAGCTCTTTGCCAGCATTTTCTCCAGCTCTGTAATAGAGGTAAACAAGGGAGAGTGTATTTCAGCATTGTAATGATCCAATATCATCCACAGCGATTCCTTTTTACATGGAACTTCATCATACATTTCGACAGTAACAGTTGTCTGCACTGCACAAGACCAGACATGCATGTCCCGTATCACGGCATCATGTCATATTTATGAAAAACAGTGAAAGGCACCACTATTGTTTCTGACTCCAACATCTGCCGTATAACGACATGCTGTTGTGTTGATTTAGATGTACTAGTACAGTATGCATGCATGTATGGACTAAATCTATTTCATACCATGATCCTGAATGAGGGTTATAAATAAGTAACCTCCTGTTTATGATCGACCCCCAGCCAGGGCCTACCTTCGGCATGGATTTCATGGCTGGCAGAAACACCATCAGTGTTCGTTACAGCAACGGAGAAGCAACCCATATCCCCCTGGTCTGGGTGTTTGAAAATAAGCTTAGAGCTAGAAATAAAGAAATAAAGATGCACCATTAGATAATATAGAAATAAATAAATAAATAAATAAATAAAGGCACACCATTGGATAATATAGAAATAAATAAATAAATAAATAAATAAAGACACACCATTGGATAATGTAGAAATAAATAAATAAATAAATAAATAAAGACACACCATTGGATAATGTAGAAATAAATAAAGACACACCATTGGATAATGCAGAAATAAATAAAGACACACCATTGGATAATATAGAAATAAATAAAGGCACACCATTGGATCATGTAGAAATAAATAAAGGCACACCATTGGATAATATAGAAATAAACAAAGGCACACCATTGGATCATGTAGAAATAAATAAAGGCACACCACTGGATAATATAGAGTCCAGGAGATACTGAGCACATCAATGTGAATATATTACACACTTCTGAATCACGACTGATAATTCTTGAACGTTTTGTTGAAATATATTTGATCTGTTGACAAGTTTGGTGCATAGCTTACATATTGCCCTCTGTTTTGATGACAATGCCTTTGGAGAAGTCAGTGATTTCCTTGTAGAATTTCTTCCACACAAAGTGGGAGCTCTCTGTAATTTGACAACTTTCAAATGACAGGATGAAGTCACCTGACTCCTCGTCCACTGTGCAGGTCATCTCCTGGGCACCTTTTGGAGTGACAAAGCAAAGAGTGAAGTTGACAGGCAACAGCAATAAACATCTGGGAGTGCAGCATCCTAGAGATGTGTGTTTTGGTACAGTCATAGTAGGGTAGTACAGCATCCTAGAGATGTGTGTTTTGGTACAGTCATAGTAGGGTAGTGCAGCATCCTAGAGATGTGTGTTTTGATACAGTCATAGTAGGGTAGTACAGCATCCTAGAGATGTGTGTTTTGGTACAGTCATAGTAGGGTAGTACAGCATCCTAGAGATGTGTGTTTTGGTACAGTCATAGTAGGGTAGTACAGCATCCTAGAGATGTGTGTTTTGGTACAGTCATAGTAGGGTAGTGCAGCATCCTAGAGATGTGTGTTTTGATACAGTCATAGTAGGGTAGTACAGCATCCTAGAGATGTGTGTTTTGGTACAGTCATAGTAGGGTAGTGCAGCATCCTAGAGATGTGTGTTTTGGTACAGTCATAGTAGGGTAGTGCAGCATCCTAGAGATGTGTGTTTTGGTACAGTCATAGTAGGGTAGTACAGCATCCTAGAGATGTGTGTTTTGGTACAGTCATAGTAGGGTAGTACAGCATCCTAGAGATGTGTGTTTTGGTACAGTCATAGTAGGGTAGTACAGCATCCTAGAGATGTGTGTTTTGGTACAGTCATAGTAGGGTAGTGCAGCATCCTAGAGATGTGTGTTTTGGTACAGTCATAGTAGGGTAGTACAGCATCCTAGAGATGTGTGTTTTGGTACAGTCATAGTAGGGTAGTGCAGCATCCTAGAGATGTGTGTGTTTTGGTACAGTCATAGTAGGGTAGTACAGCATCCTAGAGATGTGTGTTTTGATACAGTCATAGTAGGGTAGTACAGCATCCTAGAGATGTGTGTTTTGGTACAGTCATAGTAGGGTAGTACAGCATCCTAGAGATGTGTGTTTTGGTACAGTCATAGTAGGGTAGTACAACATCCTAGAGATGTGTGTTTTGGTACAGTCATAGTAGGGTAGTACAGCATCCTAGAGATGTGTGTTTTGGTACAGTCATAGTAGGGTAGTACATCATCCTAGAGATGTGTGTTTTGGTACAGTCATTGTAGGATAGTACAGCATCCTAGAGATGTGTGTTTTGGTACAGTCATAGTAGGGTAGTACAGCATCCTAGAGATGTGTGTTTTGGTACAGTCATAGTAGGGTAGTACAGCATCCTAGAGATGTGTGTTTTGGTACAGTCATAGTAGGGTAGTACAGCATCCTAGAGATGTGTGTTTTGGTAGTCATAGTAGGGTAGTACAGCATCCTAGAGATGTGTGTTTTGGTACAGTCATAGTAGGGTAGTACAGCATCCTAGAGATGTGTGTTTTGGTACAGTCATAGGTCATAGTAGGGTAGTACAGCATCCTAGAGATGTGTGTTTTGGTACAGTCATAGTAGGGTAGTACAGCATCCTAGAGATGTGTGTTTTGGTACAGTCATAGGTCATAGTAGGGTAGTACAGCATCCTAGAGATGTGTGTTTTGGTACAGTCATAGTAGGGTAGTACAGCATCCTAGAGATGTGTGTTTTGGTACAGTCATAGTAGGGTAGTACAGCATCCTAGAGATGTGTGTTTTGGTACAGTCATAGTAGGGTAGTACAGCATCCTAGAGATGTGTGTTTTGGTACAGTCATAGTAGGGTAGTACAGCATCCTAGAGATGTGTGTTTTGGTACAGTCATAGTAGGGTAGTACAGCATCCTAGAGATGTGTGTTTTGGTACAGTCATAGTAGGGTAGTACAGCATCCTAGAGATGTGTGTTTTGGTACAGTCATAGTAGGGTAGTACAGCATCCTAGAGATGTGTGTTTTGGTACAGTCATAGTAGGGTAGTGCAGCATCCTAGAGATGTGTGTTTTGGTACAGTCATAGTAGGGTAGTACAGCATCCTAGAGATGTGTGTTTTGGTACAGTCATAGTAGGGTAGTACAGCATTCTAGAGATGTGTGTGTTTTGGTACAGTCATAGTAGGGTAGTACAGCATCCTAGAGATGTGTGTTTTGGTACAGTCATAGTAGGGTAGTACAGCATCCTAGAGATGTGTGTTTTGGTACAGTCATAGTAGGGTAGTACAGCATCCTAGAGATGTGTGTTTTGGTACAGTCATAGTAGGGTAGTACAGCATCCTAGAGATGTGTGTTTTGGTACAGTCATAGTAGGGTAGTACAACATCCTAGAGATGTGTGTTTTGGTACAGTCATAGTAGGGTAGTACAGCATCCTAGAGATGTGTGTTTTGGTACAGTCATAGTAGGGTAGTACAGCATCCTAGAGATGTGTGTTTTGGTACATTCATTGTAGGATAGTACAGCATCCTAGAGATGTGTGTTTTGGTACAGTCATAGTAGGGTAGTACAGCATCCTAGAGATGTGTGTTTTGGTACAGTCATAGTAGGGTAGTACAACATCCTAGAGATGTGTGTTTTGGTACAGTCATAGTAGGGTAGTACAGCATCCTAGAGATGTGTGTTTTGGTACAGTCATAGTAGGGTTTTGTACAGTAGGATATCCTAGAGATGTGTGTTTTGGTACAGTCATAGTAGGTTAGTACAGCATCCTAGAGATGTGTGTTTTGGTACAGTCATAGTAGGGTAGTACAGCATCCTAGAGATGTGTGTTTTGGTACAGTCATAGTAGGGTAGTACAGCATCCTAGAGATGTGTGTTTTGGTACAGTCATAGTAGGGTAGTACAGCATCCTAGAGATGTGTGTTTTGGTACAGTCATAGTAGGGTAGTACAGCATCCTAGAGATGTGTGTTTTGGTACAGTCATAGTAGGGTAGTACAGCATCCTAGAGATGTGTGTTTTGGTACAGTCATAGTAGGGTAGTACAGCATCCTAGAGATGTGTGTTTTGGTACAGTCATAGTAGGGTAGTACAGAATCCTAGAGATGTGTGTTTTGGTACAGTCATAGTAGGGTAGTATGTTCATTATATGTTCACAGACTATTTCTGCATTTATGTTCTGCATCCTCTGTTGAATGAATACCTAGAGAGTTGTGAAAATGACTTTTCTCTGATCTCAACAAGCCTTGTGCTTGAGTCGCTGATGTCCCTGCAGAGTACAACACTGCCCTCTGCAGGTCGCCTGATGGTCTGCACCTTCTCACTTCAACATCTCTACCGAGCTCCATATGAGTCATCTATTTTTCTCCACTCCCACGTCCTCCCAATGTTCCTTATCGACAGAAGCACAGACTACCCCTCCCTAAGCCCCTCCTCATAACCATGTCTAGTGTACTACACACCCTGTGGTATTACTCTCCTAATCTAAGTCCCATTTTAATGGGAATCCTGACCCAAATAAACATTCTCTGTGGAACACACTGAACGAATGCTGCTCTGCTCTAAGCCACATTGAAGCGCAGCATAGGGAATTGTGTCTGTTTGTGTCTGTCCAACAGTACCTTTCACTGCTTTGGCAACCACAGGGTTAGAAGCCAAGGAAGGCTTGCCGGCACCTTCAGCGTTCTCCGCGCGCACTCTGAACACATAGGACACTCCAACTTCCAGCCCAGTCACCTGAAAACGAGGAGGACTGTCAAATGTGCCAGATAGGCTGACACATTGTCATAACGCAAGTATTCTAGGAATACGCTCTGTACCTTGTGGTAGCGGTGACTGACAGCGTGGCTCTCGTTGGAACAGTGCCATTCATCTGAGCCTTTCTTTGCAAAGTCAACAAAGTAGCCTGTGATCGGGCTGGTGCCGGTGTAGACGGGAGCCTTCCACTCCACCAACACAGAGTCATCACGGATCTCGCAGAAAGTCATGTCATAGGCTGGACCTGAAATTCAGAGTGCAGTAAATGTACAAAAATGACAGACAAGCAGTTCTTCATGTCAGACGTAAGTCAGAGCACATACGTCAGACTGTGTAATGTCTATGTGCTGCTGTTTTAACGATTGATGTTGGAAGTGGTACCGGCGATAAGCTTCTGCTTGAATACACCTATTCCATAATTCATGACAAATTATGAGATATGCATTAATGGTTTAATTATGCAACGGTATTTGCATGTAAAATGATCTTCACTTCTTTGAACTATGCACACTTCATCTTTAAAATAGAAACTTGTTTTAGAGAGGTTTTCGGTACTGTACCTGGCTCGGGTATGGTCCAGGCATCACAATGGAAGGCCTTGCTGGGGGCAGAGGGGGCACCAAGACCAGCAAGACTTCCACCATAAACCATGAACTCATAGACTGCACCTGCACTCAGATGTTCAACCTGTGGTTGTGAAGGAAAGTACTAAAATGGTTACAACTAATTGAACTGCAATAGATTCCATATGATCCTACACTATCTACACTAAAGGTGCCATCTAGGACCTTAAAGGGTTCTAAGGCTGTCCCCATTAGGAAAACCCTTTTTGGTTCCAGGTAAAATCTTTTTTTGTTTCAGGTAGAACCCTCTATGGAAAGGGTTCTACATTGAACTGAAAAGGGCATGGAACCAAAAAGGGTTCTGCAAAGAGTTATCATATGGGGACAGCCGAAGAACCCTTTTAGGTCCTAGAAAGCACCTTTTGTTCTAAGAGTGTATAATCCTAACCATTACAGATGTGTTTAGATGACTCAGATCGATCATTTTTTGTACCTTGAACAGCCGCTCTTTGATTGGTGGGATGTTGATCTCTCTCCATGTGTGTTCTCCGTGCCTGTGTTTGTCAATGTAGTATTCAACCACCGGAGAGCCCCCGGAGTGGACTGGGTGCTTCCAGTTCAGAACCATAGACTCTCCGTCACAGGCCAGCAGAGCAATGTCATATGGAGCAGAGGGAGTCGCTGCACACAGAGTTTACAAGTGTCTTAAACATGTATCATGATTAGGGCCCTGTTTTTTGGGCCCTGTTTTAATCATGTCACATGACCTGGATTGGATATATAGCAGGGTTCTCTACACTCTTAGAAAAAATGGTGCTATCTGGAACTAAAAAGGGTTCTTCGGCTCTCCCCATAGAAAAACTCTTTGAAGAACCCCTTTTGGTTCCAGGTAGAAACTTTTTGGTTCCAGGTAGAACCCTTGTGGGTTCCATGTGGAACCCTTTCCACAGAGGGTTCTACCTGGAACACAAAAGAGTTATACCTGGAACCAAAAACGGTTCTAACTGGAACCAAAAAGAGTTATCCTTTGGGGAAAGCTGCAGAACCCTTTCAGAACCTATTTTTCTAAGAGTTTAGGGTTATGGTTGTTAAGGCTTTCGGTAGCATGAATAATACATTAATTTTAGTGCATAATGGCGCCAACTAGCATGTAGCCTAGCGTTTCAGCACGTTGGGCCAGTAACCGAAAGGTCGCTGGTTCAAATCCCAGAGCCAACTAGGTGAAAAATCAGTCAGTGTGCTCTTAAGCAAGGCACTTAACCTTAATTGCTCCTATAAGTCACTCTGGATAAGAGCATCTGCTAAATGTAAATATGATAATTGTTGTTAAAAAACCCTGCAATCCACATAGCTTGGAGTATCGTCAATGAGTTTAGAAATTTATGGTTTGATGAAACAATCTGCAGTTGTTGGTTGAATGTCCCAAAGGAACTCTACGAACCAATGGTTTGTTTTTGACTCAGATTGTCTAAATTATTCACATCATTTGGACATTGAGAAAAGTACACGATGACAGGCTCAAATCCAATAGGCTCCCAGGCTGTCCTGCGGAAACGTGTGAATAGGAAGAATGACAGTCCTCTTCATTTATTGGAGACATTTATTTAATGATACGATGCTTGTGATGATATAATCATTAGATATTCAGCCGACTTAAGGCATCAAAGTTAGATGCCTTTGTGTGTTTTACTTCTGGACAGCTACCAACGGCCTTGAAGAAAGTCTTGACAACATTGCTACAATTTATTCACTGTGATCATTCACAGAGAAAAGAGCCTCCAGCTAAGCACAGTGGGTCGCTAAAATTTAGTATTTGCAATTTTCTTCTTTGTTACTGTTGCTACTGCCATATTGAATGCAGCACTTTTTCCACCTGGTTGGAATCTCGACAAATGACAAGTATATTCTGTCTGCTGTGTGTGTGTGTGTGTGTGTGTGTGTGTGTGTGTGTGTGTGTGTGTGTGTGTGTGTGTGTGTGTGTGTGTGTGTGTGTGTGTGTGTGTGTGTGTGTGTGTGTGTGTGTGTGTGTGTGTGTGTGTGTGTGTGTGTGTCCATACTCACTGAGTGCAGCTTTGACAGAGAGGGGGGAGGACTCCTGTGATTCATCACTAAGACCCAGCTCATTGATGGCTTGCACACGGAAAGCATATGTCTCACCAGTGGTCAAACCTTGAACCACAAACCTAATCAAAAATAGCAAATGAAGCCTTGTGATGAATGAAATCACACTTCAAATAATAAGTACAGTGCCTTGCAAAAGTATTAATCCGCCTTGGCCTTTTTCCTATTTTGTTGCATTACAACCTGTCATTTAAATAGATTTTTAATTGGATCCCATGTAATGGACATACACAAAATAGTTCAAATTGGTGAAGTGAAATTTAAAAAATTACTTGTTTAAAAAAAATCTGAGTGGTGCGTGCATATGTATTCACCCCCTTTTCTATGAAGCCACTAAATAAGATCTGGTGCAACCAATTACCTTCAGAAGTCACATAATTAGTTAAATAAAGTCCACCTGTGTGCAATCTAAGTGTCACGTGATCTAAGTATATATACACCTGTTCTGAAATGCCCCAGAGTCTGCAACACTACTAAGCAAGGGGCACCACCATCTGAAACTCCGAAACTTCCGAAACTTTGAACATCCCACGGAGCACCATTCAATCCATTAGAAAAAAATGGAAAGAATATGGCACCACAACAAACGTGCCAAGGGAGGGTCGCCCACTAAAACTCATGGACCAGGCAAGGAGGGCATTAATCAGAGAGGCAACAAAGAGACCAATGATAACCCTGAAGGAGCTGCAAAGCTCCACAGCAGAGATTGGAGTATCTGTCCATAGGACCACTTTAAGCCATAGACTCCACAGAACTGGGCTTTACGGAAGACTGGACAGAAAAAAGCCATTGCTTTAAGAAAAAAATAAGCAAACACTTAGTGTTTGGTGTTCGCCAAAAGGCATGTGGGAGATTCCCCAAACATATGGAAGAAGGTACTTTGGTCCGATGAGACTAAAATTCAGCTTATTGGCCATCAAGGAAAACGCTATGTCTGGCGCAAACCCAACACCTCTCATCACCCCGAGAACACCATCCATGTTTTTCATCGGCAGGGACTGGGAATTGAAGGAATGATGGATGGCGCTAAATGCAAGGAAATTCTTGAGAGAAACAGGTTTGTCTTCCAGAGATTTGAGACTGGGACGGAGGTTCACCTTCCAGCAGGACAATGACCCTAAGCATACTGCTAAAGCAACACTTGAGTGGTTTAAGGGGAACATTTAAATGTTTTGGAATGGCCTAGTCAAAGCCCATACCTCAATCAAATTGAGAATCTGTGATATGACTTAAAATTGCTGTACATCAGCAGAACCCATTCAACTTGAAAGAGCTGGAGCAGTTTTGTCTTGAAGAATGGGCAAAAATCCCAGTGGCTAGTTGTGCCAAGCTTATAGAGACATACCCCAATAGACTTGCAGCTGTAATTGCTGCAAAAGGTGGCTCTACAAAGTATTGACTTAGGGGGTGAATGCATGCTCAAGTTTTCTGTTTTTTTGTCTTATTTTTTGTTTGTTTCACAATAAAAAATATTTTGCATCTTCAAAATATTTTGCATCTTCAAAGTGGTCGGCATCAAATGATACAAACCCCCAAATAGTCCATTTTAATTCCAGGTTGTAAAGGCAACAAAATAGGAAAAATGCCAAGCAGGGTGAATACTTTCGCAAGCCACTGTACAAGACAGAATACATACTTGTTGTTCTTGTGAGGTTTGTGGTTAGCTGAACCCCAGTCCCCAGAGCCTTTTACACACACATCGATGTAGTAGCCAATAAGATTATTAGGCTCCTTGGGTTCAGCCCATTGGATAAGAAGAGATGTATCAGTCTCCCTTGTGGCAACCACCTGACCAGGAGCGGAGGGGACCCCTACAGTAGATGAATAAGGCATGGTTAATGTCTAAGGCAAAAGGTCAACTATCTATAACTTACTTTAAATGAAGGACAATTTTTTTTTTTTGCTAAATCTGTAATATGGGTGCAAATTACTTTTTAAACATTTTTCCAGAGTAACTTTTTCCAAATTCTACCCTTGACTATTGCTATGCTTTGCAGGGAGTTTGACATTTAGAGAAAATACTTGAGAACAACCTTGTGGAGGACTTTAAGAGATAGCTATAAAGCCACTGAAGAGGACCTTCTTACCGCGCAGCTCTTGAGTCTGAATGGGCTCTGTGGGCTCAGAGGCTTCACTGCTGCCGTACATGTTTGCAGCCAGCACGCGGAACAAGTACTGTTTTCCCTCAGACAAATCGAACACGGCATAGCGAGGAGATCTCACGGGTACCTGAGTGTTTACCCTCTGCCACGCACCGCTCTCGGCTAAGCACTGTGAGGGAAGAGCCCCAAAGACAACATTTACACTCTGTAACAACATCCACAGATACTGTCAAACGCAATGGAGAAGAAGACATAACCCCAATTCATTATGTAGACTTCAACCATTCATTCGATTTGAATCATGACCCTACTTGTAATTGCCCTTGATTTTTCTATTGAAATGGGATCCCAGACAGATTTAATGTGTTTTAGAGGACACAAATCTATTGATTCCATGTTGAAATGTGTCTCTATTCTGTTGCTGCAAAATTTGGGTAAAAAATAAAGGTGAGAGAGCAGAGAGAGACCAACCTTCTCAATATAGTACCACACTGGGGCCTGGCCCTGATAAGGAGCAGGTTTCCAGCTGAGGACAACATATGTTCGGTCGGTCTCTGAAGCATGCAACTTGGAGGGGGTTCCTGGTATTTTCTTCCCATCTACGGACACAAGACATCACAAAGAATTCACAAACTGTTTTTTGCCCAAGTGGGAGCATTCCCCAAGTTGTCTATACACATACAGTGCCAGACAAAGGTTTGGACACACCTACTCATTCAAGGGTTTTTCTTTATTTGGACTATTTTCTATATTGTAGAATAATAGTGAAGACATCAAAACTATGAAATAAAACATATGTTATCATGTAGTAAACATTGTTTTGGTTACTACATGATTCCATATGTGTTATTTAATGTATATAAATATTTAAATTTAAAAAAAATGTATTGAATATTAAAACATACAATTTACTTGCAGTGAAGCCGCTCAACATCTACATCCCATTCAGTCATCTAACAGACTCCCATCCAGAGTCTGGGGCACTCAAGGGCACGTCGTCAGATCTCCCATATGGTCAAAAATGGGGACCAGAACCAGCGACCTATCAGCTACCAGCCCAAGCTCCCAACCACCAGGCCACCAGCCCTCCAAGATCCCCCCCCCCCCACAGAGATTCAAGGATCCCCATACATCATAGAAAACCATTTAGTACCTTCAACGTCGTCGTGGTAAATTACAACGTCAAGTTTTCCACCCAACTTGATGGCTGTCAAAACAAAGATAAAAACATAAAAATATATACATTTCATTTGATTCTAGAGAATACATGAACTCAGGTAAAGTTTAAGATGTCATCACCACATTACCATGGAGTCTTTCAAATTCAGTGGGGTCCAGGGCGGCGATGGGGTCAGATATTCTGGAGGGCTTGCTGATGCCGTGTGAGTTTATTGCCCGCACACGGAAATAGTAGGAGTGGCCCTCGACCAGGCCAGGCACAGGATATTTACAGATCTTAATGGGGGAGTCATTGCACTGCACCCAATTTTCAGTTCCAGTTTCACATCTGAAACAAAATGAGGAAAATTGGTTCATCTCCCCAAATCCATCTCTGAAGAGGACATTTTGGCTGATAAAGCTACATTATCCTGTCACCAGCTACGAACAGTGGTGGAAGAGTATAGGTTGTAATTTGCAGATTTGTCTCCAATTTTGGAGCCTAGATTGTTATGTGATTATAAGAAGAAGAAAAAAATGAAAGTATATAACGGGTTCCTGATGTTTTTCCTGGTCAGATCATGGCTTCTGGAAAAACTAGCTGGAAATATTCACATTTGATTCCCATTTCAACACCTTCCGTTACCTATCTACAAAGTATCCGATGATGGGGCCTTCAGTGGTGGTGTTGGGAGGCTTCCAGGACACGATGACATAATCTCTGTTGGCGTCATGGATCTTGATGTCCATAGGGGCACCTGGAGCTCCAGGCACTGGGGGAGGACCATCTGGCACAGGGACAAAGCAAGTCACATTTTCATACTCTGTCAAAGAGGCTAAACTAATGGCTAAACACCGCTTATTTCTACAGTTTCTTTTCTTTAAATCTGAAATTTTTGAATTCATAAATTTTTACAATATAGCCAATTTTGACTTTGTGGCTGTTGTAACTACTGACAACCCTGTATTTAGCAAGTTGGGCCAATGCGGTTTATGAATTGTGATGCATTACATGACACGATAAAATTATATGGCAGCCATGTTAGCTCCCCATTGACATTACATGGGGAATATTTAAACAATACTAACTGAATGTCTAGAACTAGAACAACATTCAAAATTCAAAAATGATATTCCAAAAGTTTGCTTCACTCTCTATTCTAAAAGTTGGCCTAACTGTAAATATATGGCTTTGAATCACACAATACCTGAAACTCCCTGCGAACAGAACCATCAAAGGACCAAATCAGCTTTTTTGAAAGATATCAGAATATTACTGACACTACAATTTTTAAAGTAGCTGCATTGCTGGTACACACAGAGGGGGTATAGCTACAAACAAACAGGGGCACAACTTTGGTTTTAGAAATATATATATTTTTTATCCAGTCGGATAAACACTCCAAACAGCCTACCCGACCGCTTGGAGGCGTCTGCATGGTCCTAAAGCAAACCGTTGCCTTGTTTTGTATCACATTCCAATGATAAAACTGGGGGGGACAAAAATTCAATTTCAGAAGTTAGTTGGGGACGTCCCCCCGTCCCCAGTGAAAGTTGCGCCCCTGGCTACAATTCTCAAAGTTAGTTGTTGTTTTACCTGCACAGGAAACAAATGCACTGTGGACCGCATCTCCCCCCTTTGTAACCATACGGAGTGAGTAGACACCCTCATCATCCTTGTTCAGGTGAGGCAGGGTCAGCTTGGTCTCGCCTCTAGCAGACTCTATCTTCACCCACTTGGAGTCTGAGAGCCGATGATCTGACACAAAAAAACAGCAACATTAAAAAGTGAGGACCCGTCAGTAGCTGAAGTTACAAAACTGGCCTAGTAAATCATCTGTTATTGAGAGCGTTATGATCGTAAGAGAAAATGTGATACCGTCTCTGAACCATTGAGCTTCAGGCTGCAGATTGGCTAGGTTAGGAGTAGCGGTCATTGTGGCGGCCAAGGTGACTGTGTCTCCCTCTGTTCCAAAGACCGAGCCAAAAGTCTCCAGGAAGGTGATGTTGATCTTGGTGTATTTGATTTCCGGCAACATGGGAACTGCAGAAGACAGTAAAGGAGGACATACTTACAGTATTATGACTCTATTTCAGTAACATCATTATAGAGCACCACGATCACAATTATTTTCTGCAACCATGCAATTACATACACTTTGAAAGAGAGAGAGCGCTCTGAATTATTCTAAAGATATTGTGACAGTCTGACAAAAACGATCTATGTACCTCAGCATATTCATACCACTTAAATAGCACTCTCTGTCTCCTATTCTCTTTTTAAAGAAGACAAAAGGGCAACTGGTGTTGTGATTAATATATACCAGAGGAGGCTGGTGGAAGGAGTTATAGGAGGACAGGTTCATTGTCATGGCTGGAATGGAATTAATGGAACGGTATCAAGCACATCAAACATTTGGAAATAAATAAAAAACAACATTATTCTAACAAAGCATGTTTGAATTGATATACCTTCTACAGTAGTTTATGTTTGTCTCTCACTATAGTACAAAACATTGTTGTGTTGAGTACATTGATTCATATGTAGGCTACATCTTTACAATTCAAGAAGAATGAGGCCCTATTCAAGCAATCCCCAGTGATTGGATTTGACTCAACGGTGCTCAGAATCTACTCAGAGGATAAATTAAGTATCAGAGAGAATAAACAGGACAGTTGTGTTGGGTGGACTTACTTGTGTAAGGAAGCCATGCATAGGAAGATGAATGTCCTTCTTCTCTGATCCCTGCAGAACAGACATATTATACACACACAATCACTATGCAACAATACAATACACCATCATGTTGTATGATTATGGTATAAATCAAGTAATTACACATACGCTTTCCATTTAAAGGGGCAATCAGCAGTCGCTCCATACATTTTTGGACTTATAAGTTATATAACTTCTAATTGCCTCATGAGCTTAGTTTAACTGTCGTACCCCATCAGAACCCAAAATATAATCTTGTTTTACGCCAATGTTTCAAAACATGGTTAAAACTATAATTGTGATATCATGGATGTTCAGTCCTTGCATCCATAGCTCTGTCTATGAATTTGAGTGATATTACATTTCTCCAGCCCCATCCTTCAACTTTTTACCGCAACAGTAGTGGGGAGTATGCTTTATTATTGTGTCCACTGCTGATTGGCCATTTAAATAAGCATTATATTAAAAACAATGCATTGACAACACATGTATACTGTATGTTTTTGCCTTTCCAGACTTACTCTTGACAATGATAGAGGCTTGAGTAGAGACCTGTCCATGAATGTTACCAGCCACAGCAGTGTACTGCGCAGTGTCATCAGTTTCACACCTATAGTGAATACCGGAAGAATACATATTGGAAACTGTACATGAACAAACATAAACATCTCAGCAATACTTAAGGCTTAGACTTTTATCTATTTATTTTTGTTTGTGGATTTATTATTTATTTTTGATTAATTTACTAACCACCAAACATAATTTCATGAGTTGAATTTACAGGATGGTAAACTTTCAAAGGATGATAAATTATGTAGATTATGCAAATTGCTGTTGACTAAAATTAATACTGTGAAATATCAAGACACGGTCCTCATTTGAAATGTTGTTATG
Organism: Oncorhynchus keta; assembly: GCF_023373465.1. NCBI lineage: Eukaryota > Metazoa > Chordata > Actinopteri > Salmoniformes > Salmonidae > Oncorhynchus > Oncorhynchus keta. Next base: position 15,447,968 of record NC_068444.1, on the reverse strand, counting down.
GCTCTATTAATGCACAATATTGCACAGCAAATAAATACAGAACATTTAAATACTTTTCTAGCGTCGTATCTTGACCTCTAGAACCACACACTCAAGATCATGGCAGACATTATCAAATGTTTTGAACTCAGGACAGGAGAATATTCTATGTAGGGGACGAAGAAAAAAACAAGTCCATGAATTCTTCAGGAGATATTCAACATGAGAGGCTTTTAAACATGAATGGCAAACATCTGAAGATTCAAGGGGGGAGAGAAGGCTGAGAATAGTGACAGATATCAGACCTTGACCCTGTACACACTATTTTAAAGCTGTCCACACTCACTTTCCCTCTCTGTCTCCAAACCACGGTTGTTCTCTTTGAGTGTGAAAGGGTTTGAACACTGGGAGAATACAGAGTGGCATTTCTTTATTGAGACCTTTCATTTTGATTTGGAGAGGCAAAAAGTGCTTTGAGACTTGAGAGGGGATCTAGCCTTGGTGCCCCTGACACTCTGACAGCGAGGGGATGCAGTGCTCTTTAAGGAGCTCCAAGATCCAATGACACAGAGCTCAGCACTTCGCTATGAACAGCTGACGAGTCCTCAAGATGAGGGCGGCGCCCAAGAGGGCTTTTGACTAAATTGGAAAAGCTCCACAGCTACAGCTCCACCATTCACAAGACTCCCTTTTGTGGGCACTCGTGTGTTAATTAAGTTAACATTAAACACTGGGATTGTGAGTGAAATGCAGGGAGGCCACAGTGAAAATCCCCAATGTTCCAGGAGCAAAGTCATGATATTGTATCAGATTTTTTAAATGGCCGTGATAAGCTACCGTGATGGGATAATGTTTTGTGGACAAAAGGATCTAAATAATAAACAACTCAAATCAATGAGAACATGTGCTTTCCCTCATTGTTTTACCACTGACGGTGTGCATCCATTGTGCCTCCTAATGTCTGAAACACATAGATTAGCTATAGCTAGTAAACCAAAAAAATCCTACCATGAGAATAACTTACTTGGCAATCTCCAGGGTATGAATTCCAACATTGTCCTGCACATTGTATTTAATTGATGACATGTCAATGCTGACACCATCTTTATACCTGGAGAGAAATCAAGTAGAAGTGGTTGATGGTGAATCTTTCAGTTGGATGTGGTAACACAAAAGTGACCACGTGTGCAGAATATTGTGATCAGACTGTGTATTACCAGAGAGGCTAGCTCACTGAATATGCTACTCTGGAAATTCCTTTGGTCTCTACTGAGTTAGGTACATCAGTTTTTAGTTGTGATGCTCTGATGCCTCTAGGGTGATTCAGAATGCTGATTGAGGACCTTATTACTGATGAATGTGATGTTCTGGTGCCTCTAGGGTGATTCAGAATGCTGATTGAGGACCTTATTACTGATGAATGTGATGTTCTGGTGCCTCTAGAGTGATTTAGAAGGTTGACTGAGGACCTTATTACTGATGAATGTGTTGGTTTTTTATGACCCTGTTCTACTTTCTGCTTGCATTTTGTATTTATATTTTCTGTCATTTATGTAATTCATGTCTCGTCTGTAAAAGAGACCTTGGTCTCATCATGACTCCCTGGTTAAATAAAGGTTAAATGAATAAAGCTGGTCAATTGGGTGCATATTCAGTGTGCAGGCCTCTCTGTTATTTACAAGTTGACTTCTTTAGCCCAGCACCTACGCTTTTAAGGATGTTTGTAAGACCACAAACATTTCTATAGACTGTGTAATCAGTCTGTACCTTTGTCATAGCAGGTACCTAAAGTGGTAGCAGGTACCTATAGCAGATACCTAAATGTATCTACATTTTCACCATGTTTATCAATGAGTCAAATCTCAGGAATGGAGAACAAAACATTTCTACAGAGACAGTGACAAGTTTAACTATGCTGACATCTTAGCCTCAACTGAAATCAAACACTATCAATCATCTGTAAAACTTTGACCATTATTTCACTCCCATAGAGGGAATGAGAGAATAGCACCAGAGGAACAGTTCTCCCTTTGTGCTACACTCTTAGAAAGAAAGGTGCTGTCTAGAACCTAAAAGGGTTCTTTGGCTGTTCCCATAGGAGAACCCTTTGAAGAGCACTTATTGGTTCCAGGTAGAATCCTTTTGGTTCCATTTAGAACCCTTTCCACAGAGGGTTTTACATGGAACACAAAATAGATCTACCTGGAACCAAAAAGGGTTCTACCTAGAACCAAAAGGGGTTCTCCTATGGGGACAGCTGTAGAACCCTTTTGGAACCTTTTTTCCTAAGAGTGTACACCAATACAATACCATTTGATACCCATAGATAAACCACTTAGACTGAATCCTTACCATTTCACAAGTGGGGTAGGGTAACCCTCGACCGTACAGTATAGTTTCACAGGAGTGTGCTCCCAAACGGTATGGGATCGGAGTGTGGTCAGGAATTGAGGACCCCTTATCATAGACTCCTCACGAACATACTTCTCAACCATCTTCTTCCGTACCTGAAGACAATATGGAAATGTGACATTTTTACAGTATATGAAACCTCATTAAGTTTTCGTCAATATCCTTTTCACCATACTGAGCCAAGCCGAGCTGAGGCAACCTGTACTGCGCCTGCCTGGTTATGCATCCACCATACAGATGTAGGATCTTAATCAGATCCAGTTTTTTACAACAGGAAAATAATCCTGCAGCAACAGGACATTTGAATTATTACGTGGATTATAATTAATGGATAAAAAAATTCATAAGGGGAAATCAAGTCAGCAAATTTAAATTACAAACTTCAGAAGACTTTTTAAACCTAAAATACACTACAAGTTTTACATTTCCTGAAAATTCTCCTGCAACAGGGTGATCAAATTAAGATCCTACACCTGTACTGTACGGTTTGGCTCAATATGGTGAAAAGAGAACAAGTATTTTGCCGATCTGATACTAAATATTTCCACTCGTCTTTTTCAAAATACATTTTTAATTATGGTGACATCTCCCAACAAGACAGATAAGGACCTTACCACTCCCTGGATTCTTGTTTCTTGTTTGTGATGATAATCGTCCTCCACAACCTCAGAGCTATATAAACAAAACAGACATAGTCAAAGCATAATTTACAAAAGGTAAAAGCAATTCCAAGTTCACTATTTGTTGGGCATTTACAAAGTCAACATAAACAAGTGTAAGCAGCTAATTATGTTCAAGCAAACAAGCATTTAGGACCAAATCTACATTAAGTAAGGCTCACCGCAGTGAAAAGTCTCTAAGCACCACAAAAAACATCTATGTTAAGTCTGACCATAACAACCATAACAACCATAACAACTAAAGGATGTGCCATAGGTACAGTAAGCATCTTTGCTACATTTCAATAATCAGCTCATTGCTGAGTAAATATTGTTGTAAAGCTAAAAAGCACTTCATTTACATTAAAAGCCCTCTCTCTAATAAAATATAATCACATATTTAGCAAATGTTATTGCGGGTTTTTCAAAATAGCTATTCTGATTGCATTTCTGTCAGATTACCTAGTGTACTATTTCTTGGGGATGAATCATCAGTCTGTGCATACCTGACAAAATAATCATACAAGTGTCCACAGGTAATATAGATGATCAGAGATTAAATAGATGAAACATGGTACGATCCATAGACAGTATGGTACAGATGTAGGATGTGAATTTGAGCCAATTTGATACGGCAGGAAAATAATCCTGCAGCAACAGGAACATTTGAATTATTGTGTGGATTATAATTAATGGACATATTTGTATAGGTTGATACATTTTTCGTAAGGGAAAATCAAGTCTGAGACATGCCAAAGCTTGGCATTGGGCATGGTGATCTTAGGCTTGTGTGCAGCTGCTCGGCCATGGAAACCCATTTCATGAAGCTACAGATGAACAGTTCTTGTGCTTACGTTGCTTCCAGAGGCAGTTTGGAACTCGGTAGTGAGTGTTGCAACCGAGGACAGACAATTGTTACGCGCTACGCTCTTCAGCACTAGGTCAGCACAGTCCCGTTTTGTGAGCTTGTGTGGCATACCACTTCGCAGCTGAGCTGCGGTGCCACGTTGAAAGTTACTGAGCTCTTCAGTATGGGGCATTCTACAGCCAATGTTTGTTTATGGAGATTGCATGGCTGTGTGCTCGATTTTATTCACCTGTCAGCAACAGGTGCAGCTAAAATAGCCAAATCCACTATTTTGAAGGGGTGTCCACATACCTTTGTATTTATACTGTATTTCAAAGAGGAAATTACAAACCTCAGAAGCCTTTACTGACTTTATTGTCCCCATGGGGAAATGTTGTTGCAGTGTCACGTTTAAAGAGGCATTTAAATACAAAACAAAATTGACAATACAACTTTCATAACAGTTACATACCAATAAAACATAAAAAATAATAAAAGACTAGCCTGCTGGCCTTACTGAGTCATTAGGAACATTAGCCCGAGCTATTTAGGAGGGATATCACACATGGCACAAATGATTGTCTAGTTCTGTTTTTCCTGCTGAGGGGTGCCCTCTATCTGCGCCCAAAGGGGAGTAGGTCAAAGTCTGGGTACTTGGGTGGCTTGGGTCTAAAATTATTTTGTGAGCCTTGTAAGGCTGGTACCAGCCAGTACCCCATGGGAATCAAACCCACAACCCTGGCATTGCAAGGACCATGGTCTACCAACTGAGCCACTGTTGATCAATACACAACGCACAAATAAACACACCCCTCGTTGAAGGCAAATAAGTGAAAGGTGTATTACAGAGAAAACCGTTTATTGTACATTGGCAGCTGCATTAGCAGCAGCTGCATTAGCAGCAGCTAAGGGGTATCCATAATAAATACAAATACAAATTGCAAGACAGTGTAGCATGTGTCTCCAGTTTACAGAAGATAATGTGATTCAGTGATGTAATAGCAGTAGGATGGTTGCATAGTTACATGAGATTAGGCAATTAGCAGGGAACCAACCTGTTAGTGAGTTACAAGTGCTCTCTCCAGGTGTAAACTTACCCACTGTTAAAAGCCCAGCTGAATACACTAACTGCCATTTGAAACTGTACACCCAGGGCCAGATATACTTTATGTATTTACACCAGTGCTTTATCCTCAGAGGGGAATAAAGACCAGAAACAAATAGTAGAGGAAAAACAATTTACATTGAATCTAAATATGCTAAATAAGCTCTACCATTTAAATGCATTACTCGCTCTGGTAAATAGCAGGTGCTTATTATACTCCTGTGCAAAAATGTGTAAATCTGGCCACCAGTTTCCAAACCACATGAGCTACATTTACACAGGCAGCCTAATTCTGATATTTTTTTTCACTAATTGTCTTTTGACCAATCACATCAGATCTTTTCACATCAGATCTTTTTCAGAGCAGATCTGATTCATCAAAATTGGGTTGCCTGTGTAAACGTTTCAAATGAAGCATAAGATTCCTATGGGCCCATCTTCCTTACCTTGTATACTGCTTTGCTACAACCTTAGACTGTGCACTGTGGCAGTCGTGGCTGACGTGCACATGCTTGTGTCTGGCAACTGTTGCAGCCATAGTTGATCACTTTTAATGACCTGTGATTGAAATGATGAACACACATACTGTATTATATTGGCTAATAGTAATATAATGGCTACCAATAGACATATAGTAGTTGTAAGACAGCAACAAACCATGTTAATGTAGTTTTACAATGCCATGCAACGGATCCATGGCTCTTCTGGCTTTTTGATCCACTGATGCATTTCAAGGCACAATATGCAGTACAATATGCAGTACAGTATGTCCTTAGGTATTAGCACAATGAGACAGATATTCACAAATTTGTTCCCATTGGAAAAGACAGGCTGTGGTCTATCTTGGTTTAGTTGTAAAAATCGTTGGTATTAATGCCTGTGAGGTTACAGACGCTGGGGGTCAAATTCCATCAAACCTGCAGTGCAAGGGGAAACATTGTGCCTGTTCTGATGTAATGGAACAGTCTGAGTTATGGATAGGAGAGATAACACCTGTTCTGATGTAATGGAACAGTCTGAGTTATGGGTAGGAGAGATAACACCTGTTCTGATGTAATGGAATCTGAGTTATGGGTAGGAGAGATAACACCTGTTCTGATGTAATGGAACAGTCTGAGTTATGGGTAGGAGAGATAACACCTGTTCTGATGTAATGAAACAGTCTGAGTTATGGGTAGGAGAGATAACACCTGTTCTGATGTAATGGAACAGTCTGAGTTATGGGTAGGAGAGATAACACCTGTTCTGATGTAATGGAACAGTCTGAGTTATGGGTAGGAGAGATAACACCTGTTCTGATGTAATGGAACAGTCTGAGTTATGGGTAGGAGAGATAACACCTGTTCTGATGTAATGGAACAGTCTGAGTTATGGGTAGGAGAGATAACACCTGTTCTGATGTAATGGAACAGTCTGAGTTATGGGTAGGAGAGATAACACCTGTTCTGATGTAATGGAACAGTCTGAGTTATGGGTAGAAGAGATGTCCCCTGTTCTGACGTAATGGAACAGTCTGAGTTATGGGTAGAAGAGATGGCCCCTGTTCTGATGTAATGGAACAGTCTGAGTTATGGGTAGGAGAGATAACACCTGTTCTGATGTAATGGAACAGTCTGAGTTATGGGTAGGAGAGATAACACCTGTTCTGATGTAATGGAACAGTCTGAGTTATGGGTAGGAGAGATAACACCTGTTCTGATGTAATGGAACAGTCTGAGTTATGGGTAGAAGAGGTGACCAAATGAAAAGTAAATTCATTGGGGGTTTAAAATTAGAGTGTGTGTGTGTGGGGGGCTTAGAGCTAGTTAACTGGCAATTAATGGTTCAATGAATGTTCAGTTATTCCAGTTATTCATACAATACTGAAATCTCAACGTCATTAAGACACGTATAACATATGAAGGGGTTCAATGTATATTTCACAAATGATATGGTGTTAAATAAAATATGCTAACCCGTGAAGCCTATTGCTGTAGCAGATTGAATATTAACAGACACAAGAACAATCTGAGCACTTGCAAGTTGTTTAAGTGGCAGGACATAAACGTATGCCTGGATCACACCGACAGTGTCATTCCAGAAGTACATTAATTTCCAATAGGATGCTGCGTTTGCCTCTCAGCATTACGCTGCAGAGGCAGTTGCAGTGCGTTCTGTGTGGTCCACACATTGGGTTTATCTAACGTATGCGTCAAACTGTATGCGTAGATGGCTTGACAGAAAGCAGAATGGTAGCAGGTAGCAGAAGCAGAATGATTAACTTTTCTTGCACACATATCCAGATGATGCAGCGCACCATTTTGCGTAAGACACTGTAGGTGTGATCAAGGCGTTAGTTTTGAATAAGTTCTTTGAATATGGACATAGTTGTCATTTCTATGGGCCTATGGCAGCCTTAAATTCCCACAATCGTACACAGTTGCATAATGCATCTCAACAATTGAAATAGGTTTACAATCAAATAACAGGAATGAGCTTTTTGACTTTTCTATCCTATTCCCTATATTCATGGATCTGCCAGGTTGAGCTAAATTATAGCTAGAATACTTCTCAAGTATAAAGCAAAAGTGCTTAACATCAGACATTCAAGCACCAGATATATCAACCCCTTGACACTTGAACTCCTGAGCCACATTTCTCTGCATATAGCAGACATATAGTCAGCTCTTTCTTTTATAGAATGACTTTTAAAAGTCCATATAAACTGATTTATTAGTATGCCATCAGAGCAACATTATGAGATCAATAATATAAGTGCCCCAAAATATTAAAAGGAATATTGCTACATAATATAATTTTATGTCACGTCAAGGTCTAGGCAGTAGGCACTAATTAGGCAATTGGACTAATACATCTCCACATTCCGATATAACCAAGTCCCAAGCGCACATTTCTCAAATCAGCACCTGTCGGAAAAATGAAGGAATCTGTAAGGGAAGGCAATAATAGGCCTGACTTACCCCAAGAGATTACACGAGTTGAAAGCAGAGGTGGGTCAGCCGTAACACGCTTGGGAGTCACTCGCTGATGAAAACAAAAAATGACCCACAGAGTGCAGCAACTCTCAGCATCCCATTTATGGATAGGCATATGACTATATATAGCTTTTACATCAACCCTCAACATCATTTCTTACTTGCAGTAGGCTAGGCTACATATCATGCAGTGTCGGCGCTTCTTTGCTCACTGTATAAGTTATAAAACATTTATTCCATTTTGCAATATTTACCAAATTTGGCCTGAGCACAATGTGTCCAGTTTACTTCATTTAAATGTCATACTTCTTTCAACTCTAGCCTCTATTTCACGAATAGGCCTACGCTACAATTGTAAGAATTTAAAATAATTGTAATATTTGTTATATTTATTTTAGCGTTAGGCTATCTTAATGCATTTTTGTTTTGTTCTATGCTCAACTGAAGGAACCAATACGGAACCTTAAGACATACCGTGAAACCTGAACTGTTGCCAGCACTATTTTTAACGGGAGATTGGGTTAGGAGTCAACAGTGTATATTAGTAGGCTAGGCTATTCCTGCCAATAGCCCCAGATCAGAGGCAATGTCACACAGCTTGTTTAGCTTTATGCAAACATTATTCATCTATTAGTTAGCTTAAATTAAAACAATAACGGATCATTCATAGCCTTCTGTCATAAATAACATTGTACAAAATGTATGCAAAGCCTGCCCATTTGTTATAGAAATATTAAAGAGATAAATGCAATTGCAATAAACATTACAACGTTGTTTGTTGTTTTTTACTCAACTGTGTGGCCCAGTGTAATGTCATGATAGAAGTCTGTTTAATATTCGTGGCGAGTATGCGCGCCTGTGGGTTATATATGGTTCATGGCGAGATGGATTACAGTTTATTTCAAATTGACGTCTAAGGTTTACTTGTTTTGCATTTTAGCAAACCCTAACCCTTTTCCTAACCTTCACCTAATTATCCTAACCTGCTGCGTAAATTATCCTACACAGCTACGAAATGTAAAGTCTGGTGAACTACCATACAGGCTGCCTACTACAAAGATACGTGTAACGCCCCACCCACCAAGCAGACCGTCAACCAGGTTGTCATGCTGCGTCACAGAGTTGCTAAACTAATCGTCACGCAAATCCCTTCTCAAATCTCACGATTCCAAACCTATACGGCATTACATAGAACACATTAATTATCTCACATCTCGGAAAATATGTTTTATACTTCTTGTTTAAGAAATGCGTGCTAATGTTGTTGTTTTTTTAGCTTGCGCCCAATTGACTCCATTCACTCCTTGAAGAGGAGATCTTGTCCCAGAATGCACTGCGCGGCCCATTGACGACGCATGGGAAGCGTGCCCTAATACATTTCTAATGGAGTTTCCCATCTTCTCAAAAGTCTTGTAACGACCCTGTAGTTTTCAGCGCGGATATCGACTCTGCCGCTTGAGCATGCTTTTGGGGCACAGTCGATAGCGCGCTGGATTTCGGACTGGAATGTTGAGGGTTCGAGACCTGCTCCTTGCTGTTTCATTACACTGGTGTCAGGTGTCAGACGTTGCTTGTTCCATTGCACTTCTCACATGATCTTGCGTGACTTCAATTTTCTACACGAGACCGTGCTCGGGACACTCTTTACACAACACTTCGATAGGAAGTGATTTTTGTAGCATTGGAAGGATAGCATTTTCGCTAACCCTAAACCCTTTCCTAAACTTAACGCCAGTCTCCTAAACTTCTACATTAATTATCATAACCTTCCTCTTAAATTCTCCTAACCTGCTACGAAAAAGTCATTTCGGTATCGAAGTGTCGTAAAAATAGTGTTTCTCCTGACAGGAGACCGTGAGACCAGTTGTTATTAGTGAGTTAAAGTAGATTCCTTAATAGAAAATGAATCGAGTAAAAGTGATAATTTTTATAATAAGTCAACCAGTAAAACACTACCTGAGTAACATTCTAAAACTATTTGGTTTTAAATATACTTAAGTATCAAGTAATTGCTCAAATATACTTAAGTGTCAAAGTATATATAATTTCAACATCCTTATATTAAGCAAACCAGACAGCATAATTCTTGTTTTTTTATTGATGGGTGGACAGGGGCACACTCCAACACACAGACATAATTTACAAACAAAGCATTTGTGTTTAGTAAATCCGCCAGATCAGATAGAAGGGATGACCTAATAAGTGCCTGAATTGGACACTTTTCCTGTCCTGTTAAGTACTTTTGGGTGTCAGGGAAACTGTATGGAGTAAAAAGTACATACTTTTCTTTTGGAATTTAGTGAAGTAAAAGTTGTCAAAAATATAAATAGTAAAGTAAAGTACAGATACCCCAAAAACGACTTAAGTAGTACTTTAAAGTGTTTTTTACTTAAGTACTTTACACCATTGCGTGAGACTCAGCTCTGTTGCAGGAAAACAATTTCACACTTTCATTATTCTTGGCTACTACCAAAGACAGTAGAGAAAGCGAGACATCCACACATTTTTTAAGTTCAGAGCGTGGCTATTCTGGTCTACTTATTGCCCCTGCCACCTTGAATGGCTGCCCAATATCTCACTGGCTATGTTTTTCTGGTCAGGCGGGGCAGGTGGGGAGAGCTGGGAAAGGAAAATAAATAGACCATAACCATTGGTCTTACACGGTAAAGCAAGCTCACGTGAGAGAGGGAACGCCTACTTACACAGACAGGAACCGTGAACATTTTTTCCAAAGGTAAACTGCCTGAGTAAGACATCTTCATTTATCCACCATCTTTTCTACAACCAGACGTCGAATCGTAGTGGCTATCTAATTTTAAACCATAAGTGATACCAGTGAGATGTCATATTGCTAATCTATAAAACAATATAAATATTTCCTCATCTAAATGGTCTTGGACAAACTTCTAGTTCTGTATACGCCAGGTTACTGTAGCGGGGTTTTACATCGATCCACAAGAACAAAAGAACAAAACACAGGTAAGACACTCGTAGGCTATATTGAAAATGTACCCAAATAGTCTAGGCTACGTGTAGCCAGCTGGAGACAGTGTTTGTAAAATAATGAAAGTAACACATAGCCTTCTATTGTGCAAGCTCAAGTTACGCTCCCCACGACGGTTTACACAGAGTTGCAAAACAGGCTCGATTATTTGACTTGACAGCAAACCGTGTCGATGATGGGCGCAAATATCAGCTCAATAGTATTTGGCAAGCACCAATGTAAACATTACACAATTTAAACCATTGTAGCCTATACATGTTATTACATATGCTATATAGACTAAAATTAAAGTATTATATAATAAGCTTTCGAAAACAAAACGTTTATTATTTTAGTGAAATACGGAACCGTTCGGTATTTTATCTAACAGGTGGCATCCCTAAGTCTAAATATTCTTGTTACATTGCACAACCTTCAATGTTATGTCATAATTACGTAAAATTCTGGCAAATTAGTTCGCAATGAGCCAGGCAGCCCAAACTGTTGCACATACCCTGACTGCGTGCATTGAACGCAAGAGAAATGACACAATTTCACCTGGTTAATATTGCCTGCTAAACTGGATTAGTAGTTATAACTAGTGATTATGATTGATTGTTTTTTATAAGATAAGTTTAATGCTATCTAGCAATTTACCTTGGCTTCTACTGCATTCGTGTAACAGGCAGGCTCCTCGTGGAGTGCAATGGTTAGAGCGTTGGACTAGTTAACTGTATGGTTGCAAGATTGAATACCCTGAGCTGACAAGGTGAAAAACTGTCGTTCTGCCCCTGAAAAAGGCAGTTAACCCATCTTTCCTAGGCCGTAATTGAAAATAAAAATGCGTTCTTAACTGACTTGCCTAGTTAAATAAGGGTATAAAAAAAACAATTCCGATTGTTATGAAAACTTGAAATTGGCCCAAATTAATCGGCCATTCCGATTAATCGGTCGACCTCTAGTCAGAAGTTTACATACACTAAGTTGACTGTGCCTTTAAACAGCTTGGAAAATTCCAGAGAATGTCATGGCTTTAGAAGCTTCTGATAGGCTACTTGACATCACTTGAGTCAATTGGAGCTGTACCTGTGGATGTATTTCAAGGCCTACCTTCCATCTCATTGCCTCTTTGCTTGACATCATGGAGAAATCAAAATAAATCAGCCAAGACCTCAGAAAAAAAATGTAGACCTCCACAAGTCTGGTTCATCCTTGGGAGTAATTTCCAAATGCCTGAAGGTACCACATTCATCTGTACAAACAATAGTATGCAAGTATAACACCATGGGATCACGCAGCTGTCATACCGCTCAGGAAGGAGACGCGTTCTGTCTCCTAGAGATATATATAATAATAATATATGCCATTTAGCAGACGCTTTTATCCAAAGCGACTTACAGTCATGTGTGCATACATTCGACGTATGAGATGAACATACTTTGGGGCGAAAAGTGCAAATCAATCACAGAACAACAGCAAAAGACCTTGTAAAGATGCTGGAGGAAACGGGTACAAAAGTATCCACAGTAAAACGAGTTCTATCTCGACATAACCAGAAAGGCCGCTCAGGAAGGAAGGAAGAAGCCACTGCTCCAAAACCGACATAAAAAAGCCAGACTACGGTTTGCAACTGCACATGGGGACAAAGGTTGTACTTTTTGGAGAAATGTCCTCTGGCTGATGAAACAAAAATAGAACTGTTTGGCCATAATGACCATCGTTATGTTTGGAGGAAAAGGCGGGAGGCTTGCAAGTCGATGAACACCATCCCAACCGTGAAGCACGGGGGTGGCAGCATCATGTTGTGGGGGTGCTTTGCTGCAGGACGGACTGGTGCACTTCACAAAATAGATGGCATCATGAGGGAGGAAAATTATGTAAATATATTGACGCAACACCTCAAGACATCAATCAGGAAGCTAAAGCTTGGTCACAAATGGACAATGACCCCAAGCATACTTCCAAAGTTGTGGCAAAATAGCTTAAGGACAACAAAGTCAAGGTATTGGAGTGGCCATCACAAAGTCCTGACCTCAATCCTATAGGAAGTTGTGGGCAGAACTGGAAAGTGTGTGTGCGAGCCAGGAGCGCCAGCTCTGTCAGGAGGAATGGGCCAAAATTCACCCAACTTTTTGTGGGACGCTTGTGGAAGGCTACCTGAAACGTTTGACCCAAGTTAAAGAATTTAAAGGCAATGCTGCCAAATACTAATTGAATGTATGTGAACTTCTGACCCACTGGCAATGTGATGAAAGAAATAAAAGCTGAAATAAATAATTCTCTCTACTATTATTCTGACATTTCACATTCTTAAAATAAAGTGGTGATCCTAACTGACCTAAGAGAGGGAATTTTTACTAGGATTAAATTTCAGGAATTGTGAAACTGATTTTAAATTAATTTGGCTAAGGTGTATGTAAACTTCAAACTTCAACTGTGTGTGTGTGTGTGAATATGTGTTAGTGCCTTCTGAAAGTATTCAGACCGAACAAACTGTCATGGTCCAAACACACCAAGACAGTTTTGAGGAAGGTACAACAACATCTTTTCCCCCCAGGAGACTGAAAAGATTTGGCATGGGTCCCCAGATCCTAAAAAAGTTATATAGCTGCACCATTGAGAGCATTGTGACCGGTTGCATCACCGCCTGGTATGGCAACTTCTCGGCATCTGATCGTAAGGCGCTACAGAGGGTAGTGCGTACGGCCCAGTACTGGCATCCAGGACCTACATATTAGGTGGCCCAAAAAATTGTGAAAGACTCCGGTCACCCAAGTCATAGACTGTTCTCTCTGCTACCCCACGGCAAGCGGTACTGGAGAGCCGAGTATAGGACCAAAAGGCTCTTTAAGAAATTCTACCCCCAAGCCATAAGACTGCTGAAGAGTTAATCAAATGGCCACCTGGACTATTTACATTGCCCCCCCCCCCCTCGTTTTGTTTTACACTGCTGCTACTCAATGTTATCTATGCATAGTCACTTTACAAATTACCGCGACCAACCTGTACCCCCGCACATTGATTTGGTACTGGAAACCCCCTGCATATAGCCTCATTATTGTTATGTAATTTTCTTGTTACTCTTTGATTATCATTTTCTTTTTACTTTAATTTATGTGGTAACTATTTTCTTTACTCTATTACTTGAAATGCGTTGTTGATTAAGGGCTTGTAAGTAAGCATTTCACAGTAAGGTGTGTTGTATTCGGCGCATGTAACATAACAATTGATTTGATTTGAATTCAATTGATTGGACATGATTTGGAGAGGCAGACACACACAAGGTCCCACAGTTTATAGTGCATGTCAGAGCCAAAACCAAGCCATGAGGTCGAAGGAATTGTCCGTAGAGCTCAGACAGGATTGTGTCAAGGCACAGATCTGGGGAAGGGTACCAAAACATTTCTGCAGCATTGAAGGTTACCCAAGAACATGATTTTTAAATGGAAGAAGTTTGGAACCGCCAAGACTTGCTAAACCTGGGCGCCCGGGCCAAACTGAGCAATCGGGGGAGAAGGGCCTTGGTCGGTGAGGTGACCAAGAACCTGATGGTCACTCTGACAGAGCTTTAGAGTTCCTCTGTGGAGATAGGACAACCATCTCTGCAGCACTCCACCAATCAGGCCTTTATGGTAGAGTGGTCAGGGGGATGCCACTCCTTAGTAAAAGGCACATGACAGCCCGTTTGGAGTTTGCCACCAGGCACCTAAAGACTCTCAGAACGCTCAGGACCTCAGACTGGGGCGAAGGTCCATCTTCCAATAGGGCAATGACCCTAAGCACACAGCGCAGGAGTGGCTTCTTGACAAGTCTCTGAATGTCTTTGAGTGGCCCAGCCTGAGCCCGGACTTGAACCCGATCAAACATATCTGGAGAGACCTGAAAATAGCTGTGCAGCGACGCTCCCCATCAGGATATGAAGAAAATAAGGAGAAAAACTCCCCAAATACAGGTGTACCAAGCTTGTAGCATCATACCGAAGAAGACGTGAGCCTGTAATCGCTGCCAAAGGTGCTTCAACAAAGTACTGAGTAAAGGGTCTGAATACTTATGTAAATGTGATAAAGTAAAAAATATATAGAAAAAGTCAAGGTCTGAATACGTTTTGAATACTGTGCTCTGACCTAATGAGAATGGGTTGGCAAATCATATTTCAGGGGGGGGGGATGGAAGAAAGTCCCCACAGCAATGTTCCAACATCTAGTGGAAAGCCTTCCCAGAAGAGTGGAGGCTGTTATAGCAGCAAAGGGAAGACCAACTCCATCTTAATGCCCATGATTTTGGAATGAGAGGTTTTATTTTAAATAAATTATTGTGGGGGACAAATCAACCTTTTCTGAATATCCCCTGTGGTAATTCCACCTATGATTTAAGTGGCATATGCAATTGAAGTTTTAGGCGTTATAATTGTAAGAGTTAGCCTACCAACAAATATATTAGGCCTACAGATCATGTCAATCCAGCTATGGTCCAAAATCGACCTATCCTAATGGTATGTTTTCTTTGTTTCAGCGTAAACATGAAATCTTTGGCGCTTGTTGTCCTGCTGTGCCTTGGCTGCGGTCTGATGTCTTCCTCATTCGTACTCGCGTCGCCGTAAGTACTGGTAGGCCTGTTTGTCTGGTTAATGCACTGGTAGGCGTATCTGTCTGGTTAATGGCCTCTGCATCAAGCCCTTCATTCCAATGTAAGTAGTCTTTTTGAGACACAACAGCTCATAGGTCAGCGTGAGGCAGCTAGGATTGATCCCCCAACCTTCCAAACCCAGGACACTCTAACCACAGGGCCACTGAGTTGGTGTCATTCCGTAGCAGGTCTCAATGCAAATTAATGGCCATTAAATGAGTGAGGCACTTTGATCATGCTAATGTTAATATTTTATTGAATGTAACTCTGCTTTATTTCAGGCATATGTGGAGTAAATTGATCCTGACTCAACACTGGCCAAGCACATTTTGCAGTGTAAGCTACTTTATGGTTTCATAGCATAATAAACTCTACGAGTCATGTGTTGATCTGATTGTATAATTGATACGGTGGCCATAAGTGTCCAGATGTGTCACCTTGTATGACAAAATAAACATTTTGATTTGCAGATGGAGCACTGTGATCCCAAATTTGACTACTGGACTTTGCATGGACTGTGGTAAGGATGACTTAATAATATTCAGTAAAAAATAAAGCACTGAAGATGCTGCCTTTGCCCCCAACCCAATAATCATGTTTTCTGAGTTTGAGTGACTGTCGTGGACTCTGTTGTCTTTGTACATATTTGCACAATGTCTGTGTGTTACAGGCCAGATAAAGGCCAGGAATGCAATTCATCTTGGCACTTCAATGTAACTCTAATCCAGGTATGTTCTGCTGCGGGGAAGAAGAAAAAAATAGCTTATTCGTGACAAAAAAATCATTTTGAAGTCAAAAGTCAAGTGTTGATAATTTAAAAATTTAAGAGAAATGTTTGATCGTGACTATGTTTTACAGGACCTACTTCCAGATATGCAGAAGTGGTGGCCGGATCTTATAACTCCAGCATCCTCTGAATTCTGGTCTGTTCTAATTGTGTATAAATACTTTACTCCAGGTCATTGTTATATTTTCAGGTAAGAAGATTTTTCTAAACAAAGGTTAGCACATTTGATCTTCTATTTACAGGCAATATGAATGGCAAAAACATGGAACGTGTGCTGCAAAAGCAGAGTCCCTAAACAGTCAACACAAATACTTTGGCAAAGTCCTGGAGCTGTATCACATGGTAGACCTTGACGGGTAAGTGTACTGAATTAACAATAGAGTGTCCTCATGAAACATATGGGATAATATTTGGTCTGTATACCCTGAAGCCTGATTTATGTTTCTACTAGTTATAAATTCTTTTTATGTCTTCAGAGTGATGAAGAAATTTAACATTGTGCCCTCGGAGGCGTACTACACTGTAAGTACATCATTATTACTACATTACCAAGGACAATGGCATTTTGCACTGATATTAAATTGCTGTATGTTTAAAGTTAGACTTAAAGAACGGCAAGTATTTCTGCGTCATATCAAGAAACATACTATACTGTGTTAAATGAAACCCTGTGTTATGGGAAACACGCCATAGTTTTTCATGTACTCCCCCAAGTCATTTGACTTACTGTTCCTGTTTACAGATGTAGGATCTTGATTTGAGCCATTTTGCTACAGCAGGAAAATAATCCTGCAGCAACAGGTCAATGTGAATTATTATGTGTAATTAATGGACATTTTTGTAAGGGTTGATACATTTTTCGTAAGGGAAACTCAAATCAGAAATTTCAAAGTGGAAATGACAAACTTCAGAAGCCTTTTTAAACCTCAAATATACTTCACATTTCCTGCAACAGGGTAATCAAATTAAGATCTTACATCTGTACTTACCTACTGTCAGTGAAATGACTGAGACGTGTGCATGCATCCAATAGCATGTGATGAATACTCGTGGTTAAATGTACTACTTCTGTGTTTTTAGTTTGACCACATCGAAGGAATCATTCTCAACTTCTACAATGTGAAACCAAAGATTCAGTGTATTCATCCAAAGGTATCATGTGTTTTAAATATTTTTATTTTGGTAAAATGCAAACTCAAGCACAACTAGTTATTGAATTTGCCTACATGTTTTCTTTGAAGAGTAGAGGATTATGTGGATTGTGTACAATTTTGTATTTAGAATACATTTCCTTAATCATTCTACATAAATAGTATTTGTTTCACACAACTAAAATGTTAAATCATGAAACCTAACCCTGAATCGAGAACGTATCACTAAGTTATTTCTTGTTCACAGGGTGGGAAGGTGCAAATCTTGGGCCAGATCGAGATCTGCTTCAACTCAGACTTCCAACTTGCCAACTGTGAGCATTCTGAGACAGACACTCTGAGACTAATTGACTTCCTCAATGTTAAAGGTACAGAGTTTAGTGTATGTGACCATGCCACACCTGTCTACTACCCTCCCCTTAAGGGGAAGCCATCAATGTAGTGGCTAGTGAGGTCTGGTTACTCTATAATCAGTTATATCTCACATGGAACACACTCTTCGAAATAAGGGTTCTTCGGCTGTCTCATAGGAGAAACCTTTCTGGTTCCAGGTAGAACCCTCTGTAGAAAGGGTTCTACCTGCAACCAAAAATAGTTATTCAAAGGGTTCTACTATGGGGACAGCTGAAGAACCCTTTAAGGTTCTAGATAGCACTTTTTTCCCCGAGAGTGTAGATACAAGGTTCTACTAAGTGTGAGTTAGCTCAGAAATACTATTCTAAAGTACTAAAAACACAACTGTTTCCAAATGAATTTGTCTACAACTTTTTTTCATGTGTTTTCTGTGTTCTGCTTGATTCTTAGAAGCAGGTTGATCATGTTTTAACTCAGGGAATAAATCAGCTTTTAATGATAACATTCCTGAAAGCCCATACTTCCTATATAATGTTTTATACATCATTTATAGGCAAATGGCATACTAAGAGTGATATAAGGTCCTTAAATCTTGTGCTTTGCCAAATATGTCATACAAATATATAAAAAATGTTTTATTGTCACATACAACAAATAGGTACAGTGAAATGTGTTGTTTTACAGGGTTAGCCATAGTCAGATATTTCACCTTGTCGCTTCAGGTATTTGAACCAGCAACCTTTCTGTTACTGGCCCAACGCTCTAACTGATCATTATAACCCTAATACCACCAGTAAAATAGTATGAAATTTGCTTTTAAATTATTATTTAAATTGTTTAAAGTATGGTCCTACTTTTTGTCAAACAAAATCTAAAGTGTAATGCACAGTTTATGAAGAAGTCTATTCACTGCCTCCATTACTCTTGAAATATGTTTTGATGTTAAAAGTGTTGAGTAATTACGATTGTGTATGGTGGTGGTTAAAACGCATTGGTTTACATTAGTAATGCAATCTCCATAATTTGATGGAATGATGATCATGATTTAATCAGATATACTGTACTTATTGTATCTGAAACTGATGTTGTTTCTGCTGTTAAGTTAGTTAGATGTAATTTCAGTTGTGGGATACGCTTTGGTTTTAAATGGTGGCTTTGTTTGATATGGTTCCGATCCTCTGTAATTTTTTACTGACAATTAATTAAATACATGTTTCTATTGCAGCAGTT
Organism: Oncorhynchus keta; assembly: GCF_023373465.1. Taxonomy (NCBI): domain Eukaryota; kingdom Metazoa; phylum Chordata; class Actinopteri; order Salmoniformes; family Salmonidae; genus Oncorhynchus; species Oncorhynchus keta. The sequence continues at coordinate 15,428,860 of NC_068444.1, read as the reverse complement.
GTACATACTCTTTGCCCCTGCAATTTGCATTTTAGTGAATCCACATATGCACATTCAACTACATGCCACAAGAGGTCAGGAAACGTCTACACAACACCAATGGCCAACAGAGGCAGTATACCTGTCTTACATTGTCTAGCATTGTTCAGTCTGTTACAATAAATTACACATTTAAAGAAATTTTATATCCACAAAATGTATTACATGAAATAAAAAACTCCATGTCCAGGCACTCAAATGCTGATGAGTTTGACTTAAAATCATGTATATTTATTGTCACACACTCTTCACCATCTTAACTGCAGCTGTATAGTCAGTTTATTAGAACAAAGACGATGATTACTACTCAATCTTAACTCTCCTGAGCAAGAAGATGTCATTTTTGTTAATGAAAGCTATTTACTATAGTGGTAGAATAGCAATGCTGGTGGTGTATAGGCTAGTTATCCCATACAGTCAGCCTTGATCTTTCCTCTTGACAGTTTACCTTGTGTGTATGAGAATTTTTGGCTGTTGGAGTACATGAGACATTGTGCTTTTTACAGACCTGGGCCTCATGCAAGGCCTCATGCAAGGCATGGAAACATACTGAAGAGCTTCATTTGTTACTGGCCGGTGGTAAGTAGAGCTTATTTTCGCAAGAAGTATTTAAACTTTTTTAAATAAACGTGATTTATCAAAATCCTGGGACGGAATGTTTAAATATACACACAATAACTTGTCTAACTTACATGTAATCATAGTTGAGTATTTCCCTTGCAAATGTGAACTGCAAGTTTTAATTTTGTATTACGGGCCTTGGCTGTCAGATATAATGAATATTATGTGTGGTGCAATCAGTTTTATGTAAACTGTTGTAGTAGGATAAGAGGAAAGCGGTTATAGCCGCGGTGTAAAACACACGGCCGGCGATGGGTTCCAATCCGGCTCGTGTGTGGTTTGAGTATTTTTAATAAAAAAATATTTTATGGGAGGTGTTATGGATACAATATACTTTAAAATGACTAAAACCAAATCGAAACTGTAGAAATTATAATGGTTCTACATGCATGCAGTTTCTGTGTTCAGCTCACTAATAATAAACTAAATAAAACTAGATAGTAAAGGAGCACTGAAAATATAACCGAATGCGGCCCCCGGGTAAAATTAGTTTTACACCCCTGGGTTATAGTGTCAATGTGAAATCTCATTTGCCAAGAACAGGAAAAATCAAATAGGTGTAGGGGGAGCAACGGCTGCCTCAGTTGGTATTAGACACACACAGTGAGATCCATGCATCACTCCCAATTTGGTTATTGAAGTCTCTTAACAGTGGGTAGTCAGTCGGGTTGATTCTTCCTGACTGAAAACTATCAGCTGCATCACTGTTACCTAATTGGTAACCAGGCCCATTTGAAATACATTTCATTCCTCTCCTCTCCTTTTGAGAGGTTCATTGTCTTATGTCCTCAAGTCAATGGAGACAGCATGGGATAGTCACCCACACAAGAGCACTCATGGCCTCATTCCTCAGCTCCGCTATAGCCAGGGTGGTTTCCTCTTGGTAACGGTCCTAAGCCACATCTCATCTCGGTAACGGTCCTAAGCCACATCTGATCTTGGTAACGGTCCTAAGCCACATCTGATCTTGGTAACGGTCCTAAGCCAGATCTCATCTTGGTAACGCTCCTAAACCAGATTTGTGTTACGTTACAGCCTTATTCTACAATGGATTAAATAAAAACAATTCCTCATCAATCTACACACAATACCCCATAATGACAAACAAAAATGTTTTTTATTTGATTTATTTAAAAAATAGGTTGTTTACATAAGTATTCAGACCTTTTGCTACAAGACTCAAAATTGACCTGTTTCCATTGATCATCCTTGATGTTTCCACAACTTGATTGGAGTCCATCTGTGGTAAATTCAATTGATTGAACATGATTTGGAAAGGCACACAACCTGTCCATATAAGGTCCCACAGTTGACAGTGCATGTCAGAACAAAAACCAAGCCATGAGGTTGAAGGAATTGTCTGTAGAGCCCCGAGACAGGATTGTGTCGGGGCACAGATCTGGGGAAGGATACAAAAAAATGTCTTCAGCATTGAAGGTCCCTAAGAACATAGTGGCCTCCATCATTCTTAAATGGAAGAAGTTTGGAACCACCAAGACTCTACCTAGAGCTGGCCGCCCTGCCAAGCTGAGCAAACAGGGAGAAGGGCCTTGGTCAGGTCATGGAGGTGACCAAGAACCTAATGGTCAGTCTGATAGAGCTCAATAATTCCTCTGTGGAGAACCTTCCAGAAGGATAACCATCTCTGCAGCACTCCACCAATCAGGCCTTTTATAGTAGAGTGGCCAGATGGAAGCGATTACTCAGTAAAAAGCACATGACAGCCTGCTTGGCACCTAAAGGACTCTCAGACCATGAGAAACAAGATTCTCTGGTTTGATGAAACCAAGATTGAACTCTTTGGCCTGAATGCCAAGCGTCAAGTCTGGAGGAAACCTGACACCATCCCTACGTTGAATCATGGAGGTGGCTGCATCATGCTGTGGGGATGTTTTTCAACGGCCGGGCCTGGGAGACTAGTCAGGATCGAGGGAAAGATGAACGGAGACATCGTTGATGAAAACCTGCTCCAGAGCGCTCAGGACCTCAGACTGGGGAGAAGGTTCACCTTCCAACAGGAACACGACCCGAAGCACCCAGCCAAGACAATGCAGGAGTGGCTTCAGGACAAGTCTCTGAATGTCCTTGAGTGGCCCAACCAGAGACCGGAGTTGAACCCAATCGAACATCTCTGGAGAGACCTGAAAATAGCTGTGCAGTGACGCTCCCTATCCAACCTGACCGAGCTTGAGAGGATCTGCAGAGAAGAATGGGAGATAAAGCCCAAATGTAGGTGTGCCAAACTTGCAGCATCATACCCAAGAAGACTCAAGGCTATAATCACTGCCAAAGATGATTCAACAAAGTACTGAGTAAAAGGTCTGAATAAATATCTAAACACTTGTTTTTGCTTTGTCGTTATGGAGTATTGTGTGGGGATTCAGGGGAAAAAACTATTTTATCATAACGTGGTAAAGGTCAAGGGGTCTGAATACTTTACAAATGCACTGTATGTTTTTCCAGCAGCATACTATGATTAATATTGTCAAAAGCTTCACTGAAGTCTAACAAAACCACTCCCACAATTTTCTTAATTATCATTTTCTCTCACCCAATCAGTCATTTGTGTAAGTGCCATCCGTACATGTTGAATGTCCTTCCCTATAAGCGTGCTGAAAATCTGTTAATTTATTTACTGTAAAATAGCATTGTATCTGGTCAAAAACTATTTTTTCCAAAAGTTTACTAAGTGTTGGTAACAGGCTGATTGGTTGGCTATTTGAGCAAGTGAAGGGTGATGTACTATTCTTGGGTAGTGGAATTACTTTTGCTTCCCTCCAGGCCTGAAGGAGCACACATCTTTGTAAACTTAGATTGAAGAGATGGCAAATAGGAGTGGCAATATCGTCCCCTATCATCCTCAGTAATTTTCCATCTAAGTTGTCAGACTCAGGTGGCTTGTCATTGTTGATAGACAATACTTTTTTCACCTCTTCAACAGTCACAAAATTACAATGCTTCTCTTTCATAATTTGATCAGTTAAGCTTGGATGTGTAGGTTTGGCATTTGTTCCTGGCATGTCATGCCTAACTTTGCTAATCTTGCTAATGAAAAAATAATTAAAGTAGTTGGCAATATCAGTGGGTTTTGTGATGAATGAGCCATCGTATTTAATGAATGATGGAGCTGAGTTTGCCCTTTTGCCCAAAATTTCATTTAAGGGGCTCCAAAGCTTTTTGCTGTCATTCTTTGTTTCATAGTGTAGTGTCTATTTATTCAGTTTAGTGACATGATTTATCAATTTGCAGAATGTTTGCCCATCGGTTATACAGCCAGACTGTCAAGACCCGGGTCTCCAGTGTGAGAAACAGTCACTTAGCAAACTGAGCCACTCATAGTCAGCAGAACCCAGAAGATGAGGCAGACACAGCAGTACTTGAGATGGTGTTTTAATAAAGTAAAAAGGAAGTTCTTCAGGCAAAAATATAAATCCACAACGTCAAAAGTAATTCCAAGAGAACAAAGGTAATCTTCCAAGTCAAAAGGTAAATCCACAAGGTGGTAGATACAGCAGAAAAAAGGCCTCAAAAGATAAACAAAAAGAAATAAACGAGAACAAAAACAGAGTACCACAAGAGAGTCCAACTGGAGCAACACATATTCACAGCATCGCTGGGGCTGGGTGCTAACATTCAAACTCAGAGCAAAGAACTGAGGAAAACTAAGGGTTTAAATACAATCAAGGGAAACGAGGTACAGGTGCAAATAATAACTGGGAACAAGGGAAAACAAAAGGGTCAAAAAGCACAATGGGGGCATCTAGTGACCAAAACCGGAACAACCCTGGCCAAATCCTAACACAGACTTTGTTGCCGTTCCTTTTGCCTCATCCCTTTCAACCATAACATATTTTTCAATTCCTCATCAATTCACTGGGATTACATTTTTTTACAGTCATTTTCTTAATGGGTGCATTCTAATTAGAGAAAGCAGTTTAATAAATGTGTCAAGTGCAGTGTCCGGTTGCTCCTCATTACACACCACAGACCAGCAAATATTCTTTACATGATCAACATAGGAATCACTACAAAACCTCTTGTATGACCTCTTATACACAATATTAAGTCCAGCCTTTGGAACTTTGGTTTTCCTAGATATGGTAATATTGTGATCACTATAGCCGTTGGATTTGGATACTGCTTTACAGCAGATTTCTCTATCATTAGTAAAGATGTGGATGATTTCATTCTCTATAGCCAGGGTGTTTTTCTCTTGGTAGAGGTCCTAAGTCAGATCCAGTCAACTGGCTTTTAATCAGTGTGAATTCATGGGAGCTAGTACCAGAGATAATGATAATGGCTGATAGCAATTCTGTCTGCCGTTGAAAGCAATCATTTTGTCATTCACTCATCTGTGGTAGATGAGAGCTAAGATCCTGTGTTGTCTGCCCTTCTTCCTGTGAGGGCAACTGGGCCGAAAGGAAGTCATTTCACCTTGAGTCATCGTTGTTTCTCCCTGACCAGAGTGAGCGGTGAAAGTAAGACTGAGTTCGTCTTCGACTCGTTGACCGAAGACGAGGGTCCTTATAAAGAGCTCCTGAATACACCAGAGGATAGTATAATAGAACAGTATTTGTGTTTTATATGGTGAGTATGTGATATCCTTTATTATGAATGTAAGAAAAACAAGTGAATACATAGTGAGAGTATCCAGCTCTCTACTGTAATGACGTCTAATCTGCATCAATAGAAAGGAGGAGTTTGGAGGACTTGTACAGAGAACTATATACTGGCTAACTGATGTATATGCAGTTTGTCAATTTCGTCATGAATTTTGTTCTGGAGGCAGCTCTGCAAAGTGGTCACTAGCTGGCACAGCCACATTCATAATTAGATTTTAAACCTAACCTTAACCACACCGTTAACCCCAATGCCAAACTCTAACCTTAACCACACCGTTAACCCTAATGCCAAACTCTAACCTTAAATTAAGACCAAAAAGTGAATTTATGTTTAGATTCATTTTTAAATTATAGCCAATTTTGACTTTGCAGCTAGCCTATCTAAGGGGACATCGCTCAGTTCTGCCTCCAGGACAAGACTCATGACAGTAAATGTCAAGCTGCAATGTATACAGGACCAATATATGTTGTAGGTGTTAGTAGTCCAACAAAGGTGATACATGCAGAGTTCCTATATATTTCATTAAGCAGCTGTGCAGTCCTCAAAACCACATAACCTAGAAATGCATTAATTTCCAGTGCTCTGCCTGTCCTCCTAAATCTAGTTAAATGACGGCAATCCTTCAGTGATACACCAGTCAAACACAATAAGAGAGATCTGCTGATTTTCAGACAAATCTCTATTTCCCAGGAAATGACACTGATAAAGAGTGCCACTGGCTAGCCTGATTTATCAGCCTTCACCAATGCATTTTATGGTAGTGAGTTGATTACATCTATAATTGCAACTCACCTATGCTGTGATTAGAAATATTAAGTTATATTTTATCGTCAGTCATCTAAGGAATCACAATATTTCAAGGAAATGAATAAATACATGATAAGATCTTGCTACTAGTATACCTCATTTGGGGGGCTTATCTAGGAATATCCAGGTGCACGATGCTGCATTAAACGTGTGCAGCTACACAGGTGAGATGAAGGGAGGCATATCTTTTCACAGCAGACCTATAAACACAGCCAGGGTGACCACTGCTCCATTACTCACTCTCCTGAGAGCTGAAAGAACAGGAGACGGACATGAAGACTAGACAGATACGGGCGGCTGACATTCTGGGTCCTGATGGATTGCTCTCTATGGATCACAGCACCCCTGGCTTTGGGTGAGATAAGCTTAATCAGCCACAGGTCGGACCTGGCTACAGCCCAGATACTTCTCCACCTCTGTATCTCTGTCTCCAAGCATTCTATAGCTCGTATGTTCCATGCCTAACAAAAGTCCTTCCAGCCAATTAGTCACAGCAAAACAGTACCTAGGCAAGGGTTTGGGACCGCACTGATAACCATGGCATTTCTCATTAATGTGCATCCTGATATTTGAGGGTCAATGTGTAACGGCCAGTCTTTCGGGATAATTACATTTTACTTACGTAAAAGACATTTCTTTTCACGTGAGTGAGCATGAACGATGGCTCAAATGATGTGCTCAGTGAATATATTAAGGTACCTTCTTAAACAAGATAAATGTTAAGCCGTACACTCTATCAGAGATTTGACACATTTATTTTAATTAATGTCTACCTCTAACAAGGAACAACAGTATTATGACTTGGTAATTCAATACAGTTTAGGTGAATGTCAAATCCTCTGAAGGAATATTTAAATCTATAATATGATTTAAAGAGTACAGTAATGTGGATATACTACTACAATCCTCCCATATACTACTACAATCCCCCCCCGACACACACATACACTTATACATATATATGTGTGTGTGTGTATATGTGTGTGAGTCTGTTGGGATAGCTCACTACCAACTTTGCACACTTAAATTTGGAAATATTTGAACATTCCTCTTTACAAACTGTTCAAGCCCTGTCAAGTTCCTTGGGGATCGTTAATGGACAGCAATCTTCAAGTCATGCCACAAAGTTTTGATTGCATTTAGGTCAGGGCTCTGAATGGGCCATTCAAGGACATATACCTTTTTATTCCTTAGTCACTACACTGTAGCTTTGGCTTGTTTGCTTTGGGTGTTGTCATGGTGAAAGGTGAACTTCCGTTCCAGTTTCAACTTTCTTGCAGAGGTCAGCAGGTTTTCCTCAAGGACTTTTCTGTACATTGCTCCATAAATTGTTCCTTCTATCCTGATAAGTGCCCGTCCCTGATTGTCATAACATGATGCTGCCACCACAATGCTTTACAGTAGGGATGGTGTTCTTTGGGTGATGTGCAGTGTTGGGTTTGCGCCAAACGTAACGCTTTGCATTTAGACCAACATTTTACATTTTAGTTTCATCAGACAAAACTTTGACACATGGCTACAGAATCTCCTGAGTTTTTTTTTTGCGTACTTCAAACAGGATTCAAGGTGGGCTTTCTTGAGTAATGGCTTCCTTCTTGCCACCCTACCAAACATGCTTGGGGGTGTGTATTTATTCCTTTTGTTATTATTTTTCAAAAAAATATATATGTATAATTCTCTCTGCATTGTTGGGAAGGGCCCGTAAGTAAGCATTTCACTGTTAGTCTACACCTGTTGTTTACAAAGCATGTGACAAATACATTTATTTGATATTGTTGTCACATGACCACTTTGACCAACCATAAAACCCTGTAGTTCTTTTAAAGTTGCCATTGTGCTCTCGGTAGCCTCTCTGATTAGTCTTCTACTCGCTCGGTCATTCAGTTTGGAGGGATAAAGGCAAGGTATACACTGTCCAGCTCCTTGGTGCTCATGGTTGAGTGTTTGCGTTGCAATTCACTACCCAGCAGAGGGAACCTACAGCAGCTGCTGAATTTATCCTGAAATCAAGTGAATAACTACAATTTAACACCGGTGGAGGCCAATTAACTTGGTGTGTGATTTTGAAGGTGATTGGTTACACCTGAGCTAAATTAGGATTGTGATTACACTGATCCAAACAAGCTATCTAATTTTTTATTTTAAAAAAATCTTCAAATTATATATATATATTTTTTAATATATTTTTTTACCTTGAAGTTGTGGGGTCGGATGTGTAGATCAATAAAGGGGAAAAAAAACTATTTTAATTCCAGGCTACAGTATACAGTGCATTCAGAAAGTATTCAGACCACTTGACTTTTTCCACATTTTGTTATGTTAGTCTTATTTGAAAATTGATTAAATAAACAAATGTCCTCGTCAATCTACACACAATACCCAATAATGACTAAATGAAAACAGGTTTTTAGAAATGTTTGCAAATTTATAACAAATAAAAAACAGAAATACCTTATATTCAGACCCTTTGCTACAAGACTCAAAATTGAGCTCAGGCGCATCCTGTTTCCATTGTTCATCCTTGAGATGTTTCTACAACTTCGTAGGAGTCCATTGGTGGAAAATTCAATTGATTAGACATGATTCGGAAAAGCACACACCTGTCTACATAAGGTCCCACAGTTGACAGTGCATGGCAGAGCAACTAAGCCAGGAGGTCGAATGAATTGGGAAAGATCTGGGTACGGTACCAATAACCCCCCCCCCCTTAAAAGATTTAGATGCACTATTGTAAAGTGGCTGTTCCACTGGATGTCATAAGGTGAATGCACCAATTTGTAAGTCGCTCTGGATAAGAGCGTCTGCTAAATGACTTAAATGTAAATGTAATAATGTTATGCAGCATTGAAGGTCCCAAAGAACACAGTGGCCTCCATCATTCTTAAATGGAAGAAGTTTGGAACCACCAAGACTCTTCCTAGAGCTGGCCGCCTAGCCAAACTGAACAATCGGGATGGAAAGGCCTTGGTCAGGTAGGTGACCAAGAACCCGATGCCCACTCTGACAGTGCTCCAAAGTTCCTCTGTGGAGATGGTTGTCATTATGGAAGGTTCTCCCATCTCTGCAGCACTCCACCAATCAGGCCTTTATGGTAGAGTGACCAGACGGAAGCCTTGCCACTCTACCATAGCCTGGCCAGACAGAAGCCACTCCTCAGTAAAAGGCACGACAGCCCGCTTGGAGTTTGCCAAAAGGCACTTAAAGGATTCTCAGACCAAGAGAAACAAGATTCTCTGGTCTGATGAAACCAAGATTGAACTCATTGGCCTAAATGCCAACCGTCACTTCTGGAGGAAATCTGGCACCATCTCTACAGTGAAGCATGGTGCTGTTGGCAGCATCATGCTGTGGGATGTTTTTCAGTGGCAGGGACTGGGGGACTAGTCAGGATCGAGGGAAAGATGAACGGAGCAAAGTACAGAGAGATCCTTGATGAAAAACTGCTTCAGAGCGCTCAGGACCTGTCACACACTGATCTGTTTCACCTGTCTTTGTGCTCGTCTCCACCACCTCCAGGTGTCACCCATCTTCCCCATTATCCCCTGTGTATTTTACCCTGTGTTTTCGGTCTGTCTGTGCCAGTTAAGTCTTGTATGTTCCAAGTCAACCAGCATGTTTTTCCGTTGCTCCTGCCTTTTCTATTCTCTTTTGCTAGTCCTCCCAGTTTTGACCCTTGGCTGTTTTCTGGACTCTGTACCCACCTGCCTGACCTTTCTGCCTGCCCTGACCTTGAGCCTGCCTGCCACACTGTACCTCTTGGACTCTGAACTGGTTTTGACCTTTTGCCTGTCCACAACCATTCCCTTGCCTACTCCTTTGGATTATTAATAAATATCAAAGACTAAAACCATCTGCCTCCCGTGTCTGCATCTGGGTCTTGCCTTGTGCCCTTATAGGACCTCAGACTGGGGCGAAGTTTCACCTTTCAACAGGACAATGACCCTAAGCACACAGCCAAGACAAAGCAGGAGTGGCTTCGGGACAAGTCTCTGAATGTTCTTGAGTGGCCCAGCCAGAGCCCGGACTTGAACCCGATCGAACATCTCTGGAGAGACCTAAAAATACCTGTGCAGCAACGCTCCCCATCTAACCTGACAGTGCTTGAGAGGATCTGAAGAGAAAAATGGGAGAAACTTCCCAAAATACAGGTGTGACAATCTTGTAGTGTCAGACCAAAGAAGACTTGAGGCTGTAATCGGTGTTAAACGTGCTTCAACAAAATACTGAGTAAAGGGTCTGAATACTAATGTAAATGTGATATTTAACTATTTTTTTATGTCTAAAAACCTGTTTTTGCTTTTTCATTATGAGGTATTGTCTGTATATTGATGAGGGGGGGGGAAACAATTTAATCCATTTTAGAATAAGGTGTTAACGTAACTAAAATGTGGAAAAAGTCAAGGGGTCTGACTACTTTCTGAATACACTCTAAGGCTACAAAAGGTGAACTTTTTGAATGGATGGTGTAGTCTTTCTATAGGCACTATATTTGAAAAGGTTGCTGATGTGACAGTCTCTTCAGTGTATTCCAGAAGTTATGAATTGTAAAAATTCAATACATACTTGGGAGGAGCATGGTTTAGGATCCACAGCTTGATGTACTGTACTCACCTTATTGGATGTGATCAATGTGTCTTGGCAATGTAAGTATAGTAGATAGTACCTACTGGTGTTGTGTGGAACCTATGAGGAATTGTTTGCATGATAACTCCCACATTCCATCTGTATTCTCAGAGTGAGAATGTCCTAATGGCTGCTGTACAAACTGAAGTGGTGACTGAATAGTTTTTTTACACCGCCTGAATCTAAAATGAAGAATTTCCACATAGCGTGTCTTCTTGAACAGATGCTTAGAACATTATTTCAACTTGGAAGATTTACTGTAATAGGAGTGCTGCATCATGAATCCCAGTCAGATATAAGAAACCAAGATGGTTCGATCCCTTCCAGGTAAATTACTGTATGGAAAGCGGGTATGTCAATGCAGACATGGTAAAGCTTTTTGAATGATATCCTCTGGGTTTTTTTTGTGAAACAAGTCAGCAACACTTTTGCTATACAGTTGCTCTAAAGGGAACATTTTAGGTGCTTATATCCACTAAAGCAGGAGTAACCGAAGGACGATATTTGTCGGGGGTCCGGAACATAATTGTAATAATTTGTACACTGCAAATAGACCACCAAAAAATGTGATTGCATTTGAAAGTAACAATAATGTTATACATTGATTGCATTGTGTCACACCCTGACCATAGTTTGCATTGTATATTTCTATGTTTTGTTTGGTCAGGGTGTGATCTGAGTGGGCATTCTGTTACATGTCTTGTTTGTCTATTTCTATGTTTGGCCTGATATGGTTCTCAATCAGAGGCAGGTGTTAGTCATTGTCTCTGATTGGGAACCATATTTAGGTAGCCTGTTTAGTGTTGTGTTTTGTGGGTGATTGTTCCTGTCTCTGTGTTTGCACCAGATAGGGCTGTTTTGGGTTTTCACGTTTCTTGTTTTGTTAGTTTGTTCATGTGTAGAGTCTTTATTAAAGAAACATGAATAGTAACCATGCTGCATTTTGGTCCTCCTCTCCTTCAACACAAGAAAACCGTTACACATTGAGACACGAATGAGTCTCTTTTATTTATTTGTGTGAATACTTCGGAACAGATTTCCTTAATTAAACACATTTTTAGCTGAATTACTGGTGATTTTACAGTCTTTGTTTTATCAAAAACTACAATCCCTAAAAACTTTGGGAGGCATAAAGAAAGCACTAAAGCATATTCTTTGAAGTCTTGACACTCTCATTGCAAAATAAGGTGTTGCCTTTTTAAAGTGGGTTTACATTTCAAATCCTGACATTGTTTTGAAGTGCCACCGGTACTTAATATAGTCACTGCAGTGACTCCACAGATATGAACGATTGGTTTTGAGACCTTTATTATCTTTGTCAGACAGTACTCCATGACAATCTATTCTAAAGAGCGCATTCTGTCTTTGGCTTTTTCTAGGTATGATGTTGTGTGCCAGTGCCACATTTGTGGATGGCTCATTATCTCGTTATTTTAGCATTTCACAGATATTAACATACGGACAGATTCTAGCAGGATCACTTAGATGTTTCTGTTTGTACTTGCAAATATCACACCGACCAGGGCGTAATAAATTGCAGTCAATCCCGCAGATGGCCCCACCCACCAAGGCGTAGCTCAACCGTCCTGTAGATGGGACACCGATCCCAAAGAAGTTTTAATTTACAGGTGTATGGGAAGTTGTGTATGTGCTCTGACAGCTTCTGGTGTCCTGTCCTCCCAAGGCCTCTGGATCAGGGATAGATCAGATATGTCCTCCCATAGCCTCAGAATTATGTACAGTACATAACTCATTATTCTCAGAGACATTGTCCCCTTTATGAGAACGAATGCAAGCATCCCTATAAGGCCGGTAACAACCGTTACCACTGTTTGGTTGTACTTCTGATACAAGTGCGATCTAATCCCACCAGTCCCAGACATAGGCAATGTCTGGATGTTCATATAAGCATTTTGCAGTGCATGCTCTGATGGATGTGAAACATCTGAGTGTTGGAAAAAATGAAATCCACTGTGCACTGGGTATTTCTCACTTCGTTACCTCTAAGCTGCACATGCAGGAGACATTTTTGTATATTTGAAGGTTTCAGTGAGGGTGACTATGTAAGCATCATCAGATTTGTACATACATTTCATCCCTCCTTGTTTAGAGCATTGGTTTAGGTACCACTTTAACCAGCTGCAAAGACAGTCTCACTATAATGTAGGCCTAATGCATGATTTCATAAACAATCTCTACACAGTAAGCCTATTCAAAGTTGTTTGTGTATTTGTAATTGACCTGTGATGACCCTCTATAGACACAGGTCATTGGGTTAGGTTGTAGGCCTCTATGGACACAGGTCATAGGATTAGGTGGTAAGCCTCTATCACCACGGTCATAGGGTTAGGTGGTAGGCCTCTATAGAGACAAGTCATGGGCAGAGATGGCTCCAGGCATAAGCAACATAAGTGGTCGCTTATGGCCACCAGCCGCTAGGGGGCCCCTGACAAAATAAGTAAATAATAATAATATTTTAGGAACTCAGTCAGGTTCTCAACTTACTATTGAGAGTTCGAATAGTAGAATACAGAGGGTGCAATTTCTAAATTTGGTGCATCAGCAGTTTCTCACTTGTTATGCCAGTCACTGACAATCACTCAATTAGCATGTCAGCAAAAACATTTTAGACTGGTAAGTTAGTCTAGCCAGCTATAGTGCCTTCAGAAAGTATTCATACACCTTATTCAACATTTTGTTGTGTTACAGCCTGAATTCAAAATGGATTAAATATTTGTTTTCTCTCACCCATCTACACACAATACCCCCATAAACCCCCAGATTTTTTTGCACATGTATTGAAAATAAAATACTGAAATATTTCATTTATATAAGTATTCACTCCCCTGAGTCAATACATGTAAGAATCACCTTTGGCAGTGAGTCTTTCTAGGTAAGTCTCTGAGAACTTTGCTATCCTGGATTGTGCAATATTTTCACATTTGTTTTTTAATTCTTCAAGCTCTGTCAAGTTGGTTGTTGATCATTGCTAAACAGCCATTTTGAAGTCTTCACATAGATTTTCAAGACGATTTTAAGTCAAAGCTTTAACTAGGCCATTCAGGAACATTCAATGTAATTTTGGTAAGCAACTCCAGTGTATATTTGGCCTTGTGTTTTAGATTATTGTCCTGCTGACAGGTGAATTTGACTCCCAATGTCTATTGGAAAGCAGACTGAGCCAGTTTTTCCTCTAGGTTTTTGCCTGTGCTTAGCCCTTTTCCTTTTTGTTTTATCTTTAAAACACTCCCTACTCCTTCCATATGACAAGCATACCCATAACATGAGCAGCCACCACCATGCTTCAAAATATGATGAGTGGTACTCAGTGATGTGTTGTTTTGGATTTGCCCTAAACATAACGCTTTGTATTAATTTCTTTGCCACATTTTTTGTAGGATGCATGTTTCAGAATATTTTTTATCTGTACAGGATTCCTACTTTTCACTCTGTCATTTAGGTTAGTATTGTGGCATAACTACAATGTCGTTGATCCATCCTCAGCTTTCTCCTATCACCGCCATTAAACTCTTAAGTGTTTTAAAGTCACCATTAGCTTCATGGTGAAATCCCTGAGTGGTTTCCTTCCTCTCCAGCAACTGAGTTAGGAAGGTCGCCTGTATCTTTATTGTATTGATGGTGGATGGTGTATTGATACACCATCCAAAGTGTAATTAATAAATTCACCATGTTCAAAGGGATATTCAATATCTGCTTTTTTTTACCCATCTACCAATTGGCAGTGGTGGAAAAGGTTGCCATGCTTGAGTAAAAGTAAAGATACCTTAATAGAAAATGACTCAAGTGAAAGTCACCCAGTAAAATACTACTTGAGTAAAAGTATTTGGTTTTAAATATAATTTTGATACTTAAGTACATTTTTGCAAATATATTTACTTAACTATCAAAAGTAAAAGTATAAATCATTTGAAATTCCTTATATTAAGCAAACCAAAACGTACAATTTTATTTTTTAATTAAGGATAGCCAGGGTCACACTACAACATGCAGACATAATTTACAAACAAAGCATTTGTGTTTAGTGAGTCAGAGGCAGTAGGGATGACCAGGGATGTTATCTTGATAAGTGCATGAATTTGACCATTTTCATGTCCTGTTAAGCATTCCAAATGTAACGAGTACTTTTGGGTGTCATGGAATATTTATAGAGTAAAAAGTACATCATTTTCTTTAGGAATGTAGTAAAGTAAAAGTTGTAAAAAAATATATAAATAGCCAAGTAAAGTACAGATACCCCAAAAAACTACTTAAGTAGTACTTTAAAGTATTTTTTAATGAAATACTTTAAAAAACTACTTAAGTAGTACTTTAAAGTATTTTTTAATGAAATACTTTACACCACTGCCAATAGGTAACCTTCTTGCAAGGCATTGGAAAACCTGCCTGATCTTTGTGATTGAATCTGTGTTTGAAATCCACTGCTCGACCGAGGGACCTTACAATTATCTGTATGTGTGGAGTACAGAGATGAGGTAGTCATTCAAAAATCATGTTAAACACTATTATTGCACACAGAGTGAGTCTATGCAGCTTATTATGTGACTTGTTAAGCAAATGTTTACATCTGAACTTATTTAGGCTTGCCATAACAAAGGGTTTGAATACACATTTCAGCTTTTCATTTTTTATTAATTTGTAAAAGTTTCAAAAAACATAATTCCACTTTGACTTTATTGGGTATTCTGTGTAGGCCAGTGACACACAATCTCAATTGAATCCCTTTTAAATTCAGACTGTAACACAACAAAAAGTGGAAAAGTTCAAGGGGTGTGAATACTTTTTGAAGGCACTATCTAAACATGTAGTAATCATGGTCAAATACTGACCGGGCATGCAGGGCAAGTGCCCAGGGGCCCTGACCTTCAGAAGGTTCCGTTGATTGTGTTAGTCACTCTCACTCAGATATCATTAACATGACATAAGTCTTGAGAAATGTGTAGAATTGCAAATACATTTTTAACAAAATTGCAAACATTTCTCTCCGCCCCATGGTAAATGTGTAGAATTACACAAAGCTTGCTTTAAAACTGCTACGAAAATATACTCCCCATGGCTAAATGTGTAGAATTACACAAAGCTTGCTTTAAAACTGCTACGAAAATATACTCCCCATGGCTAAATGTGTAGAATTGCAGGAAATATACGGTATAACATTTTTCTCTCCACCTTGACAAAGGGGGGCCACTAACAGTGTGTGGGTGGGCAACCAAATCTTGTTTAGGGCCCCCAAAAGGCTAGGTCATGGGGTTAGGTGGTAGGCCTAATGGAGCCTAATGGCTGCCATATTGATAATCTAATGCACATTATATAATGAGCTACTCCTCAGAGGTCAATTAGGATTATCAATGCACACTATCAAGATCCAGCTTTATGCAATGGGTTATCCATTTCAATTGACTGATTAACCAACTAAATGTGACCCATGGGGCATACAGGTTATATTACAGGCATCCTAAACGTGGTTTGCCTTTTCTTAACCTAATCATCTTCTTATAACCATTTTACAAACACTACCACACATTCCCCTGTGGTCCATGCATCCCTAACATGCCTGATGATGACAGATGAGACCTCAGCATTTCACTGGGCATCATACCAACATTGCATGCTGCTCTCTGCAGTGTCCACCAACATGAACATGTGGATTAGCTGCTCTCTCTTGATCGAGAAGGGGAGTTTTCTACTAGACTACCAACGGTGAACGTGCTGTTTGATTGGGCGCGAAAAGAAGAATCCGAATGTTGGGGAGGAGGAAGGGAGCCATCGCTCACATTGCATCACTCACTGCACGTGCTGATTCAGCGGGACGCAAGAGATAGCGGCGGGTGCTGAGGACACTCGCCAGAATCACTGCTGCTTGGATGCCACTGTCAAATCAAAGCATTGCGCGGTAGTAAGGAAGGACAGACACTGCGGCGGTGTCAACGGTGACCAAATCGCAAAGGTTTTCCTGGTGGCTGTTTATCTGCCGTATAGGAAGTATGGATTAGAAGTGACTGGGAGGACGCTAAATCCCCTGTGTTGTTTACTGATCTATAGTTGTTGAGCAAATATAAAATGCCAGTGCTGATCTGAAATGCAGATCTGAAGCAGGGCGCAATGGACACGAACATGCGGAAATTTACAGTCAGGAGATGGTTTTCCGTCTACCTTCGGAAGAAGTCGCGGTCCAAAAGCTCGAACCTCTGCAGATTGGAGGTTAGTATATTGTTGTGTATTGCTATTTTGTGTCACGTGTGTGCGCCATAACGTAGAATCATTGTTTGCTAATGGTGTGATTTAGCCACTGCTGTCACTCAATTATATTGTGGAAGGCTGTAGGCTGTTTTGTGGAGCCTTACAGGTGTTGTTTTGCTGTTATACAACTGACATGATATTAGGCTACATACACTTGCCAGTGCAATTTCAGTACTTTGACAAGCTTTGTAACCTATCATGGCGCAACATTTTCCTGCTAAAATAATCATGTTGAATTCTGTATAGCCTGGTTTTGCTGTGCCACAACAAGTCTGAATCCGACAGATAGGCCTACAGGTGTTCCCGCCTTTCTTGCACAAACACCTGCACTTGTCTTGTCTTACTAGTAATGACTTTGCTGATAGCTGCTTTATTAAGGAACGTTTTACTTACTATGACTGTGATATGTTGTTGTCTGTACCTAGCTACCTTAAAATGAATTCAATCACGATACCTGAGTATGTTTCCTGTAGGCTATTCTACTATTACAAGCCAAATTATATTTTATGGACTAAGTTGCTTTGCTTGTTGAATAAATTCCCTGCCGCGCTCTGTTGAATTGTAGCTACTTTTAAAAAAAATATTTAGAAAATGTTAAGCCTAATATAGGCCTAATGCATTCTGGGTTTGGTGTAGCTAGGCCTATTTGCTTATTAGGGACATTTTTTAAATTACTTTTATGTGGGCTACTTTTATTGATTCTTGAAGAATATAACTTATTTTGCCTCATGAGCTTAGTTCAACTGTTAAACCCCATCAGAATCCAAAATATAAACTTGTAATCAAAACTATCATTTTGATCTCATGGATGGTCAGTCCTTGCATGTATAGCCCCATCTATGAATTTGGGAGAGGTTAAATTTCTCCAGCTCCATCCATACTGTTACGAATAACTATGAGTGGTGGATGGAATCAGGCGCAGAGAGCAGGGTTCTGTCGTTTATCAAATTTATTACACCGGTGCAACCGAAAAATGATTACGATATAGGTTGCCAGTCCAAAACAACAGGACAAAAAATACCAGAGAATAAAGACAAGAAACAAATCACACCATCAAACACAGAGTAACAAAAAACAAGCCCGCACAAAATACCCAGCGGGCCTAGTGCCCTTACCCAATAAACCACTAACCAACACAAACGGAAAAGGAATCGATGGCAGCTAATAGGCCGGTGACGACGACCGCCGAGCCCCGCCCGAACAGGAAGAGGCACCCTCTTCAGCGAGGTTCGTGACAGTACCCCCCATGACGCGCGGCTCCCGCAGCGCGCCGACCCCGGCCTCGAGGACGAGGCGCGGGGCGATCCGGGTGGAGGCGGTGGAAATCCCTCAAGAGGGAAGGATCTAAAATGTCCCTCCCCGGTACCCAGCACCTCTCCTCCGGACCGTACCCCTCCCAGTCCACGAAGTACTGCAGACCCCTCACCTGGCGGCTCGTGTCCAGAATAGCTCGTACTGTGTATGCCGGGGACCCCTCGATGTCCAGAGGGGGTGGAGGGACCTCCAGTACCTCATTGTCTTGTAGGGGACCAGCTACCACCGGCCTGAGGAGAGACACATGAAACGAGGGGTTAATGCGATAATAAGAGGGAAGTTGCAATCTATAACAAACCTCGTTTATCCTCCTCAGGACTTTAAATGGCCCCACACACTGCGGCCCCAGCTTCCGGCAGGGCAGGCGGAGGGGCAGGTTTCGGGTCGAGAGCCAGACCCTGTCCCCTGGTGCGAACACCGGGGCCTCACTGCGGTGGCGGTCAGCGTCTCTCTTCTGCCGTTCACTGGCCTGCCTGAGAGAATCCTGGACTGCCCGCCAGGTCTCTCTAGAGCGCTGTACCCACTCCTCCACCGCAGGAGCCTCGGTCTGACTCTGATGCCACGGAGCCAGGACCGGCTGGTAGCCCAGTACGCATTCGAATGGCGACATAGACGTATGTAGACGTAGACGAATGCCGAAGAGAGTTCTGGGCCAATTCTGCCCACGTAACGTACCTCGCCCATTCTCCTGGCCGGTCCTGGCAATACGACCTCAGAAACCTACCCACTTCCTGGTTTACTCTCTCCACCTGCCCATTACTTTCGGGGTGATAACCAGAGGTAAGGCTGACCGAGATCCCCAGACGCTCCATAAACGCCTTCCAAACCCGGGACGTGAACTGGGGACTCCGATCCGAGACTATATCCTCTGGAACCTCATAGTGCCGGAAGACGTGGGTAAATAGAGCCTCTGCAGTCTGTAGGGCCGTAGGAAGACCAGGCAATGGGAGGAGACGGCAGGACTTAGAGAACTGATCCACAACGACCAGAACGGTAGTGTTCCCATGAGATGGGGGAAGATCAGTAAGGAAATCTACCGAGAGATGGGACCATGGCCGTTGTGGAACCGGGAGGGACTGTAACTTCCCTCTAGGAAGGTGCCTAGGAGCCTTACTCTGGGCGCATACCGAACAGGAGGGGACATAGAGCATCACATCCCTAGCTAAAGTGGGCCACCAGTATTTCCCCCTAAGACCCCGCACTGTCCTATCAATCCCCGGATGACCCGCAGACGGTAGTGTGTGAGCCCACCGAATCAATTTATCACGGACACCAAGCGGTACGTAACTTCGACCAGTTGGACACTGTATAGGCGCAGGTTCAACCCTCAACGCCCGCTCGATGTCCGCGTCCACCTCCCATACCACTGGGGCCACCAGCCGAGAGGCTGGAAGGATGGGAGTGGGTTCGATGGACCGGTCCTCGGTGTCATAGAGACGGGACAGCGCGTCGGCCTTCGTGTTGAGGGAACCTGGTCTGGAAGAGATCGTAAATCTAAAACGTGTAAAGAACATGGCCCACCTAGCCTGACGTGGATTCAGTCTCCTCGCTTCCCGAATATACTCCAGATTACGGTGGTCAGTCCAGATGAGAAAAGGGTGTTTAGCCCCCTCAAGCCAGTGTCTCCACACCTTCAGGGCCTTTACCATAGCTAGTAACTCCCGATCCCCCACATCATAGTTCCGCTCCGCCGGACCCAGCTTCTTAGAAAAGAAAGCGCAGGGACGGAGCTTCGGTGGCGTGCCCGAGCGCTGAGACAGCACGGCTCCAACTCCAGCCTCGGACGCATCCACCTCCACTATGAATGCTAACGAAGGGTCCGGATGCGCCAACACGAGAGCTCCGGTGAACAGTACCTTCAACTGGTTGAAGGCTCCATCAGCCTCTGCTGACAACCGCATACGCACCGGTCCCCCCTTCAGCAGTGAGGTAATGGGCGCCGCTACTTGGCCAAAACCCCGGATAAACCTCCGGTAGTAATTGGCAAACCCTAAAAACCGCTGCACCTCCTTTACCGTGGTCGGAGTCGGCCAATTACGCACGGCGTTAACGCGGTCACACTCCATCATCGTCCCCGAGCTGGAAATGCGATAACCCAGGAAGGAAACGGCTGGTTTGGAGAACACACATTTCTCAGCCTTGACGTATAGGTCATGCTCCAGCAGTCGCCCAAGAACCCTGCGCACCAAAGAAACATGCGTGTGGTAGAATAAATCAAGATGTCATCAATATAGACTACCACACCCTGCCCGTGCAAGTCCCTAAGAATCTCATCTACAAAGGATTGGAAGACGGCTGGAGCATTCTTCAACCCATACGGCATGACGAGGTACTCATAGTGGCCTGATGTGGTACTAAACACTGTTTTCCACTCGTCTCCTCCCCGAATACGCACCAGATTATACACGCTCCTGAGGTCCAGTTTTGTGAAGAAACGCGCTCCATAGCCAACGTCTCCTCCTGTGACAGTGGGTACACATGACTCCGGGGAAGTGCAGCGTTCTCCTGGAGGTTTATCACGCAATCACACCGTCGATGAGGTGGTAATTTGGTCGCTTTCTTCTTACTAAAAGCGATAGCCAAATCGGCATATTCTGGGGGAATGCGCACGGTGGAAACCTGGTCTGGACTCTCCACCGTCGTGGCACCGATGGAAACTCCTATACACCTCTCTGAACACTCGTCTGACCACCCCTTAAGAGCCCCCTGTTTCCAGGAAATAACGGGATTGTGAATAGCCAGCCAGGGAACCCCCAACACCACCGGGAACCCAGGTGAATCAATAAGGTAGAAACTGATCCTCTCCCTATGATTCCCCTGCGTTACCATGTCCAGCGGAATCGTGGCCTCCCTGACCAGCCCTGACCCTAACGGTCGGCTATCTAAGGAGTGCACGGGGATAGGTGGGTCTATCTGCACTAACGGAATACCCAATTTACGGGCGAGTCCACAATCCATAAAACTCCCAACTGCGCCTGAATCGACTAGCGCCTTATGCTGAAGAGAGGGGAAAAACGCAGGGGAAAAAATTAACAAAAACATGTGACCAACAGGGAGCTCTGAGTGAGTTTGGTGCTTACTCACCTGGGGTGGCCGAGGAGTGTTCCGCCGACCATCTCGACTCCCAGAGGGACTCCTCCAACACCGGTCCGAAGTGTGTCCTCTCCGTCCACAATAGGAGCAGGAGGAGCCCCCTCTGGTCCCCCTAGATGCAGCTCCTCCCAACTCCATCTGAGTGGGAGTGGGAGAGCTGGAAGGTGGAATTAACAGGACCCCTTCTGAACGCCCGCGGGCAGCTAGCAGGTTGTCCAATCGAATAGACATGTCTATAAGTTCATCCAGAGAGAGAGTTGTGTCTCTGCAAGCTAGCTCCCGGCGGACATCCTCCCGGAGACTACACCGGTAATGGTCCATCAGGGCCCTGTCATTCCACCCAGCACCAGCAGCTAGGGTCCTAAACTCCAACGCAAAGTCCTGCGCGCTCCTCATCTCCTGTCTGAGGTGCAACAGTCGCTCACCCGCCGCTTTGCCCTCTGGTGGATGATCGAACACAGCTCGGAAACGGCGCGTGAACTCCAGGTAGTTGTCCCGAGCCGAGTCTGGACTGTTCCAGACCGCGTTAGCCCAGTCCAGGGCCTTGCCCGTTAAACAGGAGACGAGGAGACCCACACTCTCCTCACCCGAGGGAGCCGGACGCATGGTAGCCAGGTAGAGCTCTAGCTGGAGCAAAAATCCCTGGCACCCAGCCGCTGCTCCATCGTACTCCCTCGGGGGGGAGGGACGCAGTGCGCTGGACCCAGAGGACGACGTAGGTGGAGTAGGTGTTGAAGGTGGTGTCGGCAGTGGGAGAGCTGAGATAGACGTCGGTAGACCACTCCTCTCCCATCGTTCCATCCTCTCCATCATCTGATCCATAGCCGTACCAATCCGATGGAGGACAGCTGTGTGGTGATGGACGCGCTCCTCCATAGTGGGGAGAGGGGTGGTCGCTGCTCCTGCTGACTGATTTCTTTGGTGCGGGCTTCTGTTACGAATAACTATGAGTGGTGGATGGAATCAGGCGCAGAGAGCAGGGTTCTGTCATTTATCAAATTTATTACACCGGTGCAACCGAAAAATGATCACGCCAACACACAGGGCGTATATAGGTTGCCAGTCCAAAACAACAGGACAAAAAAGACCAGAGAATAAAGATAAGAAACAAATCACACCATCAAACACAGGGTAACAAAAAACAAGCCCGCACAAAATACCCAGCGGGCCTAGTGCCCTTAAATACCCTACAAACAAACCCTAATACAAAACAGGTGTACCCAATAAACCACTAACCAACACAAACGGAAAAGGAATCGGTGGCAGCTAATAGGCCAGTGACGACGACCGCCGAGCCCCGCCCAAACAGAAAGAGGCACCCTCTTCAGCGAGGTTCGTGACACATACCTTGTTTACCCGCATTGTTATTGTTTTAACAGCAGATTGACCCTTTAAAATAATTAATTATTTATTAGATTTGGAGGAAAATATAGAAACCAAGAGAGCAGTAGACCGATTTCCAATGATCTTCACTTTATTCTGTAGGCCTAGTTTTTTACAATTTACAAAGGGGAATTGGAATCCATAGACACACCTATCCAATCCAACCACAACCCTGGAGATTGTAATCTTCACCTTTTTTGATTCACCATATTGCAAAGCTACCTGGATACGGTGCTGTTCAGCGGCCATGGGGCTGAATTTGCAATCAGTCTTTTGTCCATTTGCGTTGATTGCGGTACTGTCCATGGTGCTGAATGTTGGCCGATGATTAAAGGCACAACAAGGGATTCCCACATAGTTAGATGACTTCTAAAGTGGTGGAAACACATACACTATATCCTATTAAATTACTATGAGTGGAACTCTGTACCATACTATACAATATCATACAAAATACTTGAATGGTAATTTACATGTAAATTCATTTTTGCGAAGTTGACATGCAAATACACAAAACAAGTTCTCTATCCCAATTTACCCACATTCCTATCCTCTTTTTCTACTTATTGTAGAAACAGTTTCTAACCGATGTGAACACTTTGTCATTCATTTTTGTCCTTTCTTGCTGAGCTTTCAAGTAACTTGCTGTTAAAATGACCAGTGTTGACATACCTGCCTCAATGAATTCAAAGTTAAGACCTCATAAGAGGGTCAAAGAGTCTCAGTGTGGTTACGCAGACCCGTGAGCAACTGTGGCCCCTCATGATGAGTTTAGTATTTGTGGCCCCCACCTCCATCAAAGTTGCCCATCCCTGGTGTAAACATTGCTTGGGGGTTATAGATATGTCACTGCTTGTGACTGTTTGTGTTACAGAATGCTTCTATGTCTGTGTGCAGTTAACGGCTCTTTGTAATCCTTTCTGACTGTGTCATAACAAGATGTGCAGACCGACCAGCCTCTCTGAGATAATATGTTCCCACTGGCCAGAGACGTCATTTCAATGTCTACTTTTGATTTACATTTGGTTGAGTTGTCAACTAATGTGAATTCAACGTGAACCCAAAACATTTCATCATGTCATTGGATTTAGGTTAAACATTGTGTAAAAAAAAAAAAAGATGAAATTCCCTTAAGTTGATGACTTTTTGCAAATCCAATCGGTTTTCCATCACATAATTGTTTTGTTGAAATGTTGTGGAAACAACGTTGATTCAACCATCATGTACAAAACCTCAATCCACATTACACACTAGACATTATATTTCAAACTAGGTTCCACCAAACATTTAATCAGTCTGGAAATCATCTGCAATACACTGAGGCATACTAAGCATGATTAACTTAAATATAAATATATGGACACAATAGCTGATGGATTTAGATATGAGAGTGCTCGTGACATCATGGGGTATGATGATTGCCTCATGAGTACTCCTGGTTGTATCAGGAATCGCACAAGAAATGGATGCTATTTAGCAAATCGCTAAGTGATTTTCATTATATTGTCATTGTTATTAATATATACTTAATTCAAATATATTTGGCTGAAGACACCCTTGTAGCTAGATGTCATTAAGAAAACATATTGTTTAGGCCTGAGACTAGGGTCTTTACAGATGTGTGGCATTGACCAACTCAATCAGTTAAAGATGGCGCCAATCAATATTGAGGCCAAAGAGGTATTGCAGTTAGCATATCTATTTTAAAGGCCCAGTGCAGTCAAATACGTGACTGTCCTGTGTTTTATATATATTTCCAGACTGAGGTTGGAATAATACTGTGAACTTGGGTAAATTATGACAATGCCCTTTTAGAGATGTTTGAAAAGATCTGCCTGAAATTTCAGCCTGTTTTGGTGGGAAGGAGTTTTGGCCTCTGCCTGGTTCCATCACCAGGTGGTAAATTAGTTAATAGACCAATAAGAAAGTGTTCCAAACCTCTTTTTGCCAATAACAGCTTGTTTTCAGTAATCCCTACCGTCTCAGACCCCTCCCAGACAGTCCTAGCAAAATTCTTACTTGAGAAATTGCTCTTTGCTAAGAAGCTACATTATTTTTTATATATTTTTTTACCATTTTAATTGAAAACAACCACAGTAAGGTACTTAATTCTTACCCAGAACTGATATGATATTGAGATTAGAGGTCGGCCGATTATGATTATTTTTTAACGCTGATACCGATTTATTGGAGGACCCCCCAAAAAAAGCAGATGTCGATTAATCGGCCGATTTTTTAAATCTATTTTTTTACATTTTATCTGTAATAATGACAATTACAACAATAGTGAATGAACACTTATTTTAACTTAATATAATACATCAATAAAAATCAATTTAGCCTCAAATAAATAATGAAACATGTTCAATTTGGTTTAAATAATGCAAAAACAAAGTGTTGGGGAAGAAAGTAAAAGTGCAATATGTGCCATATAAGAAAGCTAACGTTTCAGTTCCTTGCTCAGAACATGAGAACATATGAAGGCTGGTGGTTCCTTTTAATATGAAACTTCAATATTCCAAGGTAAGAGGTTTTAGGTTGTAGTTAATATAGTATTTATAGGACTATTTCTCTCCATACCATTTGTATTTCATATACCTTTGACTATTGGATGTTCTTATAGGCACTTTAGTATTGCCAGTGTAACATTATAGCTTCCGTTCCTCCCCTCGCCCCTACCTGGGCTCAAACCAGGAACACATCAACAACAGCCACCCTCGAAGCTTCGTTACCCATCGCTCCACAGAAGCCGCGGCCCTTGCTGAGCAAGGGGAACAACTACTCCAAGTTTCAGAGCGAGTGACGTAACCGATTGAAATGCTATTAGCTCGCACCCCGCTAACTAGCTAGCCATTTCACATCGGTTACACCAGCCTAATCTCTGGAGTTGATAGGCTTGAAGTCATAAACAGCGCAATGCTTGAAGCACAGGGAAGAGCTGCTGGCAAAACACACAAAAGTGCTGTTTGAATGAATGCTTACAAGCCTGCTGCTGCCTACCACTGCTCAGTCAGACTGCTCTATCAAATATCAAATCATAGACTTAATCATAACATAATAACACACATAAATATGAGCCTTTGGTCATTAATATGGTCGAATCCGGAAACTATCATTTCGAAAACACGTTTATTATTTCAGTGAAATACGGAACCAAATCGGTGTCCAAAAATACCGATTTCCGATTGTTATGAAAACTTGAAATCAGCCCTAATTAATAGGCCATTCCGATTAATCGGTCGACCTCTAATTGAGATAAAAATGTCTACATTTGACCCAGGCAAATGAAATGAAGGATGATTCTGGAGGTCAGAGTTTTCTTAAGAAGGAAGAATCTGGCACTAAGTCAGGTCGAGACTCATAGGACTGTTTGACTGTTTTATTCCATTATACTGAGATTATTAATGGGAGAGATGAACTGCTGTGGAAACATTTAACTTTATGCCTACTTTGACACAGTGTAGGGCAGGCTACTTCTAAGTAGGAGGATCAGACTTTACAAACAGCATGAATGGGATGGAATGCATGGTGATTGTCTGCCATAGTAAACTGTTATAGCTATCAGAGTTGACATTAGAAGAAGAAACAAGAACCTATTGAGCGGAAGCATTTACCAGATGTTTTTATCCATGTGGACCATGTAGGAATCATACCCACAATTATTGTATTGCAAGCACCATGATCCAACTAACTGAGCCATTTTGCCAAATGTACCTTTTCAATCAAAGAGATTATTTAGAAATACACACCATCATAAGCTGATGACCCAGATAACAAACCGTGGTATTCAGGATACACTATGCAACATGTCACGCTGTTGTCCATGTTTATTGGCAAAGAGTAGTAATTGGACAAGGGTTGTTTATACTTTTGATTCAATAAGATTATCATCACTAGAGTTTATTTTCAAAAAGACTGATTTAACAACCGACTGATTGGATACTGTAAAAACCTACTAGTACTACCTGGTAGACTCCCCTCACAGGTAGATGTTTTATTCTTTTCCGTTCCAGTATTTTATAATAGTGTGAAGTACTGCTATGTGGAACTAGGCCAAATCCTTACTGGCTTTCTTTCTGATTGGTAGGACTATTGTTGCTTTTTCTTCCTCGTAACGTTTGTTTGATCTTTAGGATAATAATAGCCATTCTCTGTAGTCTAAAATTGTATAGTTTTCTACCAATTATTCTAAATCAATCACAGGTGTTTTAACTAGTATGAATAGATCGTGTACTGGTTAATGTGAGATATCACTGCTTGCACAAGGCATCTGTCACGGTTTTCTAATGGTGAAGGAGAGTCGGACCAAATTGCAGCGACGTATATTGCGATCCATGTTTAATCACACAACGTAACGTGAATCCAAAACACAAACTCTACAAAACAATAAACGTAGTGAAAACCAAAACAGCCTTAACTGGTGCAAACTAACACAGACTAAGGACATCAAGACACTCAGGACAATCACCCACAATACAACCAAAGAATATGGCTGCCTAAATATGGCTCCCAATCAGAGACAACGATAAACACCTGCCTCTGATTGAGAACCACTTCAGACAGCCATAGACTCTCCTAGAACACCCCACTAAGCTACAATCCCACTAAGCTACACACCACATACAAAAATCCATGTCACACCCTGGCCTGACCAAATACATAAAGAAAAACACAAAATACTTCGACCAGGGCGTGACAGCATCATGACTAATTGCAACCTGCGTGATTTTTTCCAGTTCGAACAGCAGAGTGTTGAGGTGTTGGAGGTTTGGATAGGATGAAAAGCCCACTGTCCCTATGGAACTGACATGTTGAATAGCTACAGATGGACTGGGAGCATTTGTTAATCCCATTGTTTCATTTATTAGATTTTATTTTCTAGAGGCCCCACAGATGTCATCCTTAACCCATTGATTCTTGAAAATCCACAGGATACATGATTTTCTTCCTATTCAATGCTCTGTTCAACATGGTATAGAGGAGGAGAAGCTATAGATTAACATACATCAGAAGAGACAAATCTGCATGTGTGGATTTAAAAAGCATCCTTTTTATTCCATCCCAACAACGTATTGTATACAAAGGGTTATGTGACTGTTTGTTGTATTTGTTTTGCTGTGAGTGAGAAGTCAGTTTTACCAGGCTCTCAGCTGTGTCAGCGTGACAGATTCTGCATCAATCAGCGACGGTCAGGGCAGGACTCTCACATGCTGTGGTCGGCACATTTCAGAGGCACGCCATGAAGACAGCATTAATAGCCCGAGCGCTCGCTCTACTGCCAGCCACACAGCCCCACTCACGCAAAACGTGCTCACACTAATCTCCCCTGACACGAGGAGAACAGGATGGACTACTGGCTGGTTCTTATTATACCTCAGTGGTTCTGTGGACAAGGTCACCCTCTGATTGGTAGCCTACAACACCGGTTTCAAACCATCCTATTGTTACCAGTTATGTTATGTGTGGACATTGAGGATACTAAGGGCAGAGAGTGTGGTAGCACTGTTCTATCCTCATAGTCGTGCCTAGTTTCTTCTAGTTATTCTGGTCTACTCGTGATGCTGGCTGTGCCATCTCAATTCGTCGTTAAAGTTGACTAGTCTCTGTTGGCTCTGATTAAATGGGACTTCCCGAGGTTGGACATCTGTCTAAATCCCTCTAACCGGCTCTCCCGGTGTCTCTGGAACAACATGGGTGTTCTCTCTATTCCTGTCATCACTTGTTTGGTTTGATATGTGGGCCATTTGTTTCCCTGCAGGATGATGGCATTCTGAAAGAGATTGACATCAGCCAGCACACCAAAGAGGGATTTGAAAAGGCAGACCCCTCCCAGTTTGAGCTGCTGAAAGTGCTAGGCCAAGGCTCCTATGGAAAGGTAAGCATATACCTTGATTAAGGTGTTTGGATCTACAGTATGTTATACCTACTTTGTGTTGTATGTGTACTGTACATTTATGACCCTTTCCCCTAGTGTTCAATCTGGCATTACTGTTACTTTTGCAATCAGATTTTCAGATATTTTGGGGTGTGTATTGTATTTGAGAGACATTCTACTGCCCTGTTGAAGCTAGTAACATAAGCATTTCACTGCACCTGCTATAACACCTGCAAATCTGTGTATACGACCAATAAACTTTGATTTGATTTGACATTAATGTCATCCACAGGTGTTCCTGGTGAGAAAAATCAGAGGCTCTGACAGAGGACAGCTTTATGCCATGAAAGTGTTAAGGAAAGCAACACTAAAAGGTGCTTATTATGATACTGTCGAAGAGTTGTATGTTTTTCATCAGCCCAAGCTAGCTAAGATCGATAATTACATTAAACATACATCATCGGGGTATGATTGATTATTGCAGTAAACAGACATGATCAGGGTATGATTGACTATTATAGTAAAATGATCAGGGTATGTATGATTGATTATTGCAGTAAACAGACATGATCAGGGTAGGATTGACTATTATCGTAAAATGATCAGGGGCAGGAAGATTCTAGCGGTTAAGAGCGTTGGGCTAGTAACAAAGGTTGCTGGTTCGAATACCTGAGCCAACTAGGTGACAAATCTGTCAATGTGCCATTGAGCAAGGCACTTAACCTTAATTGCTCCTGTAAGTCGCTTTGGATAAGAGCATGACCAAAATGATTGATTATTGCAGTAAACAGACATGATCAAAGTCCCTATCCAAACAAACTGTTTTTTCTACATAAGTAAGAAAATATATATTATGTTTCCTATACTCAACAAATCTCAGTCAAAAACATTACTTTTTTAAATCAGCTCTAAAAAATTAAATGTAGCCTTTTGTCCCTGTCTCAGGAAATTGAGATGATGTCCTCCTTGCTTACATAATACAGGCACAGCTGCAGGAGTGTCCTCACTGCAAGGCAGAGAGCCATTGCAAGAGGAAACTGGCATAATATTCTGCATTGCAGTACAGGTGATTGAAGGGAGGCTTCCAGTATTACGATTTTAACACAAAATAATTCATAAGGAAGTAGCTGACTTCCATTTCACAGGTGACCTAGGAAGAAGGCTTAGGTAATGCAGATAGATTAGCAGAAAGCAGCTGTCTATATTATACTACGATGTTCCCACTGCAGGACCAGATCAGTGGCTGACTAGTGAGGGAAATGCCTTACTCATGCATGGTTGGGAGGTCTCATAGTTTCAACAGCTTTGACAGTATAGAAATTCGAACCTGAGGTATTTTATACAGTATCATCGGATACCGGCCCAACTGTAAGGGTTTCAATAAATATAGCTTTCGTCAACATCTATTCAGTTCTACAAGTATCTTAACTCATTACCACTACTTTGATATGCTTTGTCTGTTTTTCAGTCCGGGATCGGGTGCGGTCCAAAATGGAGAGAGATATTCTGGCTGAAGTCAATCACCCGTTCATAGTCAAACTCCATTACGGTGAGCTCATCGACGCAACCATGTTCTGACTGGCACACATAAATAGAACAGACACTGACAGGTCTAAACTGAAAACCCTGTTTTTAAAATGGGCAAATAATTATGTAACCAGATTGTCTTTATTTAGGTGATGTTAGAATGGGTCTGCCGTCAGACATCAGGCAGAAAAATATTTTGATATTAAATGTAGTTGGATCTTGCATTGAATTACTCTCCAAGCGTTTTATAAAGCTTGGCACGTCTCTCTAAACATTTCAGTGACGTCTGGAGCCCTTCAGACAGCGAAAGCCGTCACTCATCTCAAAGCCCCTCACCTCCTTGTTTATCAGCATGCTCTGAGTAATTCCACAGCAGCCTCTGGTAAACAGAGAGTATTGCTCTGAGTAATTCCACAGCAGCCTCTGGTAAACAGAGAGTATTGCTCTGAGTATTGCCACAGCAGCCCCTGGTAAACAGAGAGTATTGCTCTGAGTGTTGCCACAGCAGCCCCTGGTAAACAGAGAGTATTGCTCTGAGTGTTGCCACAGCAGCCTCTGGTAAACAGAGTATAGCTCTGAGTGTTGCCACATCAGCCTCTGGTAAACAGATAGTATTGCTCTGAGTAATTCCACAGCAGCCCCTGGTAAACAGAGAGTATTGCTCTGAGTGTTGCCACAGCAGCCTCTGGTAAACAGAGTATAGCTCTGAGTGTTGCCACATCAGCCTCTGGTAAACAGAGAGTATTGCTCTGAGTAATTCCACAGCAGCCCCTGGTAAACAGAGCGTATTGCTCTGAGTATTGCCACAGCAGCCCCTGGTAAACAGAGAGTATTGCTCTGAGTGTTGCCACAGCAGCCCCTGGCAAACAGAGAGTATTGCTCTGAGTGTTGCCACAGCAGCCCCTGGTAAACAGAGAGTATTGCTCTGAGTGTTGCCACAGCAGCCCCTGGTAAACAGAGAGTATTGCTCTGAGTGTTGCCACAGCAGCCCCTGGCAAACAGATGCACTCAACAAGGCAAATAAAAGCAATACTAGAGGAGGAGACCATATCTGTTTTTCTATTTACATGTTTATCTCAAAATTAGACCAGGAAAGAAAGATTTCCCTTGCCACGCATGCCTCAAAGCAGTACAACCTCTCACAAAAGTCTGATTCACATTTAGAGTGTTTTCCTTTTATTCCATGTCATGTAGCGAAGGATAATATGTGTTGAGTGACCATTGTGATGTTGTTTTGGCCCAGCCTTTCAGACGGAAGGGAAGTTGTATCTGATTCTAGACTTCCTCCGAGGGGGAGACCTCTTCACACGGCTTTCCAAAGAGGTCAGTCAGTCATGTTAGTCACTGTGAGGGCTTACTGCTCCCTAATTCACTGTTTTATTAATACATTCAATCACCACATGATGTATTGTGTCCAATCAAAAACACCCTTTGACCAATGGGTAAAAAAACGAATGTCTCTATCATAATCCGTTCAAGAGTTATTAGAGTCGTTACCCTTATAGGATGGCCAATATTAGGATGACTAAATGAATGGAGGCCACATTACAGTCACAGCTTGGCTGGATGCTGTGCGAGAATTAAGGCTAACTGACAGGCTCACAGTTGAACTCGTCATCTTTCTTCTCAAATCCGGAGGGCATTAAACAATATAGAAGTAGGATATATATATCGATTTTGAGACATGACATGGTATTTTCATATCAAATCAAATCAAAATCAAATCAAAAATCAAATGTATTTATATAGCCCTTCGTACATCAGCTGATATCTCAAAGTGCTGTACAGAAACCCAGCCTAAAACCCCAAACAGCAAACAATGCAGGTGTAAAAGCACGGTGGCTAGGAAAAACTCCCTAGAAAGGCCAAAACCTAGGAAGAAACCTAGAGAGGAACCGGGCTATGTGGGGTGGCCAGTCCTCTTCTGGCTGTGCCGGGTAGAGATTATAACAGAACATGACCAAGATGTTCAAATGTTCATAAATGACCAGCATGGTCGAATAATAATAAGGCAGAACAGTTGAAACTGGAGCAGCAGCACAGTCAGGTGGACTGGGGACAGCAAGGAGCCATCATGTCAGGTAGTCCTGGGGCACGGTCCTAGGGCTCAGGTCCTCCGAGAGAGAGAAAGAAAGAGAGAATTAGAGAGAGCATATGTGGGGTGGCCAGTCCTCTTCTGGCTGTGCCGGGTGGAGATTATAACAGAACGTGGCCAAGATGTTCAAATGTTCATAAATGACCAGCATGGTTGAATAATAGTAAGGCAGAACAGTTGAAACTGGAGCAGCAGCATGGCCAGGTGGACTGGGGACAGCAAGGAGTCATCATGTCAGGTAGTCCTGGGGCATGGTCCTAGGGCTCAGGTCCTCCGTGGAGAGAGAGAAAGAAAGAGAGAAGGAGAGAATTAGAGAACGCACACTTCCCATTCACACAGGACACCGAATAGACAGGAGAAGTACTCCAGATATAACAAACTGACCCCGAGTAGCCCCCCGACATGGGTAAACTACTGCAGCATAAATACTGGAGGCTGAGACAGGAGGGGTCAGGGGACACTGTGGCCCCATCCGAGGACACCCCCGGACAGGGCCAAACAGGAAGGATATAACCCCACCCACTTTGCCAAAGCACAGCCCCCACACCACTAGAGGGATATCTTCAACCACCAACTTACCATCCTGAGACAAGGCCAGTATAGCCCACAAAGATCTCCGGTTCTAGTCACGGTACAACCCGTATTTAGCACTAAACCCAGACAGGCTGACCACAACAGTGAATCAACCCACCCAGGTGACGCACCCCCAGGGACGGCATGAGAGAGCCCCAGCAAGCCAGTGACTCAGCCCCCGTAACAGGGTTAGAGGCAGAGAATCCCAGTGGAAAGAGGGGAACCGGCCAGGCAGAGACAGCAAGGGCGGTTCGTTGCTCCAGAGCCTTTCCGTTCACCTTCCCACTATGGGCCAGACTACACTAATCATATGACCCACTGAAGAGATGAGTCTTCAGTAAAGACTTAAAGGTTGAGACCGAGTTTGCGTCTCTGACATGGGTAGGCAGACCGTTCCATAAAAATGGAGCTCTATAGGAGAAAGCCCTGCCTCCAGCTGTTTGCTTAGAAATTCTAGGGACAATTAGGAGGCCTGCGTCTTGTGACCGTAGCGTGCACGTGTAGGTATGTAATAGGACCAAATCAGAGAGGTAGGTAGGAGCAAGCCCATGTAATGCTTTGTAGGTTAGCAGTAAAACCTTGAAATCAGCCCTTGCTTTGACAGGAAGCCAGTGTAGGGAGGCTAGCACTGGAGTAATAGGATCAAATTTTTTGGTTCTAGTCAGGATTCTAGCAGCCGTATTTAGCACTAACTGAAGTTTAGTATACTGTTTTCATATTAATGCAAATATCCTGTTCTTTTTAGAAGAGTTCTGACAAAAACAAGAGTATCTCTGTGAAATGTCAACTGAACACTGAGCATACCGCAATCATTTTATTTTCAAAGCCTTTTACATTTAATTAAGCTTGTGTCATGGTAATTTTGACTTTTTGCTTCCCGCGGAAACAACTTTGCAGACGGCCACCACAGCAAATCCTAAAAGGTTGCTTCAAGAAAGCAGCAGCGCTCTGATTATAATATAATTGATTATAATTATTGCATCATTAATCAAATTTCACACAATCAGTTCACACAATCAATCTCCAATTGACTTGGGCACATTTAGAATGCTAAGTCTCTTGGTGCACATGTCGCTGTGATTGAATAGGTGCACATGTCGCTGTGATTGAATAGGTGCACATGTCGCTGTGATTGAATAGGTGCACATGTCGCTGTGATTGAATAGGTGCACATGCCGCTGTGATTGAATAGGTGCACATGTCGCTGTGATTGAATAGGTGCACATGTCGCTGTGATTGAATAGGTGCACATGCCGCTGTGATTGAATAGGTGCACATGTCGCTGTGATTGAATAGGTGCACATGTCGCTGTGATTGAATAGGTGCACATGTCGCTGTGATTGAATAGGTGCACATGCCGCTGTGATTGAATAGGTGCACATGTCGCTGTGATTGAATAGGTGCACATGCCGCTGTGATTGAATAGGTGCACATGCCGCTGTGATTGAATAGGTAAAGTATATTTCCAGTTGTAGCTTCATCAAATCATTTCCCCCAGTGATCAATAGCCTGGTCAATGTGTGTGTTTAATAATGAATGGGCTGGTGATTTTTTTTGCTTTATTTAACTAGGCAATTCAGTTAAGAACAAATTCTTATTTACAATGACAGCCAACCAGGGAACAGTAGATTACCTACCTTGTTCAGGGGCAGAACAACACATTTTTACATTGTCAGCTCGGTGATTCAATCCAGCAACCTTTCGGTAACTGGCCCAAAGCTCTAACCACAAGGCTACCTGCTGCCTCTATGATTGGGTCCAAACACACTCTGAATGATATTGGTTTTGCCTTAATTGGCTTTGCTTTAATCTTGCTATTCAGCATCTCTGAATGTCCATGTACTGTTTACAGAGTGAGCTGAAAGAAGAACTTCAGTAATAAACAGTGTAGTGTTTTCAAGTGAACAACCCAGGTTTATTATTATTATTTTTGACCAGTCATTTAATCTTGACATTTCTCATGCTCTTTCACTCAACTTAATTGCCCGTTTGCACCAGTGGGCCACACCTCATCGCAGAAACAACCTCTGTCCCTATCAGTCAGATTACAATATCTCCTCTGTTCTGTTGATTCATTACTCCTGAATCCATCCACTAACCCAGGGATAGTCAAACCATGGCCCGCGAGCCAATTCAAACTGGCCCGCTGCGAGTGTGAGTATTTTTTATATATATATAAAAAAAGATATATATTTGGGGGGGTTCAAAACACTCCAGGCCACACGATAAGGTCTACAACTAGATAGAACGTGTGTAGAAATGATAATAGACCGATATATTTTCAAATAACTACCCTTTTTCTGGCCTACAAATTGATTTGGACAAACAAATCGGTCCTAAAAACAATGTGCAGCCCTCCGTTGAATTTCGAAATCCCAATGTGGCCCACAAGTAAAAATGATTGCCCACCCCTACACTAGCCCATATAATAATACCGCTATTATGAATACATTATAGATAACAATGCCTGTGATGGACTGGAGGAAAAACAAGCATTTTCTTTATTTTGCTTCCTTGCTTATCTTACTATCGATTCAGTGACTCATATTTCCAAACCTCTCCTAGAGTACCCCCAGCCATTCTACTTATTTGTTCATTTCCAACTGGCACACCTGATCCACCTGGTCAACTGATCATCAAGCCCCTGATTGGTTGAATCGTGTGTGCTAGTAGGCCTACTGGAACAGATCATATATAATGAACTGTTGGGGTACTTGAGGGGAGTTTTACCACATGATTAAGGGGATGGAGATTATTATTGCAGAACAAAAACAACCCGCCGCCCGGATAATAGACCACCAACTTTGTAAATGCATTCATCCATTCACCCATGCTTCCTAAAATGACTGCCTCTGCTGTGTCATCGTGACTACTACCAATTCTGTAAATGATAACAACTGGAATAAAGTTGAACTTAATCTGTAAACAATTTGTCTCTTTGGATTTAAATGTGCTCTACTGGGCAGAGAGACATGTGGGAATTGAGATGTGAATGAATTACTGCTGGTCTTGGAATCAGTCATCTGGAGCAGCTAGCAGATGCACGGGTGCTGGCGGGATCTTGTTACTTTAACGGCAATTCAATTTTCTCCTTGGCACCGCAGGGTTTATTCCCCAAACAAATTCTATTTGGGAGCTGAATCAATCTTACTGTGGCTAAAATTAGCTCTGTAGTAAACAAGGAGAGAAGTCAACAATCCCATTCTCTGACTGAGGAAACTTTGGCAAAGGTTCTATGACATCCTAAATGCAAATATTTTGGGTGAGGTTCCAAGCAGCTGGCTTTGTGATCAAGTTAATGAGTTTCAATAGGAGTTCAATCTGTGGCTAGTGCTCTTGTTTTGCTCAGGCTACCTGACATTGGAATAATGGAAAACACTCTGTTAAATTTGATCTGTTTAAAACACAGCAATCAGGCTACTACTCTTAGGTTTTAAAAAGATGATCTTTCATGTTCACAATCATATATCATGTGTGTACTGTTTGCATATTGTCAATGACTCATGGACTGTCACTGGTAGTCTTTCTCCTTTGTCCATTTGCAGGTGATGTTTACTGAAGAGGATGTGAAGTTCTATCTGGCTGAGCTGGCCTTGGCCTTAGATCACCTTCACAGTCTGGGCATCATCTACAGAGACCTCAAACCAGAGAAGTAAAACACTTGTACACCCACTGACTGTACAGTGCCATAGACTACTTCTCTGTTCAAAGACAACCTTTGTGGTCTATATATTGTACCGCTTTTATGCATGTGAATGCATGTATGCATGTTTCTTCATCTCAGAGATTTATTAATATTCTGATTGGGAATGACCAAGCCCATTACTGCATTGGATTACTGGAGCGCCGTCTGATTTGATATCATATAATACTGATCGAGGAGCTCAAACAAGGTTGCTGCTCTGTGTTGTTGCCTTCTCCGTGCCTATCAAAACATCTACATGTCTCTGGTGCAATCAAGGCAGCATCTGTCTGTCTTCTCCGTGCCTATCAAAACATCTACATGTCTCTGGTGCAATCAAGGCAGCATCTGTCTGTCTTCTCCGTGCCTATCAAAACATCTACATGTCTCTGGTGCAATCAAGGCAGCATCTGTCTGTCTTCTCCGTGCCTATCAAAACATCTACATGTCTCTGGTGCAATCAAGGCAGCATCTGTCTGTCTTCTCCGTGCCTATCAAAACATCTACATGTCTCTGGTGCAATCAAGGCAGCATCTGTCTGTCTTTTCCGTGAGCACATCCTTCTGTTTATTCTGAAAGTGCTATCAGAGGGCTTGTACCGTTGATGGAAACGTTTGATGACCTCCAAATGTATCAGTCAAGGAAACATTTAGGCCCCTGAGATGTGAAAAGTGTCCACTTTTCCATCAACCTCTATTTTTCATGTTAACAATGTTAACAATGTGGAATGCAGGACTAGTAAATTGGCTCTCAGGGGGATTTGATGAGAGGAAATAAAGAGCTCTCGGCCTGCTCCTTGATTTCCCTTTCCAATGGGAATAATTCATGCGTGAAGGTGTCGCGTCTTTACAGGTTTCATTTTATTTACAAAAATATATTTCATTAGTACATACTCTTATCCAGAGCGAGTTACAGTAGCGAGTGCATAGATCTTTCCCAATACTGGTCCTCCATGGGAATTGAACCCACAACCTTGGCATTGCAAGCACCATGCTCTACCAACTGAGCCACAGTGGGCTGCATTTTTTGAAGGGCAAGTTATTCCCAGCTTTACTGTTGATGATTAATGACAGCAACCCAAGGGCACAGTGTGCTGTGCACAAATCCATTTATTCTAACAAACAAACACTCAATAAATGTGTGGGTGACATGTACTGTGCAGAGAGGTGTAAAGATTTTATATACAGTGTTTCTATTATACAGATATACTGTATATTGATGTGACATTCCTTCCCTCTACAGTATCCTTCTTGACGAGGAGGGCCACATCAAGATTACAGGTGACTAAAAACCGTTTTGAAAAGAGATTAGTAGCGTTAGTAGTCCCTTGGAATAGCAGTCGTCTCTCCTCTACATTGAATACATTAAGCCCATTGCTGGTGGCCGTTTTCCACCGTCTTTAACATCAGTCCCTTTGTGTTTTAGATTTCGGGCTGAGTAAAGAAGCAACAGACCATGACAAGCGAGCATACTCCTTCTGCGGGACGATAGAGTACATGGCCCCTGAGGTGGTCAACAGAAGAGGACATACACAGAGTGCTGACTGGTGGTCATTTGGCGTCTTAATGGTTTGGACCCCCCTCCCTTTCTTTTGACAATGCATTACACACATACTATAGCTATTGGTTGGCTACAATGTTGCTGCAACACAATCTCCAGGGCAGAGTTTAATATAGTAAAATTATGCTTGCATCCAGTATGTGGACGTAGCACTACGCATACAGCCTGTACGACCAGATGTGGTATCTTAATTTGATCACTTTGTTGTTGCAGAAGATTCTCCTTCACAGCAGGAACTGCAAATTTGTAGTGTTTTCCAGGTTTAAAAAGACTTCTAAAGTTTGTCATTTCCACTTTTTAGACTTGATTTCCACATTTTAGACTTGATTTGCCCTAACGAAAAATGTATCAATCCTATAAAAATATACATTAATTATAATCGACCTCAAAACCTTAAATAAATAACTGTTCCTTTTCATTTTGTATTAGCACTTTGCATTTTCACTTTTTGTATTTTTTTGAGCATATATTAAATTAATTATATTATTTTTGCATCTTGGCTTCCTTGGGGTATTCCTCCTCGTGGTTTTGAGTATGAGTACTCTTTGAACTCTTTACAGATATGTTCTCTCCAACGCACTGGCTGCCTTTCGTTGTAGCCTGTGTGCAAGCCCTCATACTTGCTTTCTACTTCCCATTAATTATAATCCACATAATAATTCACATATCCTGTTGCTCCAGTTTCAGTGATTTTTGCAATTCGTTCCAGTCATTGGCAGCAGAGAATTGGAAGGGAAGGTGGCCAAAGGAGGAGTTGGCTTTGGGGGTGACCAGTGAAATATACCTGCTGGAGCATGTACTATGGGTGGGTGTTGCTATGGTGACCAGTGAGCTGAGATAAGGTGGGACTTTACCTAGCAAAGACTTATAGATGAGCTGGAGCCAGTGGGATTGGAGATGAATATGTAGCGAGGGCCAGCCAACGAGAGCATACAGTTTGCAGTGGTGGGTTTGGTGACAAAAAGGATGGCACTGTGATAGACTACATCCAATTTGCTGAGTAGAGTGTTGGAGGCTATTTTGTGAATGACATCGCGGAAGTCAAGGATCGGTAGGATGGTCAGTTTTACGAGGGTATGTTTAGCAAAATGAGTGAAGGAGGCTTTGTTGTGGAATAGGAAGCCGATTCTAGATTTCATTTTGGATTGGAGATGCTTAATGAGTCTGGAAGGAGAGTTTACAGTCTAACCAGACACCTAGGTATATGTAGTTGTCCACATATTCTAAGTCAGAACCGCCCAGAGTAGTGATGCTAGTCAGGCGGGTGTGTGTGGGCAGCGATCGGTTGAAGAGCATGCATTTAGTTTTACTAGCATTTAAGAGCAGTTGGAGACCACGGAGGGCGTGTTGTCCGGCATTGAAGATCATCTGGAGATTTATTAAAAGTGTTCAAAGAATGGCTAGAAGTATACAGAATGGTGTCGTCTGCGTAGAGGTGGACCAGAGAATCACCAGCAGCAAGAGTTACATCATTGATATATACAGAGAAAAGAGTCAGCCCGAGAATTGAACCCTGTGGCACCCCCATAGAGATTACCAGAGGTCCGGAAAACAGACCCTCCGATTTGACACACAACTCTATCTGAGAAGTAGTTGGTGAACCAGGCAAGGCAGTCATTTGAGAAACCAAGGCTGTTGAGTCTTCCAATAAGAATGCGGTGATTGACAGAGTTTAAAGCCTTGTCCAGGTCGATGAATACACATGCACAGTATTGTCTCTTATCGATGGCGGTTATGATATCGTTTAGGACCTTGAGCGTGGCTGATTTGCACCCATGACCAGCTCAGAAACCAGATTGCATAGCAGAGAAGGTACGGTGGTATTCAAAATGGTCGGTGATCTGTTTGTTAACTTGGTTTTCGAAGACTTTAGAAAGGCAGGGCAGGATAGATATATGTCTGTGACAGTTTGGGTCTAGAGTGTCTTCCCCTCTGTAGAGGGGGATGACCGCGGCAGCTTTCCGATCTATAGGGATCTCAGACGATATGAAAGAGAGGTTGAACAAGCTAGTAATAAGGGTTGCAACAATTGCGGCACATAATTGTAGAAAGAGAGGTTCCAGATTGTCTATCTCAGCTGATTTGTAGGGGGTCCAGATTTTGCAGCTCTTTCAGAACATCAGCTATCTGGATTTGGGTGAAGGAGAAGCGGGTGGGGGGCTTGGGTACGTTGCTGCGGGAGGTGCAGAGCTGTTGGCCGGGGTAGGGGTAGCCAGGTGGAAAGCATGACCAGCCGTAGAAAAATGCTTATTGAAATTCTCGATTATCGTGGATTTATCGGTGGTGACAGTGTTTCCTAGCCTCAGTGCAGTGGGCAGCTGGGAGGAGGTGCTCTTATTCTCCATGGACTTTAGTGTCCCAGAAATTTTTGGA
Organism: Oncorhynchus keta; assembly: GCF_023373465.1. NCBI lineage: Eukaryota > Metazoa > Chordata > Actinopteri > Salmoniformes > Salmonidae > Oncorhynchus > Oncorhynchus keta. Next base: position 15,388,414 of record NC_068444.1, on the reverse strand, counting down.
GTTTGTGCTACAGGATGCACCTTTCTGTTTGAAAAAGCTAGCCTTTGCTTTCCTAACTGACTGTGTATATTGGTTCCTAACTTCCCTGAAAAGTTGCATATCGCAGGGGCTATTTGATGCTAATGCAGTACGCCACAGGATGTTTTTGTGCTGGTCAAGGGCAGTCAAGTCTGGAGTGAACCAAGGGCTATATCAGTTCTTAGTTCAATCTTTTTTGAATGGGGCATGCTTATTTAAGATGGTGAGGAAAGCACTTTTAAGGAATGAGGGTACGGCTAAAGGCTATAAGAACTGGTCGTCTAGTTCTTTGGGAACAGAGAATAAAAGGAGAAGATTTCTGGGCATGGTAGAATAGATTCAGGGCATAGTGTACAGACAAGGGTATGGTAGGATGAGAGTACAGTGGAGGTAAACCTAGGCGTTGAGTGACGATGAGAGAGGTTTCGTCTCTGGTGGTACCAGTTAAGCCAGGTGAGGTCTCCGCATGTGTGGGGGGTGGGACAAAAAAGCGGGACTGAGGGCTCTACAGTGAAATAAAACAATACGAACGAGCCGAGGCAGCAGTAGACAAGGCATATTGACATTAGAGAGAGGCATAAAGCAATCACAGGTGTTGATCGGGAGAGCTAAGACAACAACGGGTAAATAGCTATGAATGGGCAGAGCGGGTCAGTTGTGCACATACAGGACCTGAGGTCAAGGCTGGGGATAAACAAAATGAGGTACCGTGTTATCGAAACAGTCCAGGGGACATCAGCTGTGTAGCGGAGTGATCATAGGGTCCAATGAGCAGCAGCAATGAGTGAGTCAGGGAGCTGTTCGGTAGTCACTACTATGGTCGGTGAGCGGGACATGGACAGGTGTTTTCTTTTTTTTAAGCCTATAACCGTGTGTGAGGTGTATATTTTTGTTTCAGAGTAGATTTGTTTAAGACTACCAAGAAACACTCTGTGTGACCTTGATTTAGCCCACTGCAGTAAAATGCAAAAAAAACAAGGGACTGCCTCTAGTTCTCCACTTTCTCTAAAAAACAAGGGACTGCCTCTAGTTCTCCACTTTCTCTAAAAAAACAAGGGACTGCCTCTAGTTCTCCACTTTCTCTAAAAAACAAGGGACTGCCTCTAGTTCTCCACTTTCTCTAAAAAACAAGGGACTGCCTCTAGTTCTCCACTTTCTCTAAAAAACAAGGGACTGCCTCTAGTTCTCCACTTTCTCTAAAAAACAAGGGACTGCCTCTAGTTCTCCACTTTCTCTAAAGTTCAAGGGACTGCCTCTAGTTCCTTTATATTTCCCTAATGTTTTCAAGGCTCAATACTTTAGTCTCACATTAAAACCAGATCAATACAAACCTTGTCAAATGTATTCCTTTTAGGGACAGAATTTGGGCCTATTATTGATTTTGTGCTCTATTTAAGGATCCTATTCTGGATTTTCTATTTTCTTACCTTTGATATTAAACAATCCATTGTTGAGGAAGAGCTTTAAAGTCCAGCATTTTGCTGGACTGTTTACACCTGTTGTATCCTGTGCACGCAAAAACATTTACTTTGATTTGATTTTATAACACAAGCTCTGCTCTCTTCTAAAGAAACGCACCAGGCACTCTTACTGATTTCACCTGGCTCTCCATCTGCAGTGCTAGAAGAAGAGCATGTGTAGTAGCTGGAAAATATTATTTTTCCTATATCATGCCCTTGTATAGTGATTTAGCCAGCCAAGATGTCTGGCATAACTACCTGACTTGATATGCCAAACACCTAGTCCTCAAAGCAAACAGCAATTGTGAGTCATCTGTGACACTGCAGACCTGGGCAGCTCCTCAACTTCCCTCAATTCGTACAGCAATAATCAGGAAATGAAAAGTCATTGCACTATAATGTTTTTTTTTAACACTTGACATATGAGAACCATATGAAAATAGAAATAATATAGACAGGAAAATCGAATTTCCTCTAGAGCAGAGAAGAGCTGGTTTATTTATGTAAATGAATTCTGAGTTGAGCTCAATTTGAACTGATAAGGGCACCCTGGCTGTGGGGGATTGTTTTCGAGGAATCAATCAATGATGTAGCAGAGGCACACAAACACACACACAGCAAATTGACTTTGTTTCAAGTATTGTCAGATGATTATATTGTCAGAAAGCATTGAGCCATCTAATGCTCAACACGTGAGCATGGCCGCTTGAATTTGTATTCACACTCACATACATACATACATACTAATTTGACCTATATTGTCACAGCAAAATAATCTAGCACCAACAGGATTTTAATGTCCATAATGTCCATAATGTTGCTTGATCGGTGGTTAGGCTAAAAGTAGGCTACGTGAAAAGTGCAATACTGTTAATGTAACCATGTGTTAGTGTGGGTTTTCAGTGAATTTATGTAAATAATGAAGCAAAAGAGTGATCAAATTAGGATCCTACATCTGTAGATTAAATGTTACATAAAGGGAGACATAAGGACAGGAGCTAGCATCAATGCAAGCTTTTAAAGTTGAGTGCTATTGCACATTCATTTGAATGGTTGAAGAAATTGATGACAGCAGTTTGATTGTAGTATTTTCAGCATTTTCACAGCTTTCCTGTGTAGCTCAGTTGGTAGAGGATGATGCTTGCAACACCAAGGTTGTGGGTTTGATTCTCATAGGGGACCAGTATGAAAATGTATGTCCTCGCTACTGTAAATCACTCTGGATTAAGAGTGTCAACCTAAATGTAAGTAGAAGCTGTTCAAATTGTGGTGAAATACATTAGATTGATTTGTAAATTGCCACTGACATTGTGTATCTTTGATTTCAGTTTGAAATGCTGACAGGATCTCTACCATTTCAAGGCAAAGACCGCAAGGAAACAATGGTCCTGATACTGAAGTAAGATACTATACTGACAATGTCTATGGCAACTACCCCAGGAAGAGTAGCTGCTGCCTTGCTAATGGGGATCCCTTATAAATACAAGACTATATATGAAATAATCTTTTTTTCTGTGAAATAACTTTTTTTTACTGTTTTGTAGGGCAAAACTTGGCATGCCGCAATTCTTAAGCCCAGAGGTGCAAAGTCTAATACGGGCCCTCTTCAAAAGAAATCCTGCCAATAGATTAGGTATGTAGTCAAGAGCATTACTAAAATGTGTCTTTTCACATGATCCATTCTATTTATCAATTGGAAGACAAATGTACAGCATTAGATCAATCTTTTCTCATTTATTAAATGGGACACAGTAGACAGCATTGAAATCTGAATCTTAGGATTTTCTCTTACCCATCGATGGAAGCTGGTTTACCAGTGGTGGGACTGAATATAGTCATATGAATCACTTCCTCCGTGATTTATAAGTGATTTATAAGATGGAGAGTAAATTCACCGAGACCTCTTCAAGCCGGAGTCATTCTTTATGTATCATTACGGGAAATATTAGTCATAATTGACCTAAAGCTGAGAGGTTATATGTGTTATATGCATCTATATGAGCCTTTATAAGACATGTATATGAGCCTTTATAAGACATGTATATGAGCCTTTATAAGACATGTATATAAGGATGAATATGAGCCTTTATAAGGCATGAATATGAGCCTTTATAAGACATGTATATGAGCCTTTATAAGACATGTATATGATGAATATGAGCCTTTATAAAGCATGAATATGAGCCTTTCTAAAGCATGAATATGAGCCTTTATAAGGCAGGAATGTGAGCCTTTATAAGGCATGTATGTGAGCCTTTATAAGGCATGTATGTGAGCCTTTATAAGGCAGGAATGTGAGCCTTTATAAGGCATGTATGTGAGCCTTTATGCATTACTGCATAGGTCTTATATGTTATGTAGCCACCACCGGAGACCCTAGTTAAATAAAATGGTCTAGAGAGTGTAGCTAATATTACCCATAATAGCCCATATTCTCACTGAAAGAGCAGAGATACTTGAGATGGAATTTTAGTAAGTGAGAAATTTACAGCCCAGTGAAGCTAAAAAAGAGTATTCAATCTAAATTTCCTGGTGTATTTTACTGTTAGGTGCTGGACCAGATGGAGTCGAGGAGATTAAAAGGCATCATTTCTTTGGAAATATAGATTGGAATGTGAGTACAATGCTTCTCGTAACCTTTTCTAGAAATCATTAAAGGCAAAGATGACCATCCATTGCTTTTTGATATGTCCTGAGGATTTCCTTTGGATTGTTGTACTTTCATACAAGAAGTGAAGGTATTTTACCTCAGACTTTGTACCTACTGAGTAGAGAGGGAAGAAAACAAGATAATTGATTCTTTCCAAGAGGACAATTTTCTGTACAGTATTTGGGTTGAAACATAATCTATTTTTACTCTCAGAAGTCACTGACCTATTTCTCTTACTTTGTTTTGGTTTTTGGTTGCCATACTAACAGATCAAGCAAAGAGACATACCAAATCACCATGGATTAAATGTAGCTCAATACTAAATGGAAAAATTAAAGTAGCATTTTACCTTTCCCCCTCATGGTGAAACCACAGAAGCTTTACAGAAGAGAGATCAAGCCTCCATTCAAACCAGCAGTGGGCAGGCCAGAAGACACCTTCCACTTTGACCCCGAATTCACCTCCCGCACACCAACAGGTGATTAGTAATTGTAGGTGAAGTAGTTCAGCCCGTTGGCGTGTGTGGTGTACGTTTATTTGTGTGTGTGTGTGTGTGTGTGTGTGTGGGATGTTGCCACATAATTTCATTAATCATGATGTTATGTTTCATTTCATGCTGTTTGCTTCTCTGTTATGCTGTTTACCCAAAATAATAATTTCTCCATGCATCTGTGTTCCACACACAAACTGACATCAATTTGCTATTAAATTACTGACAAATAACCCCCTCTTTTATATCGACATAAAGTACACTTCCATATCAACCAAGTCAACCAGCCACAACCCTCTGAAATGATTATATCATTCAATGAGTGCAGTTACATGCACACAATAATATGATTATTGTGAATAATCAGATTAATATAATAGTTTGACTTAAACGTTTGCATGCTTTGCAAGAAGATCGATTTTCCTAATAATCCTGTTTCCATGGTCACATCTGAAATCAGACTTCCTGGAGGGACTTAAATAAATGCAGACAATCACCAATCAGAATGAACGTTCTACCATGTTATTTTTCTAAAGCATATTTGATTCTGAGTTCGGACATATAAGGTTTATATGTGAAAACCATTCATACGTTTTTCCAAACTCAGTTCACTCTCGCAGTGCAAAAGAAGGCAGCTCATGCTGCTCATGCTAACACATGGCCATATCAAATCCACTGCTACAGTATAACTCTGATTCAAATCATTTAAATGTCCTATTCATTTGAAAGAGTGCTCAGAAAACCAGGTGTTTTAATCGCTGTGTGCTTACTTCCATTATGACTTTATGACGATTTAAGATGAGCAGAGTAAGGTGTTTACTCAATGGGACTATTTGGCCTACACTATAATGCTATATTTGGCCTACACTATAATGCTATATTTGGCCTACACTATAATGCTATATTTGGCCTACACTATAATGCTATATTTGGCCTACACTATAATGCTATATTTGGCCTACACTATAATGCTATATTTGGCCTACACTATAATGCTATATTTGGCCTACACTATAATGCTATATTTGGCCTACACTATAATGCTATATTTGGCCTACACTATAATGCTATATTTGGCCTATACTATAATGCTATATTTCGCCTACACTATAATGCTATATTTGGCCTACACTATAATGCTATATTTGGCCTACACTATAATGCTATATTTGGCCTACACTATAATGCTATATTTGGCCTACACTATAATGCTATATTTGGCCTACACTATAATGCTATATTTGGCCTACACTATAATGCTATATTTGGCCTACACTATAATGCTATATTTGGCCTACACTATAATGCTATATTTGGCCTACACTATAATGCTATATTTGGCCTACACTATAATGCTATATTTGGCCTACACTATAATGCTATATTTGGCCTACACTATAATGCTATATTTGGCCTATACTATAATGCTATATTTCGCCTACACTATAATGCTATATTTGGCCTACACTATAATGCTATATTTGGCCTACACTATAATGCTATATTTGGCCTACACTATAATGCTATATTTGGCCTACACTATAATGCTATATTTCGCCTACACTATAATGCTATATTTGGCCTACACTATAATGCTATATTTCGCCTACACTATAATGCTATATTTCGCCTACACTATAATGCTATATTTGGCCTACCGCCATAATCAGTTGAATGTTGAATTATTAGTGTGCATGTAAACGTACTCAATTATTCCTAGTCCATGTGCAAAGGAAATTTGGTACAAAAGTACCAATATTTAACCTCATATATCAGCTGCTAGTGTGCAAAGTCAGTAGCTGTAGCTGTACATAAAGGTTAAATAATAATAATAAAAAAGACCCTATAGGCCACATCTGTACACTACAATGGGACTGCCCCTCAAAAGTAAATTCATGATAAATGACATTAACTCAACTGATGTAATGTATTTCCAGTTGCTAATATGTCCAAGTTCCCATGTCTGTCCTGTTCTCCCATCAGACAGTCGAGGTTGTAACAGTTTCTGTACCATCTGTCACCTTCTCCCATCAGACTCGCCTGGCATCCCTCCCAGTGACAACACACACCAGCTCTTCAGAGGGTTCAGCTTCGTGGCCACTAATCTGGACCAGGACCAGTCCATTGCTGAAATACAGCAGAACTCAACAGTCAACCCTATTGTACAAGTGAGTATGCTAGAGGGAGAGGACTAATCAACTCAGGTATACAGCTCCTCCATCAACCATATAAACTTATTAAATACTCAAAGGAATATTTGAAACAATCAAAAATATCAATATTTTTTAGATAATATGACATCCTTCAGGCAATTGTCTTTTTATATATATTTTAAATTTTCCATGAATTAAATGTAACCACCAAATTGACGTTGGTGTCTCTATAGTCTCAACTTCAAGGGGAATATCAAGCCTTGTTTTTGAAACTCTGTATGTACAAATGAAGAAGAAATCAATATGATATCAGGAAGGTACCTCATGGGGATGTCCTAGCATAACATCAGAATACATTAGATTAACCACTTTCACAGAAAGTGTTGAGTAAAGGAATTAAAGGCCTATCAAACATCAAAACATCTCATATTCAATGGTCTTTTCTGATTATCTGCTTTATGTAAATCATTCATATAAATAATTGATATCTTTTTTTGGTGCTTCAGGGAGACCTTTTTCCTTTGGACTATATGTGTATGGCTTACCTGACTTATCAGCTTAGTATCAACTACCACCCTTACCTGACTTATCAGCTTAGTATCAACTACCACCCTTACCTGACTTATCAGCTTAGTATCAACTTCCACCCTTACCTGACCTATCAGCTTAGTATCAACTACCACCCTTACCTGACTTATCAGCTTAGTATCAACTACCACCCTTACCTGACCTATCAGCTTAGTATCAACTACCACCCTTACCTGACCTATCAGCTTAGTATCAACTACCACCCTTACCTGACCTATCAGCTTAGTATCAACTACCACCCTTACCTGACTTATCAGCTTAGTATCAACTACCACCCTTACCTGACCTATCAGCTTAGTATCAACTACCACCCTTACCTGACCTATCAGCTAAGTATCAACTACCACCCTTACCTATCAGATTAGTATCAACTACCACCCTTACCTATCAGCTTAGTATCAGCTTACTATCAACTACCACCCTTATCTATCATCTTAGTATCAACTACCACCCTTACCTGACCTATCAGCTAAGTATCAACTACCACCCTTACCTGACCTATCAGCTTAGTATCAACTACCACCCTTACCTGACTTATCAGCTAAGTATCAACTACCACCCTTACCTGACTTATCAGCTAAGTATCAACTACCACCCTTACCTGACCTATCAGCTTAGTATCAACTACCACCCTTACCTGACCTATCAGCTAAGTATCAACTACCACCCTTACCTGACCTATCAGCTTAGTATCAACTACCACCCTTACCTATCAGATTAGTATCAACTACCACCCTTACCTGACCTATCAGCTAAGTATCAACTACCACCCTTACCTTACCTATCAGATTAGTATCAACTACCACCCTTACCTATCAGCTTAGTATCAGCTTACTATCAACTACCACTCTTACCTTGGGGCAGCAGGTAGCCTAGTGGTTAGAGCATTGGGCCAATAACCGAAAGGTTTCTGGATCGAATCCTAGAGCTGACAAGGTAAAACATTTGTTTTTCTGCTCCTGAACAAGGCAGTTAGCCCACTGTTCCCCGGTAGGCCGTCATTGTAAATAAGACTAACTGACTTGCCTTGTTACATAAAAAACAGCATCTGATGAATTCAATGTATTTTACGTGGTGACAGTGGTGAGATGGAGGTGAACCCCATGGTCTTCTGTTTCAACCATCTCAGCCACTGCTCCAGAGAAGGCCTCTCGTGTCCTGCTGTGCGCACAACAACACATCCACTCACATGAATAACAGCATAACTGATTCTACCAGATGGTTCATACCTGAGTGAGAAAGTCACTCACCAGAAAGGCCTCCCAGTGCCCTCAGGCCTCAGCAAAGCATATTGATTTGTGGTAGCACATAGTTCCCTCGATGACATCATGGCCATGTGCGCTCTGCCGTGGCAACGCTCTGGGAACATTTTGATCCTCTGCTTTTTCCATTGTATTGAACAAGTGAGGTTAGAAGCTGCTGCAGTGTGGATGAATGAGCCAACATCTCTCATAGAACACAATAGACTAGCATGGAATGTCCTGCAGAACACAGGGTGAATGTGTGAAACCAAGAGAGACTATTACTCTAGTGATGTGTGAAACCATGATAGATTATTACTGTAGTGATGTGTGAAACCATGATAGATTATTACTGTAGTGATGTGTGAAACCATGATAGATTATTAATGTAGTGATGTGTGAAACCATGATAGACTATTACTATAGTGATGTATGAAACCATGATAGATTATTAATGTAGTGATGTGTGAAACCATGATAGACTATTACTATAGTGATGTATGAAACCATGATAGACTATTACTATAGTGATGTGTGAAACCATGATAGATTATTACTATAGTGATGTATGAAACCATGATAGATTATTAATGTAGTGATGTGTGAAACCATGATAGATTATTAATGTAGTGATGTATGAAACCATGATAGACTATTACTATAGTGATGTGTGAAACCATGATAGATTATTAATGTAGTGATGTATGAAACCATGATAGACTATTACTATAGTGATGTGTGAAACCATGATAGATTATTAATGTAGTGATGTATGAAACCATGATAGACTATTAATGTAGTGATGTATGAAACCATGATAGATTATTAATGTAGTGATGTATGAAACCATGATAGATTATTAATGTAGTGATGTGTGAAACCATGATAGACTATTACTATAGTGATGTATGAAACCATGATAGATTATTAATGTAGTGATGTGTGAAACCATGATAGATTATTACTGTAGTGATGTGTGAAACCATGATAGACTATTACTATAGTGATGTATGAAACCATGATAGATTATTAATGTAGTGATGTGTGAAACCATGATAGATTATTAATGTAGTGATGTGTGAAACCATGATAGATTATTACTGTAGTGATGTGTGAAACCATGATAGATTATTAATGTAGTGATGTGTGAAACCATGATAGATTATTAATGTAGTGGTGTGAAACCATGATAGATTATTAATGTAGTGATGTGTGAAACCATGATAGATTATTAATGTAGTGATGTGTGAAACCATGATAGATTATTAATGTAGTGATGTGTGAAACCATGATAGATTATTAATGTAGTGATGTGTGAAACCATGATAGATTATTAATGTAGTGATGTGTGAAACCATGATAGATTATTACTGTAGTGATGTGTGAAACCATGATAGATTATTAATGTAGTGATGTGTGAAACCATGATAGACTATTACTATAGTGATGTATGAAACCATGATAGACTATTACTATAGTGATGTGTGAAACCATGATAGATTATTAATGTAGTGGTGTGAAACCATGATAGATTATTAATGTAGTGATGTGTGAAACCATGATAGATTATTAATGTAGTGATGTGTGAAACCATGATAGATTATTAATGTAGTGATGTGTGAAACCATGATAGACTATTACTATAGTGATGTGTGAAACCATGATAGACTATTACTATAGTGATGTGTGAAACCATGATAGACTATTACTATAGTGATGTGTGAAACCATGATAGATTATTAATGTAGTGATGTGTGAAACCATGATAGACTATTACTATAGTGATGTGTGAAACCATGATAGACTATTACTGTAGTACATTCACATTTTCAGTTCACTTTTCTTGCTCTCGTTTGTGATTTGACATACAGCCATGAAAGAAGAACACTTCCTAAATCTCCACATGTAAAGTGATACATCACAAGAGAAAGGAGAAATGCAACCAAAGTGCACTCAGGCAGAAACACTGTTCACCTAGAATGTTCTTCAAGGACCATTCTTACCAGGGGAATCATTTGATAGCTATGGTAGATCTGTTTTGAAAACTAGTATGCTCCATTTTGCATATGAAATAGGCTTCCCCTGGATATGTCTGAGGCTTATAGAAGGACTGATGGATTCCCTAGTCTGCCAGAGCAGGATTATAACATGAGCGAAGAGTAAGGAAGTCTGTTGACAAGCTTACTGGAGCATGATTATGACCAACGGCTTTTATGTAAAATATGCTTAAACGTATTTGTGATGGCTGGACATGTTTGTCATTTCAGCAACTACATGGGACCAACATCCATTTCACAGATGGGTATGAGGTAAAGGAGGAGGTGGGCTTGGGGGCGTACTCTGTCTGCAAACGATGCATCCACAAAATCACCAGTGTTGAATATGCTGTCAAAGTAAGTGAACCGTTTTTCAAGGGGAATTTTTATGTATAGATAGTTTATCATTCTTAGAGAAGGTAATTCTTTTCAAGGGGAATGTTTATGTATAGATAGTTTATCATTCTTAGAGAAGGTAATTATTTTCAAGGGGAATGTTTATGTATAGATAGTTTATCATTCTTAGAGAAGGTCATTCTTTTCAAGGGGAATGTTTATGTATAGATAGTTTATCATTCTTAGAGAAGGTCATTCTTTTCAAGGGGAATGTTTATGTATAGATAGTTTATCATTCTTAGAGAAGGTCATTCTTTTCACGGCTCGTCAGTTACATGAAACAGCAGCATATACAACAAAGGGACGTTACGATCACTGCAAAGATTCCAGGTTGATGTACGACCTTTAATAATTGCAGTCTTGTGATGTACTGTATATAGGCTACCCATTGCACTTCAACAACTATAAGCCTTTCAACTATAATATAGTTTCCCTTAGGATGATTCACGCAGCGACAATGATTCTGTATGTTGTGCAGACGATGCTCTGAGTTACACATTTTATCATGAGGGAACCAACCAGTTGTAAATTAACATGGGGGGGTGTCTCTTTCAGATCATCGACAGAGTTAAGAAAGATCCATCTGAGGAAATTGAGATTCTGTTGAGATACAGGCAGCATCCAAACATCATCACGCTGAAGGATGTATGTCATCATTCAATGACTCCCATACACACGCACATGCTGAAAGCCCCCCATGAGGGCAGAGAACCTTGCCAGTTTGCATACCTAAGGAAAAATGTGCCCCTGCAAACTTCATTGAATTTTCACTGACCCGAATATTTCATTTTATCTTCTACAGTTGAAGTCGTACGTTTACATATACTTAGGTAGGAGTCATTAAAACTTGTTTTTCAACCACTCCTCAAATTTCTTGTTAATAAACTATAGTTTTGGCAAGTCGGTTAGTACATCTACTTTGTGCATGACACAAGTCATTTTTCCAACAATTGTTTACAGATTATTTAATTTATAATTCACTGTATCACAATTCCAGTGGGTCAGAAGTTTACATACACTAAGTTAACTGTGCCTTTAAACAGCTTGAAAAATTCCAGAAAAAGCTGTCATGGCTTTAGAAGCTTCTGATAGGCTAATTGACATATATTGAGTCAACTGGAGGTGTACCTATGGATGTATTTCGAGGCCTACCTTCAAACGCAGTGCCTCTTTGTTTGACATCATGGGAAAATCAGCCAAGACCTCAGAAAAAAATTGTAGACCTCCACAATTCTGGTTCATTCTTGGGAGCAATTTCCAAACGCCTGAAGGTACCACGTTCATCTGTACAAACAATAGTACGCAAGTATAAACACCATGGGACCACTCACCCGTCATACCGCTCAGGAAGGGGACGCGTTCTGTCTCCTAGAGATTAATGTACTTTGGTGCTAAAAGTGCAACTCAAAACCAGAACAACAGCAAAGGACCTTGTGAAGATGCTGGAGGAAGCCGGTACAAAAGTGTATATCCACAGTAAAACGAGTTCTATATCAACATAACCTGAAAAGCCGCTCAGCAAGGAAGAAGCCACTGCTCCAAAACCACCATAAAAATGCCAGACTACGGTTTGCAACTGCACATGAGGACAAAGATCATACTTTTTGGAGAAATGTCCTCTGGTCTGATGAAACATAAATAGAACTGTTTGGCCATAATGACCATCGTTATGTTTGGAGGAAAAAGGGGGAGGCTTGCAAACCGAAGACACCATCCCAACCGTGAAGCACGGGGGTGGCAGCATCATGTTGTGGAGATGCTTTACTGCAGGAGGGACTGATGCACTTCACAAAATAGATGGTATCATGAGGGATGAAAATTATGTGGATATATTGAAGCAACATCTCAAGACATCAGTCAGGAAGTTAAAGCTTGGTCGCAAATGGGTCTTCCAAATGGACAATTACCCCAAGCATACTTCCAAAGTTGTGGCAAAATGGCTCAAGGACAAGAAGGTCAAGGTATTGGAGTGTCCATCACAAAGCCCTGACCTCAATCCTATAGAAAATGTGTTGACAGAACTGAAAAAGCATGTGTGAGCAAGGAGGCCTACGAACCTGACTCAGTTACATCAGCTCTGTCAGGAGGAATGGGCCAAAATTCACCCAACTTATTGTGGGAAGCTTGTGGAAGGCTACCCGAAATGCTTGACCCAAGTTAAACCATTTAAAGGCAATGCTACCAAATACTAATTGAGTGTATGTAAACTTCTGACCCACTGAGAATGTGATGAAAGAAATAATAGCTAAATCATTCTCTCTACTATTATTTTGACATTTCACATTCTTAAAATAAAGTGGTGATCCCAACTGACCTAAAACAGGGATTTTTTACTAGGATTAAATGTCAGGAATTGTGAAACTGATTTTAAATGTATTTGGCTAAGGTATATGTAAACTTCCAACTTCAAATGTATGTCCTTATTGGATTTTACTAGCCACTGTTTATTGGCTGTGAGGACTAGACTAATGTAGTCTTTGGTTCATAAATACCTCCACATGGTATTAAAATTTATTTTTGGCCCCTAGGTCTATGACGATGGGAGGTATGTGTACCTTGTGATGGAGCTGATGAGAGGTGGGGAGCTGCTGGACAGAATACTCTATCAGAAGTGTTTCTCTGAGCGAGCGGCCTCTGCTCTTCTCTGCACTATTACCAAGACAGTGGAGTACCTTCACTCACAGGGGGTCAGTATCATTCATGTACGGGTACAGGGGAGTACCTTCACTCACGGGGTCAGTATCATTCATGTACGGGTACAGGGGAGCATCTTCACTCACGGGGTCAGTATCATTTATGTACGGGTACAGGGGAGCATCTTCACTCACAGGGTCAGTATCATTCATGTACGGGTACAGGGGAGCATCTTCACTCACGGGGTCAGTATCATTTATGTACGGGTACAGGGGAGCATCTTCACTCACGGGGTCAGTATCATTCATGTACGGGTACAGGGGAGCATCTTCACTCACGGGGTCAGTATCATTCATGTACGGGTACAGGGGAGCATCTTCACTCACGGGGTCAGTATCATTCATGTACGGGTACAGGGGAGCATCTTCACTCACAGGGGGTCAGTATCATTCATGTACGGGTACAAGGGAGCATCTTCACTCACGGGGTCAGTATCATTCATGTACAGGTACAGGGGAGCATCTTCACTCACAGGGGTCAGTATCATTCATGTACAGGTAACTGCCAAAATGAAGGAAACACCAACATAAAGTGTCTTAATAGGGGGTTGGGCCACTTCGAGCCAGAACAGCTTCAGTGCACCTTGGAATAGATTCTACTTGTGTCTGGAACTAAATTCTTGAGATGCGACACCATTCTTCTAGGAGAAATTCCATCAGTTTTGTTGATGGTGGTGGAAAACGCTGTCTCAGGTGACCCTCCAGAATCTCCCATAAGTGTTCAATTGGGTTGAGATCTGGTTACTGAGACACACACACCCCGATGCTCCTTTGAGACCCCTATTTCAAAATAACTGAGATCTCTTCATTTTTCAAATCAAATCTAATTTTATTTGTCACATGCGCTGAATACAATGGGTGTAACTGAAATGCTTGTTTACGAGCCCTTCGCAACGATGTAGAGTTCAATAATAATACATAGATAAACAGTAACACGAGGAATAACATTAAATAGGTCACATTTGTAAATGAGAACTTGTTCTCAACTTGCCTACCTGGTTAAATAAAGGTGAAATAAAACATATAAAAAATACACAAGAATGGAGCTATATACAGGGAGTACCAGTACCAGATCAATGTACAGAAGGAATAGCTATATACAGGGAGTACCAGTACCAGATCAATGTACAGAAGGAATAGCTATATACAGGGAGTACCAGTACCAGATCAATGTACAGAAGGAATAGCTATATACAGGGAGTACCAGTACCAGATCAATGTACAGAAGGAATAGCTATATACAGGGAGTACCAGTACCAGATCAATGTACAGAAGGAATAGCTATATACAGGGAGTACCAGTACCAGATCAATGTACAGAGGCAATGGATATATACAGGGAGTACCAGTACCAGATCAATGTACAGAAGGAATAGCTAGTAGTACCAGATCAATGTACAGAAGGAATAGCTATATACAGGGAGTACCAGTACCAGATCAATGTACAGAGGCAATGGATATATACAGGGAGTACCAGTACCAGATCAATGTACAGAAGGAATAGCTATATACAGGGAGTACCAGTACCAGATGAGGTATTTGAGGTAGATGAAGGCAGGATAAAGTGACTAGGCAATAGGATAGATAATAATAAGGTATTTGAGATAGATATGTACATGAAGGTAGGGTTAACTGACTAGGCATCAGGATAGATAAGAGTAAAATATAGTACAGAGTAGCAGCAGCAAATGATGTGTATATGTGTGTTTGTTGTTTCGGTATTGGCGTCTGAGTTTGTGTTCTGTCGCTATGCATGTGTGTCTTATGTGTGTGTGCGTGTGTAGTGTATGTGAATGTGTGTGGGTTTTGTGTGAGTGTGTCAGTGTATTGTGTCTGCGTGAGTGGGTTTATATAGAGTTTTGGGAGTGTGTACAGAGTCGCTGCAAGATAGGGTCAATGCAGATAGTCTGGGTAACCATTTAATGAACTATTTAGCAGTCTGGCTATTTAACAGTCTTACGGCTTGGGGCTAGAAACTCGGCACCTGTTGGTCCGGACGGTAGCTGAGTGAATAGTCTTCCTCTGGCCTTCTTTCCTCTTCTAGCCATGGTAACCAAAATAACAGGCTACTAGGCATGTTTTATACATGACCCTAAGCATGATGGGAAGTTAATTGCTTAATTACCTCAGGAACCATACCTGTGTGGAACCACCTGCTTTCAATCCCTCATTTACTGGTGTGTTTCCTTTTTTTCTGACAAATACCAATTTTGTTCTAGCAGTTACCTATATACGTCCAACTAAAGTCTTAATCAAAGTGAAGGAGTAGCACTCCTGGTACATTCCTATTGGCTTATCTGTTTTGTCATAGGTGGTACATCGAGACCTGAAACCAAGCAACCTCCTCTATGTGGATGAAACGGGAGATCCTGAATCGATCCGAATATGTGATTTTGGGTTCGCCAAACAATTAAGGGCAGAAAACGGTCTCCTCATGACGCCCTGTTACACAGCAAACTTTGTGGCTCCAGAGGTGAGGAAACATTTGATCTTATTTATTTCAAGTACATCCCTATATTGTGATGTGACACAGATTGACCATGTCTTTCATAGGTCCTGAAGAAGCAGGGGTATGATGCTGCTTGTGACATCTGGAGTTTGGGGATCCTACTCTACACTATGCTCGCAGGGTAAGCCTAATTCACTGGTTTATTTAAACCTGGCAGGGTAAGCCAAATTCACTGGTTTATTAAAACCTGGCAGGGTAAACCTAATTTCACTGGTTTATTTAAACCTGGCAGGGTAAACCTAATTTCACTGGTTTATTAAAACCTGGCAGGGTAAACCTAATTTCACTGGTTTATTAAAACCTGGCAGGGTAAACCTAATTTCACTGGTTTATTTAAACCTGGCAGGGTAAACCTAATTCACTGGTTTATTTAAAACCTGGCAGGGTAAAAACCAAATTCACTGGTTTATTAAAACCTGGCAGGGTAAACCTAATTTCACTGGTTTATTAAAACCTGGCAGGGTAAACCTAAATTCACTGGTTTATTTAAACCTGGCAGGGTAAGCCTAATTCACTGGTTTATTTAAACCTGGCAGGGTAAGCCTAATTCACTGGTTTATTTAAACCTGGCAGGGTAAGGCCAAATTCACTGGTTTATTAAAACCTGGCAGGGTAAACCTAATTTCACTGGTTTATTAAAACCTGGCAGGGTAAACCTAATTTCACTGGTTTATTAAAACCTGGCAGGGTAAACCTAATTTCACTGGTTTATTAAAACCTGGCAGGGTAAACCTAATTTCACTGGTTTATTAAAACCTGGCAGGGTAAACCTAATTTCACTGGTTTATTTAAACCTGGCAGGGTAAACCTAATTTCACTGGTTTATTTAAACCTGGCAGGGTAAACCTAATTTCACTGGTTTATTTAAACCTGGCAGGGTAAACCTAATTTCACTGGTTTATTTAAACCTGGCAGGGTAAACCTAATTTCACTGGTTTATTTAAACCTGGCAGGGTAAACCTAATTTCACTGGTTTATTTAAACCTGGCAGGGTAAACCTAATTTCACTGGTTTATTTAAACCTGGCAGGGGAAGCAACATTTGCACTGTGCTACTTCTCCTGGCTACCACTGATTGAATGACTCATTTTTGGGACAGTGGAGGACAGATTACTTTCTAAGCTGAGGTCGAGTCTGTGGTAGAGTCATTGTAATTATACTCTTCACAAGCCCAACTCTCTCAGGACCTGCCCTGACAATTTAATGTCCCAGCCTGCGGCTCAGGTTTAAAATCTCTAATCAGGGCATTAGAAAAAAGCATCATTCTTTCACTGGGTGAAAACTGGTTGAATCAACATTGTTTCCATGTCATTTCAACCAAACAATTCAATGTGATGACGTTGAATCAACGTGGAAAACGGATTGGATTTGAAAACGTATCTTTTTTCAACCAACTTTTAACCTAAATCCATTGACGTGGTGATTTTTTGTTGTTGTTGATTTCACATTGAATTCACGTTAGTTGACAACTCAACCAAATGAAAATCAAAACTAGACGTTAAACGGACGTCTGTGCCCATTGGGACACTGACGCCATTATTCATATTACTTCTAAAAATAGCTCAGCCAAGGTATTGTAGAATCACACCTCACAAACACCTAGATTTTAAGACTCCAAATTCAAACAAACTCACATATATCTTTCCCTACTGTGCAACAGTAAAGCACCTTTATTACTGCAGAGCAGGGAAGTTTGATTGAAAAGTGTTTGATTGTCTTTTCCTTCTTCACCCTTGTGTTTACAGCTTCACCCCTTTTGCCAATGGTCCTGATGACACCCCGGAGGAAATACTGGCTCGCATTGGTAGCGGAAAATATGCCCTCACCGGCGGAAACTGGGATACAGTTTCTGATGCTGCAAAGGTGCCGTTATTTGTCCTTCATTAATAGCACATCACTGTTTATTTAATGATTTAATAAATCCAGTTCACATCCAATTGTTGTACATGGAAGTTTGAAATAAAATCCCATCCACATTGGTTTAGCTGCAACGCTGCATTTCATACTGTCCTAACTAGACTATTTCTGTATTGGGTTCCAATAGGACATAGTCACTAAGATGCTCCATGTGGATCCACACCAACGGCTGACGGCTCCCCAGGTCCTCAGACACCAGTGGATAGTCAACCAAGAACAGCTGTCTCAGTGTCAGCTCATCAGACAGGATGTACAGCTTGTTAAGGTAAGGAGGAAAACCTGATGAAAAGCCCAAACCTGACATAATGTAAGAAGCAACATCATCTGTACGTGTTGCCAATCTCTAGCCTCGTAAAACAGACTGACAACATTGTTTCACCTCAGCCCAGCGGTTTGACTGGTTGACCAGGCTAGTCGATCTTTGTCACTAAGCAAATGATGTTCGCTAATTGTGATAGTTATTGTTTTGCATCACAAGCAACGTTGTCTTCTAAAGCTCTCTGTCTGATGAAAGGTCTCTCACACATGAATTTCTCCTCTGTAGAAGTGCTGTTGTCATTCTACTGCCACCTTGTGTACAGATATACCATTACATGTAGAACTTTTGCATTTTCTACGTCAGCAAAAGTAATTTGAAACCTGCTCAACGTTTCACATACTGTACTTGCTATGCCCCCTTTAATTATGCCGTTTTAGAATGGAATAACTTTATATACTTTAAGTGTTTTCTGTCTCCCTAGGGAGCAATGGCTGCAACATACTTGGCGTTGAATCGATCGCCTCTGGCCCCAAAGCTGGAGCCTGTGCAGTGTTCAAGTTTGGCCCAGAGAAGAGGAATGAAGAGACTCACATCCACTTGTTTATAGCACCCTCATAGATGATTCAGGGACAGCTTGAAAATGGGTCAAGGTGCAATGACTTTCATCAGACACTGGTTTAAGTGCCCGTCCAAAGAACCAGGAAGTCTACAGTAGTGGGAGCAAGGAGGAGCCACTTGTAACAAGAAAATAAAATAGTAGAGAAGATGCATCACATTGTTGCACTAAGACAGGAATCTTTACAGATTTTAGATGCACTCAAAACAAACAAATGGTGGCTTCGAAGACGAAGCAGAATTCTGTTCAAATCTTCTTAAATGTATCATTTGTATTGAAGAAATGTAACATTAATATATTTTATTCGTTCATATTTGCCTTTTCATTTAGGTGGCATCTGAAACTGTTTGTTTGTGAATTGACACCTGTGTATTATGTAGAGTATGTTAAGAATGATATTGTCTAGGAGACCAAGTCACCTTATGCAACATTGAGTTGACACTTTGTCATAATCGCTGTAACAGAAAAGTCTAGAACAGCTTGTAGTTCATAACTACATGATACAAATTTTACGAGATTTTATCGACAGCATCTGTATTTTTCCCTGTGTCTGAAAATAAGCATGTTGGAATGTTACTTTGCTGACACATTGTTCATAGTCTAAAAGTTCAATTACAGCTGCTTGGGATATGTTGGTACATTTTGTAGCATTCCAGAAATCCACAGTTAGTATAGACATTAAAATAAACTGAAATAGCTGAATGAGTACAAGGAGTATACAGTGCATTCAGAAAGTATTCAGACCCTTGACTTTTTCCAGATTTTGTTACGTTACAGCCTTATCTAAAAATGATTAAATAAATAAAACATCCTCATCAATCTACACACAATGCCCAATAATGAATAGCAAAAACATATATATTTTTGCAAATGTACAATAAAAAAAATGGAAATACCTTAGTTACATAAGTATTCAGACCCTTTGCTATGAGACTCAAAATTGAGCTCAGGTGCATCCTGTTCCCATTGATCATCCTTGATGTTTCTTCAACTTGATTGGAGTCCACCTGTGGTAAATGCAATTGATATGACATGATTTGGAAAGGCACACACCTTTCTACATAAGGTCCCACAGTTGACAGTGCATGTCAGAGCAAAAACCAAGTCATGAGGGAGATGTTCGTAGAGCTTCGAGACAGGATTGTGTCAAGGCACAGATCTATGGAAGGGTACCAAAAAATATCTGTAGCATTGAAGGTCCCCAAGAGTGCAGTGGCTTCCATCATTCTTAAATGGAAGAAGTTTGGAACCACCAAGACTTTTCCTAGAGCTGGCCACCCAGCCAAACTGAGCAATCGGGGGAGAAGGGCCTTGGTCAGGGAAGTGACCAAGAACCCGATGGTCACCCTGATAGAGCTTTAGAGTTCCTCTGTGGAGATGGGAGAACCTTCCAGAAGGACAACCATCTCTGCAGCACTCCACTAAACAGGCATGTATGGTAGAGTGGCCAGACAGAAGCCACTATTCAGTAAAAGGCACATGACAGCGTGCTTGGTGTTTGCAAAAAGGCACTTAAAGGACTCTCAAACCATGAGAAACAAGATTCTCTGGTCTGAAGAAACCAAGATTGAACTTTTTGGCCTGAATGCCATGCGTCACGTGTGGAGGAAACCTGGCACCATCCCTATGGTGAAGCATGGTGGTGGCGCCATCCCAATGGTGAAGCATGGTGGTGGCAGCATCATGCTGTGGGTATGTTTTTCAGGGACTGGGAGACTAGTCAGGATCGAGGCGAAGATGAACAGAGCAAAGTATAGAGACATTCTTGAAGAAAACCTGCTCCAGAGCACAAAGGTTCACCATCCAACAGGACAACGACCTCAAGCAAACAGCCAAGACAATACAGGAATGGCTTCGGGACAAGTCTCTAAATATCATTGAGTGGCCCAGTCAGATCCCGGACTTGAACCCAATCTAACATCTCTGGAGAGACCTGAAAATAGCTGTGCAGCGACATTCCCCATCCAACCTGACCGAGCTTAAGAGAATCTGCCGAGAAGAATGGGAAAACTTCCCAAATACAGACGTGCCAAGCTTGTAGCGTTGCTGCCAAAGGTGCTTCAACAAAGTACTGGCTAAAGGGTCTGAATACTTATGTAAATGTGATTTTTTTTGTCTTTTTTTTTCTTCATTTTAATAAATTAGCAAACATTTCTTAACCTGTTTTTGCTTTGTCATTATAGGGTATTGTGTCTAGATTGATGAAGAGGGAAAACAATGTAATCCATTTTAGAATAAGGCTGTAACTAAACAAAATGTGAAAAAAGTCAAGGGGTCTGAACTTCCGAATGCACTGTATGTCTGCATCAGTAGAGGCTGCTGAAGGAGGACGGCTCATAATAATGTCTGGAATTATGTCAATGGAAGGGTATCAACCACATGGAAACCATATTTGATACCATTCCATTGACTCCATTCCAGCCATTACTATGAGCAGCCCTCCCCTCAGCAGCCTCTACTGGTCTGCATCAATCTATACATTTCCGGTTGGTTCATAAGGTTAGACATACTGTAGTGTACAATATTTATTTTATTTTCTGTAGCTTACAGTTCAATATTATTTTCTTTATAAAATCTAGTGCACATTATGTTGGATGCTTTTGATAGTTTTGGCAATTTATAACATAATATTCTACTTTTGTTTTGGGGAGGGGTACTGAAACAGACCCATTTTCAATTGTCAATGCAAGTTATATTTCTTGTGTAAATGTGACTTAAGTTATTGTATCAAACAAATGTATTTATTGTTTCTACATTATCCATTATGTTTGTGTATTAATGTATGTTTATGTCAATTTGTTTTATGTTTTAATACATGACAGATGTAAGTGTTTTTACCTGATCTGGAGTGCACTATGTGATCTGGAGTGCACTATGTGATCTGGAGTGCACTATGTGATCTGGAGTGCACTATGTGATCTGGAGTGCACTATGTGATCTGGAGTGCACTATGTGATCTGGAGTGCACTATGTGATCTGGAGTGCACTATGTGATCTGGAGTGCACTATGTGATCTGGAGTGCACTATGTGATCTGGAGTGCACTATGTGATCTGGAGTGCACTATGTGATCTGGAGTGCACTATGTGATCTGGAGTGCACTATGTGATCTGGAGTGCACTATGTGATCTGGAGTGCACTAGGTAAATTACTTTTTAGAGGGACGTATTTGTTTTAGTAGCAGATACATTGGTATGCATTTATTCGCATTATATATCAACAAAGATTAATCTTAAAACGTTATGGAACCAATATGAGTGGATTGATTTAGTGTTCATATGTTGAACACAGCATAAAACACATACAGTTGAAGTAGTTTACATACACTTAGGTTGGAGTCATTAAAACTTTTTTTTCAACCACTCCACACATTTCTTGTTAACAAACTATAGATTTGTCAAGTCGGTTAGGACATTACTTTGTGCATGACACAAGTAATTTTTCCAACAATTGTTTAGACAGATTATTTAACTTATAATTCACTGTATCACAATTCCAGTGGGTCAGAAGTCTACATACACTAAGTTGACTGTGCCTTTAAACAGCATGGAAAATTCCAGATAATGCTGTCATGGCTTTAGAAGCTTCTGATAGGCTAATTGACATAGTTTGAGTCAATTGGAGGTGTGCCTGTGGATGTATTCAATGCCTACCTTCAAACTCAGTGCCTCTGCTTGACATCATGAGAAAAGCAAAAGAAATCAGCCAAGACCTCAGAAAAAAACATTGTAGACCTCCACAAGTCTGGTTCATCCTTGGGAGCAATTTCCAAACGCTTGAAGGTACCACGTTTATCTGTACAAACAATGGTACGCAAGTATAAACACTAAGGGATCACGCAGCCGTCATACCGCTCGGGATTGAGACACATTCTGTCTCCTAGAGAAAAATAGAACTGTTTGGCCATAATGACCATCGTTATGTTTGGAGGAAAAAGGGGGATGCTTGCAAGCAGAAGAACACCATCCCAACCATGAAGCACTGGGGTGGCAGCATCATGTTGTGGTGGTGATTTGCTGCAGAAGGGACTGGTGCACTTCACAAAATAGATGGCATCATGAGAACGAAAATTATATGGATATATTGAAGCAACATCTCAAGACATCAGTCAGGAAGTTAAAACTTGGTTGCAAATGGGTCTTCCAAATAGACAATGACCCCAAGCATACTTCCAAAGTTGTGGCAAAATGGCTTAAGGACAACATAGTCAAGGTATTGGAGTGTCCATCACAAAGCCCTGACCTCAATCCTATAGAACATTTGTGGGCAGAACTGAAAAAGCGCGTGCAAGCAAGGAGGCCTTACAAACCTGACTCAGTTACACCAGCTCTGTCAGGAGGAATGGGACCAAATTCACCCAACTTATTGTGGGAAGCTTGTGGAAGGCACCCGAAACGTTTGACCCAAGTTAATGAATTGAGAGGCAATGCTACCAAATACGAATTGAGTGAATGTAAACTTCTGACCCACTGGGAATGTGATGAAAGAAATAAAAGCTGAAATAAATCATTCTCACTATTATTCTGACATTTCACATTATTAAAATAAAGTGGTGATCCTAACTGACCTAAGACAGGGAATTTTTACTCTGATTAAATATCAGGAATTGTGAAAAACTGAGTTTAAATGTATTTGCCTAAGGTGTATGTAAACTTCCAACTTCAACTGTACAGTAGAATGCCACCTTGGATGCCTTTATGTTTATGATTTAGGTGCAAATCTAGTCGTAAAGAAGCTGTGTGAAACAAACACCAGAAATCCCAACAGTGTTTTCAGTGTACCAACACAATGACATATTATAGAATTACAGGTTGAAAGTACACAAGATTCAGGAATGGTTTATCATTCAACTTAAGCACACAATGGAGCTTTAGTTGCTCCATAATATTAAGAATACAGGATAATATGACAAAACAGGTTCCATAGGATAAATACATTTACATTTAAGTCATTTAGCAGACGCTCTTATCCAGAGCGACTTACAATTCTAAATTCCATGCATGACTTATTCAATTGGAATTCATCAGATACTGTATGTAATATAAATCCATCAATGTTTTTCTTCTTCTTTTATTAGGTATGCACACCCCCAAAACTCAAATGGATTGATTGCCTTTAATCTCAACACAGCTGGTGTTTCATCTCTCTTGCCATCTGACATAGAGCACAGGGCCCACAGAACATTACACTGCCCAGTCATAATTAAGCTGCCCGGGATGTTGTATCTCTCTCTCATTGATGTGCGCATCATCATCATAGTTGTTGGCAGCAGGGGGAGACAGAAGCATTCACAACACAGGCTAGGCACATTGAACAGAAGGTACCACACAAACAGACTCTCCTATCAATGCAACAGTCCAGAATCCTTGAGTTCCACTTTGCCGGAGTATTGGGTTGACTCATTACTGCTCTATCACATACTCCATATCCAGATTTGCAGGCTTTTTTTTCTCCATTTGAAATCACTCCATTTGACAACCTCATCCAGCGAAGTTGATAGGCAACGCCAGTGTCAGTGAGCTGTATACCACACACTTACCTTTAGAATATTTTCAGAATTTCTAGAATATTTTCATAAATTTGACAGTACAACATGTAAAAAGCATTACAGTGAGCCTTAACAGTTTCTGCTTTCAAAAAGCTTAATTGAATAACTACTAAAACGCAAATTAGAACCATCGAATCACACAATAGATAACCTTGATCAATGACTTGCCTTGTGCTGCTGTGGCTTTTATATAGATCTGCATACTGAAGGTTCTTCTGAGAAGATATTTATTCAGAGTCTCCTGTTCTGTGTTGTTCAGTCTCTAAGCCCTCAAGTGAGGACACACTATTGTCTCAAAACCCCAGTAAAGTAAGTAGCTAAAAAGTAACATTGTGAAACTCATGCTAGTAGGACTGTACATAATGTATTTTTTATTTTACTAGGCAAGTCAGTTAAGAACAAATTCTTATTTTCAATGATGGCCTAGGAACAGTGGGTTAACTGCCTGTTCAGGGGCAGAATGACAGATTTGTACCTTGTCAGCTTGGGGATTTGAACTTGCAACCTTACAGTTACTAGTCCAACGCTCTAAACACTAGGCCACCCTGCCGCCCCGTATAGGTTACTTAACTATGTTCCTTGTATTGGCAGTGCATGCCAAAACTTTACAAATCAATCAAGTGGGAAAGAAACTCTGTTGTGTTGATATTTTGTGATGATAGTCACAGGCATACACACAGTGACCCTTATCAGTTTGTGGACAATTTCTGGTCCTGTGTGGCAGGGTCTTCGCAATGCAAGGCTACCCATACAAAAAAAATATATGCATACACTACTGTAAGTTGCTTTGGATAAAAGTGTCTGCTAAATGTATATTATATTATTTAATATAATAATAGTATGCTGATTTTTTTTTTCCAAGCTAGGCCTAATTGAATGCAATTTTGGTTTACCTTCGCTAGAAACCTGGTTGAACCTGTTTCACAGTAAAATAAAAGAACAATGGGGGGAAATTGGTAGTGCCGTGCTACTTCTCCTGGCTACCACTGATTGAATGACTCATTTTTGGGACAGTGGAGGACAGATTACTTTCTAAGCTGAGGTCGAGTCTGTGGTAGAGTCATTGTAATTATACTCTTCACAAGCCCAAATCTCTCAGGACCTGCCCTGACAATTTAATGTCCCAGCCTGTGGCTCAGATTTAAAATCTCTAATCAGGGAAAAGCAGCATTCTTTCACTGGGTAAAAATAGGTTGAATCAACATTGTTTCCACGTCGTTTCAACCAAAACATAAGAGTGTGATTACGTCATTGTAACTAAGATTTTTTTTTTCCTAAGGGTCAGTCACCACAGGCAAAAATTGTGATTTTAGCTTCAATCTGTCAATTTTCTGATTTGGGGATATTTAGCATAAAATACATAAATACTTTATTGGTATCATTTTATCCCAACTCCGTCAACTACACCTAGCATTAATGTCGTTCTTGATAGCATGTTTCATGTAGAACTTCAACCGCTATTTTTAAATCTCACCATGTTGAATCATATATCATCCAAAAGCATGTTTTCCGGAGCATGTCGTTAGCTAGTCCATACATGGCTATATCCTTTGTTGACGTAGTGCTAAAAAATGTGTGATTTCCTGAAATCCGATTGGTTACTGGCATTTAAAGGCCCTTTCCGGCAACTTGATTGGTTAAAATGCCTCACGTGCCGCGCAGCTCTTCCTTGTTTTAAAATATCTCCCGCGAAGAATCAACGTAAAGAGAGACAAAATTAGTTAGCCAATGCGAGAAAAGCAGTGAATGAAAGAAACAATGTGCCTGATCCGCCGATCGAGGCAGTGACAGTACAGGTCGATGAGGAAAAGGAGGTACCAATAAAGTATTTATGTATTTTATGTGGGGCAGCTCGTTGAGACGCAAATTAGTTGAGATGAAGATGCCAACTAGCAGCGACCAACCAGACAGCAGCCAGCCAACAGTGGCTTTTATTCCACGTCTTAATTAAATAAACCAACTTGTACATGATTTGATTTGCCCTAAGTGTCTAAAGACTGGACTGAAAATCACCATAGACTTCACCAACCATTGATTCTGTAATTCGGTCATGATAGAATGTGCAGACTGTGAAGGTGATCGTGATGCATTAAGGAGGAGTGTTTACACTTCCTCCCGGCTGCAGGTGTGCTCCAGGGGAGATGTGGCATTTGACATAAATGTGAGGATGGTTCTTCTAGCCCACGAATTTGGACTTGGTTATGCAGCTGTAAAGAAAATAAGCAAAGTCATAGCGATTCCTTCCTTATCTCAGCTCATATCAGAGACATGATAGGAGAATGACAAGTAAATTAAAAGGGAGAGTAGCCCATTAATGCCAGGTGACTTGCTGTGTATAAATAATATGTATTTCCTTGCTCCAGCAAATGTATTCAAAGTTAATAAAACAGAGTGATAGGAAAACATAACTATACAATAAGATTGTCACATAGGCCTACAGTGTCATAGGGCTGTAGCCTAATATGGTTAGTGAAAAATTTGCTTTACGTAAAGTAAATACATGCTGATATGCTAATATTTTGTCCTGCAGTTATGTCTGTAATGTCGACAGACATAAGTACTTTTCCCCCCACTTTAGTTTCAGAGATGCAGAGAGCTACAGTCAATGGAGAGTACTGCAAAGATAATTAGAAGAGCATACACAGATATAGACCCAGACATAGCAGAGATGCTGAAGGAGGATACAGATATAGACCCAGACATAGCAGAGATGCTGAGGGAGGATACAGATATAGACCCAGACAGAGCAGAGATGCTGAAGGAGGATGAGGATGTCATCAAAGACATTAATGTATCCTTCGATGGCACAAGAGAGGATTCACTTACAACTACGGGATAGGTTTGTGCATTGGTGCTGGTACCAGCGACCCATAGAAAATGGTAAAGATCCACTCTGTCACAAAAACCTTAGAGGCCATACATTTTTTAATTGAGAGGGTGCATAGAAAATGGTAGCTGTATATCATAGGATGTCAAGTGATAACGTCCTCAAAATAATGTATCACGGAGGAACCCAGAATGCAAATGAATGTCAGAACTCTGTAATATGGTCGCGATGCCCCAAAACTGTCTTTGTGGAGCCACTGCTATAACAAATGTGATGAACAAATTGTGGATTGACAGCACTTTGGTGACACGAGCAATCAGAGAGGAGTTGTGAGAGCTGATGCTGCTTCAATTGAATGTGGAAGAGTAGGCGCAGGTCCCATGACACAGTCAAGAAAGTAAATCGTCACTAGAGGGCCTTACATATGGGGCAGGCATAGCTGATTCATGTTCTTCACATTTCAACTGCCGTACAAAATCATTTTATGTGACAAATTGAGCAAAGTGATATGAGAATTTGTCCAAAACTACATATTTGCCCAACAGACCAGTATTCAAAGCATATGCTCTATTGCTTGAACCAAATGTATTAAATGTGCTAATGTACTTGTAAAAGGTATATTTGATGTTTATTTGTCAGTTTAGAAGTGATATATGAATAAGAGTTTAATTAATGTGAATAAATGGTCATATTTATGGAAAGTACATTTTAATTGCATTAGCCTCTCTTTATCGGCCATTTTCTCAAAATTACATGTTCCCTGTGCGCCAATTCATTTTTCTCAGTCTTCAAAGGATGTACATTCCCTTTATTCCACACACAGGTTCTTAGGTCTTATAGTCAGACTTTTACAGAGGCTTTCCTTTTATATCTTGTGTTGTGTTGCCTCATTTGCATATTTTCATTTAAAAATAAATACAACTTGTAATACAATAATATATTGTATTTATGTATACTTTCAACTAGTAAAGTTTCAGTCTGATGAGAGTAAAGAAATCCATATCAGCCTGTAGTGCCTGGCCTTAAAACTGATTTGCCTAGTTACATAAAGGTTGAAAAATCATAATCATAATCATAAAAAATCTATAAAAATACAAAGTTTATTCAACTTGGATTGGATTTGAAAATGTAAGGGGATTTTGTCTTTTTTCAACCAACTTTGAACCTAAATCCAATGACATTGTGACCTTTTGGTCAGTTTATTGCATTATTGTGTCCCGGTTGAACGTGTTTTAAAGGTGGTTGGTGTTTGAGCCAATAAGTGATGAATACAGGGGCACCTCCTTCGGAGAATTGTTGTGTAACCAGTTCAGCAGCTATTCTTGAGCATCATGTGTAGTACCTAGCAATAGAGCCGAGTTGCTGATTCTGGATCAGTGGCACAATCTCAGAAAGTAGGGGCGGGTCATCACCATGAGGCCAGATATCGTGAGATTGCATAGCAACACCAATGAGAGGCGTCCTAACTGAATAATTGCGACTGTGTCGTAAAGATAATGTTTTGGTGAAGCTCTGTGACCACTGGTGTCCTCTACGCTTAACTGCATTAACCCAGTTTATACATTCCCATAGATAATTTCCTCTGCGAACCACCACAATCCGAAGTCATGGCAGGTACTTTGGCACGTAAAGCTGTTGACCACCTTAAAAGCAAGGAGTTCAGAGACTATTTGATGAGGTAAAACACATTTGGAAGATCTGGAAGATAGCTAGCTAACGAGATTAATTTTACTGTAGCGACTAGCAAGCAAGTTTGCTAACAGTAGACAGCTAACGTTAGCTAAATTAATGATCAAACAAAGCGAGCTAGCTATTTGTAAATTCGTGTGCACATCTGCAGGTAGTCTAACGTTACTACAGTTAACGTTTGTTTGTGCAAATGTTTCTAACGGCGTGTCCTGCTTGAAGGACGTTTGGCTTGAATGTTGTTGCTACCACCGAAGCTAACTAACTGTTAGATGTCAAACTAGCCTACTGCTGTGTTTGCTAATGTGTTACCGGTGATGTGAGACCTATGAGTATTATTAGTTAGCCCAGGCAGGATGTGAGGTGTTGATTGTTTTTCATAAGGTATATGCATATCCCTCTAACCAAACTCATTTTGTGTTATCTCTGTCATCTTGGTGTCCTCATGGGATCTTTCAAAATAAGCACAGTAAGTACTCTCTGTTCATTGTGCAGGCTAGTTTAGTATTTGTCTACTAAAATCAGAATATTTTGGCTCCATTGATCATTGCAGATATACTCGTCTCTTAGGTAGTTATCGAGACTGTTTAATTGCTATGGCAGCTTGAAAACATTTGACCCTGACAGTAACTTCGTTGCTCTTTATATTCCTTGTTCCTTAAATGTAGTTGTGTACTTCTATTCCAGCACTTCTGGGGACCTGTGGCCAACTGGGGTCTGCCCATTGCTGCCATCAGTGACATGAAGAAAAGCCCTGAGATTATCAGTGGCAGAATGACCTTTGGTGAGACATGATACTGAAACATGGCTAAGCAATGGCTTATGTCTAGCCATAGCCTAACATTAGGGACAGGTTTCTGCCAGGGATTGATAGTCACTCTTGTTGAAGAACTCCAGTGTCATTCTATTTCATTCACAGATTGTTCTGAAATCATTTCTGTCGTTAGAAACTAAGATTAGCACACCTGCAACATTATTTTGTTAAAATGTCATTTGATCTCTGAACAAATTAAGCTTATTGGTTTGCCCCCAAATTGACCAATTTTTTTAATTTATTTATGGGATTCACATAGTAAATATAGAACCCAACATCTGATTTAGACCCAACTTCTTCCTACCATTGAGTAAGACATAGGGAATCCAATTAATTATTTAGGGTTGCTTTTGATCATTTTATTGGATTCCTCATGTCTTACTTGTTGTTATGAATGATGGTCCAAATCAGATGTTGGGTACAATATTTATCAATCCTCTTTCTTGTGCTTTTTGAGTCAGAATGGCCCTTCATGCTTTCGTAAAGTAGAATTCAATAGTTTAACATTCTTCGTTGAACCTCATAATCCTTTCCTGCTGTCTGACTCGAAGCAAGAAAATTTTGTGTTTTCTGATAAGGTTGTCCTGAAGATATGTAAGTGTCAAGTGACTATTAATTCCTTATTTATTGAGTGTTTTTGTGTGTTCTTTTCCCGCCGCAGCTTTGACCTGCTATTCCCTCCTGTTTATGAGGTTTGCATACAAAGTTCAGCCAAGGAATTGGCTCCTCTTTGGTTGCCATCTAACCAATGAGACCGCCCAGCTCATTCAAGGATCACGACTTATCAAATACAAGTAAGCTCACAATTTACTATACTGATTTTCTTATTTCAATGCAAAACCTTTTTTGGTTTGTACCCGCATTCCACTTTGGTTACAAAGCAACAACAACCTCCAAACATATGTGATTTATTCACTGCTCAGGTGGTTTCTCCTGTTTATTTGGGGTTCTTTCTTAGGGTATAATATCTTTTAGGATTTTTCCATACGAGAATATGTTGAAAGTTGCCTTCAAATCAACTGAAAATGTATAACATGGAAGCACCGTACTTCATAACATAATTTGTTTTATCCATATCCATGATAACATCTTAACTTCAATCTCTCATACTGTTTACACATAGCTCAATGTCACTAGTTATAATGTCATATGTCATTTAGACTTAATGCTGTTCTACAGAATGTGTGTCTCCAGTAATTCTGATGGAATTTTTTTCTTCTTTCCAGCATGGAGAAGAAGTCTTCTTAGTGATGGACAAATGCTAAATATATAGTTTCATTAGGAAATCGGCATGGTTTGACCCTATGGTTTTTGACCATGTTTATCTCATTGCATACCTATGTAAAACTCTTAACTTTAAAAAAAATGTTAATTTAGATTAAACTGCTGTTGACGATCACCATGCCTGTTTCTTCCGGTATATAAGGTCAATGAATAGATTTGTTTTGCATAATGTTTTTTACGCACAAACAAATTAAATGGAATGGAATCTAGTGAGGCCCTGTTACCGATGGGATTCTTTTAAAGAGAGGGTCTATTACACAAATATTTACTGTTATGTTAGCAATACGGGGCGGCAGGGTAGCCTAGTGGTTAGAGCGTTGGACTAGTAACCGGAAGGTTGCAAGTTCGAATCCCCGAGCTGACAAGGTCGTTCTGCCCCGAACAGGCAGTTAACCCACTGTTCCTAGGCTGTCATTGAAAATAAGAATTTGTTCTTAACTGACTTGCCTAGTAAAATAAAGGTAAAATTAAAAAAATACCAATAACACAATCTTTATCAGAATGTACAGGCAATAAAAGTTGTACTCTGGTGTGTTGCCATGGAAACATTATTCCTGAATATAATGAATCTATCTATGTACCATGAATTAAACTTCCTCTTACACTGACCATAATTTATAATAAACTGTCTGATATCCATGAAGTGGCTGAGCTTTTACCTTCATAATGACTGATAACTCTAAAGCTGTGCAAACTGCCCAATCCATACATTTGTTTATCTAAATGATTTATATATTTTTTAAAGCGACTTTAAGATGTTACTTTTAATGGAAAGTACACATTTGTATTGTTAACCTGGACAAGCAGACCTGATTAAACTTCTCATCATCAAACCATGAATGAGTTGAATGAGATAATCCATCCACCTGACGGATGTGGCATATCAAGAAGCTGATTAAACAGCATGATCATTACACATGTGCACCTTGTGCTGGAGACAATAAAAGGCCACTCTAAAATGTGCAATTTTGTCACAACAAAATGCCACCAATGTTTTGAGGGAGTTTGCAATTGGCATGCTGACTGCAGTAATGTCCACTAGAGCTGTTGCCAGAGAACTGAATGTTCATTTCTCTACCATAAGCCGCTTCCAACGTCGTTTTAGAGAATTTGGCATCCAACCGGCCTCACAACCGCAGACAACGTGTATGGCGTCGATCTGTACACAATTCCTGGAAGCTGAAAATGTCCCAATTCTTCCATGGCCTGCATACTCAGACATGTCATCCATTGAGCATGTTTGGGATGTTCTGGATCGACGTGTACGACAGAGTGTTCCAGTTCCCGCCAATATCCTGCAACTTCGCACAGCCATTGAAGAGTGGAACAACATTCCGCCGGCCACAGTCAACAGCCTGATCAACTCTTTGCGAATGAGATGTCGCGCTGCATGAGGCAAATGGTGGTCTGACCAGATACTGACTGGTTTTCTGATCCATTTTTAAAGTTATCTGTGACAAACATATGCATATCTGTATTCCCAGTCATGTGAAACCCATAGATTGGGGGCTAATTAATTTGTTTCAATTGACTGATTTCTTCATATGAACTTCAACTCAGTACAATATTTACATTTTTTGCATGTTGCCTTTATATTTTTGTTCAGTGTAAAACAAATGTATTATTATTATCACCTCTTCCAGGAAGGCTGCATTCTGAATGACCTTGATGAAAGGCAACAGTGAATATACTGCTTTAGTTACATGTACTGAAATATCTTTGAAATGGTACAGTATCTTCTCATCATGATATTATCTTAAATGTCTTGTTAATTTCTGTAATGACACTTGAGGTGAAGCTAGACATATCTGCTTATCACCACTAGGGCTACGGCGATCATGAAATTTAGTCAGCCGGTGATTGTCAAGCAAATATCTTCCGGTCTCATGGTAATTGACCTTTAATTAACATAAACACATTTAACATCTCCTGGCTTCCACGTATAGCCTACAAGCCACTGATGCAGACCTTTGGGACATCTACATTTTAAAACGTCTAATAAATCCATTATTTATTTTAGACAGGTCTAAAGAAACATGATATGAAGAAAATGCCTATTTCAGAAGAACAGAACAGCATCCTCTGCGTTGTCCTTATGTTAGGCCCTGATCTGGCTTTCACCATATGGCTCAGGGGCTACACTAGTTAATTTAGCAGACAAGATTTGTTTAGAATTCCATGGCTTAATTGTATAGTATGAAGAATACAATTGAACTTAGCTGAATAAAATAGAAAGGATATTTTCTCCAAACGATTTTCTCCAAGCGACTCAAATGATGATTTGAAAAAAGTCGCATGAAAGGCAGACTTTTTTTTTGTGCAGACTGTACACACTTCATCAGTCTCTCATTCACAGTTTAACAAGACCTTGATAATGCCTAGAATTTCCTGGCTGCATCCATTTTGTGTGGCCGTAATTCCCCTAAAAAAATCTATGCCTTTTGTGGACAGTGGCCATTGTACCCTTGGGCTGAGTATATTAATTATAATTCCCTTCTCCCCAATGTATGCAGAAGCACCTCTCACTCACATGGCTCTTTGTCACGTGATCTTTCGCACTGGCTACAAGTGAAGACCGACACATCGGGGACGCAACTGCGAGTGTCCTTATCCAATTCCGAGGCACATATTGAAGCTATTGGAAGAACTGTCCACATTTACTTTTCGTCAGCCAACAAGATAAGTAGGCCTAACGAACAGTAAAAGCACTAGCCTACTTCAATTTAGTAGTACAAAAGTTAACCAATTATATTCTGTACAAGAAATAAATATTCCAAACATTGTCCAGAACAGTTGTGGGATGCGATATATCCCAAATTAAAGAACCACCATCATCAAAAAAACTTTCGACGATCATGACGCAACAGATCAGAACGTTTAGCTTAAAATGTTGATAAACTATTAGGCTATTTCTTCACATTATAAGCGCAGCAATGAACACAAATTTGATTATGCATGTTATTATTTATGCCTGTTTATGGTTAAAATGATCTTCCCCTTCCTCACGTTCTGCGTGTGTATGCCAGTTCGGTGCTACACCCGCTGTAAAGCGGATTAATGTGCTTCATTTTATTAACCTCTACGGGATGGGTGTCCCTAAACCGGGACGATTGTTGCTAATATGCGCTAATGTGGCTAGAACGACGTTGTATACAACAGCCAACTTCCGGGACATAGACATGCCTTATAAGGGCAGAAAGCTTAAATTATTGTTAATCTAACTGCACTGTCCAATAACAGTAGCTATTACAGTGAAATAATACCATGCTATTGTTTGAGGAGAGTGCACAACAACAACAAAAAATGTATCACGGCAACTGGTTTGATACATTAACCTCTGAAGGTAAATAATGTACTTACATTCAGCAATCTTGCTCTGATTTTTCATCCTGAGGGTCCCAGAGATAAAATGTAGCATAGTTTTGTTTGATAAAATAAATGTTTATGTTCAAATGTAGGAACTGGGGTCTACAGTTTGACCCCACTGTTGTCTTTGGCTCCACACCCACCTCGCCCTGCCATTTAGATGTGTGAAAGTTAGTGTATACGCTAATGATCCATCATGTATGACATTCCTGGGTGTGTGTAAAATTAAATGTTTTATTACCATAGCATTTTTGTATGTTCTCTATAGTTATGTACTTGAAATTGTATTAATTAACCAATTTGGCACATTTGGGCAAACTCCTGGCAGACTTGATACAAAATATTGTGCAGTAATGTAATTCTTCACTGGATCAGTATGAAACTTTGCACACACTGCTGCCACCTGGAGGCCAACATCTAAATTACACCTAGACTCTAATCTGAAAGTATGGCCTTTCTCTTGCATTTCAAAGATGAAAAAATAATAATAATCAAACGCATGCTTTTTTGTTTGTATTATCTTATACCAGATCTAATGTGTTAAATTATCCTACATTAATGTCACATTTCCACAAAGTTAATAATATAATAATATATGCCATTTAGCAGACGCTTTTATCCAAAGCGACTTACAGTCATGTGTGCATACATTCTACGTATGGGTGGTCCCGGGAATCGAACCCACTACCCTGGCATTACAAGAGCCATGCTCTACCAACTGAGCTACAGAAGTTCAAAGTGTTTCCTTTCAAATGGTATCAAGAATATGCATATCTTTGCTTAAGGTCCTGAGCAACAGGCAGTTAGATTTGAGTATGTCATTTTAGGTGAAAATTGGGGGAAAAAAGGGGGAGGATCCTTAATTAAGGCAAACAGCCATACTTTTTTTGGAAACTTTTTCTAATCATAGTTGCACACCTCATGTAGTCCAGCCCATAGGCCTATATGTTTTGATAAGGTTTGCATCATAACTAAAGTGGCCAAATAAGCTGGGCATCACACAATTGCATAGCCTATAGAAATGTTGCTCAACATGAGCTCATGACGTGTTTGATTAGATTTTCGATAACATTTGCATTGATGTGAGAGTGATTAGAGGAACAATAGAGTGCTGAGTACCAGGCAGTTAGCAAGTTTCGTAGGCTACTAATGACCAGCAGCCGCAGCAGCATCAGCGCTTGGAGAAGCCTATTTACAGTGACTATACTGTCACGTGGAATTTGACAACCATCATGACTCGTGACCGTCGGTGTGGCAGTAATACAGTCACCGTAACAGCCCTAATCACCCCATTCATTTGCCATTTAATATTTGGCTGGTAATAAAGTATCTATTAGAAATGTAAATTTTATTTGAGTTCAACATAGGCAGTCATATCATAAATATTGCAGTATAAATACTAGTACATTTACTTCATGTTCACAATATGTGTTACATTGTCCGTCTGTGAAAGATTGCAAGACCGTTTTCTTCAGTTGGATAGGTTCAGAGCCATACATTTAGAAAGGTCATTTCGCCTTGAAAAATGGAGGCTCATGTAGTCGTAGAAGTATGTATCTGTGTATGTATATTTCTCTGGATATGTTTAATGATTTTGTTATGTATTAACTGATCATAATATTGTCTGTTTCCCAGTAAGTTCATCCAATCAGGCTGAATTACAATATTTTCATTCTACATCTTATTATGGCTCATTGTTATTCAATATTGAAACTTTTTTTTTATAGAAAACTCAGGCATTGGATAACTATGTTAATGCTAGCAGTAACATTTCATATTTCACTGCTGCAGTATCATAAGTATTACTACTGCTATGTAAATCTGAATTATGTTCAAACATAAAGGTGCAAAACACTTCACAAAGCCACTATTTTGTTTCATGGAACACTCAGTAACAACACGCCCGCAAAAAAAGCCAGTTTCACAAGTCATCACTGGTGATCACAAGGCCGTTGGCTATCTGGTTCTCAAGAATCAGCCCCTCCTCGTCCTCCTGCACAAGCAACGGAGAGAAATCAAATGATCAACAAGAAGCATTTTCGGTCTTCATAACAATTGTTTTTCATACGACTTCTAGTAAATCATTTCTTAACCTGTTAGATATTCAGTATATCTGCACCATAATTACTCAAATGATTAATAATCTACGATCAGGTAGATGGCGATTAGATGTACTTTATCCTCCTTGTTGTTTGGATTAGCAGAGATCACTCACCTCGTCTTTGGGAATGTAGTCTTTTTCTGTGCTTCTGTACGACACCACGTGGATAAGAGTATAAACTCTGAAAAGAGAAACAACACAGTGTACTTTTAGTGTGATTTCATCAAGACTCATCATAAGATAACTGAAACTAATCACTTGCTTGCATTGAGAGAATGTTTTAAACTGTAATAAGGCACACAGCATTCTATTTGTCTTTCTGCCTTTTATTTGGACATTGCTGTCCTCTTATGCATGTTTGGAATGGTGGTGTTATCATTTTGTTATCATATATCATTTTGTGTTTGAGAAATGAGAAATGTTTGCCCACCTGTGGTAAAGCATAGCCAGGAACTGCACCACTAGAAGCACAGCGAATGACAAGAGGAACATCAGACTGAGAGGCTCCACCTTCAGGTATTCTCCTGATGATGTGCCATTTGGCCAGACTTTCTGAATCTTGATACTAATCACATCATTTCCAATGGCTTGTAAAAAGAAGGTGGCCACAATCCACAAAACGTTGATGATGAAATACAGAAACACTGCCTGTAAAACAACAAATACAAAATATGATCATTCTACGAGCCATGTGTGTTTAATAGAACATAGTAAATAAATAGTATAAAAATAGAAAAGGCCACCTTGTTTCGTAGTGACTTCAGTTCCCTTGTCACCTCCTCTTTATGAGCTTTATCATCAACAATAGGTGCGAGGTATCTCTCAAGCAGTTTCTTCCAAAAGTCGTGTTCATCCTGCCAAAATGCATAGGGAAACATGGTATGTATATTTGCTCATTTTATTGGAGCACATTGTTGCTCAACACTGTCAGTTCTTCAGATTATCACTCAAAGGATCTGGTTCCAGAGTACTCAGTCAACTTATTGCTGAAGTCCATCCCAGGTCACAGATGTAGAGAAGACAACGTCCGGAGCTGCACCAGTAAAACACCAGGCAATACAATACAACATTAAATACAATATGAACGGGTGTGTTTTCACTCAAACATTACCTCAGTGAGTTTCTCCACCTGTGGGGCAATGAGGGTTTTCTCTACAGCTCTTTTTACCCTCCTCTCAAGCCTCTCCATTCGGTTGGTTTTCAGGATCCTCCTGGCAGCCTCGTTAAGGGCGTACTGCAGCTCTTCTAGCTGGCTGTCGCTCAGCACGTCCTCTGGGCCCACTTTGTCCTTCAGCTCTCCGTTCACCGTGTCCGTCATCATCATCACCAGCTCCTCACACACATCCTCCTGGTTCTTGTTTCTCAGGGTGTAACGGATCTGCTCCTGAAGGTTCCTTTTCAAGTTGGCGTAGGTCAATTTCTTCAGGAACTCTTCCTTGACAGGCTGAACCCAATCTATTGAAAGCAAATTGTGTAGAGGTGCTGTTGATTTATAATTCAACCTGTAGTTACATACTGACTTTTTGTATGTTGTAGGTTACAGCTATACTCTTTCATGTACTGAACCACCTACCACTTTGAGGTACAAATTCTCTTTCTTCCTCGGTGAAGCCACTATAAAGCGAACCGTCATAAAGCATATTATCATCTTCATCGTCATGGTTATCATCGTTGTCATCTTCAATGCTGGAATAGGCACTCTCCTTTTTAGGAATGCTGTCAAACCTGTCAACACTGCTGTGAACAAGAGGATGAAAAGTTACAACAGGTAACAACAGGCCATCCATTTGATAGACGTTTGTTTTAGACAGTATATGAGCGAGGTCCTTTGGGCCTTTGTGAAATGTTTTGTACATGCCTTGTATCATATTCTAAGTCTTTCTTGGCTCTTTTGCGGTCCAAAAGCTCTGGACGTATTTCCTCACTGTTTTCTTCATTTGGGGCATTGTTTTTCTCTTCCTTGGTGTTGGGCGTCTGTTCATGCACCACTTGCTGGGTGACTTGTATGTTTGGATTGACTGCCTGCTGGAGTTGCTGGAGCATCAAGTTATCAGTCTCTTGGGTGACTTGTAGTTTCATATCCCAACAGCAAAGTTTGCAGTTTCGATCACAGAGAACATTCTGGGTCTTCTTCTGTTCTTTTTCCTTGTTTGTCTCTCGAGTGCCCCATGTGACAATGTGCATGTTCACCAAGGAGTAGATTGTGAGCAAGAGATAACCACTGGGGATACAGATGAAGTACATCAGACCATAGATGATCATGCTGAACTCCTGGGGGTGAAGGATGGCTGTCACCAGGTACATGGCAGCCATGGAAATCAGGAAGAGGCCAGTTGGGGTGATGAATGTGCCCTGCATAGCCATGTCACCTGGGGAACGCATGAAATGAAATGTGTATCGTAACAGTCTGACTCATTTAACACCAGCCGCCACCCTTTAAAGGATTATAGGTAAGCTTTATCTTTGCATAAACAACTTGGTTCTGTGTGTTGAGTGAATGATCATGTGAAGAGTCATTGCCAAAGCTTACCGATGATGGCGAAGAATGATGCTAACATCAGAAAGGCGTACAACACGCTCATAATAGCTGCAATGGTGATCTGGGTATTTGGTTTTGCCAAAAAACAAATTAACAGGTAGAAAATAGGTGGGATGACTGATATGATGATGGACAGGGTTCCCTCAATTTTGAACACAAACTGAAAAGCACCTAAAGAGGAAGACAGAAAAAAGAGTGAATACCTTCCTGGGATGGAGCTCTGTATATCATAGCACATAAAAACAGTACAATTTGACCTCACTTTTATGGTTTTATTGAACCAAAGCAAAAGTCATAACTGATGGGTATACATACTTTATACTGTTTGTCCTTTAGCCCTGTGCCCTAAAATGTGTAGTCATGTGTAATGTCGTTCACCCAGCTGGCTCTCTGCCTGACTTTGAGCTTTTGAACTTAATGACATTTCGAAATACTTAACTTGACAATAGAATGTTGTATATCACCCAATCAATAATATAATACTCTTAGCAAAAACATATATTTTTCATTTACAATCTGTAGAAACTATGAAAATAGAAAGGTTCAGAACTTTTGTGAAACATTACAGCACAGTGGAAAAATATATGGCAGCTAGAAAAAGTGGATGGTCTTCAGAGATAAATGGGAGGGGTTGAGGGAAGCTGAAGGGTGGGAATGGATGGTCTTCAGAGATAAATGGGAGGGGTTGAGGGTAGCTGAAGGGTGGGACTGGATGGTCTTCAGAGATAAATGGGAGGGGTTGAGGGAAGCTGAAGGGTGGGACTGGATGGTCTTCAGAGATAAATGGGAGGGGTTGAGGGTAGCTGAAGGGTGGGACTGGATGGTCTTCAGAGATAAATGGGAGGGGTTGAGGGAAGCTGAAGGGTGGGACTGGATGGTCTTCAGAGATAAATGGGAGGGGTTGAGGGAAGCTGAAGGGTGGGACTGGATGGTCTTCAGAGATAAATGGGAGGGGAGGAAGCTGAAGGGTGGGACTGGATGGTGTTCAGAGATAAATGGGAGGGTTGAGGGAAGCTGAAGGACTGGATGGTCTTCAGAGATAAATGGGAGGGGTTGAGGGTAGCTGAAGGGTGGGACTGGATGGTGTTCAGAGATAAATGGGAGGGGTTGAGGGTAGCTGAAGGGTGGGACTGGATGGTGTTCAGAGATAGATGGGAGGGGTTGAGGGAAGCTGAAGGGTGGGACTGGATGGTGTTCAGAGATAAATGGGAGGGGTTGAGGGTAGCTGAAGGGTGGGACTAAAAACAAACTAAATAAAGCTAATGTCAAATATACTGTGTCCATGAAATGTTTATAGTATGAATAAGCTGGAAGTAGGAGCCTAAGTATTTTAGTCCAGTAGTTTACTCCAATTAGGGAGGGGTGGTTGGGTTAGGGGAAAATAATAAAGGAAAATATACACTGTGTATTTTAGGGAGA
Source organism: Oncorhynchus keta (assembly GCF_023373465.1). Lineage (NCBI taxonomy): Eukaryota > Metazoa > Chordata > Actinopteri > Salmoniformes > Salmonidae > Oncorhynchus > Oncorhynchus keta. Next base: position 15,347,807 of record NC_068444.1, on the reverse strand, counting down.
GGGGGATAACTAGTCAGTTATACAACTGAATGCATTCAACTGAAATGTGTCTTCCGCATTTAACCCAACCCATTTAAGTCATTTAGCCCCTGTGAAACAGAGAGGTGCGGGGGGGGGGGCTGTTATAATGGACATCCACGTCTTCGGCGCCCAGGGAACAAATATACAGTATTTACAAAAAAATATATATGGGGGATTGGAAATGATACAGACAATTACAGTGATAGAAACAACAATCGATCTGCAATATTAAAGCTGATATACACCTTAATAAAAATTAAATATATAACAACTTGACTTAAGGGAAAATGTGGCACTTCAGTTCTAGTTACTCTAGGTCGTATATTGAGTATTGGTTAACAACATATAGACATAAAAGATTGCGAACAATGAACAAGAATGAACAGAACAGGTACCTGCTATCATCAGAGACACAGAGGCAGGGCCGAGAATGGAGGAGCTGACAGTAAATATCTGGTAGAAGATGTACAGTCTGGAGATGGAAGAGTTCCTCTTGACCGTCTCATTGCCACTGTGCAGGAGGTCCAGGGTGTTGGCCAGAGTAGACGGCCCCCAGCGCCGCCTCTGGTTGTAAAACTCTTTGAACTCCTGAGGGGAGTTGGTGTAGGCGTCAGACGCAGCGTTGTACTCCACTCTCCAGCCCTGCTGGAGGAGCAGGGTGCACAGCCAGCGGTCCTCACCTGGCCAGCAGGAAAAGGGAAGATTCAAGGAAGTGAATATACTTATCAGGTCCTAGGACAACTGCACACTTAGTGATTATCTCTAGGGAACACTTAATGAGCCAGTAAATATGTATACTCAGCAAAAAAAAAAAAAAAGTCCTCTCACTATTTTCAGAAAACTTAACACGTGTACATATTTGTATGAACATGACAAGTTTCAACAACTGAGACATAAACTGAACAAGTTCCACGGACATGTGACTAACAGAAATGGAATAATGTGTCCCTGAACAAAGGGGGGGTCAAAATCAAAAGTAACAGTCAGTATCTGGTGTGACCACCAGCTGCATTAAGTACTGCAGTGCATCTCCTCCTCATGGACTGCACCAGATTTGCAGGTTCTTGCTGTGAGATGTTACCCCACTCTTCCACCAAGGCACCTGCAAGTTCCTGGACATTTCTGGGGGGAATGACCCTGGCCCTACCCTCCGATCCAACAGGTACCAAACATGCTCAATGTATTGAAATCTGGGCTCTTCGCTGGCCATGGCAGAACACTGACATTCCTGTCTTGCAGGAAATCATGCACAGAACGAGCAGTATGGCTGGTGGCATTGTCATGCTGGAGGGTCATGTCAGGATGAGCCTGCAGGAAGGTCATGAGTTCATGTTCATGAGGGATGAGGATGTCTGCCCTGTAACGCACAGCGTTGCGATTGCCTGCAATGACAACAAGCTCAGTCCGATGCTGCTGTGACACACCGCCCCAGACCATGACGGACCCTCCACGTCCAAATCGATCCCGCTCCAGAGTACAGGCCTCGGTGTAACACTCATTCCTTCGACAATAAACGCGAATCCAACCAACCACCTGCCTTACAACAGGTCTAAAAGCCCTCAGTCCAGCCTCTCTCAGCCTATTGCGGACAGTCCGAGCACTGATGGAGAGATTGAGCGTTCCTGGTGTAACTCGGACAGTTGTTGTTGACATCCTGTACCTGTCCCACAGGTGTGATGTTCGAATGTACCGATCCTGTGCAGATGTTGTTACACGTGGTCTGCTAATGCGAGGACAATCAGCTGTCCGTCCTGTCTCCCTGTAGCGCTGTCTTAGGCGTCTCACAGTACGGATATTGCAATTTATTGCCCTGGCCACATCTGCAGTCCTCGTGCCTCCTTGCAGCATGCTTAAGGCACGTTCACACAGTTGAGCAGGGACCCTGGGCATCTTTCTTTTTCTGTTTTTCAGAGTCAGTAGAAAGGCCTCTTTAGTGTCCTAAGCTTTCATAACTGTGACCTTAATTACCTACCGTCTGTAAGCTGTTAGTGTCTTAACGACCATTACACATGTGCATGTTCATGAATTGTTTATGGTTCATTGAACAAGGTCTGTGAAGTTATTTGGATTTTTATAAATTATCTTTGAAAGTCAGGGTCCTGAAAAAGAGACGTTTCTTTTTTTGCTGCGTTTATGTCACCCTTGGTCTATTGAAGCCAACAGAAATAGCTCAATAAACTGTGATAAAACGTTCTATGAACCTCCTGTTGTATAATCTAATACTCCAGTAGTATATACTGAAAACCAAGTGCTGTTGATGGGAGAATAAGGAAGTAGTCACCTTGATCATATTGAACATACTCAGAGGCTCTAGTTGCAGTGGTAGTGTATCTCTTGAGCACGTTGTCATCCATCAGAGCTGATCCCCTGAACAAGCTGAAGCATCCAGGACTGCAGAGGACTGAACCAAACACGTGCTCAGCTGTTTTCTGGAGCCAGTGACCAACAGCATACTCAAATTTCTGATACCACACCATTGGACCTAAAAATAGAAATCAATGCATGTCAGTTCAGTTATACTGTAGCGGTAGCGAGACATGTTGATATATTATCTCTCAGTGGTTATGGTTGGAATTGGATTAGGGGCTCCGTATCGTGGAAGTATCGCAGAAGATCCGCGATAAAATGTCAACTTAATTTCCGATTGAGTCGACACATGCAACGTTTCCCGTGGGATGCAGTCTCCGCGAACGCGGGAACATTGCCTTTACATTTCACTCGAGCTATAACGCTTCTGTGATACGGATAGATGCACTTGAAATATACAGTATGCTGGACATAGCCATGTCTGAGTGGATCCCCTAACTCTGTGGTAAAGGGTGTATCAACATCAGTTCTACTCACCCATTCCTGTAGGGTGGATTCGTCCGCATGCAGCACCCACATTGCAGTACTTCCGAAGTCGGTCCACTAGTAATATCAGAGCTGCGGGGTGGAAGTCTGTGTCTCCATCCAGGGCCATGATGTAGGTATTGTCATCAGAGATGTGTTTTCTCTTACTGTCATTGTCATGCTGTGGCAACAGGAAACTCTCCCCATCCAGTGATATGAGACTGGCACGGCAAGGATTATTCTGTCTCTGTAGAAGACAAATACAAAAACATCATACACATTCATTTAGAGAAACCATGGAACTATGGCTCGCTACTGATTTTTCATATTTACAGATCAGCTGTATTGTGGGGATAAAGGCAATAACATGGAAATTAGCATTAAATATATTACATACCGTTATCTTTTGAGGATTCTTTACAATGTATCCTTTCCATCCAAGCAGATAGTAGAGGTACATGATCTGAAAAACATGTCAGATGCAAACTTATAACCATTTAATTTTCCTCAAGTGTGTTCATACTAAAACCAAAAAAAGCAATTACAATATATTTATGTTCTTCAAGAAAAGTCATTAAAGTATGTTTAAAGAACGTAGGTTAACAGTGGTGAAATCATGGAATACAGTAATATTGAAAATCATCCTACCCACCTGTGACCATCTCTTCTTGTTTCTGATTAGCTGTTTGTCTTTCAAATGGAAATACAGCATGTTTCCTTCTGGCATCACAAACATTAATCGCCCACCATAAGGAGTCTCAATAATCGACACATCATCAGGCTCCTTATTGGTGAATACCCTGAAATACACAAACATTCCAGATTCATTATGAAACAGTTAGCAGTCTTTTGGATTGATAGAATTCCCCCATTTATAGTGAATGCATCTTAAAGTAGAGCTTGCTTGTGCTCATTAACTGGCACTTGGTCTGGTTCTTATAGGGAGTAAAGTGCAAAGAAAAACCAAATGTCCACTTACCTGTAAACCTCTATGACCACATGAATGAGATCGGTCACATATTCGTTGATAAACTTTTTGTCCGTCTCTTTGTCTATCATGAATGCGTCGTCTACAAATATGTGGCATTCAAAGTCAAAAACATCTTTATGTTCCTCTTTTGGGTCACCTCTGTACCGGTCCAACCTGAAACCATCAAGACACATGTTAAGAGAGCATCCTATTTTTATGCAAAACATTATAATAATTACCTCCTTATCATTCATTGTATTTTGTCAAAGTCTGTTGGTCCTGTACACGCTAAGGTTGTAGAATTGATGTGGAACTCATTTAACACAATGGTTGTGATATAACTGATATTTTGGTAAAACAATGGAGAGTTTGTCTGTATCAATATGTTTACACAACCATTTTACGGTGTCTCCACAACGCTTGTGTAATTATGTCTGATTTATGTATGAAATAACTTTTCAGGGCTAGAAATATTTAAATATCAAACACAGCCAGCAAAAGTGATAAGCACAATACCTGAACATGGATGTGAGGATCTTCAACATCTCGTCATAGGTCTCATGCCACATTGTTGCACAGAGGTAAATGACACAATTCTCCACGTCGTCAACAACACTACTGTAGAATGAAAAACATGGGGAAAGTATGAGAACATGTTTGGATGGAGGAGAGAGAGCCATTTCTAAACATGTTTGAATGCAGAGTGATCAGAGTTAATGTCAGTGAGTGTATTTCAGCACACTACCACTAAGATTCTTTCTTATATAGTGCACTGTCGGCAAAACTCAACAATTACTGAATAAATGTCTATTTGCACTGTTGCAATGTGAAGTCTTAAACCATGTGGACTTTTAATCAATTAAATAGCAAAGTCTTGCCTCTCCTGGTTCCTCGTTTGCACAACCTTCATCTTGGTGTTCAGAAGCAGAGACAGGTCGATGAAGGCAGATTCATAGAGGCGTCGTACAAACAGCTCAGTTGTGCGTTCGATCCTCTGGACCTTGAAGTTCCACACGTAGTAGGTGCATGTGATGAGCCCGAGCCACATGCAAATGCCCTCCAGCGCAAGTAGGGAGAAAGGCCACGTCCAGTAATGGCTACTCAAAGAAGTCCTGCAGATGCTCTTTGTGAGCTCCAGCATCACGACTGTGCTGGTGTTCTTGGTGCTCAGGTCAACTAGGCTCGAGCAAAAGTCTATGATAGAAGTTGTGTCGGCCCCAGCAAGGTATTGAGATTGAGTTAGGAAAAGGATCATGCCGAGAATGAGAACAGCAGGCCCGGTAAAACAGACAGGGAAGGCGAAGCTCATTCGCACAGAGTGGATCTTACAAGCCACCACTCCAAACCAATGGCATGCAGCAGAGAAAAAGGCTTGAAGGAAAAGTACAGTAAGACCAATATCGAGTGTCTCTCTATGCCTCGCAATTGTACTTTCATCTTCATCGGCCTTAGGGGTGAAATCAAAATCTGACCATACAATATTTTCCTGTATCAATACGTGGTAGATGAGGTACACAGCAGCAATGACTACAACCCTTAGAAGACTCGATATCACAAATACAAAGTCTCTGAAGGTGTCCAACTCAGCCAGCATTTCTTGCATGTTGTTGCTCGCCTGCACTGGGTTTTCCCACCAGTTCAGAGAAACCAAAAAAGATGCAAAAACTGCAATGCCAACATACCAATAACAGTCGTCCTCCTGGCCTGATACAAAAGAGGTTACCCGGACATAATAGTCTGCCCCAAGGAGAAAGTAGCCGGTCAGGACAAGCATAAGAGAACAAATGGGGAAGATGATCTTCCAGTTCTCTCTCTGCAGACGAAATACAATCTGTAGGACTGAGGAAAGCATGCAGACTCCCCCGGAGATAAAGAGGTTTGTCAGCACGTCAAACTGGGGCATCACCACCAGCACCAGGATGGAGGTCCCAAGAGACACCAAGCATTCAATCCCACACACCTGAAAAATACACATTTAAGTTTGTATTGACAGCATGCGGTGTTGGGGAAGCTACACTGAAAATATAGTTTACCAGGCTACCAATTACTTCACACTGGAAGAAGAGAAGCTACACTAAAGATACCCTTAAAAAAGTGAAGTTACTTTGATAAAGGAGTTCACTACATCCAAACTACTTCATGAAATATTATCATATGTAAATCTGAAATTTCATAGACTACAAATTGCGAGGTCAGATTACTTTGCGGTCATATGTTAACAGAATGTTTTTAGTCTATTAGTCTATTTAACACAAACACAATGTTTCAAGTGAGAATTAGGCAGGTATGATGCCGAAAAATGATTGCCTACTTCTCCCCTATTTTCTTTTCTTTTTCCAGAAAAACAGCAGTGTGTAGTTCCAGTAGTTAGCTACACCGCTACATGGTGAGAATATAACTAACTACTGAAAATACTGCATAGATTAGAAATGAATTCCCCAACACTGACAGCAAGAAATTTGAGCAGCAATTAAGACATACAAAGATCACCAAGAAGTCAAATTGTATAATATTTCAACTTACAATTCCCATAGTTTTCATGTTTGGTGGGACGAAGTTCTTGAAAGCGCATTTCCACAGTGACTTGAGGAACACGAGCAGGTTGGGCATCACCAAACAGCCCACCAGCATGAGCATGTAATATTGTCTTTCCTTGGAAGTCCTAGTCGATGTGGGGCTTGAGAGTGTGGAGAGAACCAGTAGAGAGCCCTGGCGGGTTAGATGTAAACACAATTGACATCAGACTCCTAATATTATAGCATCTAAGATTCATTCATTTAAACACTGATCTACATAATGTGTGTGAACAGTTCCTTCATAGTGCTAGCAGTGTATGTGTTAGAGAGAAAAAATTTGATACCATGAAATTGGGGAGAAAAAAGGGGTAAAAGTAAAGAAAATTAAATAAATTGATGTCAAAAGTTGACATTTCTTTTGCATTTTATCTTACACACTGCAGCCTTTTCCTAATCTTAACCTATTTGTCATAACCTGTTACGTTAATTATCCTAACCTGCTGCGTAAGTTCTCCTCACCTGTTATAAAAAGTCAATTCTGACATAAGATGTATCCTGTCTACACTAAACTGGGTGCTGGTCCCTCATTTTGGCTCACCTTGCTGATGACAGCACTGGACAGGACCATTATCCCCACGAACGCTGCCACCAGGTGCTGGAACAACTCAAAGCATCTTCTCTTCTCCTCTTTCTCAGCACCAATGGGATTTAACTGGAATGGATCCCAGGTGTCTCTGTGACAGTATCGAACACAATTTCAAACAGTTAAAACTGTTTATTACTGTTTAATAAACCGTCCTTAAAATAATAACTTCCAGTCTTTATAAACCCTTTATAAAGTGTAGCTGTATAGAGTGTTACTGTAATGTCTGACTTGAAGATATGTTATATCCAGTGATGGGAAGGTACAGATGTAGGATCTTAATTCTCTCACAACAAGAAAATAATCCACCAGCAACAGGAAATGTTAATTATTGTGTGGACTATAATTAACATTATCATTTTTTTTAAGGGTTGATACATTTATTTTATTTTTTACAAACTTTAGAAGCCTTTGCATTTCCTACTGTGCATGACATTTTCTGCACAACAAGGTAATCTAATTAAGATCCTACACCTGTAAATGATTTGAGTAATTCATCATTGGGTCAAAGGAAGTAAGTCACAAGTGACATCATATAACATCCATTATAAACTGGGTGGTTCGAGCCCTGAATGCTGATTGGCTGACAGCCGTGGCATATCAGACCATATACCACGGGTATGATAAAACTATTATTTTTAATGCTCTTTTACTGCTCTAATGTTGGTTACCTGTTTGTAATAGCAATAAGGAGCCTCAGTGTTTATGGGTGTCAGGGAAAGGTGACACTAAATGAGCCACTATTGAATCATTAGAATTGTAAATGAAACTGCTAATTGGGTGCAGTAGGTTCTGACAATGTCATATCCATGAATGATGCCCAGTCGGTCTGTATTCAGACAGCCAGTCTTACCTTATCTAATGAGCTTTGGCTTTGACATAACTATGGCGCCAGTATAAGCACCCAAACGCACCCAACCCAATTGTGACCAGCCCTACATGGTGAATCGCCCTAATTAAGATATGACCATTATCCATTATATCAACCTTATGTAAACAACCTCATGTCCACCAGGGTTACTGAATAAAACTGAATTGAACGAGGGGATGTGTAGTCATTTAACAAATATTACATTGTAAGATGTTAGTGGTGTTTTAATTCCTATTAAACGGCTTTCTTTCAATATAACAATGTCAGTATTGATCTAATATCTATTGTTCTAACACTATATCCTGCGTAGAGTAATAGATTAATTATAACAGCTTCTAGTGACATCTCACACACTGCCGAGGAAAGTCCCAGCATTATCAGAGCAGCGGCCCGCGATAAGGAGCATTAGACAAGGAGTTCAACTTTGCTTCCTTATATTGTATATCTTCAAAACTAAATTCTCATTAGTTTCCCAATAATGGTAAATGATATCTACCATAGTACATAGTATCGTTGTATCATGATATAGTTGTATTACTTATATTTAGTGTCATTTCAGTATTGGTAGAATATTTTTCCATGTCTACAGTGCTAATTATTTTCAAGATCAGGCCCTGTGAATCCTAACAGTTTTGATTGAAATGATTCTCACGTGAAACTGAATTAAATTATTTTTGATTAATAAAACTAACCTGTGCCTTCCTTCCCTTTTCCTCCCTCTGAATTTGAGCTCCTCCATGTTTCACTGTCCTCAGTGGTACAGCTTATTGGTCCTAAGTGCTAGTCCATTTGCTGAGGCACTAAGGTATTGGCATGCGTCAGTTCACTTTAATCAGCTACCACTATTTGAGATGCCTCGGGCCCTCCCTCTTTTATTGTCCTTTCACCCATAAAGAGGTACAAGGATCATCCATAATACGTAACACTTTAACATCTTTATTGTCTCTCACCGAAATGAATGAACATTTTCAGGTATCTTTTTGCTTACCTTTATGACAATTTACATAATTTACATACTCTACAAACTTAACCACCTAAACATTTACATGTTTTCAGTGGGGCAATTTCATCACCAAGATGAGTTACATAGCAACAATGCTTTCAAAATATACTTGATATTCTGGTTCTATCATTACAGAACATAAATTAACAGGTTTTCAATGCAAGTATGATGAAGGACCTCATAGATAAATACCCACCACACTCAAACTTAACACCTTGAGATGTGATTTTGCTTTGAGGACCATTTTGAAAATGCTTTTAGATTACAAATGATGAATTTGTTCAAAGACTCCCTCAGTATACAAAGATCCTCCATTTGTACTACAGTATATCTACAAAACTAAAACACACAAATCTCCACTGGATGAGGAGCTTAGTAACTCTGGTCTCTGGTGCTAACATGCATCTTTGTCCTGATCTTGTACACATTCAGAGAAATACAGTATGTCTACACATGGTATTAAAATGTGTCTCTTATCTGTCGACTTTGTTCCCATTGTGACCATATATACCACTTTTCCTGGTCCCTCACTATTATTTGACGGCTATTCTATCAAAATAATATTTTTTTCTTTATTTTAAGACACATATTGATGCCATGAGCCATAAAGGTTTACTTTAATCAGCTAACACAATTTAAGATGCCTCAGGCTCTCCCTCTTTTACTGTCTGTTCACCCATAAAGAGGTACAAGGATCATCCACAATATGTATGTCATGACTTCCGCCGAAGTCGGTTCCTCTCCTTGTTCAGGTGGCGTTCGGCGGTCGATGTCACCGGTCTTCTAGCCATTGCCGATCCACCTTTCATTTTCCATTTGTTTTGTCTTGTTTTCCCACACACCTGGTTTACATTCCCTCATCACTTGTTGTGTATCTGTTCCCCCCCATGTCTGTGTGTGGAATTGTTTGTTGTAAAGTGTTTGTGCACTTCTGACTGGTTCGTGACTGGTTATTTTGTACCCATATTTTGTTGTTCTGGGTGCTGTTGGTTTTGCTTACTAAACTGCTCCGGTTATTACCCAGTTCTGCTCTCCTGCGCCTGACATCCCTGCAGCCAGACACGCACCTCTTATAGAATTCCACACCTGAATATGGAGTCAGCAGGTGCAGGTGACCCTGGTATAGGGGTCGAGGAGCACACCCGGGAGCACGTGGCGATGCTCCACCATCATGGCGCCACCACGGACCGCGTCGTCCAAACCATGGACCACTGGGAGAGACAGGGAGTTCCTCCAGCGCCTCCACAAGCACAACTGGGGTCTCCACTACACGCTCCTCCCTGCACCCGGTCCCAGTGGGATTCGTCTCACCCTTCCCCTGGTGTACGATGGGACGGCGGCACGCTGCCAGGGTTTCATGTTGCAGCTGGACCTCTACCTGGCAACCGTCCACCAGGCTCCTTCGGGACGTGAGAGGGTGTCCGCCCTCGTCTCGTGCCTCTCGGGGAGAGCCCTGGAGTGGGCCAACGCCGCGTGGGGAGAAGGAGATGCGGTGCTGGACCATTTCGAGGATTTCACCCGCAGCTTCCGGGCAGTCTTTGACCACACGGCCGAGGGTAGAGCGGCAGGTGAACGTCTCTTCCATCTTAGGCAGGGGACGAGGAGCGCCCAGGAGTTCGCAATGGACTTTAGGACCATGGCCCCCGGCGCAGGAAGGAACGACAGGGCCCTGATCGATGACTATCGCTGCAGTTTGCGCGAGGACGTCCATCGGGAGTTGGCCTGCAGGGACACCACCCTCACCTTCGACCAGCTGGTGGACCTGTCCATTCGGCTGGATAACCTGCTGGCTACCCGCGGACGTTCAGAGCGGGGTCTGTTGGTTCCGTCCCCAGCACCACTGCTCCGATGCCCATGGAGCTGGGCGGTGCTGCGCCAGTTCCTGCATTTCCCGTGGTGCTAGGCCTACCCTGGTTAGCTTGTCCCCACTTGACCCCACTGTTTCATGGCAAAGGAGGGCTCTCACGGGGTGGTCGCGAGAGTGCTCGGGAGGTGTTTAGGGGTTTCCATTGGTACTACTACGGTGGAAAGTCCAGACCAGGTCTCCACCGTGCGCATTCCCCCCGAATATTCCGACTTGGCTCTCGTCTTCTCCAAAAATAAGACGACTCAATTACCACCCCATCGTCGGGGGATTGTGCAATAAATCTCCTGGTAGATGCCGCACTTCCCAGGAGTCACATGTATATCCTGTCACAGGTGGAGATGGCGGCTATGGAAACATATGTCTCCGAATCCCTGTGTCAGGAGTACATTCGGTCCTCCACTTCACCCGCCTCCTCAAGTTGATTTTTTGTGAAGAAGAAGGAGGGAGGTCTGCGCCCGTGTATTGACTATCGAGCCCTAAACCAGATCTCTGTGAAGTACAGTTACCCGCTACCTCTCATAGCCACAGCGATTGAGTCAATGCACGGGGCGCACTTCTTCACCAAACTAGATCTCAGGAGCGCTTATAACCTGGTGCTTCTCCGGGAGGGAGATGAGTGGAAGACGGCTTTCAGTATGACCTCTAGGCATTATGAGTACCTCGTCATGCCGTACGGGTTGATGAATGCTCCATCAGTCTTCCAAGCCTTTGTAGACAAGATTTTCAGGGACCTGCACGGGCAGGGTGTAGTGGTGTATATTGATGACATTCTGATATACTTTGCTGCAAGCACCGAGCATGTGTGCATGGTGCGCAGGGTGCTTGGTCGACTGTTGGAGCATGACCTGTACTTCAAGGCTGAGAAATGTCTGCTCTTCCAGCAGACATTAGGGTATCGCATTTCCACCTCAGGGGTGGAGATGGAGAGTGACCGCATTTCAGCCGTGCGTAATTGACCGACTCCCACCAAGGTAAAGGAGGTGCAGCGTTTTCTAGGGTTTGCCAACTACTACCGGAGGTTTATCCGGGGTTTTGGTCACTTAGCGGCTCCCAATACATCACTGCTGAAGGGGGGCCCGGTGCTTTTGCAGTGGTCGGCTGAGAGGGAGAGGGCTTTTAGTCACCTGAGGGCTCTGGGAAAGGAAACTATGACGTGGGGGAACGGGGGCTGTTGGCTGTCATCAAGAGTTTGAAGGCATGGAGACATTGCCTTGAGTGGGTTAAACACCCTTTTCTCATCTGGTCTGACCACCGCAATCTGGAGTACATCCGGGCGGCGAGGAGACTGAACCCTCGCCAGGCAAGGTGGGCCATGTTTTTCACCCGTTTTGATTTCACCCTTTCTTACAGACCAGGTTCCTAGAACGTGAAGGCAGACGCACTGTCCCGGCTGTATGACACAGAGGAGCGGCCCATGGATCCCACCCCCATACTCCCAGCCTCCTACCTGGTGGCGCCGGTAGTGTGGGAGCTGGACGCGGACATTGAGCAGGCGTTACGTGCAGAGCCCGCTCCCGTCCTATGTCGCTGGGCATCTGTACATTCCGTCTGCTGTCCGTGACCGGCTGATCTATTGGGCCCACACGTCACCCTCCTCTAGTCATCCAGGCATTGGTCGGACGGTGCGCTGTCTGAGCGGGAAGTACTGGTGGCCCACTTTGGCTAAGGACGTGAGGGTTTATGTTTCCTGCTGCTCGGTGTGCTCCTAGTGCAAGGCTCCTAGGCACCTACCCAGAGGTAAGCTACACCGCTTACCCGTTCCACAACGGCCTTGGTCGCACCTGTCGGTCGATTTCCTTACCGATCTTCCTCCCTCACAGGGTAACACCACGATCCTGGTCATTGTGGACCATTTTTCCAAGTCCTGCCATCTCCTCCCTCTGCCCGGTCTCCCTACGGCCCTACAGACTGTGGAGGCCTTGTTTTCACACGTCTTCCGGCACTACGGGGTGCCTGAGGATATATTGTCGGATAGGGGTCCCCAGTTCACTTCGAGGGTCTGGAGGGCGTTCATGGAAAATCTGGGTGTCTCGATCAGCCTTACCTCGGGTTTTCACCCGAGAGATTAACGGGCAGGTGGAGATAGTTAACCATGATGTGGGTAGGTTTCTGAGGTCTTATTGCCAGGACCGTCCCGGGGAGTGGGCGGTGTTCGTGCCCTGGGCAGAGATGGCCCAGAACTCACTCCGCCACTCCTCCACTAACCTCTCTCCCTTCCAGTGCATAACCGAGGCTCCTGCGGTGGATGACTGGTTCCGGTGAGCGGAGGAGACATGGGACACCGCCTATGCTCACCTTCAGCGCGCCGTGCTGCACCAGAAAGCCAGCACAGACCATCACCGCAGTGAGGCCCCGTTGTTCGCACACCGGGTTTGGCTCTCGACCCGCAACCTGCCCCTCCGCCTGCCTGGCCGGAAGCTGGGTCCGCAGTTTGTGGGGCCATTTAAAGTCCTGAGGAGACTTAACGATGTGAGTTACAGATTACAGCTTTCCCCCGATTACCGTATTAACCCCTCGCTCCATGTGTCTCTCCTCAGGCCGGTGGTGGTTGGTCTGCTCCAGGAGTCAGAGGTGTGGGAGGTTCCTCCGCCCCCTCTGGACATCGGCTTATGCCGTTTGCTCCATACTGGATTCGAGGCGTCGGGTGAGGGGCCTTCAGAACCTCGTGGAGTGGGAGGGGTACGGTCCGGAGAAGAGATGCTGGGTTCCGGTGGAGGACGTGTTGGACCCTTCAAGGAGGGGTTACTGTCACGACTTCCACCGAAGTCGGTCCCTCTCCTTGTTCGGGCGGCGTTCATCGGTCAACGTCACCGGTCTTCAAGCCATTGCCAATCCACCTTTCATTTTCCATTTGTTTTGTCTTGTTTTCCCACACACCTGGTTTACATTCCCTCATCACTTGTCGTGTATCTGTTCCCCCCCATGTCTGTGTGTGGAATTGTTTGTTGTAAAGTGTTTGTGCACTTCTGACTGGTTCGCGACTGGTTATTTTGTACCCATAATTTGTTGTTCTGGGTGCCGTTGGTTTTGCTTATTAAACTGCTCCGGTTATTACCCAGTTCTGCTCTCCTGCGCCTGACTTCCCTGCAGCCAGTCACGCACCTCTTACAACGTATCACTTTAACATCTTTATTGTCTCTCACGGAAATGAATGAAACTAGAAAGTTAACATTTTGAGGTATCTTTTTGCTTACTTTTATGACAGTTCACATCATTTACATACTGTATGTACAGACTTAACCACCTCAAAATGTACGTCTTCAGTGGGGCAATTTCGTCACCAAGATGAGTTACATAGCAACAATGCTTTCAGATATACTTGATATTCTGATTCTATCATTACAGAACATAAATTAACAGGTTTCCAATGCAAGGTATGATGAAGTTTGATGAAGAACCTCATAGATAAATACCCACCACACTCAAACTTAACATCTTGAGATGTGATTTTGCTTTGAGGGCCATTTTGAAAATGCTTTTAGATTACAAATGATGAATTTGTTCAAAGACTCCCTCAGTATACAAAGATCCTCCATTTGTACTACAGTATATCTACAAAACTAAAACACACAAATCTCCACTGGATGAGGAGCTTAGTAACTCCAATGACTTAAGACAGAATTCAGAGAGTTATTTCCTTGTTCATGTGTCGATTGTTCCATTTTTATCCACCAAGAATGTAGGTAGGACTTTGGTTTCATAAGGAAGTGAATATCTTTTTTATTTCACAAAAACAATTGAAGTTATTTTAGAAATGTATAGCCTTGTTTATCCCTGGTGCTAACATGCATCTTTGTCCTGATCTTGTACACATTCAGAGAAATACAGTATGTCTACACATGGTATTAAAATGTGTCTCTTATCTGTCGACTTTGTTCCCATTGTGACCATATATACCACTTTTCCTGGTCCCTCACTATTATTTGACGGCTATTCTATCAAAATAATATTTTTTTCTTTATTTTAAGACACATATTGATGCCATGAGCCATAAAGGTTTACTTTAATCAGCTAACACAATTTAAGATGCCTCAGGCTCTCCCTCTTTTACTGTCTGTTCACCCATAAAGAGGTACAAGGATCATCCACAATATGTATGTCATGACTTCCGCCGAAGTCGGTTCCTCTCCTTGTTCAGGTGGCGTTCGGCGGTCGACGTCACCGGTCTTCTAGCCATTGCCGATCCACCTTTCATTTTCCATTTGTTTTGTCTTGTTTTCCCACACACCTGGTTTACATTCCCTCATCACTTGTTGTGTATCTGTTCCCCCCCATGTCTGTGTGTGGAATTGTTTGTTGTAAAGTGTTTGTGCACTTCTGACTGGTTCGTGACTGGTTATTTTGTACCCATATTTTGTTGTTCTGGGTGCTGTTGGTTTTGCTTACTAAACTGCTCCGGTTATTACCCAGTTCTGCTCTCCTGCGCCTGACATCCCTGCAGCCAGACACGCACCTCTTATAGAATTCCACACCTGAATATGGAGTCAGCAGGTGCAGGTGACCCTGGTATAGGGGTCGAGGAGCACACCCGGGAGCACGTGGCGATGCTCCACCATCATGGCGCCACCACGGACCGCGTCGTCCAAACCATGGACCACTGGGAGAGACAGGGAGTTCCTCCAGCGCCTCCACAAGCACAACTGGGGTCTCCACTACACGCTCCTCCCTGCACCCGGTCCCAGTGGGATTCGTCTCACCCTTCCCCTGGTGTACGATGGGACGGCGGCACGCTGCCAGGGTTTCATGTTGCAGCTGGACCTCTACCTGGCAACCGTCCACCAGGCTCCTTCGGGACGTGAGAGGGTGTCCGCCCTCGTCTCGTGCCTCTCGGGGAGAGCCCTGGAGTGGGCCAACGCCACGTGGGGAGAAGGAGATGCGGTGCTGGACCATTTCGAGGATTTCACCCGTAGCTTCCGGGCAGTCTTTGACCACACGGCCGAGGGTAGAGCGGCAGGTGAACGTCTCTTCCATCTTGGGCAGGGGACGAGGAGCGCCCAGGAGTTCGCAATGGACTTTAGGACCATGGCCCCCGGCGCAGGAAGGAACGACAGGGCCCTGATCGATGACTATCGCTGCAGTTTGCGCGAGGACGTCCATCGGGAGTTGGCCTGCAGGGACACCACCCTCACCTTCGACCAGCTGGTGGACCTGTCCATTCGGCTGGATAACCTGCTGGCTACCCGCGGACGTTCAGAGCGGGGTCTGTTGGTTCCGTCCCCCAGCACCACTGCTCCGATGCCCATGGAGCTGGGCGGTGCTGCGCCAGTTCCTGCATTTCCCGTGGTGCTAGGCCTACCCTGGTTAGCTTGTCCCCACTTGACCCCACTGTTTCATGGCAAAGGAGGGCTCTCACGGGGTGGTCGCGAGAGTGCTCGGGAGGTGTTTAGGGGTTTCCATTGGTACTACTACGGTGGAAAGTCCAGACCAGGTCTCCACCGTGCGCATTCCCCCCGAATATTCCGACTTGGCTCTCGTCTTCTCCAAAAATAAGACGACTCAATTACCACCCCATCGTCGGGGATTGTGCAATAAATCTCCTGGTAGATGCCGCACTTCCCAGGAGTCACATGTATATCCTGTCACAGGTGGAGATGGCGGCTATGGAAACATATGTCTCCGAATCCCTGTGTCAGGAGTACATTCGGTCCTCCACTTCACCCGCCTCCTCAAGTTGATTTTTGTGAAGAAGAAGGAGGGAGGTCTGCGCCCGTGTATTGACTATCGAGCCCTAAACCAGATCTCTGTGAAGTACAGTTACCCGCTACCTCTCATAGCCACAGCGATTGAGTCAATGCACGGGCGCACTTCTTCACCAAACTAGATCTCAGGAGCGCTTATAACCTGGTGCTTCTCCGGGAGGGAGATGAGTGGAAGACGGCTTTCAGTATGACCTCTAGGCATTATGAGTACCTCGTCATGCCGTACGGGTTGATGAATGCTCCATCAGTCTTCCAAGCCTTTGTAGACAAGATTTTCAGGGACCTGCACGGGCAGGGTGTAGTGGTGTATATTGATGACATTCTGATATACTTTGCTGCAAGCACCGAGCATGTGTGCATGGTGCGCAGGGTGCTTGGTCGACTGTTGGAGCATGACCTGTACTTCAAGGCTGAGAAATGTCTGCTCTTCCAGCAGACATTAGGGTATCGCATTTCCACCTCAGGGGTGGAGATGGAGAGTGACCGCATTTCAGCCGTGCGTAATTGACCGACTCCCACCAAGGTAAAGGAGGTGCAGCGTTTTCTAGGGTTTGCCAACTACTACCGGAGGTTTATCCGGGGTTTTGGTCACTTAGCGGCTCCCAATACATCACTGCTGAAGGGGGGCCCGGTGCTTTTGCAGTGGTCGGCTGAGAGGGAGAGGGCTTTTAGTCACCTGAGGGCTCTGGGAAAGGAAACTATGACGTGGGGGAACGGGGGCTGTTGGCTGTCATCAAGAGTTTGAAGGCATGGAGACATTGCCTTGAGTGGGTTAAACACCCTTTTCTCATCTGGTCTGACCACCGCAATCTGGAGTACATCCGGGCGGCGAGGAGACTGAACCCTCGCCAGGCAAGGTGGGCCATGTTTTTCACCCGTTTTGATTTCACCCTTTCTTACAGACCAGGTTCCTAGAACGTGAAGGCAGACGCACTGTCCCGGCTGTATGACACAGAGGAGCGGCCCATGGATCCCACCCCCATACTCCCAGCCTCCTACCTGGTGGCGCCGGTAGTGTGGGAGCTGGACGCGGACATTGAGCAGGCGTTACGTGCAGAGCCCGCTCCCGTCCTATGTCGCGCTGGGCATCTGTACATTCCGTCTGCTGTCCGTGACCGGCTGATCTATTGGGCCCACACGTCACCCTCCTCTAGTCATCCAGGCATTGGTCGGACGGTGCGCTGTCTGAGCGGGAAGTACTGGTGGCCCACTTTGGCTAAGGACGTGAGGGTTTATGTTTCCTGCTGCTCGGTGTGCTCCTAGTGCAAGGCTCCTAGGCACCTACCCAGAGGTAAGCTACACCGCTTACCCGTTCCACAACGGCCTTGGTCGCACCTGTCGGTCGATTTCCTTACCGATCTTCCTCCCTCACAGGGTAACACCACGATCCTGGTCATTGTGGACCATTTTTCCAAGTCCTGCCATCTCCTCCCTCTGCCCGGTCTCCCTACGGCCCTACAGACTGTGGAGGCCTTGTTTTCACACGTCTTCCGGCACTACGGGGTGCCTGAGGATATAGTGTCGGATAGGGGTCCCCAGTTCACTTCGAGGGTCTGGAGGGCGTTCATGGAAAATCTGGGCGTCTCGATCAGCCTTACCTCGGGTTTTCACCCCGAGAGATTAACGGGCAGGTGGAGATAGTTAACCATGATGTGGGTAGGTTTCTGAGGTCTTATTGCCAGGACCGGCCCGGGGGAGTGGGCGGTGTTCGTGCCCTGGGCAGAGATGGCCCAGAACTCGCTCCGCCACTCCTCCACTAACCTCTCTCCCTTCCAGTGCATAACGAGGCTCCTGCGGTGGATGACTGGTTCTGGTGAGCGGAGGACAGACCATCACCGCAGTGAGGCCCCGTTGTTCGCACCGGGGGACCAGGTCTGGCTCTTGGCCCGAAACCTGCCCCTCCGCCTGCCCTGCCGGAAGTTGGGTCCGCAGTTTGTGGGGCCGTTTAAAGTCCTGAGGAGACTGAACGAGGTGTGTTACAGATTACAGCTTTCCCCCGATTACGTATTAACCCCTCGCTCCATGTGTCTCTCCTCAGGCCGGTGGTGGTTGGTCTGCTCCAGGAGTCAGAGGTGTGGGAGGTTCCTCCGCCCCCTCTGGACATCGGCTTATGCCGTTTGCTCCATACTGGATTCGAGGCGTCGGGTGAGGGGCCTTCAGAACCTCGTGGAGTGGGAGGGGTACGGTCCGGAGAAGAGATGCTGGGTTCCGGTGGAGGACGTGTTGGACCCTTCAAGGAGGGGTTACTGTCACGACTTCCACCGAAGTCGGTCCCTCTCCTTGTTCGGGCGGCGTTCGTCGGTCAACGTCACCGGTCTTCAAGCCATTGCCAATCCACCTTTCATTTTCCATTTGTTTTGTCTTGTTTTCCCACACACCTGGTTTACATTCCCTCATCACTTGTCGTGTATCTGTTCCCCCCCATGTCTGTGTGTGGAATTGTTTGTTGTAAAGTGTTTGTGCACTTCTGACTGGTTCGCGACTGGTTATTTTGTACCCATAATTTGTTGTTCTGGGTGCCGTTGGTTTTGCTTATTAAACTGCTCCGGTTATTACCCAGTTCTGCTCTCCTGCGCCTGACTTCCCTGCAGCCAGTCACGCACCTCTTACAACGTATCACTTTAACATCTTTATTGTCTCTCACGGAAATGAATGAAACTAGAAAGTTAACATTTTGAGGTATCTTTTTGCTTACTTTTATGACAGTTCACATCATTTACATACTGTATGTACAGACTTAACCACCTCAAAAATGTACGTCTTCAGTGGGGCAATTTCGTCACCAAGATGAGTTACATAGCAACAATGCTTTCAGATATACTTGATATTCTGATTCTATCATTACAGAACATAAATTAACAGGTTTCCAATGCAAGGTATGATGAAGTTTGATGAAGAACCTCATAGATAAATACCCACCACACTCAAACTTAACATCTTGAGATGTGATTTTGCTTTGAGGGCCATTTTGAAAATGCTTTTAGATTACAAATGATGAATTTGTTCAAAGACTCCCTCAGTATTCAAAGACCCTTCTTTTGTACTACAGTATGTCTACAAAAAATAAGATCCATAAATCTCAAATGGATGAGGACCTTAGTAACTCCAACGGTTTAAGACAGTGTTCAGAGAGTTTATTTCCTTGTTCATGTGTCTAATCAATCTAATCATCAATCAATTGTTCACTTTTTCCCCTCCGAATGTAGTAGGTAGGACTTTGGATTCATAAGGAAGTGAAAATGAAGCAGGGAGAAAAATATCCTCCCTTGACAAAATGTTTGCTCAGTATACAGTGACGCACTTCATGACTTTTATACAGTATCACAGATCATTCGTCACTTTGGCATAGAAGCCTAAATGTCCCTGTTGTCCACTCAGCAGAATTAGAAAGGGCATTATTATGTCTGTCATGCCCCACGGCTGATACACCAGGTCTAAATTATACTATTACAGTCAATCACAGCCATCTATTCAACTTGAACTTTGAAATGACACACTATTACATAACACCCGAGACCTCCCAACCCCAAGGTGACACTGCATGGAAATCACCATGTGAATAACCCCAAATAAAAGGTCAAGTGTATTATGTTCCTGTTCAGTGTCAAGAAATAACGTTACAAAAGGTTTACTAGACCAAGCCTATCCTTAGGTTTGTAGGCAGTATTGGTCATCATTTGCCCTATTGGCCATAACTCATATACTCAACTATTTTAAATGCCATAGATTGGCTAATTAATATAATTTAATTGGATATGTTGGTTGGCGGTTGCATGGTTACCTGATAATTCTGTTTATCCCATAATCAATAAACCTACACAGGCACAGAGTAAACAAACATTTGAGTCAGCTCTTACTGCGTGCATTCATGTGCATGCATGTGGAGAGAGAAAGAGAGCGAGGGAGGGAGAGAGTTTGGGCTAGGTCGGGCGAAGAGAATGATTTCCTCCACAGCTGTGTTGGGGAAGATGGGGGGGGCTGGAAGATGGGGGGGGCTGGAAGTGGGCGGGGGGGAATGGTCTCATAAAATTTGAGGAATGTTATACATTGCTAAAAAGGCTTGTTTTCGACGGCCAGAAACATAAGTTGGGTTCAGTGATCAGGAAAACCTAAAAGTTAACGTCTGTTGGAAAGTTCAGAACTATTTGGTAAGCTACAATTTTATCTGGATCCTTTTATGTCTCAATTTCTTCCCTTATTCACTAGCTCAGAAAGCATCTCTGCATGGAATATTTTCTGAATCCTGAATGTGTAGGATGTTACACCCAGATATTGCTTCAAACCGTTCCTTTATGATCCATCTCATCTCATTCTCCTCCCTCTTCCTTACGAAACACTTTATCAGTCTCACCCACAGCCAAATGAAAGTAGACATTGTGTAAAACTTTTTTTCTCTCTTCCTCCCACTCCCTCTGCTTTCTGTTAAGCCCCTAACGCATGTCCCATCCCCCAGTATTCTTCTCCATGCTCTCTCTTCTCTCATGTCGGAAAGTAGCTGGGGTCGCAGAACAAAACCAGCAATGTCCTTTTTCGTAATTCAACTGACTGACGTTCAACATGAATAAACAAAATTAACCTGTAGTTCACGATGGCAACGTCCTACTCTGCTCTGTCTTTTCTTTCTACCTCGCTCAAAAGTGTTCATTTTCTTTAAATGTTTAAATGACAGATTCCATTGTAAGCACGTTTCTGTGGCCCTATCATACTCCCGCCCGCCCAACCATCCCCACACCCACCCGTCTCCCTCATGTAAATATCTCCCTCCAGTTGTGTAATATTAGTTCATCTACGCAGTTCAGGCAAGCCAGGTCTGTAACTATTTCACTACTTTCTATGCTATACATGTACAGTATCTATCTGTTAAATATGCTACAGTTCAATTATTTGTGAATTTGTAACAAACAAGTTAGGCTCTCTTATTAACAAAACTTAGATTAGAATGTTTACATATGTCACAGACAGTAATCCATTTCAAATTCCATTTGAAAGTGATCATATTATCTATATCATAGGTTCTGTGGTTCTCTGTGCAAGTTCAGTGATGTTTTTTTGTTGATGTTGAACTGTTTGATTAATATTGCAGTTCCCTTCAGACGAATAAAATACATTATATTATCTGACATTAGTTAGTTTTGAGTTATAGGTTCAGACCTAGTATTCAATCTCAACCTTATTATATGTGTTTTCAAAACACTAAAAGCTTAGGCTATCTTGTTTTGATGAGGCATATAGCATCTGGCTGGCTACACCTTACAATCCGCGTATCAGTTTATGACTTATGATGGTTGTCACATGTAGGCAAGATGAGTTCTGGCATTGTTTTCAGATGGTTCATTTGTTGCTAAGTTCTTTTTGTGTTATGAATATCATGTCATTTTGAACTTTCACCCAGATCTACACTCCCTATGATTGGGGCTTGGGCCTTTACAAAAACATTTTAAATTCTGGTTGCTTTAGGTTTGCTTTGCAACTGTTCTAACACTGTTCTCACATAGTTTATAGAGTCATTAAAACCAAACAGGTTTATGTTCATTTATTTTACAGCTGATCTGCTGTATTTTAAAGCCCTCTCCTGGTTCTCTGTCATGGTATTATCAATGTTGTTATTTATTTATTTATTACATTTTACGTTTATTTAACCAGGCAAGTCAGTTAAGAACAAATACTTATTTTCAATGACGGCCTGGGAACAGTGACGGCCTGGGAACTGCCTGTTCAGGGGCAGAACGACAGATTTGTACCTTGTCAGCTCAGGGGTTTGAACTTGCAACTTCCCGGTTACTAGTCCAACACTAACCACTAGGCTACCCTGCCGTTATGCCCTCTTCAAAGGGGGTAACACCCTAGACCCAAACTGTTACAGACCTATATCCATCCTGCCCTGCCTATCTAAAGTCTTCAAAAGCTAAGTTAATAAACAGATCACTGACCATTTTGAATCCCACTGTACCTTCTCCGAGACCGGCTTCCGAGCCAGTCACGGGTGCACCTCAGCCACGCTCAAGGTACTAAACGATATCATAACCGCCATCGATAAAAGACAGTACTGTGCAGCCGTCTTCATCGACCTGGCCAAGGCTTTCGACTCTGTCCATCACCGTATTCTTATCGGCAGACTCAATAGCTTTGGTTTTTCTAATGACTGCCTCGCCTGGTTCACCAACTACTTTGCAGACAGAGTTCAGTGTGTCAAATTGGAGGGCATGTTGTCCGGACCTCTGGCAGTCTCTATGGGGGTACCACAGGGTTAAATTCTCGGGCCGACTCTTTTCTCTGTATATACAATGATGTCGCTCTTGCTGCGGGCGATTCCCTGATCCACCTCTACGCAGACGACACCATTCTGTATACTTCTGGCCCTTCCTTGGACACTGTGCTAACTAACCTCCAAACGAGTTTCAATGCCATACAACACTCCTTCCGTGACCTCCAACTGCTCTTAAACGCTAGTAAAACCAAATGCATGCTTTTCAACCGTTCACTGTCCGCACCCACCCGACTAACATCACCACCCTGGACGGTTCCGACCTAGAATATGTGGACAACTATAAATACCTAGGTGTCTGTCTAGACTGCAAACTCTCCTTCCAGACTCACATTAAACATCTCCAATCCAAAATCAAATCTAGAATCGTCTTTCTATTTCGCAGCAAAGACTCCTTCACTCACGCCGCCAAGCTTACCCTAGTAAAACTGACTATCCTACCGATCCTCGACTTCGGCGATGTCATCTACAAAATAGCTTCCAACACTCTACTCAGCAAACTGGATGCAGTCTATCACAGTGCCATCCGTTTTGTTACCAAATCACCTTATACCACCCACCACTGCGACCTGTTTGCTCTAGTCGGCTGGCCCTCGCTACATATTCGTCGCCAGACCCACTGGCTCCAGGTCATCTATAGGTCTATGCTAGGTAAAGCTCCGCCTTATCTCAGTTCACTGGTCACGATAACAACACCCACCCGTAGCACACGTTCCAGCAGGTATATCTCACTGATCATCCCCAAAGCCAAAACCTCATTTGGCCGCCTTTCCTTCCAGTTCTCTGCTGCCAGTGACTAGAACGAATTGCAAAACTCGCTGAAGTTTGAGACTTTTATTTCCATCACCAACTTTAAACATCAACTATCTGAGCAGCTAACCGATCGCTGCAGCTGTACATAGTCCATCTGTAAATAGCCCACCCAATCTATCTACCTCATCCCCATACTGTTTTTATTTAATTTACTTTTCTGCTCTTTTGCACACCAGTATCTCTACTTGCACATCATCATCTGCTCATTTATCACTCCAGTGTTAATCTGCTAAATTGTAACTATTCGCTCCTATGGCCTATTTATTGCCTACCTCCTCATGCCTTTAGCACACACTGTATATAGACTTTATTTTTTCTACTGTGTCATTGATTTGTTTATTGTGTTAATGGCTTGTTTATTGTTTACTCCATGTGTAACTCTCTGTTGTTGTCTGTGTCACACTGCTTTGCTTTATCTTGACCAGGTCGCAGTTGCAAATGAGAACTTGTTCTCAACTGGCCTACCTGGTTAAATAAAGGTGAAATAAAATAAATAAATGTCGATGAACATGGCGTCCGACATCAGTCCAGCAGGGGGAGAAGGAGGGCCACATACCACTATGGTGGGAGGAAGTAAACCACTGCACCGCTTCATCAGAGGCGAGCCAAAGAGCACTGGGGTGAGACTGGAGAACAGACAACTGATGTATTCATTGTTGCCAAATACTCCAAGGAGTCACTGTGGACAAACGCTGTGAACATTTTATTTTGTGTAAAATCTTTGTATTTATCATTCATTAATTTAGTGTTAGCACTACATTCCAGCACAAAGTGGTAATAGCATGGTTATAGGTAACATATGTCACGACAGTAATCAGAATCAAAACATTATTTTACCAGATACCTCTTCATTTTTGTGTAAACATATGATTATATCGGTGTCTTTATTCTATGTTCCTGGTTGGTTAGACTGTAATGCTGTTCTTTATTCTATGTTCCTGGTTGGTTAGACTGTAATGCTGTTCTTTATTCTATGTTCCTGGTTGGTTAGACTGTAATGCTGTTCTTTATTCTATGTTCCTGGTTGGTTAGACTGTAATGCTGTTCTTTATTCTATGTTCCTGGTGTTCTTTATTCTATGTTCCTGTTGGTTAGACTGTAATGCTGTTCTTTATTCTATGTTCCTGGTTGGTTAGACTGTAATGCTGTTCTTTATTCTATGTTCCTGGTTGGTTAGACTGTAATGCTGTTCTTTATTCTATGTTCCTGGTTGGTTAGACTGTAATGCTGTTCTTTATTCTATGTTCCTGGTTGGTTAGACTGTAATGCTGTTCTTTATTCTATGTTCCTGGTTGGTTAGACTGTAATGCTGTTCTTTATTCTATGTTCCTGGTTGGTTAGACTGTAATGCTGTTCTTTATTCTATGTTCCTGGTTGGTTAGACTGTAATGCTGTTCTTTATTCTATGTTCCTGGTTGGTTAGACTGTAATGCTGTTCTTTATTCTATGTTCCTGGTTGGTTAGACTGTAATGATGTTCTTTATTCTATGTTCCTGGTTGGTTAGACTGTAATGCTGTTCTTTATTCTATGTTCCTGGTTGGTTAGACTGTAATGCTGTTCTTTATTCTATGTTCCTGGTTGGTTAGACTGTAATGCTGTTCTTTATTCTATGTTCCTGGTTGGTTAGACTGTAATGCTGTTCTTTATTCTATGTTCCTGGTTGGTTAGACTGTAATGCTGTTCTTTATTCTATGTTCCTGGTTGGTTAGACTGTAATGCTGTTCTTTATTCTATGTTCCTGGTTGGTTAGACTGTAATGCTGTTCTTTATTCTATGTTCCTGGTTTGTTAGACTGTAATGCTGTTCTTTATTCTATGTTCCTGGTTGGTTAGACTGTAATGCTGTTCTTTATTCTATGTTCCTGGTTTGTTAGACTGTAATGCTGTTCTTTATTCTATGTTCCTGGTTGGTTAGACTGTAATGCTGTTCTTTATTCTATGTTCCTGGTTGGTTAGATTGTAATGATGTTCCTGGGATCATCACTCTTCATCTTGGGGATTCCAATGAGGCTGGATATACTGATGTCCTCTGCTGAGACTTTCACCCCTTTTTGGCTAGGAATCCTGGTACGCCCTTCTTGTGTGTGTCTATATAAATCTATGATACTGACAATCCAAATGTCTTAACATGACATCATGCCTTTCAGTCCTAAAAACCCTTATTTCTTAATCTTCCATTCAATGATATCTTTCAGACCTTCTCCCATGACAGTTTGGGCATGTTGTTGAACTTATAAACCCCCTCCCTCTGCTTTGTGACAGTTCATCATCTCTGGGTTGTTATATGTGCTCACAGAGAAGAATCCTTCAAAACAACTGGTGAGTCCCATGAATTGGAATTCTGCGCAAAGGCATTATAAACGATTAGTCATGGCACATTAATGTTCATAACTATGGCAAACGATTTTCATTATATAAAAAATAGTGTAGAAAACATTAGGAAAGCCTTCCTAATATTGAGTTGCACTCCTTTTTGCCCTCAGAACAGCCTCATTTCACCAGAGCATGGACTCTACAAGGTGTTGAAAGCATTCCACAGGGATGCTGGCCCATGTTGAATCCAATGCTTCCAACAGTTGTGTCAAGTTGGCTGGATGTCCTTTGGTTGGTAGACCATTCTTGATACACACGGGAAACTGTTGAGGATAAAAAAAACGAGCAGCTTTGCAGTTCTTGACACACTCAAACTGGTTTGTCCGATACTTACAACCATACCCCGTTCAAAGGCACTTAAATAATTTGCCTTACCCATTCACCCTCTGAATGGCACGTATACACAATCCATGTCTCAATTTTCTCAAGGATTAAAAATCTTTCTTGAACCTCTCTCCTCCCTTTCATCTACACTGATTGAAGTGGAATTAACAGGTCACATCAATAACGGATAATCGCTTTCACCTGGATTCACCTAGTCACCTATGTCATGGAAAGAGCAGGTGTTTGTAATGTTTGTATACTCAAGTGTATAGTGAGTGTTCATGTGTGCATTCCACAGAGAGATCTCTTTTTAGTAACTTTTATCAGATTAAGGAAAAAGGAAACCTCACACTGCTCTTGATAGTATCACTGATATTTAATAAGCTTTACGTATCGGCCTCACGGCCTTCGTCAGAGCTTTTGTGAGTTAAAAAAAAAAATTGCACCCTTATGTAGACCTAGCCCCGCCCACATCCGTTCCACACATCGAATGGGGTTGGAGGCGAAGGAAAAACAAATAAGTGCTACCAAATATAACAATATGTATTTTATAAATATTCAAGTAAAGTGTGTAAATAAGATGTATTAAACACGTCTGTAGCATAGCACGTCCTCATTGTGGTTTTACAGACGTGTTTAATATGTCTTATTTACACACTATACTTGAATATTTATAAAATACATAATGTTATATTTGGTAGCACTTATTTGTTTTTCCTTCGCCTCCAACCCCATTCGATGTGTGGAACGGATGTGGGTGGGGCTAGGTCTACCGAGCAAGTTTTCATTAATCATTGGGTACGTCGTACGAAAAACGTCAGAGTAATCTTAAATAGGGGCATAATTCCTGTTCAAATCACCCTTCAGACATTATTTCCTAAATGCCTATGTATGTTATGTTGTGAATTTGAACATGAGCAGTGTGAGGTTTCCTTTTTCCTTCATCTTGTTCAACTGTTACCATGCACCTGCAAAAAAGATTGCTCAGATGTGCGAGTGCCTTTTGAATTTAGTAACTTCTACCAAAGAAAAGCGTAAATGAATGTCAAACCACAGTTCCTCATCCCATTCTGTTTTTCTTATTAGTCATAGTAAAACCCACTGTGCAAAAGGTAAATAGTGTCAATTTTCAAGATGGTTATTCTTTAGGACTGTTCCCAGACCCTGACAACAGTTCATCACAATGTGATTGCCACTCTGTACTTCAGTCTGGAAGTGTTACGCAAATTAATGCCTATTCAATGTTCTGTTAACCTCATGTTAAAGTGCCTTGAAAGAGGCTTTGTCACAACGTGGTTGCAGTTCTTTCACCACTTTATTTGTTCTCACCCTGTAGGTGACAGCAAGCCTGGCCCTTAGTATCATCTCTATGTTGGGGGTCACAGTGGCTTTCTTTGAATTCCTTAAAGGCATCCTGCACATTCGGCAATCACATGACTACTATGATCATTACAACTATGACTACAACGCCACAGAATCTGGCAGAGTTGTAGTCCCCTGGCGTAAACAACATATGGTATGTTTTGTTGCTGTTGTTATTGTTGTGATTCCGGATCACTTTTATCTGGATCAATTATTATTAGAGCTTAGGAATTTGCTTCATCACAATCTCTTTTAAAATGTAATTAAGAAAGGATAAACATCTTATAACACATCTTTAAAACGTCTGTAACTCATTCTGTCTAAATGAAGATACCTTTCATTCTCTGCTCTCTCTCATCATCACAGTACCAGTTGATCAGCCTCGAGGCTGTATTTATGTACCAGAGCTTAGTAGGCATGGTGGTCCTAATTGTGATGACATCATTTGCCAGGGTTGCCCTGCATTCCAGCAAGACACAGGTAAAGTACTGTGACAGACTTTAAAAACGTAGCTATATGTATTGTGACCTGAGGCTTGTAGACTGTGGTCAGTATGCCAGTACAATTAATCAAATACATTTTGGTTTATAAGTGCCCTACAGAACCAGACATAATCTTATCTGCAACTAATGTTATTACAGTGTATGTTTATATACAGTACAGTGTATATAATGCTTTTTTGTGTGTCTATCTCATGCAGGAATGCCTAAGATAAACTCTGTTCTTTCTTCTTTACAGGCAGTTGTGGTAATGCAAGATCTACCATCACCAAACTGAATAAAGAAAACAAGGCTTTTCTGACTGTCTCTGCCGTGATGAATAGATAGAAAATGTGGACTTGCCCATTGATATGAAATAAATGTATTCACAAATATTTAGAACATTTCTTTAAATCCACATATATGGAATTGTCTTTGTATACACTCATCTTTCTATACACTTGTACTTTGTAATAAATATAACACCAGTCAAAAGTTTAGACACACCTACTCATTCAACGGGTTTTCATTATTTTTACTACTTTCTACATTGCAGAATAATAGTGAAAACATCAAAACTATGACATAACACATATGGAATTAGGTAGTAACCAAAACAGTGTTAAAGAAATCAAAATATTTTAGATTCTTCAAAGTAGCCACCCTTTGACTTCATGACAGCTTTGCACACTTTTGGCATTCTCTCAACCAGCTTCACCTGGAATGCTTTTCCAACAGTCTTGAAGGCGTTCCCACATATGCTGAGCACTTGTTGGCTGCTTTTTCTTCACTCTGTGGTCCAACTCATCCAAAACCATCTCAATTGGGTTGAAGTTGGGTGATTGTAGAGGCCAGGTCATCTGATGCAGCACTCAATCATTCTCCTTCTTGGTCAAATAGCCCTTACACAGCCTGGAGGTGTGCTGGGCTCCCAAGTGGTACATTATTCTAAGGCACTGCATCTCAGTGCTAGAGGCATCACTACAGACCCTGGTTCAATTCCAGGCTGTATCACAACTGGTTGTGATTGGGAGTCCCATAGGGCGGCACACAATTGGTCCATCGTCGTCCGGGTTAGGGTTTGGCCGGGGTAGGTCATCATTGTAAATAAGCATTTGTTCTTCACTAACTTGCCTAGTTAAATAAAGGTGTACACAATCCTATTGAAAACAGATGATGGTCCCACTAAGTGCAAACCAGATGAGATGGTGTATCGCTGCAGAATGCTGTGGTGGCCATGCTGGTTAAGTGTGCCTTGAATTCTAAATAAATCACTGACAGTGTCACCAGCAAAGCATCCCGACACCATCACAGCTCCTCCTCCATGTGGGAACCACACATGCAGAGATCATCCGTTCACCCACACCGCGTCTCACAAAGACATGGCGGTTGGAATCAAAAATCTTAAATTTGGACTCATCAGACCAAAGGACAGATTTCCACCTCTCTAATGTTCATTGCTCGTGTTTCTTGGCCCAATCAAGTATTTTCTTGTTATTGGTGTCCTTTAGTAGTGGTTTCTTTGCAGCAATTAAACCATGAAGGCCCGATTCACACAGTCTCTTCTGAACAGTTGATGTTGAGATGTGTCTGTTACTTGAACTCTGTGAAGCATTTATTTGGGCTGCAATTTCTGAGGCTGGTAACTCTAATGAACGCATCCTATGCAGCAGGGGTAACTCTGGGTCTTCCTTTCCTGTGGTGGTTCTCATGAGAGCCAGTTTCATCATAGAGCTTGATGGTTTTTGCGACTGCACTTGAATAAACTTTCAAAGTTCTTGAAATTTTCCATATTGACTGACCTTCATGTCTTAAAGTAATGATGGACTGTCGTTTCTCTTTGCTTTTGAGCTGTTCTTGCCATAATATAGACTTTTACCAAATAGGGCTATCTTCTGTATACCACCCCTACCTTGTCATAACACAACTGATTGGCTCATATGCATTACAAAGGAAAGAAATTCCACAAATGAACTTTTAACAAGGCACACCTGCTAATTGAAATGCATTCCAGGTGACTACCTCATGAAGCTGGTTGAGAGAATGCCAAGAGTGTGCAAAGCTGTCATCAAGGCAAACACTGTCTGTTTTGGTTACTACATGATTCCATATGTGTTATTCCATAGTTTTGATGTCTCCACTATTATTCTACAATGAAGGAAATAGTGTTTTTTTAATATGTAAAAAAACTGGAATGAGTTGGTGTTTCCAAACTTTTGACTGGTACTGTAAATTGCTCAATTAGGGCCTATGTAACAGTATAAGAAAATATTCAAAAACACATCTTTGTATTTTCAAAATATACTTCACTTTCAAAATTAAACAACATCCATGTAGTGCAATAGAAAAGGAACATGATCATTATAGAGGGGTTATTTGTTTAGCAAAAACACAGACGCATGAGCAGCTACGGTGCAAAACAGACAACGGGGTTGACTTAGATTGTTGACAACATGTAAGCTATATTTTACTCTCCAATGTTTATTGAAAACATAAATACATTTGCACAATGAGCACTTGCTGTCTCTCAAATCATTGTTACAGTTGTTGGTTAGCAAGCTAATGATGTTTAGCCATATTAGCATTGACATGAAATCGATGCCTCTCTTTGTTCAGCGGTGCTCGGAGGTCGACGTCTCCGGTCTTCTAGCCATCTCAGATCCATTTTTCATTTTCCATTTGTCTTGTCTTGTTTTCCCACACACCTGGTTCTCATTTCCCTCATTATGTGTTGTGTATTTAACCCTCTGTTTACCCCATGTATGTTATGCTCACGTTAGTCTGTTGCGCTGGGTTATGTTAACCCGTATTGTTATTTCGTTTTCACTTTGCCGTGTGCTTTTGGTTCGCCTAAATAAAAGGCTCCGTTGGCTACCCAATATCTGCTCTCCTGCACCTGACTCCCTTACAGCCATTTACGCATACCTGACAGAAAACCACACACATTATGGAGTCAGCGGGAGCAGGTACCTATGGTAACGGAGTCGAGAAGCGCGTCCAGGAGCACACGGCGTTAATTCACCATCTCGGCACCGCCATGGACCACATCTGTCAGACGATGGATTGCTGGGAGAGACAGGGAGTTCCTCCAGTACCTCCTCCAGCACAACAGGGGTCCTCACTACCCGTCCCTCCTGTACCCGGTTCCAGTGGGATGCGTCTCACCCTTCCCGGAGAGTATGATGGGACAGCGGCACGGTGCCAAGGCTTCCTACTACAGCTGGACCTCTAACTGGGCACTGTTTATCCAGCTCCTTCGGGAAGGGAGAGGGTGTCTGCCCTCATCTCGTGCCTCAGGGAGAGCTCTGGAGTGGGCCAACGCCATGTGGGGAGAAGGAGATGCGGCGTTGGATGACTTCACGGAATTCACCCAGTCTTCGACCACCCACCCGAGGGTAGAGCGGCGGGTGAACGTCTGTTCCACCTGAGACAGGGGACGAGGAGCGCCCAGGAGTTCGCACTGGAATTTTGGACCTTGGCCGTAGGAGCGGGATGGAGCGACAGGGCCCTCATCGACCACTACCATTGCAGCCTGCGCGAGGATGTCCGTCGGGAGTTGGCCTGCAGGGATACCACTCTTACCTTTGACCAGCTGGTGGACATGTGCATTCGATTGGATAACCTGCTGGTCACCCGCAGACGTCCAGAGAGGGCTCTGTCGATTCCCTCTTCCAGCACCACCGCTCTGGTGCCTATGGAGCTGGGAGGTGCTGCGCACAGGGAGACCGGAGGAGGGGCTTTCACGTGTACCATCTGTGGCCGCAGAGGTCACACTGCTGGTCGGTGCCGTGTTGGCTCCTCTAGGGTTCGAGGCAGCAGGCAGGGCACTCTGGCGTCACCCCAGGTGAGAAGGTACCATTCTCACCCAGAGCCCTCTGTTGCACACATGTTATTGTTTGTTACTTTTCCTGAGTTTTCCCCGCATTCCTGGCATAAGGCGCTCGTCGATTCAGGCGGAGCTGGGAATTTCATTGATAGATCATTTTCCCATAGTTTAGGGATCCCCATTGTTCCCGTGGATGTTCCCTTCCCCGTTCACACCTTAGATAGTAGACCATTAGGGTCAGGGTTGATTAGGGAGGTCACGCTCCTTTGAGCATGGTGACATAGACTCTCCTGCGTTTCCCATGGTGCTGGGCCTACCCTGGTTAACCTGTCATAACCACACTGTTCTTGGACACAGAGGACTCTCAAGGGGTGGACGCAGGAGTGCTCAGGTGGGTGTTTAGGGGTTTCCGTTGGTGCCACTATGGTGGAGAGTCCAGACCAGGTCTCCACCTTGCGCATTCCCCCTGAATATGCCGATTTGGCTCTTGCATTCTCTAAAAAGAAGGCGACTCAATTACCACCTCATCGCAGGGGCGATTGTGCGATAAATCTCCTGGTAGGCGCTGCACTTCCCAGGAGTCACATGTATCCCCTCTCACAGGCGGAGACGGAGGATATGGAAACATATGTCTCCGAATCCCTGTGTCAGGGGTATATTCGGTCCTCCACTTCACCCGCCTCCTCAAGTTGATTTTTTGTGAAGAAGAAGGAGGGAGGTCTGCGCCCGTGTATTAACTATCGTGGTCTGAATTTGATCACTGTGAGGTATAGTTACCCGCAACCGCTCATACCCACAGCGATAGAGTCAATGCACTTGGCGCGCTTCTTCAACAAACTAGATCTCAGGAGCACTTATAACCTGGTGCTTCTCCGGGAGGGAGATGAGTGGAAGACGGCTTTCAGGACCACCTCTGGGCACTATGAGTACCTCGTCATGCCGTACGGGTTGATGAATGCTCCATCAGTCTTCCAAGCCTTTGTAGACGAGATTTTCAGGGACCTGCACGGGAAGGGTGTAGTGGTGTATATTGATTACATTCTGATATACTTCGCTGCAAGCACCGAGCATGTGACCATGGTGCGCAAGTTGCTTGGTCGACTGTTGGAGCATGACCTGTACGTCAAGGCTGAGAAATGCCGGTTCTTTCAACAGTCAGTCTCCTTCCTAGGGTATCGCATTTCCACCTCAAGGGTGACCGCATTGCAGCCGTGTGTAATTGGCCGACTCCCACCACGGTAAAGGAGGTGCAGCGGTTCTTAGGGTTTTCCAACTACTACCGGAGGTTTATCTGAGGTTTTGGTCCGGTAGCGGCTCCCATTACCTCACTGCTGAAGGGGGGCCCAGTTCGCTTGCAGTGGACTGCTGTGGTGGACAGGTCTTTTAGTCACCTTAGGGATCTGTTTACCTCAGCTCCCATGCTGGTTCACCCGGAACCCTCTTTGGCGTTCATAGTGGAGGTGGACGCGTCCGAGGCTGGGATAGGAGCTCATCTGGACTGACCACCGCAATCTGGGGTACATCCGTGGGCGGCGAGGAGACTGAACCCTCGCCAGGCAAGGTGGGTCATGTTTTTCACCCATTTTGTTTTCACACTTTCTTACAGACCAGGTTCCCAGAACGTGGAGGCAGACACACTGTCCCGGCTGTATGACACAGAGGAGCGGCCCATGGATCCCACTCTCATACTCCCGGCCTTCAGCCTGGTGGAGCCGGTAGTGTGGGAGATCTACGCGGACATTGAGCGGGCGTTGCATACAGAGCCCGCTCCCGTCCGGTGTCTCGCTGGGCATCTGTACGTTCCGTCTGCTGTTCGTGACCGGCTGATCTATTGGGCCCACACGTCACCCTCCTGCAAGTGGAGAGAGTTAACCAGGATGTGGGTAGATTTCTGAGGTCCTATTGCCAGGACCGTCCAGGGGAGTGGGCAGCGTTCTTGCCCTGATCAGAGATGACCCAGAACTCGCTCTGCCACTCCTCCACTAACCTCTTCCCCTTTAAGTGTATATTGGGGTATCAGCCGGTTCTGGATGCCGCCCATGTTCACCTTCAGCGTGCCGTGCTGTGCCAGAAAGTTGTCGCAGACCGTCACCGTAGTGAGGCCCCGGTGTTCGCACCGGGGGACCAGGTCTGGCTCTCTACCCGAAACCTGCCCCTTCGCCTGCCCTGACGGAAATTGGGTCCGCGGTTTGTGGGGCAATTTAAAGTCCTGAGGAGAGTGAACAAGGTTTGTTACAGGTTACAGCTTCCCCCCGATTACCGCATTGGTGGTGGTTGGCCCGCTCCAGGAGCCTGAGGTGCGGGAGGTTCCCCCGCCCCCTCTGGACATCGAGGGGGCCCGGCGTACTCTGTTCGTTCCATACTGGATTCGAGACGTCTGGCGAGGGGCCTTCAGTACCTCGTGGACTGGGAGGGGTATAGTCCAGAGGAGAGATGCTGAGTTCCGGTGGAGGACGTGTTGGATCCTTCCCTGCCGCGAGAGCTCCACCGTCTCCATCCGGATCGCCCTGCGCCTCGTCCTCCGGGTCGTCCCCGAGGCCGGTGTCGACGCACTGCTGTCACGACTTCTGCCTAAGTCGATGCCTCTCTTTGTTTGGGCGGCTATGCGCACGTTAGTCTGTTGCGGTGGGTTATGTTAACCCGTATTGTTATTTCGTGTTCACTTTGCCGTGTGCTTTTGGTTCGCCTAAATAGAAGGCTCCATTGGCTACCCAATATCTGCTCTTGTCACGCCCTGACCATAGAGAGCCTTGATTATCTATGGTGGTGTAGGTCAGGGCGTGACTAGGGGGTGTTCTAATCGCTGTATTTCTATGTTTGGGTTTGAGTACGGTTCCCAATTAGAGGCAGCTGGTTATCGTTGTCTCTAATTGGGGATCATACATAAGGTGTCCTTGTTTCCACCTGCATTTGTGGGATATTGATTGTGTATGTGCTTGTTGCACCACGTAAGTCACATTTTGTTGCTTGTTTATTGTTTCACTTTTAATAAAGATGTGGAACTCAAATCACGCTGCGCCTTGGTCCGTCCATTCTAACAACCGTGACAGCTCTCCTGCACCTGACTCCCTTATAGCCAATTACGCATACCTGACAATTATGGCTAAACCCCGACTATTTCTACAATTTAAATCCTAAAATCTGATTTTAAACCTAACCTTAACCCTACCTTTAACCACACTGCTAACTTTATGCCTAACCCTAACATTGAAATTAAGACAATCAAGTACATTTTGTTTCCATGAACACAAGCACCATCAGGAACATGTTCCTTCTAAAGCCATTACTGGTACTTTCAAGACAACTGGGAACCCTCCACCCCAAAAACGAGGTCAAATCATAACATAATTGAATTTCAGGTTGGAAAGTCGGAGCTCTAGAAAGATGCCAGAGTTTCCGACTTCAAATTCCTAGTTGGATGACCGTTCAAAACAATTTTACCAGTCGGAATTCATATTTTTTTTCAGAGTTCCCAGTTGTCTTGAATGCATTGAAGTCGGAGATTACCAAGTTGCGACTTCCCAGTTGTTTTGAACACGGCATTAATATCATAAGCACTCCTCCGTAACCACAGCATACCTGTCCATCTAGCCTATATCGGCTACGTAAAACCAGTTCCGGAGTATGCTGTCCCTGGGTCTCGAGCTTAATGATGAGTTTGGAGGGTACTATGGTGTTAAATGCTAAGCGGTAGTCGATGAACAGCATTCTTACATAGGTATTCCTCTTGTCCAGATGGGTTAGGGCAGTGTGCAGTGTGATTGCGTCATCTGTGGACCTATTGTAACAGTAAGCAAATTGGAGTGGGTCTAGGGTATCAGGTAGGGTGGAGGTGATATGATCCTTGAGTAGTCTCTCAAAGCACTTCATGATGACAGTCGTTTAGCTCAGTTACCTTAGCTGTCTTGGGAAAAGGAACAATGGTAGCCCTCTTGAAGCATGTGGGCACAGCAGACTGGGATAAGGATTTGATTGAATATGTCCGTAAACACACCAGCCAGCTGGTCTACATATGTTCTGAGGACGCAGCTAGAGATGCCGTCTGGTCCGGCAGCCTTGTGAGGGTTAACACGTTTAAAAGTTTTACTCGCGTTGGCCATGGTGAAGGAGAGCACACAGGTTTTGGAAGCTGGCCATGTCAGTGGCACTGTATTGTCCTCAAAGCGAGCAAAGAAGTTGTTTAATTTGTCTGGGAGCAAGTCGTCGGTGTCCCTGACGGGGCTGGTTTTCTTTTTGTAATCCGTGATTTACTGTAGACCCTGCCACATACGTCTCGTGTTTGAGCCGTTGAATTGCAACTACTTTGTCTCTATACTGACGCTTAGCTTGTTTGATTGCCTTGGAGAGAATAGCTACATTGTTTGTATTCGGTCATGTTTCCAGTCGCATTGCCACATAATTTAAAGCAGTGGTTCGCACTTTCAGTTTCCGCAAATACTGCCATCAATTCACGGTTTCTGGTTAGGGAAGGTTTTAATAGTCATCATGAGTACAACATCCCAGATGCACTTGCTAATAAACTCACTCACTGAGTCAGCGTACACATCAATGTTGTTGTCTGAGGCTATCCGGAACATATCCCAGTCCACGTCATCAAAGCAATCTTGAAGCGTGGAATCCAATTGGTTGGGCCATCGTTGAACAGACCTGAGCACGGGCGTTTCCTGTTTTAGTTTCTGTCTATAGGCTGGGAGCAAAAAAAATGGAGTCGTGGTCAGATTTGCCGAAAAGAGGACGGGGGAGGGCTTTGTATGCATCGTGGAAGTTAGAGTAGCAATGGTCCAGAATGCTGCCAGCTAGAGTCGCGCATTCGATATGCTGATAAAACTGCCGAAGTCGGCCCCTCGGTCCCGGGCGGAGTTCGGCGGACGACATCACCGATCCTCTAGCCATCGCCGATCCACCTTTAATTTTCCATTTGTTTTGTCTTGTCTTTCCACACACCTGGTTTCAACTCCATCATTACATGTTGTGTATTTAACCCTCTGTTCCCCCCATGTCCTTGTCCGGAATTGTTTATTGTAGTGCTTGTGCACGTAATGCTGGTGTGTAACGTGTTTTGTTTACCAATTGATTTATTGTTCTGTTTACGGTGCTTTTGTTTATTAAACAGCGCCGTTGTAAATCAGTTTTTGCTCTCCTGCCGCCAGTACGCACCCCCTACAGGAGCCTTATTTTCAGATTAGCTTTGTTACAATAAATTTAGCCTCAGGATATATGGTTTCCAGTTTACATAGAGTCCAGTGAAGTTCTTTCAGGGCCGTCGAGGTGTCTGCTTGAAGGGGTATATACACGGCTGTGATTATAATTCTGTGGCTCAGTTGGTAGAGCATGGCGCTTGTAACGCCAGGGTAGTGGGTTCGATTCCCGGGACCACCCATACGTAGAATGTATGCACACATGACTGTAAGTCGCTTTGGATAAAAGCGTCAGCTAAATGGCATATATTATTATTATTATTATATATTAGAGAATTCTCTTGGTAGATAATGCGGTCGGCATTTGATTGTAAGGAATTCTAGTTCAGGTGAGCAAAACGACTTGAGTTCCTGTATGTTGTTATGATTACACCACAAGTTGGTAATCATAAGGCATACACCCCCACCCTTCTTCTTACCAGAGAGATGTTTCTTTCTTTCGGCACGATGCGTGAAGAAACCGGGTGGCTGTACCGACTCTGATAACATATCCCAAGTGAGCCATGTTTCCGTGAAACAGAGAATGTTACAATCTCTGATGTCTTTCTGGAAGGCAACCCTTGCTCGAATGTTGTAGTATACTCGGGAGCGGTGAGCGATGTGCCTGTCTTCGGAGCCTGACCAGAAGACCGCTCCGTCTGCCCCTTCTGCGTTGTTTTGGGTCGCCTTATGGGATCGGATCCATTGTCCTGGGTGGTGGTCTGAACAGAGGATCCACTTTGGGAAAGTCATATTCCTTGGTAGGTTATATACAATAGTTCTTCCTGGCTGTATGTAATAAGACTTAAGATTTCCTGGGGTAACAATGTAACAAATAATACATTAAAAAAACAAAATACTGCATAGTTTCCTAAGAACGCGAAGCGAGGCAACCATCTCTGTCGGCGCCATCTCTGTCGGTGCCATCTAACAGTGTGTACTGCATGACAGAGTTATAGACCGTTTCATCAACATGAAAGAGAGGAGGATGGCATTGGTGTTTCTCTACAAGTAGGGTCAGTTTTCTACCCGCACGAACACACACACATACACAGTTTTAAAATCACCATTGGCCTCATGGTGAAACTCCTGAGAGGTTTCCTTCCTCTCCGGTAACTGAGTTGGAAGGATGCCTGTATTTTTGTAGTGACTGGGTGTATTGATACACCATCCAAAGTATAATTAACCCTTGTGTTGTCTTTAGGGTAAAAAATGACCCGCCACTATCTTTAACAGCAGAGAAAACCCCCTAAATTATATTATTTCACCTTGACATTTGATGACTTTTCCTAGAGTGACCCCAACCTTAGGAAAAGTGAAACATCACCTTTGTTCATATTTCCATGAGAGCTGTACACCTCCAGGGTACAAAGATTGTCTTAAGGTAATTCTTGACCCGGCAGTTATAAAATAATTTACACACGACAAAAAACACAAAGACACACACACAAACAATGAGAAATTGAGATTATGCGTGCTACTGATTGAACTCAGACAAAACTAAAACTTTCTTGTGCATGTGCAGCATCTCCCTTCCACGACCCCTCCACGACCCCACACATGACTCAAGTTCAGACAAAATAAACAACATTTCAGACAAAATAAACATTTCTTGAAAGCATTGTTTACTATGGGAAATGCAGTCAGAGGCTATAAAGGTGTTGCAAAGGTCTCTCTTTGCTGAAACCATGAGTGCACGTTTCAGTGCCCAACAGGTCATAGATCAGATTTTTTTCAGATGTCCAGGAGGAACAAGAGAACAATGATTTTGAAGAGGAGAATGTAGCTGAAGAAGAAAATGGGGAAGAATATAACCCAGAGCACAATGTATCATCTTCAGATGAAGAAGAAATCCCCCAGGCAGAAAGAGAGACATTTTTGTCAAAGAACAGAAAATGAACATGATCCTTGCCACCATATGACAACCAGGGCAGGATGGCAGCACAAAATGTCATAAGGATGACCCCAGGGCCCACAAGACATGCAGTTGCCCATGCCCAGGACATCACCTCAACATTCAACATGTTCATCACACCAGCCACAAATTTGGATGATTTCCATAAATATGGAGACAACTGGAAAAGGATGGATGAGATTGACCTGTATGCCTACATAGGGCTGCTAATCTTAGCGGGTGTGTATAGGTCCCGAGGCAAGGCTACTACATGTAGTCTCTGGGATGCAGAGAGTGGAAGAGCGATTTTCCATGCCACAATGCCACTGAAAGTATTTCACACTTTCTCATGAATGCTACGATTTGATAACCATGAGTCAAGACCTGCAAGACGTGTGAGAGACAAACTGGTGGCCATAACAGAGGTTTGGGAGAAGTGGGTGGAGCCATAAGAGAGGTCTGGGAGAAGTGGGTGGAGCGCCAACCATACCTCTACAACCCTGGGCCTGAAGTAAGAGTGGAAGAGCAACTGGTTCCATTCAGAGGTACATTTTTATTTTCATATCTGTAATGTAAGTGATTTTCATTGTTAATTGTATAATTTATTGATATATCATTGATTTATGTGATTGTTTTCTGTGACAGTGATACTAATTACTGATCGTAATCCCTTTTGTCAAAAGTTCGCTGTCCTTTCCGGCAGTATATGCCCAGCAAGCCAGCAAAGTATGGCATCAAGATATGGGTGGCCTGTGACATACAATCCAGCTACGCTTGGAAGATGCAAGTCTACACAGGGAAGACAACCATTGGAGGCCCGGTGAAGAACCAGGGGATGCGGGTTTTCCTTGATGTGACAGATGGACTGAGGGGGCACAATGTCACGTGGGACAATTTCTTCACCTCTTATGAACTCAGCCAGCAGCTCCTGAAGAAGAAGATCACCATGGTTGGCACAATAAGCCTGAGCTCCCCCTGCACTCCTTGCAACAAGGGGGAGAGGCCTTCTCATCAAAGTTTGCCTTCACCCCTTCACCACCACTCTAGTTTCTTACCTCCCAAAGAGGAACAAGAATGTGGCTGAGATCAGTGATCGTGAGGACAGGAAGCCAGCCATCATCCTGGACTTAAAACCACAACAAAGTAGGCATGGACAACCTGGACAAGGTGATTGGAACTTACAGATGCAGAGAGATAACTGCCCGCTGTCCCCTGGTCATCTTCCATAACATCATTGATGTGTCCTCATACAATTCCTTTGTGATAAGGAACAAGATCAAGCCTACTTGGATGCCTGATCAGCGGAACAAGAGGAGGGTGTTCCTGGAGCACCCTGCACAATGCTTCTACACCTGCATTGCTTGCTGTTTGGGGTTTTAGGCTGGGTTTCTGTACAGCACTTTGAGATATCAGCTGATGTACGAAGGGCTATATAAATAAGTTTGATTTGATTTGGAGCAGCTGGGAAAGGCACCTTTAATCCCACACATTCAAATAAGGGAGCGCCTCCCCCGGACAGCAGCCTCTGCAGCACTTGTGAAAGCTGAATCTTATCCTGATCCACTTGAGGCTGCAGCTGGGGCAGGCAAGAGGAGGAGATGCCAATTCTGCCCCCCCAAAGAAGGACTGTAAAACAAATACTATGTGCTGCACATGTGGGAAATACATCTGCAAAGTACATGCACACGCACTTGCATACTGTCCTACATGTGCTAATTAGAGTTGATTGATTTATGTTCTTCACGTTTTTTTGGTTGTATCTATTATCTTAATTTATTCTTATTTATTGTTGTTGTGTATTCACCTTGTGGGTGGGGGCAATGGCTAAAAAAATGGGAGAAGACTAGTATTTTGTTGTTGAATTCCTCACTGTACAGTATATAAGAATATATCACTGTGTTGCCAAAAGTTCAAGACTATTATTGTTTCCCTTCAATAAAATGCATTCAAAACTACTTTATGCACATTTCTGCTACTTCTAGGCTATACAAGTGCTATCTCTTGCTAAAAATATATATGTTTACATCTATGCAGTACCTTAAGCAACAATAATAATAATAAACCTCTAGTAAAGAAAACAATTATGACAAGTGTGTTGTAATAAAAACAAGTGATGTCCACTGATTAAATGCAGTCTTTCTGCATTGTGAACGGGGAAACCCCAGATATTCACAAAGTTTGTAATGAATGACAGGTTGTTTCTTAATGCAAAATAGTTTTGGGGTTTAAAATTAAATGAAGCTGCTTTATTTTAGGGGTTTAGTGAAGGTGGGTCATTTTTTACCCTTAGGACAAGGGGAGTATAACGAATGTTAAGACTACACAAGGGTTAATAACTTCACCATTATCAAAGGGATATTCAATGCCTGCTTTTTTATTTGTACCCATATACCAATAGGTGCCCTTCTTTGCGAGTCATTGGAAAACCTCCCTGGTCTTTGTGGTTGAATCTGTTTTTGAAATTCACTGCTCAACTGATTGACCTTAAAGATATTTGTATGTGTGAGGTACAGAGATGAGGTAGTCATTCAAAAGTCATGTTAAACAATGTTATTCCACAAAAAGTGAGTCCATGTAACTTTTTGTGTGACTTGTTAAGCAAATGTTTACTCATGAACTTATTTAGGCTTGCCATAACAAAAGAGTTGAATGCTTATTGACTCAAGACATTTCAGCTTTTCATGTTTAATTTTTATAAACTTGAAAAACATCATTCCACTTTGACATTAGTAGGTTTTGTGTGTAGGCCAGTGACAAAAAAATCTAAATTTGATCCATTTTAAAATCAGGCTAAACACAACAAAATTTGGAAAAAGTCAAAGGGTGTGAATACTTTCTGAAGGCAGTCTAGCTAGCAATGCTAATGTTAGCTGGCTAGAATGTCAGTGCTCTCCCCTCAATCTTAGCTAGCTACCTAAAGTTATACTGTGTCTAAAGTCAATATGAAGACATCACAATGATGACAAAGGCCCGCCCTGCTAATTATTTGCCTCCTTTTGAAATGTCATCATGTTTCCAAGCCACAGTAATGCACTTTAGACAAAATCTTCCTCAACACCCATTGAGAATGCATTGAGTAGACTGTTCAGCTGGGCATCTGACCTAAAACTAACGTTCAAAACAATATTGTGACAAAATGTGCAACCCATGAATATAAGGCCACTTGAAATAGGGTATAAGACAAATCCATCTTGATGATTCATTTTCACTTCAGCAAATGACAAACTAATGCCAAAAGGTGCTTTCTCAAATTGTTTTCGAAGTGACAGAGAACATCTGAAAGCATTTCCTTTTCATCAAATGGCTGGTAGCACAGACTATCATATCAAAAGCGCTTTCCCAAAGGTTTTTGGATACAGTTCACAAGTGGCTTGAACCCTGATCAACTCTATCTCACAAATTGATCTTGATAGAGTTGAACAAGCCGTAGCCCTGGCCTAATTCCAAAGTTGTGTAGGATTTTCAGCTGAAGCTCCATTGCTTTGATTGTTGCTGCC
This sequence comes from Oncorhynchus keta, assembly GCF_023373465.1. Lineage (NCBI taxonomy): Eukaryota > Metazoa > Chordata > Actinopteri > Salmoniformes > Salmonidae > Oncorhynchus > Oncorhynchus keta. The sequence goes on along the minus strand of NC_068444.1, from coordinate 15,305,375 downwards.
ATCAGGTGGGGCCTGTCCTCTGAAGCTCCATTGCTTTGATTGTTGCTGCCATCAGGTGGGGCCTGTCCTCTGAAGGTCCATTGCTTTGATTGTTGCTGCCATCAGGTGGGGCCTGTCCTCTGAAGGTCCTCGCAGTCCCGTTGGTGGACGCGCATGTGCTCAGTGACCCGGTACTGTCTGGAGAAGGTCATGGGACACTGGGGGCAAGAGTAGGGCCTAACACCCAGGTGGGAGCGCATGTGTCTGTTGAGGGAGCCTCGCTGGCTGAAGGCCCTATCACACATAGTGCACTGGTAAGGCTGGACAGAGGCAGATGCAGGCACACCCACACTCCCATTGGAGTCAGGGTACCCTGCCAAGGGATGTTTGGCTGAAATGTCCAGTAAAACGAAATCTGAGGTGCTGGCTTTGACATTTATGCCAAGGCCTCCTCGGAGGTCAGAGTTAGCCATGGCACTATACAGACCATCGTCGTCCGAGTCACTGGATTGTACAGGGTGATGTTTTTCCCTTGCAAGATAGTGATAGCGAACTTGTCCTTGATATGTTTCCATTTCGTTGGTGTTAGTGTTACTGCCCTTGATATCACATCTGCTCTCGTTTGATGTTACCTCCTCAGATATTTTGGGGTTTAGTGTAGAGTAGCTCGTTGCCTCAGTCCATAGATTTAATCTAGAGGCACTCTGAAAGCATTTTGTTTCGTTGTCCTGGGAACAATATCCACTGGTGATCATTGAACTCCATAAATCCTTTAATTTACCCTTAGGGGTGTTTTCTATGGCATTATCAGGGATATACTCATCAGCATCTGATATATTTTCAAATTGCAGTGTGGGGTGGCATTTAGAACCTTTCTCTTTGTTTGACTCTAACTGATCTATTGTAGTTAACCCTTCGTTATCACTACATTTGGAAGTTGTATCTAAGTGAGGACAACTTTGAATCCTGGAGTAATGACTTGAAGTATTGAAGTGGGATGTAAATTCCTGATTTGTAGTCTTTTCAGTATCATCCTCCTCGCCAATTTCTGAACATACAGCAGTGTGTGTCAGGATGGCATTCCCAGAACTTTGTAATACAGATTTTTCATCCATCTCCCTTTGACGCCTTCCTGTGTAATATGCTGCATCCTCTGGGGCAGCCATGGGCAGATCCTGAAGATTGGAGCATGTACTGCCAGATAAAATCTTGCTTTGTTTTGGTTGTGACTCATATAAAGCTGCTTCATAATTATCATCCGTTTGTAATCCATAGTGCTTTAAATTGTGTCCATGACCAAGTGTCACCTTTCGTTCACTGCCTCCTGCCTCCTTTATGGTCACGTCAGACTCACTGTTCAATTTTCTGCTTTCAGGTCTGGATTCTGACAATAGAGAAGGCTTTCCAGTTGTGCTGACATGGCATATGACGGGAACGACTTCACAACTTAGAGGGGTTGGTGTGCACCGCGATGGAGAATGTTCATTCTTCTTGTTTTGCTGCTGATCTGAGCATTTCCTCTTTAGATTGGTTTTTATATCTGCTGAAAGAATGAATATAGAAATTAGAAAGAATATATGATTTTAGAAATTAGAACACAATGTGATATTATTCTTACACAATTTAAATAATTAATAGATAGATTATTTGACCTGCAACAGTGCAGTCAGACTCAGATGATGTGTTCAGTGTGCTCCTTCTTATTAAAGCCTTCTGTAATTCATCCATTTTCAGATAAGTAGCAGCAGAGAGAATAGATTCATCCTGATCTGGTGGGGGTAGAGTCCCAGTGTAGATAAATTCCAAAAGAGACCCCAGAATTTCAGTTGAAAGGGATGGAAACTGCAAGTCCAGCAGTGCACCTTTACTGGGGAGAAGGGAAGCCAAGACGGGACTAGAAGCTGACAGGACATTTTTGTGGGCCAGATAGAGTTTCACCGGGTTCAGATGTTGTCGAATCACACAGTCACAAAATTGCCCTTCCATTCTCTGAAAATTGAGTTTCCTCAGTAGGGCCACAGCATGGGTGCTGACCACGAAAGGATATGTTCCCACCTAGGTAACAGATTAGAGCAAGTCATTAAAACAAACTCTTCATAGTGTGGCGTGAGTCTTTTTGTTCAATATGTGTGAAGTTTGCACATACTGTATTGAGCATGTTGAGATCTATAGGCTAACTAGACCATTGCAAATATTATGGGAATGTTATGACAATTTAAAATAGGCTATTGTTCTATGATTCTAGAGGCCTCCTGTCCCAATTCTATGGTGACAATAAAATACTTTTCAGATTTGTAGAACTGTTGTTTCATGCACACAACAGGTTGATTTGGTTTTGCATTTATTACATACAAAATAATCTCACAATAAGAAACCAGACAGAATAACAAGAAAGTTTAGGCCTATCAATAACTTCATTATTATTATAACTTCATTATAGACCTATTATTCCAGCCTATTATTACAAACTAGGATTTATGTTGATTCACTCAACAAATCGACCATGAAAATAACAGTAATAGGGTTACTATGATAAAGTTGGCACTAGCTGCAATAAGTATGGAACACTGGATAAAATTCTGAAACAATAACATTTTCATTCAGTATAGTTTTATATACTAATAAATGGCATATAATAAAATGGAACATCTATAAAAAAAGACAGAGGTATTGTGTTACTTACATTCATCGTGAACGCACTCTTCTTAAATAAGTGCATAGAATCCTTGCAAAAGTGAAAACTAAAGTATCCGTGTATATACTCCGCTGCGGGTGTCTACGTGCGCTTTCATTCGGAAAAGAATCACACGCTTTTGATACTACGAGGCTGGCGACGTGACACTCTTCAACAGCTGCTTTTAGGGAGTCCCTGCCATGACGTCAAAGTCTCCATGTCCGGCTATGGTGAGACCCAACCCACATTTCCCCTGCGGTGTCCTCACTTGTTCCACCCAATGATGTATACAAACATCATTGGTTAACAACCCTGCGCAAGCCCTCAGTGATGCTTTGTTGATAACTCCATAAATGCAGTCTCCTCCTGTCCCCTACCCCACGTGCTCGTCACATCCCCACTGTACACTTACTAAGGTTACACATATCACTGTAGTCCCGTGGGTATGTTTCTTGCGCAATGGAAATACCACCACAGATATAGGTTGCCGCAGCCTCATTCGGAAACAGGGATGATGGTTAAATGTATTATGAAGTATAGGCACTACTTTAAATATAGTACTTAAATAGAACACAACAACACAATAATATCCCCTGTTAAGAAATTACCAGAAACAATGGAGGCTGGTGTTGAGACTGTCTTTTTGGAGGACCCAGACTGCACACATTAGCAGCGTTTAGACAGGCAGCCCAATTCTGATCTTCTTGTACTAATTGGTCTTTTGACCAATCAGGTCAGCTCTGAAAAAGATCAGATGTGAAAATATCTGATGTGATTGGTCAAAAGATCAATTAGTGGTAAAAAAAATATATCAGAAATTGGCTGCCTGTTTAACCACATCCATTGTACATAATCGTATTATGTTCCAGTGATATTTCAGCTATTTTATTTAATCTGAAAAATGGAATATGAAGGAGGATGATGATGTTAATTATTGAGGATGAGTTTTATTAATAGTCACAAAACTATGTAATTGTTATCATTGTCAATATTATGATAGGGACCTTAAGGTCATACTCCAGTCTCCTTTTCACCTCATTTATCATCTGATTTATTTAACAAAAGGCACATCTCAATAGGTGGTCCAGGTGTCCTTATGACATGGACTTTCCTCTTTTGTTCTCTATAGCTCCTCTATTGTTCCCGCAAGCAAGAGAGGAGGATGCCGATGACATCAGAGGACACCATCACACCAAATCCTTAAATGGTTTTCAGTTGTGTCTGAAAAACACTATTTTGGTCAAAACAAATTTGGTATGAAAGTGGTATTGAATGTCACTGTCTGTCACCTCAAATTTGTCTCTCGACCTGTGTGCACAAATACTATTTGAGTAAAAGCGTTTTGTAAACTCAATAGGATAAAAGTTGTAATTGCTAAAATATACCAAACCAGACGGCACCATTTTCTTGTTTTTGAAATTACGGGGTATAGGGATATAATTTACAAATGAAGCATTTGGAGTATCATGTAGTAGCCTAAACCTATCGCTGTTACATTGAACTGGGTGAATGGAATATGAATAAGAGTCATTCAATATGCTGTAATAGAAATAAGGCCATGCTCATCAAAAAAAGAATGTCCTCCCTCCTCTTAAACATCACTGACCACCACTGGTAGTAGCAGTAGTAGTAGTAGTAGTGGTAGTAGTAGCAGTAGTAAGTGTTAGTAGTAGGTGGTAGTAGTAGTGGTAGTAGGTGGTAGTAGATGCGGTAGTAGGTGTTAGTAGTAGCAGAAGTAAGTGTTAGTAGTAGCAGTAATAGGTGGTAGTAGTAGCGGTAGTAGGTGGTAGTAGTATCAGTAGTAAGTGTTAGTAGTAGCAGTAGTAGGCAGTAGTAGGTGGTGGTAGTAGTAGCAGGTGGTAGTAGTATCAGTAGTAAGTGTTAGTAGTAACAGTAGTAGGTGGTAGTAGTAGCAGTAGTAGGTGGTAGTAATAGGTGGTAGTAGTAGCGGTAGTAGGTGGTAGTAGTATCAGTAGTAAGTGTTAGTAGTAGCAGTAGTAGGCAGTAGTAGGTGGTGGTAGTAGTAGCAGGTGGTAGTAGTATCAGTAGTAAGTGTTAGTAGTAACATTAGTAGGTGGTAGTAGTAGGTGGTAGTAGTAGGTGGTAGTAGTAGCAGTAGTAGGTGGTAGTAGTAGCAGTAGTAGGTGGTAGTAGTAGCAGTAGTAGGTGGTAGTAGTAGCAGTAGTAGGTGGTATTAGTAGGTGGTAGTAGTAGCAGTAGTAGGTGGTAGTAGTAGCAGTAGTAGGTGGTAGTAGTAGGTGGTAGTAGTAGCAGTAGTAGGTGGTAGGTGGCAGTAGTAGGTGGTAGTAGTAGGTGGTAGTAGTAGCAGTAGTAGGTGGTAGTAGTAGCAGTAGTAGGTGGTAGTAGTTAGTAGGTGGTAGTAGTAGCAGTAGTAGGTGGTAGTAGTAGGTGGTAGTAGTAGCAGTAGTAGGTGGTAGTAGTAGCAGTAGTAGGTGGTAGGTGGTAGTAGTAGGTGGTAGTAGTGGCAGTACTAGGTGGTAGTAGTAGCAGTAGTAGGTGGCAGTAGTAGGTGGTGGTAGTAGTAGCAGGTGGTAGTAGTAGGTGGTAGTAGTAGCAGTAGTAGGTGGTAGTAGTAGCAGTATGAGGTGATAGTAGTAGGTGGTAGTAGTAGCAGTAGTAGGTGGTAGTAGTAGCAGTAGTAGGTGGTAGTAGTATGCCTAGAAGGTGGTAGTAGTAGTCATAGCATTAGTAGTGTAGGGCTGTATACCTAATTATTATAATAGAAACTGCCTATTTTATTTGTAGCTTTTAAATAATGTTGCTGAAAATCATCCAAGGCTCAGAAAACCATCTGGATGTATGCCATGCCCATTGAGCTTGGGCTGCCTGCTCTGGCCGGTTATACCAGTTTCAGGGGTGACATGGCAGGGGCTACGTGCGTTTCCATTCAATGGGCACTCCACGCCATACCTCACGTACAGATCAGAGGGAGTCCCCTTGTACAGTCTAATTCCGGAATAAACCAGCTGTTCACCTCGTGCCTCTTTGTTCCAAATTTATCCCAATGCCAAGCAGCAGACACTGGTCAAGGCAATATTACACAACTGCCAAGAGCTATTCTTAATTTTTTTCATGACCTGGCCTATATATGTAGTACAATGTATTATAATATAATGGAAAGTTATGGACTATTTTAATCGCCTATTGTAATATATTTTATTTCCCTTTTACATAGACAACCACACTGTTAGCCTAATATTATAGGGGAAAACATATTTTAATGTATATTTTTATGGTGTTTTATTATTATTATTATGTCTAATTACCCAGTAAGTATGTGTAACATATTGGACTATAGTTAGAAATCATGGCCCATTTGATGCAGACCTGGGTTCAAATATATGCATATTTTAGTGTTTGTAATACAAATACTTATTTTATATGTATTTGAGTATTTTCAAATAATGTGGCTGAATCCAACTACTTCTATTTGAAGTATTTTAAAATAATCTCCTATAAAAATAGCTACTGTTTGAAACTATTTTCAAACAGCCTACTTGTTTCCAAATACATTTCAAATACCCATAGGGCCAAACAGACCTGGGTACAAATGCATGTTAATTTGAAAATACTTGTATTTGGGAAAAAAGGCTGGTCTTACTTCAAAAAGTAGGCTGTTTGAAATTCATTTAAATACTTCAGTGTTGAACCCAGATCTGATTTGATTAGCCATTTGCAACATATGTTATCATATTTCACGTTTGCAGTCATTGAGTGCTTTATATCATGAAGAAAATATAAATTTGTATTATTCTTTAGATCGGCTATCATGACCAACTGATTGGAATCGTGTCCATAATATCAGTGTGTTTCTCTGGTGTGGGCCCAGGTAGGCTAGAGAGACGGGCCGGCAGTTGCACGATTGCCAGATCGAATCGTCCAACAGTGAGTGAACTGGCAAATCTCTGTGCTCTGACAATAGTAATTGCGTAAAAAAAAATCCCAACACTAACCATCGCAATGCCAATCTGTATTGACTCCTCTGGCTTTCCGTCATATCCCTAGAATTAGAACAAGTAGAATAAATATAGGTATATTGTGTACATAATTTTCATAAAACTATCATATGTCAGCACAGATTAGATGAACATTGTTATGAATGGAGTACAAACGCGCATAAAACAACTAAGAATAGGACACATATTTGTAAGCTAAAGAACCAACCTAAAGTTCCACATCACGGCGTCTAAGTTGCTCTGTACTGGCTTCCAATGAGAGGGCCGTTCTACCTACTCAATTTCTATGCTTGTAAAAGCTCTAGCGCAACACCACACAGTCGTGTCGTTCCTTTCTGTACGCGTGCCGGTGGGGTTAGCCTGTGTCCACTCTAAGGGAAAACAACCGGGGAAGATGCCGTCAAAGATTATTTTTGAAACCGAAGACATCGAGATGGAAGGTGAAATGGACATTAGTGCGGGCAGTACGACACCAAAAGTAAGTAAAATGGAACACAAATAGCTGGTTGTTAACGCTCGCTAAATAACCGAAACTGTACTATACCCGCTGGCTAGCCCCGCTATACGGCATGCTATCTAGTTACATTCTACATCCGCGTTGTAGCTAACGTTATATAATGTCGTCACAGATGTCATATTGTTCAAATTGTATTGCCATTATGCTAGAGGTACGCTTTACGGGGAAATACAAGTAGAGGTTTAAACAAATGCCAGTCTTTGTAGAAATTAGCTAGCCATCACCGCATGTCCATTGCTACCAGCGCGCAGCCTCGTGCCCATGACACGTGGTCAGCTGATCCGCAAAACAGAAGGATAAACTTTCCACCGTGTACTCTTCTTCGATGAGGTTTAACGCCGGTTGGCATCCAATATGTTGCATTACCGCCACCTAACGCTTGAAAAATATACAAATACCCTACCATCAAACACTACACTCTCAAAATAACAAATGTAATTAAAATAACACCACCCTACTCCATTATTTAAATCTATTTAGTCCTACCTCGTGCCAACAACTGGAAATTGTGACATCTCTACTTAACACACCCTAACATCCTAAGATCACTTTGTCAGGCAAAGACTCAGCATCAAAACTCAAAAGAACAGACAATGACACTTCTGTTTCACCACTCTTGCTGCTCTGTCTGCTTCTCACCAAACGACGAGCATCACACACACTGGAAAATCTGTCTTCACCCACCCTGAAAACACAAATGGATCAGTCAAAAAACTTCACTCCCACTGTTAGACTAATCTTTATCCTGACCCTCGGTGCAAGCTTCAGGCTCTGAGAACTCCACCACACATACCACCTCCGATACTTCCCCCTCATTCACTTCGTTCTCCTCCTGTCTTCAGCTCCTTCAGCTTTTACTTTCTACCATTCTTCTTTAACAAACCATCTCCCCTTTTTCTAAAATGTTTAACTGACTCAAGCGCACCCTCTTCCTCCCTCCCTCTCTCTTTTAGACCTCCCCTGCCTCTCTTTTTCCCTTCATTCCTCCCCTGTATTCCAATTATACGTCTCCTTATGATAATAATGCACTTCTCCTGACATATATCTTGTTCTTGCTTTCTCAAGGGACGCCATATAACCGAATGTCACAATCTCCGTACAATCAACACAAACCCCTCGGGATGTAGCGCTCAACAATGCATCCCACTTATTTTTTATATATATTTTATTTATTTATTTAACCAGGTAGGCTAGTTGAGAACAAATTCTCATTTACAACGGCGACCTATAAAGCAGCTGCTTCCATAGTGAGCAATGATTGACTTCGGCACCTGAAATACCGGATTAGTGATGTTTTCAGAGCTGGTCAGAGCTGCACTGTATTTACTGCAGCCTCTGTAGCCTACTGAGCTACGTTCGCACAAGCAGGAACCCTGACTCTCTGCGAGCCCAGCATGTACTCGGGTACAGTCACAGCCTATCAATTTGTGCCACGTACAGCACTTGCTGGATGATGTTGCTCGACATGTTTCCATTGCTGATCAGCAACCATTTATCCTATACAATATACTTTTTAAAAACCTTTATTTAACTAGGCAAGTCAGTTAAGAACAACGTCATCGTTTATAATGACGGCCAAACCCGGACACCGCTGGGCCAATTATGCGCCGCCCTATATGACTCCCAATCATGGCCGGTTGTGATACAGCCTGGAATCGAACCAGGGCCTGTAGTGACGCCTCCAGCACTGAGCTGCAGTGCCATAGACCGCTGTGCCACTCGGGAGCCAAATGTATCCATCTGCCTTTCTAGTTCACTAGATAACTCTTATAGAAGAAACATAGCTATACATTGATATAACTTGCAACTATTCTGTCCCCTTCAACTTAATGTCTGGTGCCCTGTGTTAATGTCTGGTGCACTGTGTTTGGTTGGTAGAAAATAAAGGAGAAGAAGACCAAGGAGGGAAAGAAAATCAAGAAACAGAAAACGGTTGTTGAAGAGGAACCTGACTGTGAACCTCCTGCTCCCAAGAAGAAGAAGAAGAAGAATAAGGAGAAAGAGGACAAAACTAACGGGGGCGCAGAAGTTGATGTTCACAGCAACGCAGAAGAATCACCTTTGAAGGACAACACATCTCTTTCCAATGAGGAGTCTGCAGACAATGACAAAGCAACCGAGGTTACCTATATTATATGTTGTTTTGACATGGCTACACTCAGTACTGCATTACAACGGATGGGTATTGATTTGTTTTGACATCTGTTTTTCAAATACACATTGTTTATTTGAGCTAGTCTTCAGATGTGAATTAATAGAATAATTTCATAATCAGACCTTTTGAAACTAGCTAGGTCAACAGAATATATGTTAATCGGTAATCAACACGGCTTTTTACCATGTCCCATTCTGCCATTACCAACAGAAGAAGAAGAAGAAGAAGAAGAAAAAGGAAAAAAAGACAGATGAAAAGGTCATCGTCAACGGAGTGTTGCCTGAGACTCCCACGCAGATTGCACAAAGTAATGGGCATACCGCGGCGACAACTCCAGCACAATCAAGCGAGGACTCCGACAGTGGAAAAGAAACCGTGAGTCTTTCCGGTGATTTTCTGATTCATCAGTGAAGTGGTTTTTGGAAAAGTAATTTAAAGGACTTTAAGAACATTGTCAGTCTGTTGATTTCTCTGTTTTCATGCATTTAGGAGACACCAGAACAGAAAGAGGGAGCCTTCTCTAACTTCAGAATCTCCCCCAACACCATTAAACTACTTCAAGGTATTTTTTTTCTTATTTGTCTATTTTCATTCAACTAAAATGCTTTTTCAGTTGAGTTACACATTTTTAAACGTGCAGTCTGTTATTTGATATTTGGGCGGCCTACATTTTAATCATCTCTTTTCCCTCTAGCAAGAGGCATATCTTACCTCTTTGACATCCAAACACAAACCTTCAATTCTGTGTACGAGGGAAAGGATGTGATTGGCCAGGCAAGAACAGGCACTGGGAAAACTTTAGCTTTTGCCATTCCGCTGATTGAGAAACTCCAAAATGACCCAGATGACAAGAAGAGGGGCAGAGCCCCAAAGGTAGGTCTGCTGCAGATACTGCCATCAGATATTCAGCATGTGCCGTTAGTGCTAAGATATTGTGGATTAGCTACATAATATAGTCTTAGAGAGCATGTATCATCTTTTGACCGAAATACCTAATTTATTTTCTTCCCGTCATTAACCATGTCCACTTCTATAGATTTTATGCCTTGCTCCAACCAGAGAATTGGCTATTCAAGTATCCAAGGATTTCAAGGACATGACAAAGAAACTGTCTGTTACTTGTTTCTATGGTGGGAGCTCCTACAACCCCCAACGTGAGTTTCATTCCCATTTCTTACTTTTTCAATTGAACATCCTCGAGTTGTGCACAATTTGGCTTCATTGCAAAGTGGCTGTTATTTATTTGTGAAAAGTGATGCTGTAAATTCCATATACGGTTAAGTTGATCATATTTGTTGAAAATAATTTTGATCTGTTTTCTCTCAGTTGATGCGATCCGCAGTGGCATCGATATCCTAGTGGGAACTCCAGGTCGTATCAAGGACCATCTACAGAATAACAAACTGGACCTGTCTCAATTGAAGCACGTTGTATTGGATGAAGTGGACCAAATGCTTGATATGGGCTTTGCAGAACAAGTGGAGGAGATACTGTCTGCGTCTTACCAAAAAGGTAATGAGACATTTTCATATGGGATTGATTTATTTAGGCCATATACTGTAGATTTGCCTTGGGTTGGATGGGAGGCCAAAATAATGTGTCATAACATTTAGTACGGAATTTAATGCACAGAACTGATCCAAGGTTTCTTTGTGGGCAGGCTCTGAGACCAACCCCCAGACCCTGCTCTTCTCTGCCACATGCCCATCGTGGGTGTATGATGTGGCAAAGAGGTACATGAGGCCAACCTATGAGCATGTGGACCTCATTGGCAAAAAGACCCAGAAAGCTGCCACCACAGTAGAGGTAAGAAGGAAAACTATTTTGTCATCCTTTCAGCAAGTGATGGTTCATTTTGATTGACAAGTCCTCTCCGTCACTTTAGATTAAAAAAAAAAATATTAATTCAGATGACATTTTTCATATTTTACATTGTACATTTTAGAAACCAAATTTGTAATTTATTAATACTTCTGTAGAGGAACATGAAGCCCATCTGGTTGGTATTAATGTTTTTTCAGGTGATGAAAATGTCATAATAGTTTCATCGTTCTTAAGAAATGCACAAGTTTCTTAAACATCATACTTGCTGAACCAGTTTCTTCTGACTCTAGCTACTTTAGCCTTTAACTCATATTTTTGTATCCCCAGACTCATACTATTGTAGTTTCTACTTGGCTGTAATCCAGCAAATAAGGATCAAGTGTGTGTCTTACCTGGAAGCACTCTAGTGATCAAAAACAACAACGTTATTTTAGGCATTTCAGCTGCTGACACACAAACCAGTTAACATATAGCATAGCTATTTAGCAGCTTTTCCCATATTTAGCCCGTCCCATTTATAATAATTATACACGCCATTTATCAGGTGCTTTTATCGAAAGCGACTTACTCATGTGTGCATACATTTTCTGTTCATGTCAAACTGGTAAAAGACCATGCAATACTGATTCTTAGCTGTCATTTCTAAATGTTTCTTATTTTGACCTGTGTGGTTCACTCGGGCCTACTAAACATAGTTGTTTTCACACTGATCAACGCTTTTTGTTAAAAGTCCTCTCCGTCTCTTCCTCCCCACCCAGCACCTTGCCATAGCGTGTCACTGGTCCCAGAGGGCTGCAGTCATTGGGGATGTGGTGCAGGTTTACAGCGGGAGTCACGGCCGCACCATCGTCTTCTGTGAGACCAAGAAGGATGCCAACGAGCTGTCAATGAATGCCTCCATAAAACAGGTACCAGAAACCTGCCGAAGCTTTGTTGATTGTTAGTTTTAATTTTGCTACACAGTGCATACTGAATTAGTGAGGTAGGACATTGATACAAGGATCAGCCTGGAAGGTTTGACATGACAGACAGTAAATGACATTGAAAGTCAAGTGAGGTAGTTGACTGTATTTCTAATGGGTTCATTGGCTTATTCATTCTCGGGTCTGATTTGTGTTCAATGTTGCAGAGTTCCCAGTCACTTCATGGGGACATTCCTCAGAAGCAGAGGGAGATCACACTGAAAGGCTTCAGAAGTGGCACCTTCGAGGTCCTAGTGGCCACCAACGTTGCTGCCCGCGGGTTGGACATCCCAGAGGTAGACCTGGTCGTGCAGTGCTCACCCCCAAAGGTAGATGAATACTGTGATAACACCATGTTAGATGTTCTTTTCGATGTGTCACTGTTATTGATCTAGCAACAACAACACGGCATTAACGTGAACGCTTCGTTGTCCCTTTACCAGGATGTGGAGTCCTACATTCACCGGTCAGGTCGAACTGGTCGGGCTGGCAGGACTGGCGTCTGCATCTGTTTCTACCAACGCAAAGAGGAAGACCAGCTTCGATATGTAGAGCAGAAAGCGGGCATTACATTTAAGCGAGTTGGAGTGCCCACGGCCAATGACATCATCAAATCGTCCAGTAAAGACGCAGTGAGGTTTTTAGACTCTGTGCCTCCCCAAGCCATTGAGTATTTCCGCGTGTCTGCTACCAAGCTGATTGAGGAGCGTGGGGCCGTGGAGGCCCTGTCTGCCGCCCTGGCACACATATCAGGAGCCACTGCCTTGGAGCAGAGGTCCCTCCTCAACTCTGACACGGTGAGTGTTTAGACCCTGCTAGCTCAGTCTACATGCAGCAATTGAATAATGAAGGACATGTCAACATGTGTAAATGCCCATAATGGTTTAAAATGCACCACGAAAGGTTCAGACTTGTATTTAATGTTTGTTATTTAATCCATCCAGGGCTACACCACAATGACAATGAACTGCTCCCAAGAGCTGCAAAACATTGGCTGCGCCTGGCGTGGTCTGAAGGAGCAACTGGGAGAGGAGATTGACAACATGATCCGGGGGATGACCTTCCTCAAGGGCAAAATGGTACATTTGTCATTCATTGTGCCTCCGGTCAGAAGGGGAAGGGTGATATCTTTGTTTTCACCTTTGAAATAAAACCACCCTCCTTCACTCTTTGTACTATAATAGCAATACTATTGAGGCTCTGTAATTTACTTGCCCGATGTTAAGCAAAAATGTGATCAGTGAGCTGTATTTTTTTTGCTCTGCAGGGAGTCTGTTTTGATGTCCCGGCTGACAAGGTAAAGGAGTACCAGGTAAGTCGAGAGCAGATACTTTTCCACTCAACTTTGACGAATTGGACACATGTAAAATGCTTGGTTTAATGTTATTCAAAGCTGAGAAGAGCAATTATCCAAGACCATTTCTCAAACTGCATTTTCATTGTGGGCATTGAGTATTTCCCCAGCCTTACTGTCAAGCTCTGCCAGAGTGATGCTACTGCCTCAAATTTCACAACACATGCAATCCATCATCGCTTTTTCTTGTTAAAAACAAAGGCTTCGTTAATTAAGGCCACTGTAGATCATGTGGTTAGTAACAGAGTCCCGATTGTTCTTGCGGTGATCACTCCAATTGTCTTCTCCTCAGGATGCCTGGCAGGATGGTAGACGTTGGCAGCTGTCAATCGCCACAGAGCTTCCTGAGCTGGAGGAGAAACCGCGCATGGGTGGTGACCGTGGATATGGGCGATCCTTCGGAGGACAGGGAGGTGGCCGTGGCTTCAGAAACGGCGGAGGAGGCGGCGGCGGCAACTGGAGAGGTGGAGGCAGTCATAAACGCAGCTTCAGCAGTGCGTTTGATTATTAACCACTGACTTCCCAGTCGCTGGACTGTTGACATAGCTGTCTGTCTGTTTCCTGGTTTTTACTGGTGTTTGGTGGACTGACTGTTACCAGCGCAAAAGGAAATTCCGCAAAATATATGTATGACCTGATTGATTTGCAATTATGCATTCAACTATCTGTACTTGGAATAAGCCCATTCATTAAAGGTTGTCTGAGGAAATCAAATTCTAGGTCTTTTTTCACATACTGTTTTTTATTCCCCCCCGCCCCCCCAAAATTCTTCCTTGGACAGTACCAGTCAAACGTTTGGAAACACCTACTCATTCCAGGGGTTCTCTTTATTTTTACTATTTTCTACATTGTAGAATAATATTGAAGACATCAAAACTATGAAATAACACACATGGAATCATGTAGTAACCAAAAAGTGTTAAAACAAATCAGAATATATTTCATCTTTGAGATTCTTTAAAGTAGCCACCCTTTCCTTTGACAGCTTTGCACACTTGGCATTCTCAACCAGCTTCACGAGGAATGCTTTTTCAACATTCTTGGGAGTTCACACATATGCTGAGCACTGATGTTTTTCCTTCTCTGGTCCAACTCATCCCAAACCATCTCAATCTTGAAGGGTATTTCCTGAGATGCTATGCTAAAACTCAATTGTGTCAATTTTAAGTTCAATAAAAAGCAAACATTTAAAGGAACTCAGTCATTTCTAATCTGAACAAGTAGACTTTCACTGTAATGTGATGGTGTAGCACTTAATAGTTTTTAATGTACTGTATGTGTGCTTAGACCCTTGGACGCTGTCTGGCAGTCATCAGAATACAGAATTTTAGAGAGCTTGTGCCAGCATGGCTTGGAATGTGGTAAGATCCTCCTTTTTCGGGGATTTTATCTTGAATTTCCGTTCGATGCATGTTGCTCCCACTCGTCTTATAGAAATGGTATTTGCTGTGCACTGTTAAGTGTAGCAGTCAGTCTCCATGGGATACCCCAAGTAATCCATATTCTCACCTGTAGAGTGGAGGATAAACATATTTAAAAGGATTTATCACCCAAAATGTGCACCATATCTGTGAGGAAATGACTTGAAAGTTGTCCGCTTGGGGAATGAAGAGAAAAGTCAATTGCCTTACTTACAGTAACTGTCCACCCAACTGGTGTCTGTTGCCCTCCAGCTTCTGTCATTAGACGTGCTCCAAGTGTTTTAGGTGATCAACTATCTGCAGGAGCACATCTCACTGGTTTGAAATTGTAGTTGCATGGAACGTTATAATGTTCATATTATACATAGTTACGAGCTTACACAAATCCCCTCTGAAATCATAGAGCCTGCTAGTTTACCTTGAATACAGCGTCTGCTTGCTCATTAGCATCAGAGTTTTACAAAGACCAGGCAAAATTTTATCATTTATAGAAAAAAGACTACTTTTGTATGAATATTGACACTTTAGCTTTATGAAGTACCTCATACCCCTTGACTTATTCCACATTGTGTTGAAGCCTGAATACACATAATACCCCATAATGACAACGTTTTTGTAAATGTATTGAAACTGGAATACAAAAATATGTTAAATTAGATAAGTATTCACACCCATGAGTTAATACATGTTAGAATCCCCTTTGGCAGTGATTACAGCTGTGATTCTTTCTGGGTAAGTGTAACAGCTTTGCATACCTGGATTGTACAATATTTGCACATTCTTTTCTTAAATTATTCAAGCTCTGTCGTGTTTATTGTTGATCATTGTTAGACAGCCATTTTCAAGATGATTTTAAGTCAAAACTGTAACTAGGCCACTCTGGAACATTCAATGTTGTTTTGGTAAGCAACTTCAGTGTATATTTGGCCTTGTGTTCTAGGTTGACCTGCTGAAAGTTTCATTTGTCTCCCAGTGTCTGTTGGAAGCAGACGAACCAGGGTTTCCTCTAGGATTTTGCCTCTACTTTGCTCTATTCTGTTTCTTTTTATCCTAAAAAAAAACTCCCTTGTCCTTCCCGATGACAAGCATACCCATAACATGATGCAGCCACCACGCTTGAAAATATGAAGAGCGGTACTCAGTGATGTGTTGGATATCCCCCCAAACCACACTTTGTATTCAGGGCATAGTTAATTTCTCTAACCTTTTTAAAGTCACCATTGCCCTGCTGTTGAAATCCTTGAGCGGTTTCCTTCCTCTAACAACTGGGTTAGGAAGGACACCTGTATCCAAAGTGCAATATGCACCATGCTCCAAAGGGATGTTAAATCTCTGCTTTTCTTTTTTATCCATCTACCAATAGGTGCCTATCATTGCGATGCATTGGAATACCTCCCTGGTCTTTGAAATGCACTGCTTGATTGGGCGTCCTTACAGTTCATTGTATGTGTGGGGTACAGAGATGAGTCATTTAAAAAAAAAAAAAAAGTTAAACACTTATTGCACACAGAGTCTGTGTACATTTTTACACATTTATGCCTGCCATAACAGGGGTTGAATATATTGATTCAAGACAGCTTTTTGTTTTTTATTAATTTGTAAAAATGTGTAAAACATTATGGGGTGTTGTGTGCAGGCCAGTGACATAACATCTCAATATAATCCATTTCAAATTCAGGCTGTAACAACAAAATGTGGAAAAAGTCTAGGGATTGAATATTTTCTGAAGGCACTGTACATTCCAAGTTGGCGTTTATTGTCATAAGTCTTGCCCTGTAGGCAGAACTGAGCGATTTCTGCTAGATGGGCCAACTGCAAAGTCAAAATTGACTGTATTGTAAAAATTCATAGACAAAAAATAGCTTTTAGGTCTTAATTTAAGATTAGGGTTAGGTTTGAAATCAGATCATATAACTGGCTGTGCCAGCTAGTTCCCACCGTGCAGTACATGAATCATGTCAATAAATGCCAACCTGCATATGCAGCTCTTACTATGTGCTTCAGGTGTGAAGGAAGACTGGTGAGAGTAGGGCTGTTCTGGTGATCTTTCCTCGTTGTTGTTGGGAGGGTAGTTGGTCGATGTGAAACATAGCAGGGTTGTGACTGGTCTGTCCACCTCTATACTTCAGGAAAACCTCTATGGAAATGGGGATGTGCTGATGCTTAAACACTAGTTGATATCAAGAGAACCCCAATGCACTAATCAAGAGAATGCAGGACAGTGACTTTCTGCCAATACTCTAAAGTGAGTTGTCCCTACCTGCAAACCCATCCAGTGGAGCACAAGAACGTGCTTCATTTTCTGAGAGGGAGATCGGACTATGTTTTATATCAACTGACTTGTGGTCCTAGACAGCAACAAAGAAAGGGACAGGAAACAACACATGACTTATTATCAGTGAACTATATTCCATCACAGATGTATACTCTTGATAATTTAAATCAACTTAATATGATAAACAACCCGTGTTGTGGAGCAGTGAACTACGTACGTGTGGTTCGGTGGAAGCAGCTGTGGGGAGAATGACTCATAATATCTGGAATGGCGCAAATGGCATTTAATGCATGGAAATCATGTGTTTGGTGTATGTGATACCATTCCACATATTCCGCTCCAGCCATTACCACGAGCCCATCCAAACAAATTAAGTTGCCACAAACCTCCTGTGATGTAGTTTAACTAGTAGTTGAACTACATTTTGCAGTAGCTTGGTGGAAGTTGAACTAAAGTCTAATCTAGGTAGTGTTTTCAGTAGTAAATTACTTGCTTTGGTGATCGTTGGCACCAACTATGTTTGGATGAAACAGTCAGAGGTCACCAAGCGCAACATAGCTTCAGCGTGTAAATCAGCTAGAAAAGAGGTGTCAGCATCGAGTAATTGTCTCTGGCCCCTTCCCAGTTAGGGGGAGTGATGAGCTCTTCAGCAGAGTCTCACAACTCAATTGCTGGTTGAAAACTGTTTTCTGCCCCTCCCAAAAGATAGAATTTGTAGATAATTGGCCCTCATTCTGGGTCTCACCCACAAACAGGACCAAGCCTGGCCTGTTGAGGAGTGATGGACTCCATCCTAGTGGGAGGGATGCTCTCATCTTATATACGAACATAGACAGGGCTCTAACTCTCCTAGCTCCACAATGAAATGGGGTGCAGGCCAGGCAGCAGGCTGTTAGCCAGCCTGCCAGCATAGTGGAGTCTGCCACTAGCACAGTCAGTGTAGTCAGCTCAGCTATTCCCATTGAGACCGTGTCTGTGCCTCGACCTAGGTTGGGCAAAACTAAACATGGCGCTGTTAGCCTTAGCAATCTCACCAGATCCCTCACTTCAAAGGCAGTTATAGTCAATGAACTAATCACTGATCATAATCTTGATGTGATTGGCCTGACTGAAACATGGCTTAAACCTGATGAATTTACTGTGTTAAATTAGACCTCACCTTCTGGTTACACTAGTGACCATATCCCCCGTGCATCCCGCAAAGTTGGAGGTGTTGCTAACATTTACGGTAGCAAATTTCAATTTACAAAAAAAAACATTTTCGTCTTTTGAGCTTCTAGTCATGAAATCTATGCAGCCTACTCAATCACTTTTTATAGCTGCTGTTTACAGGCCCCCTGGGCCATATACAGCGTTCCTCACTGAGTTCCCTGAATTCCTATCGGACCTTTAAGTCATAGCAGATAATATTCAAATCTTTGGTGGCTTTAATATTCACATGGAAAAGTCCACAGACCCACTCCAAAAGGCTTTCGGAGCCATCATCAACTCAGTGGGTTTTGTCCAACATGTTTCCGGACCTACTCACTGTCACAGTCATACTATGGACCTAGTTTTGTCCCATGGAATAAATGTTGTAGACCTTAATGTTTTTCCTCATAATCCTGGACTATCGGACCACCATTTTATTACGTTTGCAATCGCAAACAAATAATCTGCTCAGACACCAACCAAGGAGCATCAAAAGTCATAATATAAATTCTCAGACAACACAAAGATTCCTTGATGGCCTTCCAGACTCCCTCTGCCTACCCAAGGATGTCAGAGGACAAAAATCAGTTAACCACCTAACTGATGAACTTAATTTAACTTTGCGCAATACCCTAGATGCAGTTGCACCCCTAAAAACTAAAAGCATTTGTCATAAGAAACTAGCTCCCTGGTATACAGAAAATACCCGAGCTCTGAAGCAAGCTTGCAGAAAATTGGAAAGGAAATGGCGCCACACCAAACTGGAAGTCTTCCAACTAGCTTGGAAAGACAGTACCATGCGGTATCGAAGAGCCCTTACTGCTGCTCGATCATCCTATTTTTCCAACTTAATTGAAGAAAATAAGAACAATCCTAAAAATGTTTGATACTGTTGCAAAGCTAAAACTAAAAAGCAGCATTCCCCAAGAGAGGATGACTTTCACTTCAGCAGTAATAAATTCATGAATTTCGAGGAAAAGATCATGATTATTAGAAAGCAAATTACGGACTCCTCTTTAAATCTGCGTATTCCTCCAAAGCTCAGTTGTCCTGAGTCTGCACAATTCTGCCAGGACTTAGGAACAAGGGAGGCACTCAAGTGTTTTAGTACTATATCTCTCGACACAATGATGAAAATAATCATGGCCTCAACCTTCAAGCTGCATACTGGATCCTATTCCAACTAAACTACTGAAAGAGCTGCTTCCTGTGCTTGGCCCTCCTATGTTGAACATAATAAACGGCTCTCTATCCACCAAATGTGTACCAAACTCACTAAAAGTGGCAGTAATATAAAGCCTCTTGAAAAAGCCAAACCTTGACCTGGAAAATAAAAAACTAAATTGGCCTATATTGATTCTTCCATTCCTCTCAAAAATGTTAGAAAAAGCTGTTGTGCAGCAACTCACAGCCTTCTTGAAGACAAACAATGGATACGAAATGCTTCAGTCTGGTTTTCGACCCCATCATAGCACTGAGACTGCACTTGTGAAGGTGGTAAATTAACTTTTAATGGCGTCAGACTGAGGCTCTGCATCTGTCCTTTGAATTTGTTTGGCCCTGTCCGGGGGTATCATTGGATGGGGCCACAGTGTCTCCTGACCCCTCCTGTCTCAGCCTCCAGTATTTATACTGCAGTAGTTTGTATCATGCGGCTAGGGTCAGTCTGTTACATCTGGAGTATTTCTCCTGTCTTATCCGGTGTCTTGTGTGAATTTAAGTACGCTCTCTCTAATTCTCTCTTTCTCTCTCTCGGAGGACCTGAGCCCTAAGACCATGCCTCAGGACTACCTGGCATGATGACTCCTTGTTGTCCACCTGGCCGTGCTGCTGCTCCAGTTTCAACTGTTCTGCCTGCGGCTATGGAACCCTGACCTGTTCAATAAATCAATTTTGCCATGTAGCCGTGCAGCTAACTACCGGAACTGCAAATGAAGAATTTCATCAGACCTGCCTAATTCTCACTTGAAACATTGTTTTTGGGTTAAATAAGTGGAATTAAACATGCTGTTAACCTATGACCCCAAACTGATATGTTCTTGCAATTTGTAGTCTGACATCCGATTTACATATGTAGTTTTTCACGAAGTAGTTTGGATGTAGTGAACTACTTTTTCAAAGTAACTCCAGTAAACCTTTTTAAGGGTAGCTTTAGTGTAGTTTAACTTCTTCCAGTGTGAAGTTATTGGTAGCTTAGTAAACTATGTTTGCAGAGTAACTTCCCCAACATTGTAAACAACTTAAAGCATGCATTCTAAAGCTACTCACCTTTTCTTCGTTCGATACGCTTAACAACAGGCAGCATCATGTAAACCCTGGAGGCATTACTGCCCTTCTTGATGCTCTTGCCCTGAAGCTCTTTCACATCGGGTAGAGTGTTCAGGGCACATCGGAAGTTGGCTTTCCAGGTCTTAGGATCAGGCTTGTCTATCCCAGGTTTGTATCTGCCTTGAAACGAAGGGATACAATTAGTTCATTAAAGCAAACTTGTGAACTGTATCATTTTACATACAAGCAAGGATGAGGAAGTAGTGTTTTAATTGAGTTTATTTAGTAAATATTTTTTAACTGCATTGTTGGTTAAGGGATTGTAAGTATGCGGTAAGGTGTGTTACTTGTTGTATTCTGCGCATGTGACAAATTACATTTGATTTGATTTATCCCAAAGGTTCCAAGTACTGACTTTGAAAACGCACGCTCAAATTGGTCAATTTGTTGCCCTTGTCTGTACAGGAAAATATAGTAACAATTGATAAAACTATCCATATCCACAACAATTGATTTGCATAAAGTGACTGTTCCACTGGATGTCATAAGGTGAATGCACCAATTTGTAAG
Organism: Oncorhynchus keta; assembly: GCF_023373465.1. NCBI lineage: Eukaryota > Metazoa > Chordata > Actinopteri > Salmoniformes > Salmonidae > Oncorhynchus > Oncorhynchus keta. The sequence goes on along the minus strand of NC_068444.1, from coordinate 15,284,208 downwards.
TCGCTCTGGATAAGAGCGTCTGCTAAATGACTTAAATGTAAATGTAAATTTGACCATCCATAGATGTGAACAGTGTTGGGTAGTAGTGAACTACATGTAGTTCAACTAGTAATTGAACTACATTTTGCAGTAGCTGGGTGGTAGTTGAACTGAATTCTAACCTGTAGTATTTTCAGTATTTAGTTATATTCTCGCCATGTAGCGGTGTAGCTAACTACTGGAACTACACACTACTTTTTTCTGCGTAAAGAAAATATGGGTGAAGGAAGCAAGAATTTCCTTTCTTTTTCAGCGTCAGGACTCCCTAATTCTCACTTAAAACATATTATTTTGTCTTGAATTGGCTAAATTAAACATTCTGTTAACGTATGACCCTGAAGTAATTTGCTCTTGCAAATTATAATCTATGACATTTCAGTTTACATATGATCATCTTTCACAAAGGATTTTGGATGTAGTAAACTACTTTTCTAAGTAACTTCAGTAAACTCTTTTTCTTAAGGGTAGCTTTAGTGTATCCCCAGCCGCGCCCTCAGAGCATGCGCAGACCAGCTGGCCGGTGTGTTTACGGACATATTCAATCAATCCCTATACCAGTCTGCTGTTCCCACATGCTTCAAGAGGGCCACCATTGTTCCTGTTCCCAAGAAAGCTAAGGTAACTGAGCTAAACGACTACCGCCCCGTAGCACTCACTTCCGTCATCATGAAGTGCTTTGAGAGACTAGTCAAGGACCAGATCACCTCCACCCTACCTGACACCCTAGACCTACTCCAATTTGCTTACCGCCCAAATAGGTCCACAGACGATGCAATCTCAACCACACTGCCCTAACCCACCTGGACAAGAGGAATACCTATGTGAGAATGCTGTTCATCGTCTACAGCTCGGCATTCAACACCATAGTACCCTCCAAGCTCGTCATCAAGCTCGAGACCCTGGGTCTCGACCCCGCCCTGTGCAACTGGGTACTGGACTTCCTGACGGGCCGCCCCCAGGTGGTGAGGGTAGGCAACAACATCTCCTCCCGCTGATCCTCAACACGGGGGCCCCACAAGGGTGCGTTCTGAGCCCTCTCCTGTACTCCCTGTTCACCCACGACTGCGTGGCCACGCACGCCTCCAACTCAATCATCAAGTTTGCGGACGACACAACAGTGGTAGGCTTGATTACCAACAACGACGAGACGGCCTACAGGGAGGAGGTGAGGGCCCTCAGAGTGTGGTGTCAGGAAAATAACCTCACACTCAACGTCAACAAAACTAAGGAGATGATTGTGGACTTCAGGAAACAGCAGAGGGAACACCCCCCTATCCACATCGATGGAACAGTAGTGGAGAGGGTAGCAAGTTTTAAGTTGATGTCGATATAGGACTCGTTTTACTGTGGATATAGATACTTTTGTACCCGTTTCCTCCAGCATCTTCACAAGGTCCTTTGCTGTTGTTCTGGGATTGATTTTCACTTTTCGGATCCAAAGTACGTTCATCTCTAGGGGACAAAGCGCGTCTCGTTCCTGAGTGGTATGACGGCTGCGTGGTCCCATGGTGTTTATACTTGCGTACTATTGTTTGTACAGATGAACGTGCTACCTTCAGGCGTTTGGAATTTGCTCCCAAGGATGAACTAGACTTGTGGAGGCCTACATTTTTTTTCTGAGGTCTTGGCTGATTTATTTTGATTTTCCCATGATGTCAAACAAAGAGGCACTGAGTTTGAAGGTAGGCCTTGCAATACATCCACAGGTACACCTCCAATTGACTCAAATGATTTCAATTAGCCTATCAGAAGCTTCTAAAGCCATGACATAATTTTCTGGAATTTTCCAAGCTGTTTAAAAGGCACAGTCAACTTAGTGTATGTAAACTTCTGACCCACTGGAATTGTGACACAGTGAATTATAGGTGAAATAATCTGTCTGTAAATAATTGTTGGAAAAAAAAATGTATTGTGTCATGCAAAGTAGATCTCCTAACTGACTTGCCAAAACCATAGTTTGTTAACAAGACATTTGTGGAGTGGTTGAAAAACAAATTTGAATGACTCCAACCTAAGTGTATGTAAACTTTCGACTTCAACTGTACATAATACCTTCATGCCTTGATGGAAGATAGCTTTGCATTGTGCAATCAGAGAGCTTTGTACATTGGTGTCTGGACTTGCTTCTTACCTGTGTGCATTGCCCAGTTTCGGAACAAAGTGGCGTCCTTGTCTATATTCCAACCATGTCAAGCCGCATGCTTCCAAGGAATCTGGAAAACTTGAGTTGTCTAAAGTACAAAGCAGAGTGGTCAAAATGTTTTACCATTCACCTTTTCCCATCTGAACTGTGACAAAGGCATTATATTCTCAAAAGAATGATGTGATACCCCCATTAGAGTGGACTTAACTTCTAATAGCTATGATCAAAATGATGTTTCACTTGAGATCTGATATCTGTGACACAGGCTGTTGGTGGCACCTTAATTGGGGAGGAAGGGCTCGTGGTAATGGCTGGAGCGGAATAGGTGGAATGGTATCAAATATCATTTCAATGCAATTGTGTTCAATATGTTCAATGCAATTCCATTTGCGTCGTTCCAGCAATTATTATGAGCCGTTCTTCCTCAGCAGCCTCCACTGATCTGTGTGTATGGATTTAAACATGTTCTGGTGGGAGCATCTCACTCATCAAGCCAGGTGACACCTGGGTATTTCCCTGACTGTATCTGCTTCTCAAGCCAGGTGACACCTGGGTATTTCCCTGACTGTATCTGCTTCTCAAGCCAGGTGACACCTGGGTATTTCCTGACTGTATCTGCTTCTCAAGCCAGGTGACACCTGGGTATTTCCCTGACTGTATCTGCTTCTCAAGCCAGGGTCGCAGTCTTAGACGACCTTGTTGCATCTTCTAATGACCCTAGGGTTGCAGTCTGCCTTAAGCTCACACCTGACAAAAGTGCACTGCACAAAATGGATGTGTACCTTGTTCAACTACATCAACGTCTTGTCTGGAGGAGATTCATAATTCAGAACTGTGCTTGATTTGTGAGTGTGTGTGATTAGAAAATGAGGTGTGAAATTACCCTACATTGTCAGGCAAATGTCAGAAAGATTATAACAAATAGTAATAAATACAGCAGGACATATTCTTCTCTTAAACGATCCCACTCAACTATTTACACAACTGACTCAATTCCGCAAATCACCACACTGTTTCGATTTAGAATATGCCTGAATTAGTCCAACTAGAATGCTTTTCAGACATTAAACAGACCATGCTTAATGAGTGGTGTCTATGTTTTGTGATAGCTGTCATCACATATTTGATTATCATTTATCACCCTGCTGTTTAGCATAATCTTGATAATAGCTACTTCACTTACCAGTGCATGGAATCCTCAAACCTCTTGTGTGCTCGCACTGACAGGTTTACTTAAACCACAGGTGCCCACATTGGCAGGTAACCAGGTTTCCTTAGAAGTGCGTAGGAATTTCAAGGGAACTCTACCTTCACTCAGCCCCCTTTAAGGACCCTCCTCCAACTACACAACATACAGAAATGTGACACCCACACACAAAAAAAACAAGTTTGTAACGACTTGCAGCATGACATATTTGTCTGAAAGTACTGGTCAGTGGTCAAATACTGGTCAGTGGCCAAGATGTGGACCACCAGACAAGACAACAAGGCTTAATTTGAGCATTTCCTTAAGCTAATGAAGATAGTTTGAGTACCGCCATAGTTACTTTAACTCTGCTTACATGTACACTACCGGTCAAAAGTTTTAGAACATCCTACTCATTCAAGGGTTTTTCTTTATTTTTACTATTTTCTACATTGTATAATTAAAGGTGGTCTGACGAAATGAAATTCTTGGTCTTCTTTTTTCATGTACTCTGTTTTTAATCCCCCCAAAATTCTTCCTTGAACAGTACCAGTCAAACATTTGGAAACACCTACTCATTCCAGGGTTTTTCTTTATTACTATTTTCTACATTGTAGAATAATATCGAAGACATCAAAACTATGAAGCAACACATATGGAATCATGTAGTAACCAAAAAGTATTAAACAAATCCAAATATATTTTACATTTGTTATTCTTCAAATAGCAACCCTTTGACTTGATGACAGCTTTAAATGAGCTTGGCATTCTCTCAACCAGCAGTCACCTGGAATGCATTTCAATTAACAGGTGTGCCTTCTTAAAAGTGAATTTGTGTAATTTCTTTCCATCTTAATACGTTTGAGCCAATCAGTTGTGTTGTGACAAGTTGGGGGGGTATACAAAAGATAGCCCTATGTCCACATTATGGCAAGAACAGCTCAAATAAGCAAAGTGAAATGACAGTCCATCATTACTTGAAGACATGAAGGTCAGTCAATATGGAACATTTCATGAACTTTGAAAGTTTCTTCAAGTGCAGTCGCAAAACCATTAAGCGCTATGACGAAACAGACTCTCATGAGGACCGCCATAGGAATGGAAGACCCAGAGTTGCCTCTGCTGCAGGATACGTTCATTAAAGTTACCAGCCGCAGAAATTGCAGCTCACAAAAATGCTTCACAGAGTTAAAGTAACAGACACATCTCAACATCAACTGTTCAGAGGAGTGTGAATCAGGCCTTCATGGTCGAATTGCTGCATTGGGTAAACATTTGTCCTTTGGTCTTGGTCTGGAGTGCAAATTGGAGATTTTTGGTTCCAACCGCTGTGTCTTTGTGCGATGCGGTGTGGGTGAACGGATGATCTCCGCATGCGTATTTCCCACCGCAAATCATGGAGTTTGCAACTGTACTTTTTAAAGAAATGTACTCTGGTCTGATGAAACAAAAATAGAACTGTTTGGCTATCATGACCATCGTTATGTTTGGAGGAAAAAGGGGGAGGCTTGCAAGCCGAAGAACACCCTTCTAAACGTGAAGCACAGGGGTGGCAGCATCATGTTGTGGGGGGTGCTTTGCTGCAAGAGGGACTGGTGCACTTCACAAAATAGATGGCATCATGAGGAAAGACAATTATGTGGATATATTGAAGCAACATCTCAAGACATCAGTCAAGTTAAAGCTTGGTGGCAAATGGGTCTTCCAAATTGACAATTACCCCAAGCATACTTCCAACGTTGTGGCAAAATGGCTTAAGGACAACAAAGTCAAGGTATTGCAGTGACCATCACAAAGCCCTGACCTCAATCCTATAGAAAATGTGTGGGCAGTACTGAAAAAGCGTGTCCGAGCAAGGAGGCTTACAAACCTGACTCAGTTACACCAGCTCTGTCAGGAGGAATGGGCCAAAAGTCACCCAACTTATTGTGGGAAGCTTGTGGAAGGCTACCCGAAACGTTTGACCCAAGTTAAACAATTTTAAAGGCAATGTTACCAAATACTAATTGAGTGTATGTAAACTTCTGACCCACTGGGAATGTAATGAAAGAAATAAAAGCTGAAATAAATCATTCTCTCTACTAATAATCTGACATTTCACATTCTTAACTTAATTCTCCTAACTGACCAAATCAGGGAATTTTTACTAGGATTAAATGTCAGGAATTGTGAAACTGAGTTTAAATGTATTTGGCTAAGGTGTATGTAAACATCTGACTTCAATTGTAGATATGCATCTGTTGTTTACAGATTACTCTTTTTTCGCACCTTTAAAAGAAAAGTTAGGCCCTGGATGAAAATATCTGGTGTGACCACCATTTGCCTCATGCCACGCGACACATCTCCTTCGCATTGAGTTAATAAGGCTGTTTGTTGATTGTGGCCTGTGGAATGTTGTCCCACTCCTCTTCAATAGCTGTGCAAAGTTGCTGGATATTGGAACATACATGTCAATCCAGAGCATCCCAAACATGCATGGGGCCGTGCATTATCATGCTGAAACAAGAGGTGATGGCGGCGGGTGAATGGCACAACAATGGGATCTCAGGATCTCGTCACGGTATCTCTGTGAATTCAAATTGCCATGGATAAAATGTAATTGTGTTCATTGTCCGTTGCTTATGCCTGCCCATACAATAACTCCACCATCACAATGGGGCTTTCTGTTCACAACATTGACATCAGCAAACCGCTCGCCCACACGATGCCTTACACGTGGTTTGCAGTTGTGAGGCCGGTTGGACGTATTGCCATATTCTTTAAAACGACGTTGGAGGTGGCTTATGGACATTCAATTTTCTGGCAACAGCTTTGGTGGACATTCCTGCTGTCAGCATTGCTCTCTCCCTTAAAATTTGAGACATCTGTGGCATTGTGTTGTGTAACAAAACTGCACTTATTTTCACCAGCACAAGGTGCACCTGTTTAATGATCATGCTGTTTAAGCATCATCTTGATATGCCACACCTGTCAGGTGGATGAATTATCTTGGCAATGGAGAAATGCTCAATAACAGGGATGTAAATTATTTTGTGCACATCATTTGTGAGAAATAAGCTTTTTGTGCATATGGAACATTTTTGGGACCTATTATTTCAGCTCATGAAATATGGGACCAACACTTTACAAGTTGCGTTCATATTTTTGTTCAGTGTAGTTGGACAAAACAGGCATGTTCTAAACCGAAACAGTGTGGTGATTGCATAATTTAGTCAATTATATAAATAGTTGAGTGGGATCATTTCGGGAAAAAAAAGCTGTCCTGCTCTATTTATTATCTTGGTGTAAACAGCTGTATTTAATTCAATTTGTTATAATCTTTGAGAGATTAGTCCTAGCTAAATTAGTCCTAGTTAAATTGTCAATTAAAAGCAGCTTTTGAAATTCCTTTGTGAATCTCATTATTTCTTTATGCCCCTAGCTTTCTTTATACGTACCGTGTCCTGTGTTCTATTCATTAGGCACTAGACAGACTGAAACAGGGAGGGACTACCTGAACTTGTCCAACACTAAACGCTAGTTTTTGTTTTCTGTTGCAAAACGTTTAGCAACGATATGTCCAAATGGACACGACCCTGAGCATCCCAACTACGGGTCCCCGGTTGAGTCATACTGAAATAACAAACATGGCTTCCACATACAGTCATGAGTGGAGAGCAGTTTGCGACAAATTTAATAATGCTCAAGATCTATCTGAAGTAGAATCAAGAAAAGACCCAGAAAATGACCCTTTTCGATCGAAGTATAAGGCAAGGGAGCTTTTGAGAGAGATTTACTGCTCTTTGAAGAATTTCGATGTCGGTGAAAACGAGAGCGTCAATGATGAAGCCGACCAGCGCCCGACAGAGCAGCCCGTTGACGGAGGAATGGAGGAGGGCTTTGGGAGAGGCCACTGTGGAGATTCACCAGCCGGATCAAGAGCAGCTAAACTCGGGGCGGTGGAGTATTATCTTGGTGTAAACCACGTGGAAACAGAAGAGCTGTCTGCTGGAGAGGAACATTTAATGAATTGCATGACATTGCTGGAGAAGTGCAGCATATCACCCGAGAACGTGTCTTTGTTCATCCAAGTCAGGGTAATCAAATTAAATTGTATTCATCACATACACAGTTTACAGCCGGTATAAAAAGTGCAGCTCCCTCAACAATGCAGTATAGAGCACCTAGCACTCTTTAATTTAGTCCGTAACTAGCAGTCCAGTGCATAATATTTGTATAATTAAATATGCACACACATGGTCTAACTTTAGCTAAAGATAATGAGTTAAGTAGCCAGTAAAATTCTGTAAACTGACTCACGTTTTTGTCTTTTATTTTACAGAATCAACTGGGCATTCTGTGGGCTGGCAGGGATGAAATTGAGAAAGCCCAAGGATTTTTGGAAACTGCAGAAGCAATGTATATTCGTTACATGAAAGAGGTAGCTAGTCATGACACTGTCTAGATGCATAATTTACCTACTTAGCTAGGTTCATTTTGGGAGAAGAGAAAACAGCAGCATCATCATCTTTCATCAGGAAGGCCCACCGTAGTGCATTCTAGTTTATTGTCCTGTCAGACTTAATTCTATGGTGGCTGTTTAATAATTGTGACCTTGAAAAGGCTGAAGGAAAAATATATTGTTTTGTTTTATTCACACCATAGGATGGGCAACCCCCAATGGACCTCACCGAGTTCTTTGTGGCAGAGGAAGAAGCATTACCCCAACAGGAGAGGACCAAGAGGTGTTGTGGAGTCTCAACAATTTCATAAATAAATGACATTGCTCTTTTTAAAAACTTTTCCCTCTCTTCAAACAGATTTGAAATGGCTTATACCCACACACTGTACTATCTTGCACAAGTGTACAAGAACTTGGAGCAGTATGAGAAAGCTGGGGGCTACTGCCACAGCACTCTGCAGAGACAGCTGGAATTCAACCAGTTCATTCCTCTGGAATGGGCCATCAACGCAGCCACGTTATCACAATATTACATCACCAAGGTAAATGATTAACTGTAAAAATGTGTTGTCTTCATCAAGATGAATGACTTGTTATGTATTTACAGTCAGTACATGACTTGATTTCTTTATAATGATATTTGGTATTTTTAATAGGATCCCCATTTCTATTTATTATGGATCCCATAATAATAATAGTGTGAAAGCAGCAGCTACTCTTCCAGAGGGTCGACATGAAACATGGCATAATACAGAACATTAACTCTGGATTAATCTCACATATTTTGTTCTTCCTCCCAGACCCTCTACATGGAGGGCAGGCACTGTCTATCTGCTGCCAGTGTCATAGCAGGCCTGGCCGGGGAGGTCCCCTCAGAAGCCGCTGCCCAGGAGAGTAAGTTCTCACTCTGAATTCATATACTCAGCCTTGATAGTATATGCTCTTTGTCTTTCATTCAATACTCATTAATACACATCTCAAACCTTTTTCTTTAGGTGAAGCTGAAGCTGAGAAGCGAGACCAACTTCGACAGAAGAGAGCTGAAATAGCCAGGTGTTGGATAAAATACTGCCTTAATTTGTTGCAAGATGCCAAGAAACTTCTCGAGGTAATTTAGATATTTTCAGATCAAATGTAATTCTGTAGATGATTATCCTATAATTGTGAGACAATATCTTATTCTTATGTCTACTGGTCTGAGCAGGACAACATTGGCGAGCTAGATATGGATCGTCAGGCAGAGCTAAGAGCAACACGGCTAAAGGAGGAGGAGGAGAAGGAGAAGGGAAGGAAGAGTGCTGTTCTGTTTGGTTCCAGTGACACCTTTGACTCCATCTGTGGCCTGGAGGAGAAAGTGAGTTGTGTCTTCCCTGTGGACTTTGAGGAAGCCCGCGCCATCTTCCTGGTTGGCCAGACCTATGTAAATCAAGCCAAGGAGTACTTTGAGATGGACGGCCACGTCACAGACCACATCGAGATCCTGCAGGACCACAGTGCTCTCTTCAAGGCCCTGGCCTTCTTCGAGGAGGACCTGGAGCGGCGCTGCAAGATGCACAAGCGGCGTGTGGACATGATGGAACCCATCTGCAAAGACCTGAACGCCCAGTACTACCTCCTCGTCTGCCGCCAGCTGCAGTTTGAGCTGGCTGAGACCTACTACGAGATGATGGATCTCAAGCTGGCCGTGGCCAACAAGCAGGACGACTTGGATGCGCATACGGTCAAGAAGTTTAACCACCTCTGCTCCTCCTCGACCAAGTTCTACCAGATGTTCCTCGACTCCGTCCGCTCGCCAGAGGGCAAATGGCCGGAGAAACTAGAGGACGAGGTGCTGAGGCCGGCACTGGTGGCTAAGTTCCGAGTGGCTCGTCTCCACAGCAGGCTGATCTCGTCCAGCAAAACTGTTCAGCTGGAGAACCTGAACCGCGCCCTGGAGTGCTACAACTTTGTGGTCCAGTACTGCAAGGACAACCCAGAGGCTAAAAGCGCCATCGAGACAGAGCTGGAGCTGAGCGAAGAGATGGTCAGCCTTCTGCCCCTCAAGATCAACCGAATCCAGGCAAATCTGGCCTCCTCTAACTGACTCTAAATGTGTCCTAAACGCTACATGACAAAGCTTGCTGAAACACCCCTATCATATATTGCATATGTAATTCTCCTCAACCCCCATCTGCATTTCCTGATGTCACTGTGTAAATTGTTAATCTTGGACCAATTAACCACACCTTTAATAGCTTAAAACAATTAGTTATATGCATGATAACACATACATTGCCTAATTTATTTGTTCTAGCTGATTGAAAATAACTTATGGTATGTAGATATGTAGCTAAAAACAATGTAATGGAAATATGAATGAACTGATGTGATATTTGTTTTAAAATTGTTTTTTGGTTTATTTCCAACTGACAACCCAAAATAAACATAGGTGCAAATCACTTTTACTTGTCTCTCAAATTATAATTGTGTAAGTTAATTTGAACAATTAGGTTGATTATGACGATCTGTGTGTTCTTGTCCAGCAAGTGTCAATTGTGTTTTTAATACAGTATCAAATCGTATCTATGTATTTATTAGTTCCAAGCAGATTTGTTGCTGCGTCAGAGTAGACAGCGGTGTGGGCCTCGTCGGAGTGAGTGTAGGGCTTACAAGGAACCTGAAGAGGGCGCTGTTACTCATCAAATGGCTTCTGACATAGAATTGCATGAAATTATTTTATCAAAAGCAATTTTATCAGATCTTCAAATACGATGATAGATTCATGCAATGCTTTTATTAATAATATCCACAGACAGGTTACAGTGGAAGTTATTTATGTAGCTACTTCATTCTGTTAGTAGTACTACAGGAACTTTACTTCATTGTCAGTACTATACTCATTTGAAATGTAAATATACCCATTGCTCTCAGGCTAGTACAAGCATAGATGTCTTACATTATCAGAAACCCAAATCAAGACACTTCCTCCATTGCTTAGTTTTTTGTAACAATTTTAGTTAAAAAAAAAGTGTATATATTAAAGATATGTTGATGTCCTGAACTGTCAGTCGTTGTCTATAGCTCTGTATATGAATTTTGAATGTTGTTACATTTCCTCAACCCCATGAGCTTACCAAACAAAGTGGCAGGGCCAGGCTGATGAAATATCAGATTGTGCCTTTAACTGGAAATTACCCTTCTGCTATCTGTATTAGCAGATGTGGCCATGCTTAGTATGAATCACTTAATCTTTTCCTCTGATAAAAAAAAGCATCCACACGCCCATCATTTATAAATGAATATATTGTTTTTTAGAAAATCGAACCTTCACTCAAATATGAATGTATAAATGTGTTCATAGCTGAATATAAAAACATATGCTAAGCTATTACCAAATTATTAGTTCCTCACTAACAAGTTGCCAAGAAGAATTTTGTTAAGCAGCTTCTATCTATTGATAAACAGTGTTTTGTATCTCAATCATTGCTCTGCTACAGGATACAGCAGAAACTTAAATTCATCTTAGTTCCCCTTTGAAAGGTTCACAAATGTCTGATGATCATGTCCATGAATACTTGTTTTTTTTATATAAAGGAAACATTTTATTGTAACATTCAAACAAACATGTAATAAATTACTTACATAGAAAAATATATAATAGCTCTGTGACTTAGATGTACATAATTGTACATTTTAGGAGCTGGGAGGATTTAATTACAGACCTATATTGTTTACATTTTAAGAGGCATAAATGTGTCTCTGTGTCAAGATTTATTGCCACTTCAGCTCTAAATATACTTAGAATGCAAAACCATCCGGATGGGGCTTTTGTGTTGTTACCATGTGAATTCTCCTGAGCAAGTTGCCAACGAGGCTGTGGGAGGCATTTAGCTCCACTTGGTGTGACTTGGCTGTAGGATGAAACCTCAACCTGACAATGGCAGTGTAGTCGCTCTCTTTAAAAGCCCAATGAAGAGGAATGATCTTTTCTCCATTTGTGCTAAAGAGAGATGACAGACAAGACAGCTGATGAGCATGCTTGTTATTTTAAAAACATTCAAAATAGTAGCTAATACTTATTTTTATTAAAGCAAAAACACGTTTCGTTGGTAAGGTGGAGAATTGTTATTTTTGTGCTTAAATAAATGCACATTTGATATAATTTACCCAACAAAAACAGTGTCCGCAACGCCAGGGTAGTGGGTTCGATTCCCGGGACCACCCATACGTAGAATGTATGCACACATGACTGTAAGTCGCTTTGGATAAAAGCGTCTGCTAAATGGCATATATTATTATTATTATTATTATTAGTTCAGTTGAAAAATTATTTGTCCCTGCCCTAGAAAAATGTATGATTTAAGGCATTTAAATTTACTAGGTCATCAAACACTTCAGTTTTTGCTCAGCTAGGGCATTTTACTCCGAATGATATTTGAGAAAGAGACAGCCAGCAAAGAATCTAGATGACCTCATTCACGTCTCATCTTTCTACCCTTCTCTAGAAAATCTTCTGTTTACATGCATGAGTGCTCAACATGGAGTGGTTTTCAGTGGACACAGATTGAGCCTAGTCCTAGGCCAAAAAGGATTTTCGATGAATATTGTCCATTGAGTTTGCTTTTTAGTCCAGGACTAGGCTTAATCTGTGTCTGGGAAACTGTCTCAATGAGCTAAAACAACAGCATGAGTACAAGTAACAAAAACAGACACTTCCCTATCAGTCATAACATGTATAGTGGTATTAGTAAAGTTAGTCCAATAGTTTTTCAGTATAATTTGTTTTCATGGGATACATGGCTGAAGGGTAGACTGTAATGGAGCCTAAAAGCAAAAAGAGGAGATTCCTCAGAACATCAGGATGCGTCTCCAGTGCAATCTTTTCTGAAAAGGACAGTTTGGCAGAGCCATATGTTTAGACCTATAAGTATGACTGGCAGTTGCTCCAACAGGCGACCTAATACAAACAGGTGACTTGCTGCAATGGAGTTATGACAGCAACAGGATCAGGACAACTTTAGTAAATTGTGAATAAACTCAAGTTTTTCTTGTATGCATTTATCACTTACACTTTGAACTAAACACTTCTAACATGTTTAAGCCTTCATACTTTTGAAGCCAGCCATGTTATTCTTGAGATCAACACTTCTAACATGTTTAAGCCTTCATACTTTTGAAGCCAGGCATGTTATTCTTGAGATCAACACTTCTAACATGTTTAAACCTTCATACTTTTGAAGCCAGCCATGTTATTCTTGAGATCAACACTTCTAACATGTTTAAGCCTTCATACTTTTGAAGCCAGCCATGTTATTCTTGAGATCAACACTTCTAACATGTTTAAGCCTTCATACTTTTGAAGCCAGCCATGTTATTCTTGAGATCAACACTTCTAACATGTTTAAGCCTTCATACTTTTGAAGCCAGTCATGTTATTCTTGAGATCAACACTTCTAACATGTTTAAGCCTTCATACTTTTGAAGCCAGTCATGTTATTCTTGAGATCAACACTTCTAACATGTTTAAGCCTTCATACTTTTGAAGCCAGCCATGTTATTCTTGAGATCAACACTTCTAACATGTTTAAGCCTTCATACTTTTGAAGCCAGCCATGTTATTCTTGAGATCAACACTTCTAACATGTTTAAGCCTTCATACTTTTGAAGCCAGCCATGTTATTCTTGAGATCAACACTTCTAACATGTTTAAGCCTTCATACTTTTGAAGCCAGCCATGTTATTCATGAGATCAAACTGCATAGGCTATGTATGTTCCCCAGGCCAGGCAACTCTATTGCTGGCTGGCTTCAAAAGTATGAAGGCTTAAACATGTTAGAAGTGTTGATCTCATGAATAACATGGCTGGCTTCAAAAGTATGAAGGCTTAAACATGTTAGAAGTGTTGATCTCATGAATAACATGGCTGGCTTCAAAAGTATGAAGGCTTAAACATGTTAGAAGTGTTGATCTCATGAATAACATGGCTGGCTTCAAAAGTACGAAGCCAGTGAAGAAACTGAAGTGTCATTTCCTGAGAAAAGATAAAAGCAAGCAATAAACCCACTTCCTGTTCCATCTCACATCTACGACTACGCATTGGCTGAAAAGAAACATTCATACACATGCACGTCACCTTTTCAAAACAAAATTTTAAAGAGACCAATTAACAAGACAGAGATCAATCATCAGAATCTAGAGTACACTCTAAAAAAAAATCTATGTGGCCCAGCTCAAGATCTTTAAGTAACTAGTTCCACAGACTTTTTGAGTTTACTCAACATTTTGGAGAAGTGGTGGTCCTCTGTAGCTCAGTTGGTAGCGCATGGCACTTGCAACACCAGGATAGTGGGTTCAATTACCAGGACCACCTATGCAGAAAGAATGCATGCATGATTGTAGGTTGCTTTGGGTAACTGTGTGTGCTAAAGGGCCTGCAATTAATAAACATTCCTATTTTGAGCATGAAGGACACCATGTCGCTTGCTAATATCAAGATTCAAACCCACAACCTCTGCCTCCCAAACACACATGACCACCCTCCTGAAGCGTGTTACCCAGTCGCACCACTGAAAAGGTAGCTATTGGACAAAGCAAGTGGAGACACTGCAGGTCTCTGACAAGTAAATTAACTACAATATAGTATAATACAACTTGCCGAAAGGCACACTGGGAAATGTGTTAATAAGACATGTATTTTAAGGTTGCCTAGTGGTTAGAGCATTGGACTAGTAACCGAAAGGTTGCAAGTTTGAATCCCCGAGCTGACAAGGTACAAATCTGTCGTTCTACCCCTGAACAGGCAGTTAACCCACTGTTCCTAGGCCGTCATTGAAAATAAGAATTTGTTCTTAACTGACTTGCCTAGTAAAATAAAGGTAAAATAAAATGTTCTATTAAGTGCTTACATTGCTTGTCAGATCCATCTAATTCTAATATTCTCACTCTTGTGTATTTTGAGTATGGTTCAAAATGCACTTTTCTTCCAAGTTGTGTGGTGTTTTCTAGCAGTAATTTGTTTGGTCGATACCGACCACATCCAAGACAGTGACTAACCCCACCTCAACATTTCGCCTGTTACCAAAGGCAAGTCAGTCAACACATTCTTATTTACAATGATGGCCTACCGAAAGGGCTCCTGCAGGGACAGGGGCCTGGGATTTAAAAAACAACATAATTACAGCATAAATATAGGACAAAACACACACAACAAGAGAGACAACACAACACTACATAAAGAAAGACCTAAGACAACATAGCAAGGCAGCAACACATGACAACACAGCATGGTGGCAACACAATATGGTAGCAGCACATAACACGGTACAAACATTATTGGGCACAGACAACAGCACAAAGGGCAAAAAGGTAGAGACAACAATACATCACACAAAGCAGCCACAACTGTCAGTTAGAGTGTCCATGATTGAGTCTTTGAATGAAGAGATTGCGATAAAACTGTCCAGTTTGGGTGTTTGGCTGCAGCGAACTGAAAAGAGGAGCGACCCAGGCATGTGTGTGCTATGGGGACCTTTAACCGAATGTGACTGTCAGAACGGGTGTTGTATGTGGAGGATGAGGGCTGCAGTAGAAGTGTTAGATATATAGTATGCATACAGCCACTTTAACAATACATAGAATTTTCATAATATCTTCAGAATTCTTGAGAAATTAGTCAAAGGTAATCAAATGTGAAATACTGCTCATTCATTTGCTGAAAATTCCCTTCAGCAAATTAATGGGGGGGACTTTGGAGAGATGTTACATGGTAGCATACCAACTAAGTGTTTTAAGTTTTAGATCTTATTTGTTCATCTAGGACTTCATCTATTGGATTTAGGCTAATTATTGGGCCAAAGCTTGATTCAAATTAGGCGATGTGTCATTTTCTATCAATATATGATGGTCTATTGAAGTTCTACAGTGTGACTACCAATTTGTATATCCGTGGAATTTCCAGATTAAGCTACTGTGTTTATCTTTTTTTTTGTTACAAACTAAATGCGCTGAACGTAGACATGCTAGATATGGAAGACAAGAACTTTCCATTGCGGATGTTAAACTTCTTGCTAAAACGTCTGGTTTCAGGAAACAATGACGCATAAATGGGCAGGGTTTCGGGGTATTCAACAGTGCGATTAGGTGTACTTTCAGAATATTCACACACAAAGGTTATTCTTAAAAGCATATATTGTCGTCTCCTCATTAGAGCATCGAAAATAATGAAGGGACTACTGAAATCGAAGATCTGTCTGACACTGGCTGTCATCTTCTTTCTCGCAGATAAAGGACATGGTAAGTTTTAAAATAAATAGTAGGTTATTTCACATTTTTGCATTAGCCACATGTAGGATACTTGAATATTTAAATATTGGGAAAAGTAATTAGGGATAGTTAAGGATTTTTAATAATAACATTAAAGTTGAGTAATTCATATTGATACATTTATCCGCGCGTCTGCTACTATCAAGTTGACGTCTTCTGGCACGCTTGACAAAATAGTCTATAGGTTACTGACTATTTTGTTTGAATTGGTTTGTATTTTCTGACAGGAGGATACGTTTTACTACCAGAATAGAGTACGAGTAAGAAAAAGGTTGAGGCCCCACAAGATAGAACAATGCACATTTTGCTCATAACTTTAAGCTGCCATTTATAAAATGGGTGGTTGCATAAGTGAAAGTGTAATTTGATCATAGTATTGACATAGTCTATTGTAGGCCGACATTATACTGTGAAGACATTTTAAAGACTTATAATAATAATATAGGCTAAATGTGTAAAAGCAGAGTAGCCACTGTGAGTTTGTGTGAATAAGGTATATCTTTGTTTTCTGTTAAAAAAGCTAAATAAGTAGGCCTATATCCATTCTGCCCAACAAAAACTAAAGCTGTAGGCTACCTATTTTGTTTTTCTGTTTTTTCTAAAGTGAAAATATTCTCACAGATTGCAAGAACAAGTTTACTAGCAAGAAATGGGAAAGTGTCTCACAGTTGGAGTGCTGGTCAGCTCCTCTCACAGTGGTGGTGCTGGTCCTCTCTGTCCATTATAATCTTAAAGGCAAAACTGAACCCAAATCAACACCCCTACTCCGAGAGGCTTGGTACATACGGACCGAGAATAGTTTAGAGTACATGTTTTTGGAAAGTTGTCAAAATATACCCCCAAAACAAGTTATTTTATACTGTTATATAATTTTTGTTGGGCAGGATGAATGGTGGCAAGCACACTTGTTCATATCAAAACTCCCAGACTCCTCTTACAGGCTGACTACACCACCCGCGTCGTGAAATCTATGTTATTCAATTATTGCACTCATACTGCTCACGCGCGCCAACGAGCGTCTGTGTTTCCAAGGGCTAAAATAGAAATCAGTTCTATTTCTGACGCAGATCGCGCTTCAGAGTTTGTTTTGATATTTTAACCTGCGTGTCGTGATCGCGTTTGGTGTGGGGGGACAAAATACATTTATGCACAATGGCGCACTCGCGCAGCCAGTTTGGGTTCCGTGTTAGGGATGGGGGCTACCTTGACTTGTTCCTAAACCATTCCAAGGCCCTTTGAAGTCTTTTCAGGCCTATTGATTATTCCCGGGCATTATAAATCAGCATCCAGATACAGATAACTGCCGAAAAATGAAGGAAACACCAATATAAAGTGTGTTAATAGGGCATTGGATCACCACGAGCCAGAACAGATTCAATGCATCTTGGTGTAACAGTATAACTTTAATCCGTCCCCTCGCGTGAACCAGGGACCCTCTGCACGCATCAACAACAGTCACCCACGAAGCATTGTTACCCATCACTCCACAAAAGCCGTGGCCCTTGCAGAGCAAGGGGAACCACTACTTCAAGGTCTCAGAACAAGTGACGTCACCGATTGAAACGCTATTAACGCGCACCACCGCTAACGAGCTAGCCGTTTCACATCCGTTACACTCACCCCCCTTTTGACCTCCTCCAACCAGTGATCTGGGTCACGGCACCAATGTAACAGTATAACTTTAGACCGTCCCCTCGCCGGGCGCGAGCCAGGGACCCTCTGCACACATCAACAACAGTCACCCACAAAGCATCGTTACCCATCGCTCCACAAAAGCCACGGCCCTTGCAGAGCAAGGGGAACCACTACTTCAAGGTCTCAGAGCAAGTGACGTCACCGATTGAAACGCTATTAGCGTGCCCCACCGCTAACTAGCTAGCCATTTCACATCCGTTACACTGGCATAGATTCTACAATTGTCTGGAACTCTTTTGGTGGGATTTGACACCATTCTTTTATGAGAAAGTCCATAATTTGATGTTTTGTTAATGGTGGTGGAAAACGCTGTCTCAGGCGCCGTTCCAGAATGTTTTCATGTTCTGTATTATATCATGTTTAATGTTTTGTGTGGACCCCAGGAAGAGTATCTGCTGCTTTCGCAACAGCTAACAGGGATCCTAATCAAATTCCAATGTTTAAAAGCATATATTTCATATCTCATATTCAATAGGAATATTATTGACAAATTATCCTTTGTCACAAATGAGTTATGTTTATATATTGTCATTCCTTTATGAAACACAGGGGCTCCAGCAAAAGGCAGATATATGTGGCTTAAATGCAGTCCAGACGCCAAGAATGCCAACTGTGAGACACAGCGGGGTCCCTGGATGGACTTGCCCGGGCCTCCTGACAGACTCCCTTCAATTGCCGTAAAGGATATGTACGTATATGTCATCATCACAGATCAATTTGTCAGGAGACCAAGGCTCTATGGGCTAGTGAATTTCAGAATTGAACAGACTATGACAGGATTGTTCAAACTTGAACTTCTTTGCGCCATTGCTTTTGATGAGCGATGTCCCCATAAAGGATTGCAATAACGGACATTGACAAATTGTGTCACAAGCCCCACTTAAGCATAAACATTTCCAAAATCTTTTTTTTTTTAAACTTCACAATATCCTGTAGGAAATGTTATTAATTACAGAATCGGCCTGGTAGGTGCGTAGTGTGACTTGAATGGCCTCCAATATTCGGTCTTATTCCGAGAGTGATGGAAGCATACAGAAAGAGAGCACTTTGAAGACTTCTTATTAGTATAAACTACACACTGTGAGCCTACTCTTTGGTTCTAGATTATCCTGCTGAAAGATCAGTGTTAAAACTACGACCTATTTTAAATGATCTGATTATATATGTGTGATTTCCGCGCTCATTATATTATGACAGACAGAAGATAACAATATGCACTCAGCTCTGTTAAACGCTCTGTTCAACATTTTCACTATTGAGGAAGCTAAACATTTGCTATCATATGGTCTAAGACACCACTTCCCCTCTAGTGGTCAAAATCCTAAGCAAGACATTGTATCAGTTAGAAAAACACCAAGACCCAAAAAGGTTGAATCTCACAAAACCCTCTTCCTTATACTATTGTTTGCAGAAAAAGTTATTATCGTTATAAATTACCATATTATCATGTAGAAATATAAAAACCTGCCTTATACGACAATAAAGTACAATGGCAAAAAGTCAGGAATACACTGTTTAATTATGGATTTTGTGTATTACACTTGTTAAAGTACCATGCAAACAGAAGCTTCAGTATTTTAATAAAACCTGTGTAGTAGTGCTGTTATTATGTTAGTAACAACATTGTATTTTATGCAATTACAAAGCATTTCCTAAATAATTACTATGTGACAACATATGAATCCAATATAGTGACTGGAGTAATAAGTGTTTCTTCACAGGTATCAGGGCAACTTTGTAAAGTTTTACAAATGATTCATCTACATGTGGTTATTTTCGCATTCACTTAAATGTGCACTATGTAGAAATTGCTCTGCCATTTCCTGGTTGCTAAAATTCTAATAGTTCGCCTCATTTCAGGTTATGTGACAAAACAAGCAGGTAGAGTGTAGAGAATCATTGTACACTCTAAACCGCTGTGAAATATATTTTCCATAACCAAAAATATTGTATTTTCAGCTGGTGTACAAAACTGAATGTAAAAGACACAAAAATGAAACTTAAGAGCGGGAAGCATAGAAATAATGCACATAAAACAAATCTACTGCTTCTTATGTTTGCTTTCAATGAGAATGACAGCTCTATAACACACATTTCTATGTAAATTTGATTGGGTTGCCCAAAAAGTTACATAATGCTGCTTTAAGTTGATAAAATAAAAGATTGGACACTGTTTCAACAATATATTCTCTGGCAAGAACGGTTATAGAGTTATCATACTCTCAGCCTTTCTTGTTAAAAGCTTTGTGACTTCAACTTAATACAATCCAAGGCTCTCAGACAAACAAAGCAGGGAGGATGGGTGTGTAGAGACTCCCAGGCCTGCTCGGTAGTGAAAAAACACAGGAAGAGCTCAGAGGATGTAGACTGTAATGGCTAACGTTACTGTGCTTCTGTTTTTCTTCCAGAGTGCCAGAAGAGGCTGGCTCAGAGCCGGAGGAGCAGTCAGGCGAGGGTTCTGCCACAGGAATCCTTTTAACTGAGCAGGGCTCTGGCGACCAGTTGGGCAGCACAGATGTGGATGGGATTGACTACCCTGGCTTTGTCTTCCCACCGAAAATGACCATGGATCAGGCTCTGCCTCCTGCTCAGGAATTGAAAGAGGATCACCTGATCCTGTAGCCTGCCAGAATGCTAAATATTGAAATTGTGATGTCAATCCGGTTGTGTAAAATGCATTTTGCAACCTCTCATGATTCCATGAGCTCCTTAAAACGGACTTTCCATTTGAATTATTGTATTTTCTGGTCAATGCTATCCGCATCTTATGAAAGTAGTAATACCATGCTATTTGACCCAGGTATTGATGCTTGGCTGTGTAAGATTGCATTTAGGTAACTGAATTGTGGGCAATGTAAGTGGTTATAGCATCATTTACACAGTTTAGTTATTTCCCATGGAACCAAAGAGATCAAATGAATCGCTTTTTTGTGTGTTTTTATTTTTAATACCTGCCAAGAATGTAATTAATTAGATTTAACCAGTTGCCTTTATTTTTGAGCTCAGCAAATTATATTTTTCATACGGTTTTAAAACGTGTGGTTTTATGGGGGATATTGTGCTTTTATTGTTTTCTTTTGCAATTAAATTTATAAGATACTATATGATAGTCTTTCCCTCTTCAAATATTGTCAAACATAATACTTTATTCAGAATATCCACAATTGTCACAATTTGATATCACATCATTCCACACTCATATTTTTTGGGAAGATTTAAATAAATGTGTTTTGATAATCCAATGGTATTTGAACCATAAACTATTTAAGGATATGGGATTAGGTTTCTTTAGTGGACATGAGTTGGGCTCATGGTCTCGTGATCAGGTCCCACTGGGCACACACTGGTTGAATCAATGTTGTATCAAGGTCATTTGTCAACGTATTGTGACATGAAATCAATGTGGAAAATACAATGGATTTGAAAAAAGTAATCAATCAGTACTGCTTTCATGTCATTTCAACCAGCGTTGTAAATATTGAAATAGGGGTAAGATTTCAACTTAAATACATTGACTTAACCTTACTAACAGGTTGTTACATCAATCAACTTTCAACATAATCATCAGAATTATATATACTTTGAAAATTCCACATAGAAACGTTCATAGCCTAATGCTAAATGACTCCGGAGTGGCGCAGCATTCAAAGGCACTGCATCTCAGGGCAAGAGGCATCACTACAGTACCTGGTTTGAATCCAGGCTGTATCACATCCGGCCGGGATTGGGAGTTCCATAGGGTGGTGCACAATTGGCCCAGCATCGTCGGGGTTTGGCCAGAGTAGGCCGTCATTGTAAATAAGAATGTTTTCTTAACTGACTTGCCTAGTTAAATAAAGGTTAAATAAAAAAAATACTAAAATGTAAAATTCAGTACAAAGGTAACTGCCAAAATAAAGGAAACACTTGAGCAAATTAGGGTTCTGGTGGCTTTGTTATTGTGTGGGGTGCATTTTCCTGGCATGGTTTAGGTTCACTTAACCCCTTAGAGGGTGAGGTAAACTCCAATAAATATACAGCCATTGTTTGAGTGATGACCTTGAACCTATGGTGAATCATTTCTATCCTGATGGCCCTATTAAGACACTTTATGTTGGTGTTTCCATTATTTTGGCAGTATATATTGGGTGGTTGAAATTATGCAGAACTTCCTGTTATTTGACCTTGTTTCAATGTTGATAACAAAATAGTAAGTTTGAACTGTTTTAGCTATAAACTATTATAACCCCATTCCTGAAAGCTAAGACTCTCTGGAACATAGATGTTCTTTCAGATCCCCTCTATGATGATCACAGGCTGCACAGGACCAGTTACATGCTGACCACACTGCCCATGTTGCGTGTGAGATCATTGCAAAATAAATGTACACATACAGTTGAAGTCAGAAGTTTACATACACTTAGGTTGGAGTCATTAAAACTCATTTTTCAACCACTCCACAAATTTCTTGTAAACAAACTATAGTTTTGGCAAGTCGGTTAGGACATCTACTTTGTGCATGACACAAGTAATTTTCCAACAATTGTTTACAGACAGATTATTTAACTTATAAACATTCTCTAAGATCTAAACTATCACACTATCACACACAATCTACAAACACAATATTTCAATAGTGTTTGAGCTGTGACATCTACTCATATTGATCATATCTTCACTATTGCTAGAGCTTTGCTCCAAAGCAATATCAGTTCATATTGGCTGTAGTGACCAT
This sequence comes from Oncorhynchus keta, assembly GCF_023373465.1. Taxonomy (NCBI): domain Eukaryota; kingdom Metazoa; phylum Chordata; class Actinopteri; order Salmoniformes; family Salmonidae; genus Oncorhynchus; species Oncorhynchus keta. The sequence continues at coordinate 15,261,689 of NC_068444.1, read as the reverse complement.
AAGATTGTGGCAATAACTAGGAAAGCCAAAGTGCCAAAGGTTGGGCCTAAAGTAATTTATAAGAGATCATACAAAATGTTTTCTTAGGACTCTTTTGTTGAAGAGGTAGTACACACACATTATTGTTTCGTTATATTGTTTGTCTATCGTTGTATTTTACATTTGTGTGACTGTCCTTGTCTATCAGTATATCAGTGTTTTGTTGTGTTTTTTGTTGTTGTTGTGTTGGCCCCAGGAAGAATAGCTGCTGCTTCGGCAAAAGCTAATGGGGATCCGAGTAAACCAATAAAACCCATTTAATGAAAGTGCAATAGAGGGGGTATGGTGATCCATGCATGTGATGAGCAACCTTGCCTGAGACCTAAAGATGTGTTAGTATGACTGATGGGGTTCTCAACCTGGTCACCTGTGCACCAGACAATGCAACTTTTCAGGTCTCAGACAAGTTAGTCATCATGTGAGCGTGGTCACCGAACCCCCCTTTGATCTCCTCCTTGAAGAGACCCATCCAAGTCACAGGACCAATGCCTAGGCTTTAGCTCAGCAGGCAAACACAGTCTTAACCCAGCCAGTCACATGTTACACATCATGACTACCCTTGCTGGAGACTTGAAATTAACACGTCTAACACAAGCTCACACATGTCAAACTAACACTTCTTTAGGTTTCAGGCAAGGTTCTCATCGCATTAGCATGGCCCACCAAACCACGCTCTTTTGACGAGTAATTTTGCTGGATCTTGAAGACTTGTATTGGTGTAGCAGATGGGGTTCTGTGAAACTCAATACTCAGCCTAAAGTGTTGCCCCTTGCAATTGAAGAAAGACCTTTTTAATAGTAAGATGGGTTGGAATGCTTCAGAAAAAGCATTCATGTGTGTTTGAGGCAGAAGTCCTGAGTTCAAGTCTCCATTTGAGCTGAATCAGGGGTAAACGGTACTAGCTAAGCACGCCGCTAACATCCTCTACAATTGTGCCACTGGACTTCAATCTGCAGTTTGCTGGTTCAACCACAGTGGTCACTGTGAAGTCAGTTTGGGAGGTCAATGTAGCAGATGGGGTTATGTGAAACTCACTCATCAGTCTGAAGTGTCGTCCTTGTACATTAGAAGAAGGCATTTCTCAATAGCGTGGTGGGTTGGAATGCTTCAGCAGGGAGGTCATGTGTGTTTTCGAGGCAGAGGTCCTGAGATTGAGTCTCGGTATGAGCTGAATCAGGTGGAAACATTGGTTCGAACCCAGTCAATCTCAAAAGCGAGATTAAATGGGCAGTGGAAAGGCTATCCTTAGAATATAATTCTTATTAGGCCAAATTTCATTTTTTGTGACACTCCCTTGTAACGTATCCTGATCATCGTAAAGGAAAACAGAAGGCATATCCATGTTCCAGAGAGTCTTAGCTTTCCAAATCCATAGGACAGAAATGAATTCAACATGTCACATTCCCTTCACAAACCGCTAAAAGCTTCTGTTTACCAGAGATAGAATCAAACGCTATCCGTACTCCTCTACCTTTCTGGCTGGCAAAATACCAGGATGTTGTCTCTGGTTTTGAATCTGAATTTAGAGAACTGAAATTGAAATCTAAATCCGAATGCATCTGAGAAGTTGAATATACGAAACTTTGATGAACTTAAAATTATAGTTTGTAACCTTGATCGTTTGTAAACTTGATACACAGGCAATGTATGCAATATCTACCATATTGAAACTCAATATATAAATACTGAATTTGAATATTCATTTAAATGTACATTTAATTTGAAAGCTGAATGCCATATTAATTCAATTCAATTTGAAAACCAGTTTCATTTATGAATTCAATTATTTAATTTGTGCATTACAAATTAAAAAATATTAAATTCAATATCCTAATACAAATTCTAAATGACAGAATTCAAATACAATTTCTGTTTGCACTGAAATTGCTCCATACCTGCCTGCAACTTCAGTATCAGTGTCACTATGCTGCTGATGGAATTTCCTCGTGATCTAACAGTTCATATGAGGGTTTAATGGCCAAGACGTTAGTTTCTCCCGTGAGAGACCAGGGTTCAGATCCTCCCGTGACACTTCAACCACACTGTGTCATTTCCTGAACTGGCGAAAGTCCATTAACACACCCTCATGTTGAATATTTCCCTGAGCTTCCTCTGTAAAGTACCTGATGACCTACAAAACCACCAGTTTTGTTATGCTGAGACCAAGATATATTTTTTAAGATGATCCCTGAATTACTGAAATTACAGAAATACACACATTAAAATAGAAATACAAAATGCAAGCAGAAAGAAAACAAAAAAAGTTAAATATATGAACCTGTTGGTTAGTGCACTTGCCTCTCTTTTTCATAATTTTCCAGATGAAAATACATGACAAAAATAATAGACTGTATTGTTTCTTATTAAACTGGTTGTTTGGATCCTGGATGCTGATTAGACGAGCAGCGTTCCAAGCCGTGCTGTATGTATTGGCCGTCATAGACAGAGAGTGAACCGTGTCCAGACAACTTCAGAGCCAGTCGAAATCGCGCACCAATGTCATTATCATGGACATAACCAAGTAAATGCCAATAGAAAAAAAGCACAAACAAACAAAGCTAGGATACTGTCATTCCAGGTTCAATGTTTGATGTGACTGAGTTAGCTTAAGTTGGCTAGTTCGCTAGCAAGTGACATGAACGTTGTCCAGCCTGCATAGCAACCATTTATTTTAGGATGGACGACCAGTCCTTTTGAATGGCAAACTATAAATAAATTAATGTGTCGTGTCTATTACGTGATAATGCCCTTGAAGCCAGTCTCGGGACAGCAATCCGTGCCAATATATCCCCCAAACACCGGCTTCGAGGGTATTATCACTTTTATACAAGGGGTTACCAACATATTAAAATAATGATTTACATATTTTGATTAAATGTTATTTTGAGGAATTTATTCATACTATTCCATCCTTCCACAAGATATAGTCCCGACACAAATCTAGGGTTGCTACCCAAGCCAGCTGGTTGTGCATTCTGTCGGTTCGGTTGCTAAAGATGCGACCCAGTCTTCAGTATTTTTGTTCTTTATCCATGGACGTGACCCAATCGTTCCTTCTAAATGTTCCATTGCCATACTGGCTGGCAACGTTCTTTCTTATCCATTGCTTGGTAGCCTAGCCAGCCAACTACGACTAATTTACAGTCACCTCAAAAAAGTGCAGCCAGAATAACAGCAAAGTAGCTGCATTTGCATTTGTTTAAGCTGTTTTCTAATGACATTTATTTGGATACATCCATAACAATGAGCTAATGAGGTGCGATATCGCCTGGCATAGAAAATGTGCTCACTCATCAGGACACTGTTCACTCATGACTGCATGGCCAGGCACAACTCCAACACCATCATTAAGTTTGCCTAAGACACAACAGTGGTAGGTCTGATCACTGACAACGATGAGACAGCCTATAGGAAGGAGGTCAGAGATGAGACAGCCTATAGGAAGGAGGTCAGAGATGAGAGCTTATAGGAAGGAGGTCAGAGATGAGACAGCCTATAGGAAGGAGGTCAGAGACCTGGCCGTGTGGTGCCAGGATAACAACCTCTCCCTCAACATCATCAAGACAAAGGAGATGATTGTGGACTACAGGAAAAGGAGAACCAAGCATGCCCCCATTCTCATCAACGGGGCTGTAGTGGAGCAGGTTGAGAGCTTCAAGTTCCTTTATGTCCACATCACCAACAAACTATCATGATCCAAACACACCAAGACAGTCGTGAAGAGGGCATGACAAAGCCTATTCCCCCTCAGGAGACTGAAAAGATTTGGTAAGGGTCCTCAGAACGTTCTACAGCTGCACCATCAAGAGCATCCTACATGGTATGGTAACTGCTCAGTACATCACTGGGAACAAGCTTCCTGCCATCCAGGACCTCTATAACAGGCGGTGTCAGAGGAAGGCCTTAACAATTGTCAAAGACTCCAGCCACCCTAGTCATAGACTGTTCAATCAATCAATTACATTTATTTATAAAGCCCTTTTTACATCAGCCAATGTCACAAAGTGCTATACAGAAACACAGCCTAACATGCCAAACAGCAAGCAATGCAGATGTAGAAGCAATGCAGACCGTTCTCTCTGCTACCGCATGGCAAGCGGTACTAGAGCGCATAGTCTAGGTCCAAAAGGCTCCTTAACAGCTTCTACCCCCAAGCCATCAGACTCCTGAACAGCTAAACAAATGGCTACCCAGACTATTTGCATTGTCCCCCCTCTTTTACACTGCTGCTACTCTGTTTATTATCTATGCACAGTCACTTTAACTCTACCTGCATGTACATATTAATCAAATCAAATGTATTTATTAAGCCCTTCATACATCAGCTGATATCTCAAAGTGTTGTACAGAAACCCAGCCTAAAACCCCAAACAGCAAGCAATGCAGGTGTAGAAGCACGGTGGCTAGGAAAAACTCCCTAGAAAGGCCAAAACCTAGGAAGAAACCTAGAGCAGAACCAGGCTATGAGGGGTGGCCAGTCCTCTTCTGGCTGTGCCGGGAGGAGATTATAACAGAACATGGCCAAGATGTTCAAATGTTCATAAATGACCAGCATGGTCAAATAATAATAATCACAGTAGTTGTCGAGGGTGCAACAAGTCAGCACCTCATGAGTAAATGTCAGTTGGCTTTTTATAGCTTTTCACCACTAGAGGGATATCTTCAACCACCAACTTACCATCCTGAGACAAGGCCGAGTATAGCCCACAAAGATCTCCGCCACGGCACAACCCAAGGGGGGGCGCCAACCCAGACAGGAAGATCAAGTCAGTGACTCAACCCACTCAAGTGACGCACACCTCCTAGTGACGGCATGGAAGAGCACCAGTAAGCCAGTAACTCAGCCCCTGTAATAGGTTTAGAGGAATAGAATCCCAGTGGAGAGAGGGGAACTGGCCAGGCAGAGACAGCAAGGGCGGTTCGTTGCTCCAGAGCCTTTCCGTTCACCTTCACACTCCTGGGCCAGAGTACACTCAATCATATGACCTACTGAAGAGATGAGTCTTCAGTAAAGACTTAAAAGTCGAGACCGAGTCTGCGTCTCTTACATGGGTAGGCAGACCATTCCATAAAAATTGAGCTCTCTAGGAGAAAGCCCTGCCTCCAGCTGTTTGCTTAGAAATTCTAGGGACAATTAGGAGGCCTGCGTCTTGTGACCGTAGCGTACGTGTAGGTATTTACGGCAGGACCAAATCGGAAAGATAGGTAGGAGCAAGCCCATGTAATGCTTTGTAGGTTAGCAGTAAAACCTTGAAATCAGCCCTTTCCTTAACAGGCAGCCAGTGTAGGGAGGCTAGCACTGGAGTAATATGATCCATTTTTGGTTCTAGTCAGGATTCTGGGTGCCGTATTTAGCACTAACTGAAGTTTATTTAGTGCTTTATCCGGGTAGCCGGAAAGTAGAGCATTGCAGTAGTCTAACCTAGAAGTAACAAAGTATGGATTCATTTTTCTGCATCATTTTTGGACAGAAAGTTTCTGATTTTTGCAATTTTACGTAGATGGAAAAAAGCTGTCCTTGAAACAGTCTTGATATGTTCGTCAAAATAGAGATCAGGGTCCAGAGTAATGCCAAGGTCCTTCACAGTTTTATTTGAGACGACTGTACAACCATCAAGATTTATTGTCAGATTCAACAGAAGATCTCTTTGTTTCTTGGGACCTAGAACAAGCATCTCTGTTTTGTCCGAGTTTAAAAGTAGAAAGTTTGCAGCCATCCACTTCCTTATGTCTGAAACACAGGCTTCAAGCGAGGGCAATTTTGGGGCTTCACCATGTTTCATTGAAATGTACAGCTGTGTGTCATCCGCATAGCAGTGAAAGTTAACATTATGTTTTCAAATGACATCCCCAAGAGGTAAAATATATAGTGAAAACAATAGTGGTCCTAAAACAGAACCTTGAGGAACACCAAAATTTACAGTTGATTTTTCAGAGGACAAACCATTCACAGAGACAAACTGATATCTTTCTGACAGATAAGATCTAAACCAGGCCAGAACTTGTCCGTGTAGACCAATTTGGGTTTCCAATCTCTCCAAAAGAATGTGGTGATCAATGGTATCAAAAGCAGCACTAAGGTCTAGGAGCACGAGAACAGATGCAGAGCCTCGGTCTGACGCCATTAAAATGTAATTTACCACCTTCACAAGTGCAGTCTCAGTGCTATGATGGGGTCTAAAACCAGACTGAAGCATTTCGTATACATTGTTAGTCTTCAGGAAGGCAGTGAGTTGCTGCGCAACAGCGTTTTCTAAAATTTGAGAGGAATGGAAGATTCGATATAGGCCGATAGTTTTTAAAACTTTTCTGGGTCAAGGTTGGGCTTTTTCAAGAGAGGCTTTATTACTGCCACTTTTAGTGAGTTCGGTACACATTTGGTGGATAGAGAGCCGTTTATTATGTTCAACATAGGAGGGCCAAGCACAGGAAGCAGCTTTTCAGTAGTTTAGTTGGAATAGGATCCAGTATGAAGGTTTAGAGGCCATGATTATTTTCATCATTGTGTCAAGAGATATAGTACTAAAACACTTGAGTGTCTCCCTTGATCCTAAGTCCTGGCAGAGTTGTGCAGACTCAGGACAACTGAGCTTTGGAGGAATACGCAGATTTAAAGAGGAGTCCGTAATTTGCTTTCTAATGATCATGATCTTTACCGCAATTTCCTCGACTAACCTGTGCCCCCCCGCACACGGACTCTGTACCCCTGTATATAGCCTCGCTACTGTTATTTTACTGCTGCTCTTTAATGATTTGTTATTTACATTTTTTACTTAACAGTTATTGTTCTTAACTGCATTGTTGGTTAAGGGCTTGTAAGTAAGCATTTCACTGTAAGGTTGTATTCGGCGCATGTGACAAATAACATTTTATTTTATTTGTTGAGAGGAGCTAGCCAACAACACAGCTAACACAATCACTTCAAACCGAAGCTGAAAAGACTGTGAACTAGCTGCACTTCATTTCGTTTTACTTTTTTCAACTGACATTGAGATCCATAAAAATTATGCCAGCTGATACATGATTTCGACAGGCTGAGAAACGCTGTCTGTCTGTCTTGTCCTGACACGTTCATTCCTATGGGACAGCTGGAGATTGAAACAATGTTGTAAATGTCAGGGAGACAGACAGCAAGGTTTATACAAATTTCCGCTGTTGAAAACCAAATGTTAGTCTAAAATAAATGTGAGATAATGTCTAGATGCTTTTTATAATGGCGATCAAGTTTATAAATTGTTTGGCTGGGCTGATGAGACAGTGGATTGCCCAGTCAGATGGAACAGAGTAAATAGGCATTTCAATGGCATAGATTTAGCCGGTGGTAATTTGTGGAATAGACACTGGCTGGAATGCGGTTTTAACCAATCAGAGTTCAGGATTAGGCCCACCCGTTGTATAAAGCAGCATGACCAAAATACCTAACGACCAGATTTTTGTCTGGACTAGCTATATCTTCTGGTGGAAGAATTCAGTTGTATGAATTGTCTTGTCAAAATAACGTTTTAATGAAAATATGTAAAAACAATTATGAAATAAAGAAATAAGGCTCGTGAGGCAGTGCCATATCATGAATTAAAATTAAAAAAGGATTGTGCAACACTACTCCACCTATTCATATGACTTTTGGTCACATGATAGATCACGGGATTTTAGAGTGTGATGTTTGCAACAAGATTATTTATATTCCAGATTTTTAGGACAAAATAAAAGTCTACTGAGGGTGTGTTCGTAACTTCACTCTGGAGTGCCAGATTGCACTATGGGCTTTTGTAAATTCAGAGCGTTTTGCTCTTGGAGCATTCAGAACACACACGGGATGCTCTGGACAAGGAGTAGGGTTGATCCGAGCATTCTTACCTCACAACAGCAGTCAAGCACCCAAGCTAACTGGCTTACTCAGCGTAGCAGAGCTGGTTTCATGTTATCTATCATTGGTGACCAGTGGTGACCTGTCATTCAGGGGTAAAATAAATACAATTTGTTGCCTGTTTTGCATGTTATTTTGAGCCTAGTGGTTAGAGCATTGGGCTAGTAACTGAAAGGTTGCTAGATCGAATCCCTGAGCTGACAAGGTAAAAATCTGTTGTTCTGCCCCTGAATAAGGCAGGTAACCCACTCTTCCTCGGCCATCATTGTAAATAAGAATTTGTTCTTAACTGACTTGCCTAGTTAAATAAAGGTTAAATAATAAATAAATTAAAAAATATATATATAAATACGTGTCCCTTATCTTTTTGCAAACAATGTAAAAACAATTATTGAGTTAATAAAGCCTCATACAAACATGGTCTCTTTTGTGCTTCATTGAGTAAGGCAGCTCCAAAATACAGGTGTTTCAGCCTAGATCAGTGCTTTCTGTAGTGGTGAGGCAGCCAGCGGAAAATACAGAGCGTAGGCATTGGTCATCTTCTCTAGTTGCGCCGTGATTGGCTCAGTGTTCTGTCACTCATGGGGACACTATGTCACTGCAGAATCTATAGGGAGAGCTAGGCAGTTCAAGCCCCCTTGGGTGCTGCCTTAGAGTTTCATTAGAAGTGCCCATCCAAAAAGGCTCAAGGTCATTGGCCACAGATAAAATGACGTCAAATCTACCATAGCTTTGATTGGACTGTAGCTTTGATTGGATCTTAGTTAGGAAGCTGACAAGCAGTCATCATGAATCGTGTCGACAATCTACTTGCAAATCCTCTTCAATCCCTGTCGTATGAAGAGAAATTATAGATAAAATGTATCGGTGCTCCTCGGCCAATGAACATAAACATTACACAATAAGTTGGAAATCGCAAACACAATGAGTGTTTTGGAAGGAATGAGTGGCTAACTGCAAGCGTTTCAAAGCAATCACTATTTTGCTTCCCCTGCCTGCTGTTTGTGGAGAGGCTGTGTGGTCCAAGTCTGGGTTTAAGGGTCTCTTTATCCAAACTTAAAATGATAAACATTCACACGCAACACCATGGGCCAGAAAAGGTTGAATACATTGGCCATGCTGTCAATCCAGCATGACTTCTGCTGAGTTCAAAACAACTGGAAACTCTGAACTGGGAAATCCCAGACTTCAGTGAGTTCAAGATAACTGGGAAAAAACTAGCTCCGACTGGGAAAATACGTTTTGAACTGTCATCCAACTCAGAATTCCAAGTTGGGAAGCTGGGCCTCTTTCTCGACCTCCGACCTTGAGATCACTGATGTCATGATTCGCCCTAGTTTCTTTTACGAGTTCCAAGTTGTCTTGAAAGCACCATAAATCCAGAGAATTCCAGACTTTGATGACAAAGTCTCATGACAATGTTGCGGTATTCTGCTGCATAATTGATGTAATATGTCAGGGAGATATGTATACTGTAGCTAAGAAAGTCATACATGTTGTGGAGTAAGCTGTTAGTTGCCCACGTGCCTTCCCCTAATAATTTGGTCCCTTTCCCACTCATAACTTAGCCTACTGTTCTGACTTGGTGGTGCACATGTAGCCTATAGCCTGTTTTAGAGATATGTCATGATCTAATATTGTAAGAACTTACATTGTCTGCTTTTATGCCCCCTTTATTTATCATATAGTTCTGACTTGGTGTACAGGGAGAATACTGTAAAAACAGCCCATGTTCTGAATTCTGTCACTTTACATTTCAAAAGTGCTGAACAAATAGTTAGTGACTACATCTGTCTTATCTCGCTCATTAATTTCTTAATTGAAATTATGGATGGCCTCATCCTCTTTTATGCCATATTTGTACATCTCAATTGTCAGTAGAACCCACATTAGTTTAAGCAATTCAGCAATATCAGCTATGTTTTTTAAGAAGGCAGTAAATAAGGCTGAATTAACCGTTTTGCTGCCAGACAAGTCTCTGCTGATAGCCAGGTGTAGCGGGGGTAAGGTTTCACTCCATCATACTGAAAAGAAAGCTCTGCTGTTGGGACAGCTTTATGTTGGTCCTAACAGTTTGTGGACACCGTTTGTCGTTAACGTTATAGTGCAATTAATGTATTGTTTAGTGTTGTATTGCGTAGTGGCTTTCCTGGCACTGAGATTTACATGCTAAAATCACCACTGATGGTGACTAACTGTGCTGCTGGCAACAATTTAATTGCTTTTTGTTGCCGAAGTTTACTGACACTGGTCATATTAAAAGATTGTTGTGGGTTAGTAAATTCATCAGTTATTCTGTGCTCAGGCACACTCAAACGAGAGTGCTCTGAAATTGGAGTGGATAACCAGTGTGAATTTATAAATGCACCCCAAGTAACGCTGGCTTGATACACAACGTGCTGCTATATCAAAGTCAAAAGATATTACCGATAAACTGCCTCTTCTAAAATAAAGTTACTGTAGACAGAGAGTTTGCCAAAACCTTCAGAAAAGTACTCAATCATCTGCAAACAGTGAATGTGAAAATTTGCAGCAGCAGTGGACTAAACAAATTATATCGCTAGACGTTGGACTTTTATTTTGAAATGTATGTGTTGCCATTGCTTCTGTATTCACAGATATACTGCTTCTCTGTTTTGTCTATCGACACAGGAATTAGCAACACGGAGGCTAGCTAGCTGTCACAGCAGTTTAAACAGCTGAAATGGTGAGTTCAAAATGAAAGAAGTAGCAACACATACATAAAGAGATGTGCTAAAGCTGTCATTGTCATCCTGACCATTTGCTTCGTTTTTCCCCCTAATTCGTTAGCTAGCTTGGCTAACGGATAGCTAGCCTAGCATAACGACGTTAGGTTCGGTATCAACACAGACAGGGGTCGGAGGCCCACTGTGTTCTTCCAGCTGTAGCTAGATAACTAACACGTTTTAGTTGGCGGCAATTTGCTAATGTAGCAGTTATATAATTGATCACTATGTGGTGATTATCGATGAAAGCTACGCAAAATTGCTGGATGTCATGAGACATTTTATTTTTCGATGAGGTTTAATTGCGGTTGCATTACCGCCACCAACTAGACTGGAGTATAACTCAATTATACTTTGTAATTCTACACAAGTTAAAACCCTATTCCACTATTTAAACCCATATTGTCCTGCACTATGCCAATGGCTTGGGAGGACGGGACGCCACCACTTCGCACACCCTGTAACTCTTCTGAAGTCAAATCTAGTACACTCAAGTACTTCTCTACAGCTGCCACAACATTATTTTCTGTGACTTACGTCCCATCTCTGCCGTACAGTTGATAACCATTGCTAAGAAGCCAACTTCACTGAAGCATATATCACTCGTTGGCCTATCCCTCTGTGCTGGCACATATCTATACTGAACAAAAATATAAATGCAACATGTAAAGAGGGTTGGTGCCATGTTTCATGAGCTGAAAAAAAAAAAGATCCCAGAAATGTTCCATACTCCCAAAATGAATATTTCTCTCAAATGTGCACATCCCTGTTATAGAGGATTTCTCCTTTGCCAAGATAATCCATCCACCTGAAAGGTGTGACATCTCAAGAAGCTGATTAAACAGCATGATCATTATATAGGTGTACCTTGTGCTGGGGTCAAAGGGTCACTCTAAAGTTGATATCTCAAGTTTTGAGAGAGCATGCAATTGGCATGCTGACTGCAAGAATGTCCACCAGAGCTGTTGCCAGATAATTTAATGCTCATCTCTCTACCAATAACTGCCTCCAATGTTGTTTTAGAGAATTTGGCAGACCACATGTAACCACGCCAGCCCAGGACCTCCACATCCGGCCTTTTCATCTGCGGGATCGTTAGAAACTGGGTTTGCACAACCAAAGAATTTCTGCACAAATGTCAGAAATTGGCTTGGGGAAGCTCATCTGCATGCTTGTCCTCACCAGGATCGTATCTTGAGAACTGGAGTTCGGGGTCGTAACCGACTCCAGTAGGCAAATGCTCACATTTGATGACCACTAGCACGCTGGTGATGTGTACTCCTAACGGATGAATCCCAGGTTTCAACTGTAACAGGCAGATGGCAGACACACCTTACTGTGTAGGTGTAGACCTTACCGTGAAATGCTTACTTACAAGCAAGCCCGTAACCAACAATGCCGTTTTAAGAAAATAGGATTAAGAAAATATTTACAAAATAAAGTAAAGGTAACACAAAAACAATGAGGCTATATGCAGGTTAGTCGAGATCATTTGTATATGTAGGCAGGTGTAAAATGACTATGCATAGACAATAAACAGCGAGTAGCAGCAGTATAAAAACAAAGGGAGAAGGGTGTCAATGCAATTAGTCTGTTTTGCCATTTGATTAATTGTTCATCAGTTCTTTGGCTTGGGGGTAGAAGCTGTTAAGGAGCCTCTTGGCCCCAGTGATGTACTAGGCTGTACGCACTACCTTCTGTAGCGCCTTACAGTTGGATGTCGAGCAGTTGCCATACCGGGCGGTGATGCAACCAGTGAGGATGCTCTCAATGGTGCAGCTGTATAACTTTTTGAGGATCTGGGGACCCATGCCAGATCTTTTGGTGTGACTTTCTTGGTGTGGTGATGTGGACACTAAGGAACTTAACTCTCGACCCGCTCCACTACAGCCTTGTTGATGTGAATGTGTTCGGCCCTCCTTTTCCTGTAGTCCACGATAATCTCCTTTGTCTTGCTCACGTTGAGGGGGAGGTGGTTGTCCTGGCAGTGCGCTGACCTCCTCCCTATAGGCTGTTTCATCGTTGTCGGTGATCAGGCCTACCACCATTGTGTCTTCAGCAAACTTAATGATGGTGTTGGAGTTGTTTGACCATACAGTCGTGGGTGAACAGGGAGTACAGGAGGGGACTAAGCACACACTCCTGAAGGGTCCCCGTGTTGAGGATCAGCGTGGCAGATGTGTTGTTGCCTACCCTTACCACCTGGGGGTGGCCCGTCAGGAAGTCCAGGATCCAGTTGCAGAGGGAGGTGTTTAGTCCCAGAGACCTTAGCTTAATGATGATCTTTATGGGCACTATGGTGTTGAAAGCTGAGCTGTAGTCAATGAACGGCATGTTCACATAGCAGTTGCTTTTGTCCAGGTGGGAAAGGGCAGTGTGGAGTGGGATTGAGATTGCGTCAGCTGTGGATCTGTTTGGGCGGTATGCGAATTGTAGTGGATCTAGGTTTTCCGGGATGATGGTGTTGATGAGCCATGACCAGCCTTTCAAAGCACTTCATGGCTACCGAAGTGAGTGCCACATGGTGGTAGTCATTAAGGCAGGTTACCTTCACTTTCTTGGGCACGGACTATGATGGTCTGCTTGAAACATGTTGGTATTACAGACTTGGTCAGAGAGAGGTTGAAAATGTCAGTGAAGACATTTAACAGTGTCTTCACAGCGTACATGTCTTCGAGCTGTTTGCTGATGTCAACTGTGAAGAGTGCCCCATGGTGGCCGTGGGGTTATGGTATGGGAAGGCATAAGCTACGGACAACTAACACATCCATTTTATCGTCGGCAATTTGAGTACACAGAGATCACATGTTTCAGCAGGATAATACACAGCCCCATGTCGTTACAGCCTTATTCTAAAATGCACTAAAGAAAACATTTTCCTCAATCTACACACACTACCCAATAATGACAAAACGAAAACAAGTTTTTAGAAATTACCTTATTTACACAAGTATTCAGACCCTTTGCTATGAGTCTTGAAATTGAGCTCAGGTGCATCCTATTTCCATTGATCATCATTGATGTTTCTACAAATGGGAGTCCACCAGTGGTAAATTGAATTGATTGGACATGATTTGGTTATATAAGGTCCCACACTTGACAGTGCATGTCAGAGCAAAAACCAAGCCATGAGGTCAAAGGAATTGTCTGTAGAGCTCCGAGACAGGATTGTGTCGAGGCATAGATCTGGGGAAGGGTACCAACAAATTGAAGGTCCCCAAGGATACAGTGGCCTCCTCCATTCTTAAATGGAACACGTTTGGAACCACTTAGACTCCAGCTAGAGCTGGCCGCATGGCCAAACTGAGCAATCGGGGGAGAAGGGCCTTGGTCAGGGAGGTGACCAAGAACCCGATGGTCACTCTGACAAAGCTTCAGGGTTCCTCTGTGGAGCTGGGAGAATCTTCCAGAAGGACAATGATCTCTGCAGCACTCCGCCAATCAGGCTCTGATTCTCTGGTCTGATGAAACCAAGATTGAACTCTTTGGCATGAATGCCAAGCGTCACGTTTGGAAGAAACCTGGCACCATCCCTACGGTGAAGCATGGTGGTCATGCTGTGGGGATGTTTTTCAGCGGCAGGGGCTGGGAGACTCGTCAGGATCGAGGGAAAGATGAACAGAGCAAAGTACAGAGAAGATCAGTGATGAAACCTGCTCCAGAGCGCACAGGACATCAGACTGGTTCACCTTCCAACAGGACAACGACCCTAAACACAAAGCCAAGACAAAGCAGGAGTGGCCTCGGGACAAGTCGCTGAATGACCTTCAGTGTGTTCCAGTTCCCTTCAATATCCAGCAACTTCGCACAGCCATTGAATAGGTGTGGGACAACAGGTGTGGGGGGGACACAAGCAAACATCACCTCTTCGGGTTACCTTCAACAACTCAACAGCAACCAACATATATTCCGCCTAACCTGATACCACACATTTTTTTGTGTGGAACTATCTGTTCCATGTAGTGAATCAGTCAAAAGGCCTGGCTCCACTTTCTTAAAATCTCACTCCCACTGGACCAAACTCGTCTTCATCATAACCATGCCCATCAATGTAAGGCTCGGGCTCTGCACACCTCACCACACCTCAGTCCAGTCAAAACTACTAGAAATGTTGACTGTTAACGTCAGCTGTCAGGTTAGCCGATTCTGTGCCTGTGTAACGTTGTACGATTGTATGTGCCTTTGAGATGATTGTATACATACTAAAGTCTTCCTGTGTTTCAGAGTTTCCTGGGTGGTTTATTTGGTCCTGTGTGTGAAATTGATGTCCTACTCAATGATGCAGAGACTAGGAAGACCGCAGAACTCAAAACAGAGGATGGAAAAGTGGAGAAGAACTACCTTTTTTATGATGGAGAATCTGTCTCTGGGAAGGTGAGCGTTGAAAAACATACACACACTTGACATGACATTTCTTTATTGCAACAAATCATTTTGAAGGTACGCGGCACGTGACCTCATCGCGTAACTCTAAAGTGCCATCCCACATGTCATTCTACATGCCTACTGCTTTCAAATAAAAATGTTCAACTAGAAAAGTAATGTTGTTTTGCAGGACAGTGATTGTCCTGACTTTCAGGAATGCCTGAATTGCTTCGCGTTGCTTTTCTGGTTGGTTGGCAAGTTTCACCGTCCAATAATTATTACAGTTGAAGTTTCAACATGACACGGGCCGTGGTGATATGTTGACACAAGAATTATTAGAATATGGCAAATATTTGCCAATTATTTCATTCTATCCATGCAGGTTTTCCCGGGGCTACTTGAGACATGGAACAGATAGGTGGGAGGGCATTGGCAACAGGCTGTCGCCAATTTATTAGGTTATTTGCGTAAATGGCTAATGGAAACACTTCATTTTTATTCAACACTGTAGGTTTTCTTTAGGTGTGATGTCATTACGTCCATGTGTTTTTATCGTCTGGATGGTTAAATGGAAACGCAGGCAATTGTCGCATCTATTTTTTTTAATGCAAACTTTCTGAATGTTGACAAGCTAATGGAAACATAGCTACTGTGTCCTATGCCAATACCCCATAACTTGTTTGTGTTTTCTTGTAAGGTGAATCTCAATGTGAGGCAGACGGGCAAGAGACTAGAACACCAGGGGATTCGAATTGAGTTTGTTGGGCAGATTGGTGAGTTTGTGTAAATGTATATTTTGACATTGTAACCTAACAACAGCGCCCACCTCATACACCAACCATGCATTGTTCATTAGTTCACAAACCAAGTGTGCTATCAGTCTCATTTATGCTAAACCGCTTAGCAAGGCATGTGCTTGTCATGTGAAAACCGCAGTTGTCCACACTCCACAGCACACACTCTGGTCTGGTGGCAAAGTGTTTCTGTGAGGATTCCTCAACCATTACGAAGTGTTGTTTCAATGTTGTCAAACTGTCTGAGGAAGTTTGGGGAAGCCTACAAATACCATATAAATATGTGAATGTCTGATCATAGGACAAAAGTTAAAAATCTAATACAGGACAATCTAGGTTAATAGATTTAGGACTCCTCTATATATACTTTTGTTAAAATAAATGTTTCCCTTGTTACAATGGATGTGCTTATTGGAAATGTGAGGTTCCTGTTTGTGATGATGTGATGAACCTAACAGAGGTGTTTAAACTTGTGGTGTATTTCTTTCAGAGCTCTTCAGTGATAAAAGCAACACACATGAGTTTGTCAACCTGGTGAAGGAGCTTGCCCTGCCAGGGGAGTTGACCCAGAACCGAAGCTACGACTTTGAGTTCACGCAGGTGGAGAAGCCCTATGAATCTTACGTTGGAACCAATGTCCGACTGAGGTTAGCGCACAACTCTGTCATAACCAGATGTCCTCTGCATCGTCCTTTTCTATTGGCACAGCTTGAGATGATCAGTGAAACTGCATCAGATGGCTTATTGTTGTCATTGCTGCATCCACCTTATGAATATAAGCAGTGTGTCGGTTTAATGTCATTTGCATTGTTGTAAACCATAACTCTCCTTTTGTTATTTCCTGTAGATATTTCCTCAAAGTGACAGTAATGAGGAGACTGTCTGATCTGGTGAAAGAGTATGAGCTCATTGTCCATCAGCTGGCTACTTACCCTGATGTGAATAATTCCATTAAAATGGAAGTTGGCATTGAAGACTGTCTACACATAGAGTTTGAATACAACAAGTCCAAGTAAAATATATATCTATATATATCACTATAAGACATTCATGCATTCAAACCATAGCACAGTAGCAAATACATGTCAAAATTGGTTTCAGATAAAGAAGTTATAAATTAAATAAATGATTAGAATGTATATATACATTATTATAAATGTATAACTTGACCTGACCTCAACTGTCTTCTCAGATACCACTTGAAAGATGTCATTGTGGGTAAAATCTATTTCCTTCTGGTGAGAATCAAAATCCAGCACATGGAACTTCAGTTGATAAAGAAGGAGATGACTGGAATAGGTGAGATGAGGTTTACTTAAAGGGAAAGTTCACTTAAAACGGCATAAGATGTTACTCTTTTAAATAACATTTTTATTTTAAATTATTGAATGTTCCAGATTCTTCAGATTTCAAATGTTGTGAAAACTTTTAAAACTGTCCTGTAATCTGTTTGCTTTAAGAACAGTGTGAAATGTATATATTTGGTCATGTGATATTCCTTCGCAGGGCCGAGCACAACTACAGAGACGGACACTGTTGCCAAGTATGACATAATGGATGGCGCCCCTGTGAAAGGTATGCACAATATGGTGTTGATTTGTCCCAATATTATGATTTTTATTTCAATATCTATTTTATTTTGTTATTCCGCCCCACCAAAGCAGTTTAATGTTTTCAGGACTAGTGTACATCTCTCTTCTTGCCATGGAACTTGTTTCACAACCCTCTTCATGCCTGTTCTTTCACTCTTAGGAGAGTCCATTCCCATCCGTCTGTTTTTGGCTGGCTACGACCTGACAGCCACCATGAGGGATGTCAACAAGAAGTTCTCTGTGCGGTACTTCCTCAACCTGGTGCTGGTGGATGAGGAGGACAGGAGATACTTCAAACAGCAGGTACAGAACATCAAAGCCAACTTCCATTTACCAGTCTGTTGTTATTGTTCCAAGACTGCAGATACACTACATAGAGTACCAGACAGAAGTTTGGACACACCTACTCATTCAAGGGTTTTTCTTTATTTGGAGTGGTGTAAAGCTCGCCGCCATGAATCACTCTTTGCCATCTGGCAGTCCAACAAACTAATCTGGATTTTGCGGATGCCAGGAGAATGCTACCTGCCCCAATGCATAGTGCCCAACTGTCAAGTTTGGTGGAGGAGGAATAATGGTTTGGGGTTGTTTTTCATGGTTCGGGCTCGGCCCCTTAGTTCCAGTGAATGGAAATGTTAACGCTACAGCATACGATTCTGTGCTTCCAACTTTGTGGCAACAGTTTGGGGAAGGACCTTTCCTGTTTCAGCATGACCATGCCCCCGTGCACCTAGCGAGGTCCATACAGAAATGGGTTGTCGAGATTGGCGTGGAAGACCTTTACTGGCCTGCACAGAGCCCTGATCTCAACCCCATCAAACACCTTTGGGATGAATTGGAACGTGGACTGTGAGCCAGGCCTGATCGCCTAACATCAGTGCCGACCTCATTAATGTTCTTGTGGCTGAATGTAAGTCCATGCAGCAATCTTTCAACATCTAGTGGAAAACCTTCCCAGAAGAGTGGAGGCTGTTGTTGCAGCAAAGGGGGACCAACGCCATATTAATGCATATGGTTTTGGAATGAGATGCTCGATGGTGTCCATATACTTTTGGTCATGTAGTGTATATCTGTGGCAGCAAAATATTACAGAAGTTTAATATTACAGTAGTTTGAACTCAAAACATCGAAATTGGCCTATAGTATTATTGAAAGCGATCGTCTCATCTCAGTATGCACATTTACAATAACCTATGAGAGGATCACTGTGACTAGTGTTGATGTAATTCTTCTCTATTACTAGGAGGTCGTTCTCTGGAGGAAAGCTCCTGAGAAAATAAGGAAGCGGAACTTCCAACGCTACGAGTCGCCGGAGCCACGGCCGACGCTTACTGCTGAGCAGCAACCCGAAATGTGAAAGCCATCGGAGTGAAACGGAAAAATGCTGAGAATGCTTCTGATTATAGCCTAAAGCAAATGAGAAGAGAGAGGGGGTGCAACTTGACACGCAAGGAGAAAATAAAGAGTCAGCCATTTAATACATCTACCTTCTGCAATGTGACAGTGACCTACTGGTGCATCTGACTGTGCTGGGTCTACTCTGTTAGCGTACTGTATGGACTTGTCTCTTTGACACACAATAAATAGCACTGGAATGGGATCTACCATCACTTTTTTTAGGGGACCTACCCTCTCTGTAAAAGAGGCACTTGGTTTGGCTCAACACTGGCATACAATCATTCACTTCTAGGTATTTCCAAGGATGTTCCAGTGCATGTAAGCAGGTCAAATTGAATGTGATGGGTTAGTATCATGTCAATGCTGGCAGTCGGGTCAATTTCTAAGGTCAAGCTGTAAGACAATAGGCATTATTTGAGCTCAAATAGTACCTTGTTTATAATTCACCTTAAGATGTAAAAGATTTCTAACTCCTAAGTCTTTTAGTGTAGCTACATACAACCTGTAGTTTCTTTTTTTCACTTCACTTTTTCTTGTGATTTGCGCGTCCTTTCTTCAAATATATTATATATCAATAAATGCTTTTGCTAGTGGCATTGGATTGAGGTGACACAAAATGCTGTTTAATGGGTACTTACATTTTTGGGGGGACTAGATTTAGGGAAATATCACTTTACTTAATTTCTCTAAGGTTAAATATTTAAACTCAGATGGGGCTGTGCTACATCTGAACACTATACAGGCAATATACTTTTTAAGTGCCTGTAAGGTCAAGAAGAAACTGTTATGCCAAATACTGCCCTGACCCACCACTGCATGTTCATTTTTATACTGGGTCCAATGTAACAGACTTGTGTGGACGTTGAACATTTGTATATATCCAACCTGTCTATATCCATCAGTCATCGACTCAAAGGAAATGCGAATTTAGACTTGTATGTATTGGAGTGATGTCTTTAATACGTTTTGATTACTTATGCACTGAATAACAATATAAATGCAACATGTTTCATGAGCTGAAATAAAAGATCCCCGAAATTGTCCAATACGTACAAAAAGCTTATATCTCAAATTGAGCACAAATGTGTTTACATCCCTGTTAGTGAGCATTTCTCCTTTGACAAGATAATCCATCCACCTGACAAATGTGTCATATCAAGAAGCTGATTAAACGGCATGATCATTACACAGATGCACCTTGTGCTGGGGACAAAAGGCCACTAAAATGTGTAGTTTTGTCACACAACACAATGCCACCGATGTTTCAAGTTTTGAGTGAGTGTGCAATTGGCATGCTGACTGCAGTAATGGTCACCAGAGCTGTTGCCGGAAATGGAGTTGTGTTGGCGAGAAGTTTGGTGATGTGAACATAGTGCCTCATGGGGACAGTGGGGTTATGGTAGGGGCACCTATAAGCTACGGACAACAAACAGAATTGCATTTTATCGATGGCAATTTGAATGTACAGAGATACCGTGACGAGAGCCTGAGGCCCATTGTCGTACCATTCATCTGCCGCCATCACCTCATGTTTCAGCATCATAATGCTCAGCCCCATGTCGCAAGGATCTTTACACAGTTCCAGGAAGCTGAAAATATTGGGATGTGTGCACTTACTCGTCAGCCTTAAGTATCCTGCATGCGTCACCTCATTAGCTAGCTTTTGAGGTTGTGTTCGATTTACCTTTAAATTTCAATGGTCTGCATACTCACCAGACATGTCACCCATTGAACATGTATGGGATGCTCTGGATTGACGTGCATGACAGCGTATTCCAGTTCCCGCCAATATCCAGCAATTTCGCACAGCCATTGAAGAGGAGTGGGACAACATTGCACAGGCCACAATCAACAACCTGATCAACTCTAGGTGATAAATAAATAAATAAATATATGCCATTTAGCAGACGCTTTTATCCAAAGCGACTTACAGTCATGGAGATGTGCTGTGCTGCAAATGGTCACACCAGATACTGACTGGTTTTCTGATCCACGCCCCTACCTTTTTTTAAGTTACCTTTCACAAACAGAACAATATCTATATTTCCAGTAATGTGAAATTCATATATTAGGGCCTAATGAATGTATTTCAATTGACTGGTTTCCTTATATGAACTGAAATTGATGCACGTTGCGTTTATATTTATGTTTAGTATATTAGTTTTCAATCCTGGTCCTAGGGACCTACAGGGATTTGCACATTTGGATTTTACCTGGTTATATGCATTAAAATGTTACCTATCACAATAATATTGTGGTCCATTGATCTCACTCAAATGCTGAGTTATAGTAGACATTTTAATTTCGTGCATGAAGTTAACGTTTGCATTTGTGTATAACTAGAGCTGCTAACTCTCCATTCACCATGAGACACATGCAATTGACATCGATCACGCAAACTCACGCTACACCTCTTATATCACGCTGAATCCCAGAAATGTTTTTTTTTTGTGCTTTATTTC
The DNA here is from genome assembly GCF_023373465.1 of Oncorhynchus keta. Classification (NCBI taxonomy): domain Eukaryota; kingdom Metazoa; phylum Chordata; class Actinopteri; order Salmoniformes; family Salmonidae; genus Oncorhynchus; species Oncorhynchus keta. Next base: position 15,240,425 of record NC_068444.1, on the reverse strand, counting down.
CATTAATTGTGTTCAGGTATGAATATGAAGGCAGCACCTCCCCAAACGCGATCATAATTTGTAACTAACATTTGTTTTTAGCGATGCGCACTTTAACCTTTGATCCAGCTTTGACCTTTTCAAGGACCTTTTGATTTGTGAAATGTAGGCACCACAGACATGCCAGAGTATTATCAGTAGATGTGTGCTCATATAGTACATATATCATTTGAACGTATAATCACGGTATTTTTATAGAAACAATTATATGTTTTCTAATTAAATCAACGCATTTCCTGAATTACTATGATATATATATATTTTATTGCTACAGGCATATTTTTGGACTCCAATGCAAACAAGGGTCCTCCTGCACGTTGTATCACAGAATGAAGCCCATGTAGACAGTCCTCTGCAAAAACCTACCAGCAAAAGATTATGACACATTGCATAAAATGGGACATTGAAAAGTGTTAATTGACACACACCAGACAAGGCAACATAATCGCGGACTGTATCTAGCAACCAAGGATGTCAGTAAACCGCTGTATGTTGTTGTTCTCAAGAGTACAGCCCAGAATATGCGCCATATCTGTACGAAACAAAAACGCTCTGGTGGACAGTCGTTGTGGAAACTTTGGATCGACAACGTTATTGAAAGACCCCTGGTCTGGTCCTCTGACCTCCAGACGAGGTGTTTATTCGAACAGTTCGTCACGATCACCAGACACCTCACTATTTGTGCCTCTCAACATCAAGAGTGATGTCGACGATTGCTGGGCTGTGGGAGCGGAGCTCACGCAACCTTTGGACAGAAGTACTGTATTTTTAACATCAATATCGTTGCGCTATGTTAATGTTGAATGCCAATTAGACAGATGAGCTGTTAGTATAGCTTAAATTAACATATTTGTAATTTAGTGCCAAAATGGCTGCGAGGTGGCTTCAATACAGCACCCCCTGTGTCTTCCAGGGTTATACACAATATTGGAAGATCATGTTCCATTATGCTTGTTTACAATAAGCTGCACTGAGGTCACAAGGCAATCACGTTTACATGAAGACACCATGGAGCTGGCACGAGATATGGGTGGGAAAACGTACCTCAATGCAGAGATGGAATAGGCCATTGTACCTTTATCCACACTGATAGAAGATTGAAATACTGCTAGTTTCCCAGAAACAACCTTTTTTGCACTCATGCTAGCTAGCTAGCAGTAGCCACCGGGGCATTTTGGAATGGCCGTGTCAGCCAACCAACCCCTTTGTTCAATGCAACGTGCCATTCCATAATGGCTGCTACTAACTAGTATGAGGATGAAATTGGCAGTTGTCCAGGAAAACTAGCAGTACTTCAATCTTCTTGATGGAGCAGTGTGGATAAAGGTACAATTTGGAATTATGTGGCACATGCCTGCATTGAGGTAGGTTTCCCAACCTATATCTAGCACCGGCTCCATACTCTTAATGACGATCTGATAAAGGATATTCTTTAAAACATCTAATAGGGAGGGCCAACTAAAGGTGTTAATCCTCCAAATCGCTCAAGCAAACTGGAGCACTGAACCAGGGGCTCTTAAATATCCTCAGTGCCAGCAAAAGTGAAACGCCTTCTGACTAACGAGGATGACAAGTCAGCACAGGTGTAACACATACTGACTAACGAGGTGCCACCAATCGGTACACCCAACGTGGTAACGTCCAACCTCGAAATCTAAATGGGAAAACCAAAACCTGTAACAATGTGATATGAAAGTAGAGGGTTTAATGTTTCTAGAACCGTGCTGCAATTGAGAATGGTTTCATGTTTGGATGCAATATTTGTGTGGCTTCCAGAGCCAATTTGCCTTTAAGCAGACCATGTAAAGGCCTTTGGCTAAGAGTAACGGTATACTGGGGCAGCCATGGCCCTGAGACATGGGGGCTGTATTCTAATGGTATACTATGGAGTCTTATAGCCATGTCTCAGTAACAGCTCGCTATGAGTCTGAGACTTGTGAACATTTGGTCACATTCCCTGTCAATATATATTTTGTAAAAGCTGTTTGCTGGGACTCTCTTCCTATAATGTTTATAGCTTCAAGAGTAGGCCTGCTACATGGCTGTTTTATCAGTCATTACTATGTGGTTTCTCCTAACAGGTGAACTTCTAAAAATACTGAATAAGTTCTACAAGAGGAACGAGATGCAAAAAATTGCTGCGGATCAAGGTCTCGATGGTGAGAACAACAACAATTTTCAACTAGTTGGCCTACTGGTATGGTACCCTCATCAAATATATGTTTAGTGATCATACTCTTCCAACCAAGCCTCATGGGCATACCAAAACATTAATCTCTGTGTTGTTAGCTCGTCTCTTTCACCAAGCATTCATCAGTTTTCGGAAGTATGTGCTGGAAATCTCTACACTCAGTGCAGACCTTCATATCATCCTCAATGATATATGCTGTGGAGCAGGTGAGTACAACACTCTTCTTATGACGTAATGAATCAGGTGATTGAAAGCAACTGTGAGTTGGAACTGAATTACAACCCCATCACACCCTCTCAACTGATGAGAGTGTTTGATTGTGTTCACCAGGCCACATAGATGACCTCTATCCTTACTTCATGAGACATGCAAAGCAGATTTTCCCCATGCTGGACTGCATGGAGGATCTACGCAAAATCAGTGATCTGCGTGTACCAGCTAATTGGTAAGTATCACCTCATTCATGATCTCAACATTAAACACATTATACAATAGTTTTTGTGGTTTTGTTGTCACATATATGGGGATAGGTGCAGTGAAATGTGTTGTTTTTAAAAGGGTCAGCCATAGTAATGCGGTGCCCCAAGGGCAAATTAGGATTTAAGTGCCTTGTTCAAGTGCACATCGACAGATTTTTCACCTTGTCAGCTCATGTATTCGAACAAGCGACCTTTCGGTTACTCGCCCAACGCTCAAGATATTTATACATACAGCGCTGTGTTCACACAATATTCCACACAAGTGTCTTTCAGCCATGCACCTGAATGTTTCCCAGGTACCCTGAGGCTAGAGCCATCCAGAGGAAGGTGATATTCCATGCTGGTCCGACCAACAGTGGAAAGACCCATCATGCAATTCAGAGATACCTGGCTGCCAAGTCTGGTGTCTACTGTGGACCGCTGAAGCTGTTGGCCCACGAGATCTTTGAAAAGAGCAACACTGCTGTTAGTGTGACCCTCTTTCACCAGTAAACCCCCATAGAGAAGACATTAAGAAAGCTTTTTGTGTAGCTAATACCTTGAAACAATTGAAGCAAAAATGTTTAATTTAATTCTCAGAGCACTATGTCGAAGGAGGACGTTAAATCAAAGTTTCTTTCTCCCCAGGGCGTGCCATGTGATTTGGTGACAGGAGAAGAGAGAACATTTGTGGATGCAGAGGGGGGACAAGCTGAGCATGTGGCCTGTACTATCGAGATGTGCAGTGTCACAACTCCATGTCAGTGTCTTATCTTACCTCTCAACTTAACCTCATGTACATGAAATATGTTTATTTTATCACTTCCATGTAAGTATTGGGTTCATGTTCTGCTAGAGCTAGATATTTGTTGACATTGGTTATCACCTGCTGTGTTCACTAACATGTGAAATGTGTCGTCCTCTGTGTTCTGTCCAGATGAAGTAGCGGTTATTGATGAGATCCAGATGATTAGGGACATATCGAGGGGATGGGCTTGGACCAGGGCTCTTCTCGGTCAGTAACTTCACTGTATTGTTATTGTATAGAAATTACCAGCTATTTACTAGGTCAATAACACTATGGTAAAATGATAATTTCACAGTAATAACTAATGGATTATTTGTTTTTCTCTGTCTGGGAATAGGTTTGTGTGCTGAGGAGATCCATGTGTGTGGAGAGCCTGCTGTGATTAACTTTGTCACAGAGCTCATGTACACAACTGGTGAAGAGGTGGAGGTGAGTCTAGCCAGTCTGCTGAACATTAGTGTGTTCGGCTTCTAATGAGACTGTCAGTCATTTCGGGTAGAGGCCTGCTTGTCATTTACATGATTCTGCTGAATATCAATTAAAAACTCAGACTTCTAGTGTTTAAAAAAAAGCCAAGTGTCTTACAGTTGACATATTCTACTGGCAGGTTCGTAACTACAAGAGGCTCAGTCCGTGCTCAATTCTGGACCGTGCTGTGGAGTCTCTGGATAACCTGAGACCAGGCGACTGTGTTGTCTGCTTCAGCAAAAACGATATTTACTCCATCAGTAGGCAGATCGAGAGCCGAGGCCTGGAGTGTGCCGTCATCTACGGAAGCCTTCCACCCGGTAAGGCTTTCCTCTGTTCTTATATGTCCACAGAGCACAGTGATTGAGGTGATGGAGATTTAGAATGGAGTGAAAAATGTCAAATATGGACATTCAACTTGTTCGGGTGCTGGACAGAAAAACAAAATGGCTGATGTACTCCCGCCGTGACATCACTCAATCCTTGAGGTGTAATAGTGTGTATCATTAAAGCACTGTCAATCGTCCGCTAAACAGGGACCAAGCTATCTCAAGCAAAGAAGTTCAATGACCCAGAGGACCCATGTAAGATCCTGGTTGCAACGGATGCCATCGGGATGGGACTAAACCTGTGAGTTGAGCGTTGAAGCTGATCTTGTTAGCTTATTGTTTTAATTGACCTCTGACAATCCATATTATGTTTGAAGTACATTGTTCTACACATTGTCATAAAACTACTAAAACAGAAGAAAAAAAACAAATTTCTTGCATGATTAATAAGTTGATTTCAGTTTGCTGCAGCATTGTAGTTGTTGCAATGCACGAAATGTACAACTTGTAATTGAAATGTACGACATTTGTCATTTTTACTTTGAATTTTCATTTATTTTTCCTTTACCAAAAAAAATCTATCAACCCCTACAAAAATGTCCATTAATTATAGTCCATGTAATAATTCACATTTCCTCTTGCTGCAGGATTATTTTGCTGCTGTAGCCCACTGGCTCAAATTAAGATCCTACAGCTGTATAAGCTCTGTCTACCATGCCCCTCCCACATTAGGAGTATCAAGAGAATCATCTTCAACTCCTTGGTGAAACCCAACATCAATGAGAAGGGTGAGAAGGAGCTAAACACCATCTCCACGTCTCAGGCTCTCCAGATCGCCGGGCGGGCCGGACGCTTCAGCTCCATCTTTAAAGAGGGCGAGGTCACCACCATGCACCGCGACGACCTGCCTATCCTCAAGGAGATACTCAGCAGGACCGTCCACGCCATCGAGGTGAGGAATATGGACCATTTCTGAACTTTGATCTCCTGTGTGTGGTATATCTGACTATTTAATATCCTTTATTTAATTTAATGACAATGAAGTATGACATTATGTTAATTTTCCGAATCCTAGATAGCTGGGCTGCACCCTACAGCAGAGCAGATTGAAATGTTTGCCTACCACTTACCTGATGCCACCTTGTCCAATCTGATAGTAAGTAACTTTACTTCACTACAAATGACTCTGTAATGAAAATTAAGATTTACTGTTAAATTCATAGATTAGTATACAATTATTTGTGTTAATTTAAAAGTAACCCTTTTTCTTTCTATCCCCAGGATATATTTGTGAGCCTCTCACAAGTTGATGGTATGTACTTTGTGTGCAACATTGATGACTTCAAGTTCCTGGCTGACATGATCCAGCACATTCCCCTCAACCTGCGCTCTCGATATGTGTTCTGCACTGCGCCCATCAACAAGAAGCAGCCCTTCGTGTGCACCTCCTTCCTGAAGGTAGGAGCAGAGACATCTTTACAGCAGAATCAGCCCCATTCCATTAGCAACACTGGTTAAAACATCTGGGCCCGCATTCACAATGTAGGAGTGGTCATATACGGTATCACCTTTTTAGGCCATTATCAACCCTTTACACTCGTACCCGTATACAGGTTGAACATGGCAAATTTGGACACTGATAAGTGCCCTAAATTGGAATGCATTGGCTGTACAGTAACATGCTATTTATAATGGACTTTTTTTTGGATTGCCTAAACAACAACAGTAATTGTGTAAAGGTGGGGATGCAGGGCTGTGTTCCAAACAAACAACTACAAATGGGTTTGCTTCAGTTCCTCGATGGCAAAGCTAGGAGAGATCAAAAAAAGCACCTTATAGCTGAAGGCTCTTTCCTTGAGCCATAAAAGTACATTTAAATTCCATATGAACTGTGCCCAGTCTGGAGAGGTGTGTCCACTTGGAGACACCAGTTAAACATCACACTCAAACTCTTGTAATTATTTTGTCTTATGTTGCACCTACCCCAAAATTGTCATGGATATTGTTATTATGTAACTCCATGTCCAGCATATTTTCAGATTTCATTATAAAATGTGGCAAAATCAACATTATAATGTTTGGATTCAATCTTGTCAGGTGAACTGTTGTCCTCAACTTTTACAATTATTTTCCCATGATCCCTGAACTGTTAATGTTTTATTTCTGCCGTGTAAATGCATATTCTTTTCCATATTTATTCTGTAAGAAACATTTCAAATGTAGCCCTACAGGCCAATTCCCAAGAGTGTAAAGAGTTAACAAGATTGTATGGACAGGGGGAACCTGACTCGAGATCAGCACTCCTCCTCTGAGACGCTTTGTGAATACGGGCTCTAACCTCTGAATGTTCCTGTCATTCAGTGATGGGTCTACCGTTTGGAATATAGAATTTGTCATGGGAGGCACACGTCCTTGCATGAGTCACTCCATATTCTGGCATGATCAGTATGTTGCCAGTTTGCCTCTGATATGAGCTGTCTTCTGGTCGTACAGTAACTATAGCACCATTGATAAGCTTTTGTTGTGCTTTAAGGAACATGACATCAGTGTTGTTACGGCAGCAGTATTGATAAGGTCTATTGTGGGTTGGGTGAAACATTACGGTGACTACGGTCTAAAGGTAATCCTATGGTAATTGGGTCTGGATGATGAGGCACTGAGTGTCTGAGGTGACGCTCTCTCCGTCTCCAGTTTGCCAGACAGTTCAGCAGAGATGAGCCTCTGACCTTTGACTGGGTGTGTCGGCTCGTCAGCTGGCCCTTGGTCCCACCCAAGAACATCAAGGACCTGGTGCACCTGGAGGCTGTCCATGATGTGCTAGACCTCTACCTCTGGCTCAGGTGATCCCATCTCTCACCACTCTACCTGACCAAAACCATTCACCAATCAAAATGACCACGTGCTCTTGTTGTGCTAAAGGTCATCACCGAATTTAGTCACACAATGTGCCTAATGAGGTCATTGATTGGCTTTATTGCAATTATTCTCAATCAGATATTAATAACACTCTCTTTATGACTTTGTTTCCAGCTACCGCTTCATGGACATGTTTCCGGATGCCAATCATGTCCGGGAGATCCAGCAGGAGCTGGACAGCATCATTCAGTTGGGCGTGCGCAACATCACACGACTTATCCGAGCAACGGAGACCAGCGCCACTCCTGGGATAGACCCCCTCTCCAGCCAGAGGAGGCCGGGGCCCAGCCCAGTATCCCCAAGGAGGGTTCGAGGAGCTCCCAAGGCCCAGGACAGTGGAGTAGAGGCTGGGCAGCTGGACAAGTCCCTAGGCTCCCGCCTAGTGCAGGAGGGCTTACTGACTCCCGACCTCCTAAGGCAATTGCAGAAGGAGTGGTCCAAGGAGCACCGTCAAGAGGAAGTAGGAGTCAAACTGGTTGCGGAAACTTTGAATAATAAAATGAAAGGGAGGAAGAAAAAGTGACCGCTCCAGTCTCTGACTTAGTTGTGAAAAACAGGATCTGTTTCCTGTTATGTTGACGGGACTTCATTCCAGGCTGCATTATGCAGCTGTTGACCAATTGGACTGTGTGTGTCCCAGCTCCTGTCTATAACTGCTCAAAAACAGTCATTTTGTGAGCCAAAGGGTAAATAAATGTTATTACAAAGTCATTTTTGTAGTCTTATTTTATTTTTATCACTTGAAAAGTAAAATGGTTGACTGCATCACGTAGATAGTCCGTCTCATGCAGCAAGCAATGACAAATCTTTACACTGAGGCAACATTCCTTGAGCAATTTGTGCCCATCCTATGCTTGGGCTAGACCACTGTAACAGAAACAAATGTTATGAGACATCGTCTCTTGCACTTTACACCACTAATTATATGCTCCTATGTATGATTTGCGAAACTGACAGTATAAGTGATATGATTGATAAAATAAAAGTATCATTTTTCTTTTGACAAGGTCTTTGTATGTATTTTGTGTGAGACGTGAGGTGACAAATCTCTAATTCTTTATTTTACTCGTAACGACAATGTAAACATGTCCTCAAGCTTTATAACAAATGGTTATAAGATGTCATGTCAGTGATTTTCCTGCCTTATGACACTGATTATAATGAACACTTCATACCACATGATAAAGGTTATGTGACACTTAGACCATGCTAAGACCTTGTGCTGCGTTCTAAGTGTTCTCTGAACTGGGATTAGCTTTAGCCAGTTTCAAAACACAACAGCCACTGGGATTAGCTTTAGCCAGTTTCAAAACACAACAGCCACTGGGATTAGCTTTAGCCACTTTCAAAACCCAACAGCCAGTGGGATTAGCTTTAGCCAGTTTCAAAACCCAACAGCCAGTGGGATTAGGGATTAGCCACTGGGATTTAGCCAGTTTCAAAACCCAACAGCCAGTGGGATTAGCTTTAGCCAGTTTCAAAACACAACAGCCACTGGGATTAGCTTTAGCCACTTTCAAAACACAACAGCCACTGGGATTAGCTTTATCCAGTTTCAAAACCCAACAGCCACTGGGATTAGCTTTAGCCAGTTTCAAAACACAACAGCCACTGGGATTAGCTTTAGCCAGTTTCAAAACACAACAGCCACTGGGATTAGCTTTAGCCAGTTTCAAAACACAACAGCCACTGGGATTAGCTTTAGCCAGTTTCAAAACACAACAGCCACTGGGATTAGCTTTAGCCACTTTCAAAACCCAAGAGCCACTGAGAGTGGGAATGGAGACAGAATTGAATTATTTCATAATTTGTTACAAAACAATCACATTTGTGAACTGATTTGAAGCTGTTATTTGAGAGAGGGGATATGATGTTTCAACCTTCTGAATTGTTAGAAATTAAAGCAGTGATCACTCTTATACTGTGACGGAGATGACCCTGGATCCTCCAACCAAGGTCCTCCTAGGAAAACATGGGCTTGATACCGTATATAGATCTAGGCTTCCATTTCTGTTGTTGAACCCATCCTTTGCTTTTGAATTGGACACAGTAAAAGGTCCCATGGTTCCAAAGCAAAGTGCTCTTTGGAACCCGAGCCAAGGCATTGCTAGGAGTGGTGAGAGAGAAAGACTAGAGCTAGGCTACTCATTACTGAGCCAATGGAGGGGCCATGGATTAGGAAAACAACTAGTTGAGGAAGAAAAACACTCATACAACACTCACATTGTAGTGGAGGGGACACAGAGCCACAAGCTCAAGGACTGAAACAGTTTCCTCTCAAAGTTTATGAGATTGTTCTGATTAAGGTTGTATTAGTTTGAGTAGACACATTTGTAGTTGCAGGATAGAATTTACAGGTACCAGAAGTGAACATGTTTGCTGTGCACTTGCTCTCTTTCCATTCTTCCAGGCTTCAGGAGGACCAAATCAAGAATGTGACACATTTCTGATGTGTGAAGGATTGTATTTGATAAGAAACATGTTTTGTTGGTTATGTGTACATACTGTAAGTAGCGTAGTTGCTATAGAAATACAGATGTTGGCTAATTGATCATTAGAAAATCCTTATGCTATTGTTAGCACAGCTGAAAACTGTTGTTCTAATTAAAGAAACAAAACTAGCCTTCTTTAGACTAGTTGAGTATCTGGAGCATCAGCATTTGTATGTTCAATTACAGGCTCAAAATGGTCAGAAACAAAGAACGTTCTTCTGAAACTGTCAGTCTATTCTTGTTCTGAGAAATGAAGGCTATTCCATGTGAGAAACTGAAGATCTCGTACAACGCTCTGTACTAATCCCTTCACAGAACAACGCAAACTGGCACTAACCAGAATATAAAGAGTGGGAGGCCCCGGTGCACAACTGAGCAAGGGGTCAAGTACATTAGTGTCTAGTATGAGAAACAGATGCCTTTCAAGTCCTCACCTGGCAGCTTCATTAAATAGTACCCGCAAAACACCAGTCTCAATGTCAACAGTGAAGGGGCGACTCCGGGATGCTGGCCGCCTTCTGGCCATTTTGAGCCTGTAATCGAACCCACAAATGCAGATGCTCCAGATACTCAACTAATCTAAAGAAGAACAGTTTTATTGCTTCTTTAAACATCAACAGTTTTCAGCTGTGCTAACATAATTGCAAAAGGGGTTTCTAATGATCAATTAGCCTTTTAAAATTATAAACTTTGATTAGCTAACACAACGTGCCATTGGAACACAAGAGTGATGGTTGCTGATAATGGGCCTCTGTACGTCTATGTAGATATTCCATTTAAAAAAATCATCCATTTCCAGCTACAATAGTAATTTAAACATTAACAATGTCTACACTATTTCAGATCAATTTGATGTTAATTTAATGGACAAAAATGTGCTTTTCTTTCAAAAACAAGGACATTTCTAAGTAACCCCAAATTTTTGAACGGTAGTGTACATTAACTACAGTATGTTGTAATTTCAAATAGTCAGCTGTGTGGTTGTCATCAGGGGTTGAATTATTATTTGGTTCTGAAACTATCCCCATAATTGATTACTTTTACATAATTTTCAACATAAATACTGTAGTCAAGAGGACAGTTTTGGGCTTCACCTTCTCTTTCACTTGTGGACAGTCCGAAGTAGCTGAGGTATTTAGTCTGAAGTATTTAGCAATGCAGCCTAGGTTCATGATTCAATCCATGTTTACTCTAGACACCTTAAATGGGAGTCTTTTCTTAATGAGTTTTATCATTCCAAAAACATCAGACAGTCTCCAATGAATTATCAATAGAACTAGCTACCTGCAAAGCCACTTACATGTGACTTAACAGTAGGTGTGAACTGCACTGACAAACATGGTCATCATGTGACTATATATTCAGAGTGTAAGGTTTCTGCTCAGAGTGGCAGTTTTCCTCTTTGCCTGTGAACAATGATAGTTTAAATCTCCCTAGTTCTTTCTCTCTTTCTCCCCCCTCTCTCTCACTCACTCACTCTCTCCGCCATCCTCCCAGGTACACTTAGAAAGAGGCCTTAGGATTCCCACAGCACGGCCTACGTTAAAATGCTGCTCTCCTTCGTGTACAGGACAACTGATGGGACAGGTGAGAGGACTGGCTACAGATTGAAGGTTTTCCTTGTTATTCATAATGCGGAACATGATCATGTTATTACCATGCTAATATCCTTTATCACACTTTATTCTGAACCGTCACTGAAACAGTTTATGAGACGTTGCGGTTTAAAATCATATAATTAGATTCAAGTTGTTTCATTCAAATTCGAGTGATTACACGTTTATTATTGCAGAGAAAGGAAAGTACTTGGTTTTGGACCTGGGAGGAACTAACTTCCGGGTCCTGGTGGTGAAGATCCGGAGTGGAATAAGCAAGTCTGTCCGCATGTACAACAATATCTACGCCATCCCTCTGGAGATCATGCAGGGCACAGGAGAGGAGGTGAGGCTGCCACCACCCCACTGAGGGGTGTACTGGAGGATCAATGAGTTATCCAGCTAACTTTGATAAACAACCCGAATTAACTATAGATTTTCTGCTTCATTAAGAAATCAAAACGTAGAAGAAATCAAAACGTAGATATGTGTTTTGATTGTTGAGTCGATCAGCCCATGCCCATTTCGAGCTTATCTTTCTAAAAAAGTAATGTTATTTCAGAATATTTAGGCAAGTTAGCTGGCTAACTCATTTATCCTGCTTTGCAGGATACCCCTGTGGTGCCTAACCTTAACCTGACCTGATTCTCTGTTTCCAGGTGTTCGCCCACGATTTCCAGTGCATCTCAGATTTTCTGGACAACATGGAGGTGAAGAATACTCGCCTCCCGCTTGGTTTCACTTTCTCCTTCCCCTGCAGACCGACAGGAATCGATAAAGGTAAAAGTAGAATCGTCATGATAAAGATCAGCAACCTTAATGCCAAAGAATGGCAGTTATTTCAATGTCCTGTCTCCTTAATCAGGGTAAGACATTCCATTATTTGTTGAGTACGTAACCGCTCTCCATTGTAATACTTCCTTCCTCAGGGAAGTTTGGTTAGCTGGACCAAAAGGGTTCAAAGCCACAGACTGTGAAGGACGTGATGTGGTGGAAATGCTGCGAGAAGCTTATAAGAACAAGGAATGTGAGTGAAATGGAACAAGCCCTACTGTGCTCTGTAATAGCTAGTCTGGATGGAAATAACTATACTATCGCCAATTATAAAAGTATCCATAGGCCAAATGTAATATTTTGTTTCCTGCAGCAATTTGATCTCAATATTCTTGCTGTGGTGAATGACACAGCGTGCACAATGATGTGTTCATATGAAGACCCCAAGTGTGAGATAGGACTCATTGCTGGTATGTAGGTTCTAGCTATTCTCAGCCCTGGTGATTTTATACTGCACTACACTAACAAAACAGTGAGATGTGTATGAGCTCAGAGTGAAATGCTGCCCCCTAGGGACGAGGAGTAACATGTGTTACATGGAGGAATTGAGAAACATGGAGATGGTGGAGTGGGACAAGGGATGGACGTGTGTAAACACAGAGTGGGTCGGTTTAGGGGAGAATGACTCCCTAGAGGACATCTGGACCAAGTTTGACAGAGAAGTAGATGAGGGGTCATTGAACAACGTCAAACAAAGGCAAGTTGTAAATATCCAGATCAGACTGACCAGGGTTTCTAAAACTATTGGTTCAGGACCCAAAGTGGGCCCTGGGCATGTGGGAGGTGGGTTGCGAGTTACTCTTCATTTGGGTTGTTGGAGGACGATTTAGGTCACGGGACGAAGGTGAATTTCTCATTTGGGTCTTGCGCTGAAAAGGTTTAATAACCTCTGATGTAGAGGACACCCTGTTACCAGATCTGACTGAACACTTCATGCACAAAAATTATTTTATAATAATAATGATGCCAAGGGCCAAAATATAAATCATTTCTATTTCTGATGCAGATCGTGCTGCAAATCCTGCCTCTCCCATCTCCTCATTGGTTTATAGAAGCAGGTGTCAACGTGCCATCTCCTCATTGGTTATACCCATGTGGGTGATTGAAAGACTAAATGTTTTGCCGGTTGTCGTGGTAATACTATGAAAGTGTAGATACCGATCACCATATAAGTTCAAAGATGAAAAAGCCTGGGAGGAGAGATGACTAGAAACGATTCGGTTGGCCTTTTTATGTGTGGATTAATTGTCGGAGTAGAGGACCTTGTGCATTTCAGATAAAATAACAACTCAATGTTTATATCCCCAGCTATCCTCAGTTATTAGGTCTGAGTAGTCAAGTAGGTCTAATACTAGTCTGATGTTGTTAGAAATATGTCTGTTCCTCATAAAGCCAGACTGTGTTTCATCAATGATTGCATCCAGGACTTCTTTAATTATTTTTGCAAGTAGTAAGGTTAATATCTTATAGTCATTATTAAGAAGACAAATTGGACACCAGTTATCGATGAACAGCACTTCTTTTTTAGGCTTAGGTATCAGTGTTATTAACCCCTGACTCATTATAGAAGGGAGAACATTGTTTTTAATACTCTCTAAAAAAAGACTTCAAATAGGAAGGGAGCTACTTGTTCAGAAAATTATTTGTAATTCCATCAACATCTGGTGATTTATTGTTCTTTAGATGTTTGATAGACTCTGTAAATCTCTTCAACATTGATGGGTTCGTCACACTGTTTAGATTCTTTATCACTGATAGAGAGAACATTATTTAGTGAGTCAAAAAAACATATCTGTGGATTCCTGATAGTAAGTACATTTACATTTACATTTAAGTCATTTAGCAGACGCTCTTATCCAGAGCGACTTACAAATTGGTGCATTCACCTTATGACATCCAGTGGAACAGCCACTTTACAAGTAGATCTATACAATTTCCTGTAAAAATTGCTACAATATTTAGCGATTCATTTTTGGTCATGTGTAATAACACCATCAATGTTTAACTTGTGGATAGTGTTACTTGTAGAGTGAAATTGCTCAAGTCTAAAGAAATAGGATGAATTCTGTTCTCCCTCCTCAATCCATTTTTTTCCTAGATCTAATAATGTCTCCTGCTTTTAATCTCTATATATTATCCAGTTTATCCAGTTTCTCTATATATTATCAATTTGATTTCATCTCTATATATTATCCAGTTTATTTAATCTATATATATTATCCAGTTTATTTTGCAACTCAATCAATTTCATCTTCTCCTCCCAGAGAGGTCGGCTGGGGACCTCTGAGAAAGGGAAGTGTGTGTGGTACATTGTCTCCGCCTGGTGGCCACCGTTATCGACACAATCCGATAGAACCGTGGGCCGAACCAAATGGACATCACTGTGGGGGTGAACGGAACGCGCTACAAATTACATCCACAGTGTGTAATCTCCAGGGGCAAGGGAATGTTCGATTTCACAGGATTATAAATTATACTTGTGTCGTTTAATTGGTATAAAGAAAGAAGCTGATATAATATTTCTGGTCAGATGAGACACAGCAAGGAAAGACTAATCAAACCTCCAGGGGCAGCATGTGGTCAGGAGTCAAACTAACACGAAGGTTGCAGTAAAACACTTAAAAAAGACACCCGATCCCCTCAGCCCTCAAATTAAGTGGAGACTTCTGATGACGTATCATGACGTCTGACAAGTATACACTTGCAAGGCAAGGGGCGAGGAAGAATTGATTCGGTCATTATTTTACATTCACCATTGTTGCATTGCTAACGTGGCTAGTAGAGCTTAGTGAGATAACCAACAACTCACATAAAAAAAATGGTTTGCAATTCCCGAACAATCATCAACATGTCTAAAAGAAAGAGTGCTACCAAGGGAGATGAGCCTGCAAGACGTTCAGCACGTTTGTCATCTAGACCTGCGCCCAAACCCCAAAAAAGAGCCGCGCCCAAAAAGCCAGTCAAATGAAAGAAGGCAGTTGAGAACGGTGATGCCAAGGCTTGAGGCGAAGGTTGAAGCCGCTGGAGACGCCAAATGAAGAACTGTTTGAAGTTGTGATCATTCTGTGTACTTGGTGACTGTACAGTTGAAAAATAAGTATTTTTTACCAAGTTGTTTTTGTAATATTAAAATATATAATTTATAGTTCATTGTGGGCTTACATTTGACGTAAATGAAGCTATTCCAAGGGGTTGCCACGTTCATATGCATTGGTTAAATGAATACCTTGGTTAAATGAATACCGTCCATATCCAGTCAGTTTTAAAAACCAACAACAAAAAACTTCTAAACCTGTTTTTTTATTTATTTTATACTGCTGAATGTTATTTTCCTACATAAATCCAAACATTAAAGGCAGCTAAAGTGTGTTTCTAAAATGTTTAAGAGGAATAGGGTTTTTGCCACTCCTTTTAGTTTTTTATTGTACAAGTAATATTAATTAATTACATACCAAATGTTTTGAATCAACATCAGATCTTCTCATTCAGGAGACAAAAGACACCGTTTGAAAGTAATCACTAACTTGTATTAGGTCAACACACAAAATAAAAAATGTGAACTTAATCATTTGTTCTATTGTTTATTTTCTTAAATTGTTCTGTAAAAACAGTGGAAAGAGCTATTGTGACGCCTATGAAATGTGAAGGAAATAATAATTTTTAAAAGGTCCACCATTGGCAGGAAATTCGTCACTCGTTCATCCCGCGATGATTGTTTTCAGGGTGGATGCTTTATATGCACTACTGTCAATTATGAGTGCATGTCTACTTATACTACATATATAATTATTAATATACGACTACTGTATGATAGCTAGCAAATTAATTAACTATCTGACGTTAGCCTGCCTAGCTGGAACTTCTGAAGAAGGAATATGTTTTATTTCTACAATTTCCGAAATTTCCGATTTACTTTTTACGAGACGTGTTTGTGCCGTTATGTGCACTATTAGCACAATTTCTAATGTATTTGCATTCGTTTTTACTTACACTTGTATGTCGACTTCTCCATTGATGTTGTTTTTAAGTATTCGCAGACTTTTTTCTTAGCGTATGTACAATCGTCGCGAATTGAATTATGGGGAGTTTCAGACCCCGGAGTGAAGATGATTGTAAACTCGACTGTAAACGAGGGCTGAGGGGCTTACGTTTCAAACTTCCCTTGCTTGGCTAATCATTTGGACCGCTCTCCAAGATGACGTGGATCCCACCTAGGGCATAAGGTGAGGGTGTGTATTTTATGAGTTTGAACTGCAGGCCTAGTCCAGATTTGGACAACTTGTAGTCATGAGTCAAACCAAGACCTAGTCCATAATATATAGTTATTATGGATCCACCTTAAGTTGCCAAGGCAGCAACTAATCTTCCTGGGGTCCAGCAACATCAGAGCAGTTACAGTGCCTTGCGAAAGTATTCGGCCCCCTTGAACTCTGCGACCTTTTGCCACATTTCAGGCTTCAAACAAAGATATAAAACTGTATTTTTTTGTGAAGAATCAACAACAAGTGGGACACAATCATGAAGTGGAACGACATTTATTGGATATTTCAAACTTTTTTAACATATCAAAAACTGAAAAATTGGGCGTGCTAGACAGGTTCCTCTCAGAACAGGCCTCGCCATGGTCGACCAAAGAAGTTGGAGTGCACGTGCTCAGCGTCATATCCAGAGGTTGTCTTTGGGAAATAGACGTATGAGTGCTGCCAGCATTGCTGCAGAGGTTGAAGGGGTGGGGGGTCAGCTTGTCAGTGCTCAGACCATACGCCGTACACTGCATCAAATCGGTCTGCGTGGCTGTTGTCCCAGAAGGAAGCCTCTTCTAAAGATGATGCACAAGAAAGGCCGCAAACAGTTTGCTGAAGACAAGCAGACTAAGGACATGGATTACTGGAACCATGTCCTGTGGTCTGATGAGACCAAGCTAAACTTATTTGGTTCAGATGGTGTCAAGCGTGTGTGGCGGCAACCAGGTGAGGAGTACAAAGACAAGTGTGTCTTGCCTACAGTCAAGCATGGTGGTGCGAGTGTCATGGTCTGGGGCTGCATGAGTGCTGCCGGCACTGGGGAGCTACAGTTCATTAAGGGAACCGTGAATGCCAACATGTACTGTGACATACTGAAGCAGAGCATGATCCCCCTCCCTTCGGAGACTGGGCCGCAGGGCAGTATTCCAACATGATAACGACCCCAAACACACCTCCAAGACGATCACTGCCTTGCTAAAGAAGCTGAATGAGAGGTGATGGACTGGCCAAGCATGTCTCCAGACCTAAACCCTATTGAGCATCTGTGGAGCATCCTCAAATGGAAGGTGGAGGAGTGCAAGGTCTCTAACATCCACCAGCTCCGTGATGTCGTCATGGAGGAGTGGAAGAAGACTCCAGTGGCAACCTGTGAAGCTCTGGTGAACTCCATGCCCAAGAGGGTTAAGGCAGTGCTGGAAAATGATGGTGGCCACACAAAATATTGACACTTTGGGCCCAATTTGGACATTTTCACTTAGGGGTGTACTCTCTTTTGTTGCACTCACTACTTTACATTGTAGCAAAGTGTCATTTCTTCAGTGTTGTCACATGAAAAGATATACTCAAATATTTACAAAAACGAGAGGGGTGTACTCACTTTTGTGATATACTGTATGTACGTGGTTGCAAAGGGCATCAGTGTCTTAACAGCGCGATTTGCCAAGTCAGGATACTCTGAGCGCAGACAAATCCAGAAATCTGGCAGTGGCTTCTAATTTAAATTCAATTTTCACAGAACCGCTTGTTGCAATTTCGATGAGGCTCTCTTGTTCAGATATCGGTAAGTGGACTGGAGGCAGAGCATGAAAGGGATAACGAAACCAGTTGTTCATGTAATCCGTTTCAGGAAAGTACCTGGGTAATTGCGCACCCAACTCAGGTGCTTTGCTTTATCACATTTGACATTGTCCATAAGATTGAGTTCATTTGCACACAAAAAATGAGACCATGATGGAAAGCCCTGTGTGTTGCCCTTGTTAATGCCAACAGAGAAGAGCTCCAACTTCTTAATCATAGCCTCAATTTTGTCCCGCACATTGAATATAGTTGCAGAGTCCCTGTAATCCTAGATTCAGATCATTCAGGTAGGCCAGTCGTGTGAGAAACTCATCATCATGCAAGTGGTCAGACAAGTGAAAATTATGGGCAGTAAAGAAAACTTTAAGCTCATTTATCAATTCAAAAAAACATGTCAGTACTTTGCCCCTTGATAACCAGCGCACTTCTGTATACTGTAAAAGTATTACGTGGTCGCTGCCCTTTCACTGCATAGTGCAGAAAATACACGAGAGATCAGGGGCCTTGCTTCAACAAAGTTAACAATTTTCACTGTAGTGTGCAAAATGTCTTTCAAGCTGTCAGGCATTTCTTTGGCAGCAAGAGCCTCTTGGTGGATGCTGCAGTGTACCCAAGTGGCATCGGGAGCAACTGCTTGCACGCGCGTTACCACTCCACTATGTCTCCCTGTCATGGCTTTTGTGCCATCAGTACAGATACAAACACATCTTGATCACCGAAGTCCATTTGATGTCACAAAGCTTTCCAGTACTTTACAAATATCTTCTCCTGTTGTACTGGTTTCCAGTGGTTTGCAGAAGAGGATGTCTTCCTTAATTGGCCCTCACAAAAATGTAATGGACATATAGCTCGCATATAAAAATGCTTCTAGCCCCTTCTTATTTATGGTATTATACATCTTACTACTCGAAAGTAGTAGTACTTTATTTTTCAATTGGCATGTTTTGTTTCTAAATGTCTGTGCAAGAGTGAAGGTTTCATCGAGTTGTGAGATAGTACACACTGTAGCTGAGGAAAGGCACTACTCCCAATATAAGTGAACCCCAAATCAATGTAGTTGTCATCATATTTGCGCCTCTTCGATGGCCCAACGTCCTTCTCTGTTGTTTGGTGCTTTCCCAGGTAAGGGGGCAGTAGCTCTTTGGCTGCATCAGATTCACAACTGTCAGTGTCCATGCTAGCTGTGCTAACAACAAATGTAGAATTACTGATGCTAGCATTGGATGTGCTCGTGGAAGCAGAACAACTTTTGTCGTCGACAGGTGCAGGTGTAGTACTGAGGGTAGTAGCAGTACTACCAGTAGAGCTGGTATGTGTCGCTATGGATGCGGGCCTTACTTTTTTTTAACCATTTATCAACTTTCGAGCAAACGGAATGAGCAGCAGCTACGTTTGGCTACATACCGACCGTTAGTGGAATTCCCTCGAGAGAGTAACGGTTAATGTGATTAGATGTTAATTATTTGACTACACTAGCTGTATTTGACATTGTGTTGTTATTTCGCTGAACACTAGATGGTTTAATTTTATTTTTGGCAGTGAAACGAGACTACTCGGGCAAGAAAAAAACCTCACCCAAATGTATAGCCCAGTTGGAAAATATAAATTGACTTTATTTTTTTATTTGGCTTACCCCCGACGGCATTGCACACACCCCAGTTTGGGAATAACTGTACTAGTTGCATCAGTTACCTGATGTGGAATAGAGTTCCACATAGCCATGGCGTTATGTAGTACTGTGCACCTCCCATAGTCTTCATTTGGGGATTGTGAAGAGACCTTTGGCGGCATGTCTTGTGTGGTATGCATGGGTGTCTGAGCTGTGTGCTGGTAGTTTAAACAGACACCTCGGTGCATTCAGCATGTCTACACTTTTTACAAAAACAAGTAGTGATGAAGTCAATCTCTCCGTTCTGTCTCATATTGCTCAAATAAACAGCAAACCTGGTTTATGCTGCCTCTGACTCTGGTCCCCTGACTCTGGTCCTCTGACTCTGGTCCCCTGACTCTGGTCCTCTGACTCTGGTCCCCTGACTCTGGTCCCCTGACTCTGGTCCCCTGACTCTGGTCCTCTGACTCTGGTCCCCTGACTCTGGTCCTCTGACTCTGGTCCCCTGACTCTGGTCCCCTGACTCTGGTCCTCTGACTCTGGTCCCCTGACTCTGGTCCCCTGACTCTGGTCCTCTGACTCTGGTCCCCTGACTCTGGTCCCCTGACTCTGGTCCTCTGACTCTGGTCCCCTGACTCTGGTCCCCTGACTCTGGTCCCCTGACTCTGGTCCTCTGACTCTGGTCCCCTGACTCTGGTCCTCTGACTCTGGTCCCCTGACTCTGGTCCTCTGACTCTGGTCCTCTGACTCTGGTCCCCTGACTCTGGTCCTCTGACTCTGGTCCTCTGACTCTGGTCCTCTGACTCTGGTCCCCTGACTCTGGTCCCCTGACTCTGGTCCTCTGACTCTGGTCCCCTGACTCTGGTCCCCTGAGTCAGAGGCAGCATTCTGGGAACTGAAGCACCGCTTCACTTCTACTCCAATCCTTACCCAGCCAGACCCAGAACTCCAGTTTGACCTCGAGGTGGATGCTTCCGATACCGGGGTAGGTGCAGTCCTGTCTCAACGTTCTCCCGTGGATCAGAAGCTTCATCCTTGTGCCTTGTCCCGCAAGCTCTCACCTGCAGAGAGAAATGTTGACGTTGGCAACCGGGATCTTGACTGTTAAGCTGGCTCTTGAGGAGTGGTGTCACTGGTTAGAGGGTTCAGTTCTTCCCTTCATTGTGTGGACAGATCATAAAAATCGAGCCTCCAGATGAGATGTGAAGTTGATGATTTCATTCATGTGCTCTTTGTAACTAACCTGGTAGGTTGACTGATAACCTGAACCAGGTTGCAGGCACTAGTTATAGTTTGAAGCTTTTTCTTTAGTGGGCAGCTTGATGAAAGCCAGTCAATATTTAAATCACCCAGAAAATATACCTCACTGTTGATGTCACATACATTATCAAGCATTTCACACATGTTATCCAGATACTGACTGTTAGCACTTGGTGGTCTATAGCAGCTTCCCACCAGAATGGGCTTTAGGTGAGACAGATGAACCTGTAGCCATATTACTTCAACCGTATTTAACATGAGATCCTCTCTAAGCTTTACAGGGATGTGGTTCTGAATATAAACGGCAACACCTTTACCTTTGGAGTTACTGTCTTTTCTGTAGGTGTTATAACCATGTATTGCCACCACTGTATCATCAGAGTATTATCTAAGTTAGTTTCAGAGATTGTCAGAATATGAATGTCATCTGTTACTAGTAAAGTATTGATTTCATGAGCCTTGTTTCTTAAGCTATTCTCGTTTCTTAAGCTTTTCTGGGATGCTTGATTGTTTTCATTGCTTTACTGGGAAGCTTAGCAGAAGTAGACATGCTGATGTTATTTATGTTAGTGCAGGGTGAGCTGCACACAGTGGACTTCCTACTAGGGCACACCGCCTCAGTGCTAACAGTATAACTCTGGGTCATAAGCACATGATTACTGCATACAATAGTTGTAGGATTAGCAGAGGCATTCAGTGCAGTTAGGGGGACAAATTAGGTTCCTTACATTGTGTCTTCCAACGTACCCGGGATAATGTACATTTGCTGAAGGATTATAACAACTCAGTGACACAATGGCAGGGATTAACTGAGCTGGGTTTAGGTCATTGATAAGTCATTGTCTCAACACAGCCTTATAATGCTGTGAAAGGATCCATTAACTCAAATGATTTGGGTGGATCCCATCCTCCTTATAAAACAAGGTTTGTTTCCAGAAGCTATCTAAATTGTCAATAAATGTTACATGCTGCAATAGTCTCGTAGCCAGTTAAAACATGTAGTCAGGAGTCAAACTAACACCAAGTCCATACTTTGACAGCATGTAGTTTGGAGTCAAACTAACACCTAGTCCAGACTTTGGCACAGTTTTAAAGCACAACAGAACACATCTTACACAGTACCTCTTGAACTGTTCAGCTTCTCCAGAATCCTCAAGGGCACAGTCAAGGCTCTGGCACCGCAGTGTCTCGTGGAGTTTGTCCTATCAAAGGATCTATATGTCACGAATCCCGCTTCCTGAGTCTGTGTTTGCCTGTGTTTCTGTCCTGGAGTGTGTTTCCTGTGTCCTGGAACGCACACTGTCTGTTTGCCGGGCGAATTAGCTTGTTGGGAGATCGATGTTCACCCGCACCTGTATCCCATCAGTAATCTGCACACCTGTCCTGATCATCACCTCTCCCCTTCAAAAGCTCTGACCTGACATCCATTCCCTGCCGGATCGTTAGCCATGAACATTACTCACCCGGATCATTTACCCCATTCCCGCCTGGTCGTCGGAGGATTCCGCTACCCCATTGGATCCACCTATTTACTCCCATCAACTCGCCACCGCTGCCCGCTACGCCACCTGGATATATCTACCCAGTCACATTCACTTGTAAATAAATACTCACCTTCTTCCTACTCTCCTTGTCCTGGTCTGCTTTTGGGTTCGATTTTGAAAGAACGTGACAGAACGATCCGGCCAGTGATGAACTCAGCGGACCTGGACTCCGTTTGCCATACAATTACCCAGCAGGAGAAGATGTTGGGACAACACAACACGGCGCTACACGAGATAGCGGGTTCAATCCGGAACTTATCGGATAGATTAACGAGTATCCAGGATCAGCTCAGGTTGCCGGCGGATCATCCACCACCTGTTTCACCCATATCACCTGCCGATTCGGGAGCGGGTTCCTTCCGTGAGCCCAAGGTTCCGACATCGGAGAAGTACGAGGGAGATCTGGGAGGATGCCGTTCATTTCTTTTACAGTGTGGGTTAGTTTTTGATCTGCAGCCCTACTCTTACGCCACAGATAAGGCTAGGATAGCTTTTGTTATTGAGCTGCTGCGTGGTAGAGCTCTGGAATGGGCTTCAGCTGTTTGGGAACGACGGGACACATGCATGACGTCATACCAGGGTTTCACGGCAGATATGAGAAAGCTTTTTGACCATCCAGTCCGAGGTAAGGACGCAGCTAAACGTTTGTTCTCTCTTCGCCAAGGAGCTCGCAGTGTGGCAGACTTTGTGATAGAATTCAGGACATTGGCTGTGGAGAGTGGTTGGAATGAGGAATCACTACAAACGTTTTTTACCAGTGGTTGTCGGAGCAACTCAAGGACGAGCTGATCTCCTATCCAGAGCCGAGTGATCTAGATAGTTTGGTCACCTTAGCTATTCGGGTAGATAATAGAGTCCGAGAGAGAAGGAGGGAGAAGCAGTGGGGTCCATCTAATCAATCTGAGACTCGGTTACCATTCGGGTCAGGAAGTGGACCAGAACGGGTTGATCATTTTCCCTCACACGGGATTAGTGGAGGAGTCCTGCCGCCAGATCCTGAACCTATGCAAGTGGGGCGGCACGGGTTAACAAAGGACGAGCGCCAACGTAGACGTGAGACCAACAGCTGCCTCTACTGTGGTAGCTCGGGACATTACATCTCCGGTTGTCCTCAGCGCCCGTTAAACTGCTCGGCTCGTTAAGTTTGGGAGGTTTGTTAGCGAGCCAGTTTCAACCTCTCAAGAGCCCTGTTAGACCTTGTTTTCCTGCTACCCTCATAAATAAGAATCAGAGTTTAGAGATTAACGCTTTCATCGATTCAGGTGCCGATGACAGCTTCATTGATGCCGACTTAGTGGAACAGCTGGGGCTTTCCAAGGAGCAATTACCGGAAGCCATTGAAGCAACCACTCTGAACGGCAGTAGTCTGGCACGGATCACTATGAGGACTGAACCGGTTAAGATGTTGTTGTCGGGGAATCATTCAGAGGTTATTTCTTTTTTCATTTTGCCTTCCCCCCCATGTTCCTCTGGTTCTTGGATACCCCTGGCGAAGAGAACACAATCCTTCGTTCGATTGGGTGACTGGTAAGGTAACTAGTTGGGGCATTGAGTGCCATGCTAACTGCCTCAGGACTGCGTGTTCTCATGCTGTCCCCAGTCGGGTCAGTGAGTCTGCTCCTCCTGATTTGTCCCTGGTTCCTGAAACAGGTGTTCAATAAGCAGAAAGCTCAGTCACTTCCTCCCCACCGACCTTATGATTGTACAATTAAGCTGTTCCCTGGAGCTGCCTTTCCCAAGGGACGGTTATACAGTATTTCTCGACCTGAGCGGGAAGCCCTGGAGACATACATAAAGGAGTCTCTTGCTGCAGGTCTCATTCGTCCCTCGTCATCACCCCTGGGAGCTGGATTTTTTTTGTGAGTAAGAAGGATGGCTCTCTTCGACCGTGTATTGATTATCGGGGGTTGATGAGCTCCGCTTTCGATTCTTTACAGGGTGCTACTGTGTTTACGAAGCTTGATCTACGCAATGCGTATCATCTGGTTCGGATCAAAGAGGGGGACGAGTGGTTGACTGGATTCAATACACCTATGGGACATTTCGAGTACCAGGTGATGCCGTTTGAACTTTCCAACGCTCCAGCAGTGTTCCAAAGTTTGGTGAATGACGTGCTGAGGGATATGATCGGTCTGTTTGTGTTCGTTTACCTGGATGACATCCTGATTTTCTCCAAGGAGCTTTCCAGCCACATCCAGCATGTTAAGCAGGTCCTGCAGCGGTTATTGGAGAACCGTCTGTTTGTGAAGGCAGAGAAGTGTGATTTTCACGCCCACACTACATCCTTCCTTGGGTACATCATCTCCAGGGGTGAGATCAAGATGGACCAAGAGAAGGTTCGGGAGGTTCGGGATTGGGCCCGGCCCGGTACGAGATTGCAGCTCCAGAGATTCCTGGGATTTGCGAACTTCTATCGGAGGTTTATCCGTGATTACAGCCGGGTGGCCACCCCTTTAACTGCTCTGACGTCTTGCACCAGCATTATCTGTTGGACTCCTGAGGCAGACCGAGCATTTCTGAACTTGAAGAGCCGATTCACCAACGCGCCGATTCTCTCTCAACCTGACACTTCCCGTCAGTTTGTTGTTGAGGTGGACGCGTCTGATGTGGGGGTGGGCGCCATCCTGTCCCAGCGTAGCTCCACTGACGGTATAAACTCCATCCCTGCGCCTTCTACTCTTGTCGTCTTTCACCAGCTGAGAGAAACTACGATGTGGGTAACCAGGAGCTTCTCGCTGTGAAGCTTGCCTTGGAGGAGTGGCGTCACTGGTTGGAGGGAGCGGAGCAACCGTTTGTGGTCTGGACTGACCACAATAATCTGGCTTACGTGCAATCGGCTAAACGTCTCAACTCCCGTCAGGCCAGGTGGGCTTTGTTTTTTGGACGCTTCAATTTTTCCCTGACGTTCCGACCTGGGTCGAAGAACGACAAAGCGGACGCCTTGTCCCGGATGTTCTCCAAGACGGATGAGAGTGGGGCCAAGACTGAGACGATTCTTCCCCAGAACCTTGTCGTGGGAGCCGTTCCATGGAAGATTGAGGGGGATGTGATGGCGGCCCTTCGGATGCAGCCCGGCCCCGGTAACGGTCCACCCGGTCGGTTGTTCGTGCCTGAGTCGGTCCGTTCTGCTGTTCTTCAGTGGTCCCATGCCAGCAAGATAGCTTGTCACCCTGGCGTTGCTCGGACTATGGCGCTCCTGCGCAGACGATTTTGGTGGCCTTCCATGGGAGAAGATACCCGGAGGTTTGTTGCCGCATGTCCTGTTTGTGCTCAGAACAAAAGTACCAATCGGCCCAGCTCTGGGCTTCTTCACCCCCTACCTATTCCTCGGCGACCTTGTTCGCATCTGGCCCTGGATTTTGTCACGGGATTGCCCCCTTCTGTTGGGAACACCCAGTGACATTGTTTCTGACCGTGGTCGTCAGTTTACCTCTGCTCTCTGGAGATCCTTCTGTTTGGCCATTGGAGCTACAGTCAGTCTCACTTCTGGATTTCACCCACAATCTAATGGTCAGGCGGAGAGAGCCAACCAGAAGATGGAGTCCATGCTGCGTTGTCTTGTCTCCTCTGATCCCACCTCTTGGTCATCTCAATTACCCTGGGTCGAGTATGCCCATAATACCCTTCCTTCATCTGCCACTGGGATGTCCCCCTTCCAATGCCTGTACGGATACCTTGTCCTGGTCTGCTTTTGGGTTCGATTTTGAAAGAAGGTAACACTATATGGAACCTTTTTTTGAGGTTCTGTAAAGAACCATGCTCATAAGGTTCTAAATGGAACCTGTATTGAGCAATAAATAACCCTTACCTAAGGTTCTATAAAGAACCATAAAGGTTCTATATAGCACCAAAAAAGGGTTCCGCTATGGTTTACAACCCTTTTTGGTGCTATATAGAACCCTTTTTATAGCACTTTATACAATCTTTATGGAAAATGGTTCTATAAATAACCTTTCTCAATCTAAAACGTTTTTAAGAACAATACAAGCTTTTTTATTCTGGATTAATAGCCTCAGATGTGCTAGCTCCGGAACAGAGATACTTGAGAACTATTGAATTAGATTTACAGTAGTCAACCATTTTCAAGTGACACAAGACACAAGGCCATTTGTGAGTCTTTCACAAGACACCATTACTGGCCATTGTCTTTTATCTAACATGTAATAATTGCATAACACAACAGAATTGATAAACTGGAATGACACGCTCACTCATGGTTGCACAAAACGAGCAGTGCTCAAACCATACCCCAAAATATTCCAATGAGCCGCCACCCCTACATTTGAAATACCACTAAAAGAGGAAAGAACATTTTTTTTGAACTGCAAGGAACCATTCAAGTACTCAAAGGGTTCTTTGTGGAACCACACTGACCCATCACCCTTCCCAAAGAACCTCTGAGGAAACCTAATTTCTTAGTATTTAGCATGTGTTGAGTAAGACATATTGACACTTACCAATGGTTTACAAATCTATATTCAATTTTCACCTCCTGTAGGATTAAATTACACAGTCAGGTAAAGTGATTCATTTTTATTCATATCCTGTGTTACAACATTGGAATGTCCCCTATTACAGTTGAAGTCGGAAGTTTACATACACTTAGGTTGGAGTCAGTTTAACTCGTTTTTCAACCACTCATTTCTTGTAAACAAACTATAGTTTTGGCAAGTCGGTTAGGACATCTACTTTGTGCATGACACAAGTAATTTTACCAACAATTGTTTACAGTCAGATTATTTCACTTATAATTCACTGTATCACAATTCCAGTGGGTCGGAAGTTTACATACACTTAGTTGACTGTGCCTTTAAACAGCTTGGAAAATTCCAGAAAATTATGTCATGACTTTAGAAGCTTCTGATAGGCTAATTGACATCATTTGAGTCAATTAGAGGTGTACCTGTGGATGTATTTCAAGACGTACCTTCAAACCCAGTGCATCTTTGCTTGACATCATGGGAAAATCAAAAGAAATTAACCAAGACCTCAGGAAAAAAATGGTATACCTCCACAAGTCTGGTTCATCCTTGGGAGCAATTTCCAAACGCCTGAAGGTACCACGTTCATCTGTACAAACAACAGTACGCAAGTATAAACACCATGGCACCACACAGCCGTCATAACGCTCTAGTCTTCTAGAGATTAACGTATTTTGGTGTGAAAAGTGCAAATCAATCCCAGAACAACAGCAAAGAGCCTTGTGCAGATACTGGAGGAAACAGGTACAAAAATATCTATATCCACAGTAAAATGAGTTCTATATTGACAACCTGAAAGTCCGCTCAGCAAGGAAGAAGCCACTGCTCCAAAACCGCCATAAGCCAGACTACGGTTTGCAACTGCACATGGGGACAAAGATTGTACTTTTTGGAGAAATGTCCTCTGGTCTGATGAAACAAAAATAGAACTGTTTGGCCATAATGACCATCGTTATGTTTGGAGGAAAAAGGGGGAGGCTTCCAAGCCGAAGAACACCATCCCAACAGTGAAGCATGGGGGTGGCAGCATCATGTTGTGGGAAATGCTTTGCTGCAGGAGGGCCTGGTGCACTTCACAAAATAGATGGCATCATGAGGTAGGAAAATGATGTGCATACAGTGCCTTGCGAATTTCTGGAGAGAGTTTGCTGCACTGAAAGTAAAGGGGCTGAATAATTTTGCACGCCCAATTTTTCAGTTTTTGATTTGTTAAAAAAGTTTGAAATATCCAATAAATGTCATTCCACTTCATGATTGTGTCCCACTTGTTGTTGATTCTTCACAAAAAAATACAGTTTTATATCTTTATGTTTGAAGCCTGAAATGTGGCAAAAGGTCGCAAAGTTCAAGGGGGCCGAATACTTTCGCAAGGCACTGTATATTGAAGCAACATCTCAAGACATCCATCAGGAAGTTAAAGCTTGGTCGCAAATGGGTCTTCCAAATGGACAATGACCCTAAGTATACTTCCAACTTTGTGGCAAAATGACTTAAGGACAACAAAATCAAGGTATCGTAGTGGCCGTTACAAAGCCCTGACCTCAATCCTATAGAAAATGCACAACTGAAAAAGTAGGGAGGAGGCCTACAAACCTAGCTCAGTTACATCAGCTCTCTCAGGAGGAATGGTCCAAAATTCAGCCAGCTTATTGTGGGAAGCTTGTGGAAGGCTCACCGCATGTTAAACTATTTAAAGGCAATGCTACCAAATACTAATTGTGTGTATGTAAACTTCTAACCCACTGGGAATGTGATGAAATAAATATAATTATTTATTTCAGCTTTGATGTACTATTATTCTTACATTTCATATTCTTAAAATAAAGTGGTGATCCTAACTGACCTAAAACAGGTCATCTTTACTCTGATTAAATGTCAGGAATTGTGAAAAACTTGAGTTTAAATCTATTTGTTAAGGTGTATGTAAACTTCTGACTTCATCTGTATGCTGGCTAAATTAGACCCCTAGTGGGATTAAATAGAAGAGTTAAACCAGGGCTGCTGCATGCTACGTCATAAGACCATACACAGTAGTAGAGGGAAAACCTTGCTCACGGTAATCCCTCTCTGTCCTAGTAACGACCTAGCCTCCTGGGTTAATGATTCAGCTCATTCAGGTTTAGGGGCTGCTGCATGCTGTCGGTCACACTCGCAAAACCAGTATATAAACAGCACTATGTACTGACATACTGTACATGCCCCCTCAATGTATAGGATGATTATGGCTATTTTAAGAATTGTGATGGTCCCCTAGATGGCATTGGGCCAACCTGTGATTTCTTTCTGCATTTCTAAAGAGAGGCAAGTTGTCTGGCAGATTTAATGAAGCCTTTGTTGCTCCTTTGGCTGAAGATATTTGGGTGCATTCATTCAGTAGTCTTGTTTTTTTCATGTTGTAACAATAAGAGCTTTCAGTTAGAAATACAGTATCACAAGGGGAATCAGCATAGATATGTGATTCTGAAGGACTGCAGACACACTGGCCCCGGCGAAGTAGCATAGTCACCATTTGATTATATAATGAATCACCCTCTCTCAAATCCCGGCCAATCCTATCTGGAGGAACAAGTTGGTAGCACTGATTTACTTTGAGATTACCTAATCTTATTGAGGAGAAGACTTTCCCTTTTCCTTCAACCACGGAGAACATGAAGAGATTGAAGATAGACGAAGTGAGAGATGATGCAGATATTTTACCACATCCTACTGTACGTATCACTCAACTATCTCATTAAGTGGAGGGATATGCTAGGCTTATCGTGAATGTGCGTTATAGTTAGCTGAATAAAGCAAATTCAACTGAAGCCATTGCTTAATATCGTAGTGAGTGTTTGTTAATTGGATTCTTGGACAGGAACATAAGGCATTAGCTGTGTGATAGATAGAAAAGTTGGGAGCTGGATAATTATATAATTAATTATATATATATAATATATATATTTTTTAATCTAAAATGAATACCCCAGCATAGGGGGACACATATTATTGTGATTTTCTCCCCACCAGGTTCAAACTGTTCACTCTATGTGTGGCTGTAAAATAAAGTGAATATTTGAATGGTCACCTCATAAAACGTGACTCATACATTGCACATGATCAAAATCACATTCTATTGCTCAGTGTGAATTCCTACTCATCCCAGCTCTTTGGAGGAACATTTCCTCTCCGTTATCTACTGTGTAAACATCATTTAGGTTGTCACCATGGTGATTCTAACTGAAACTGCCACTGACAGGAAATCACTTTATGTTTGTAAAGTCTGTTGATTGGTTGTGTGTCTGTGCATGCATATCCAATATGTAACAATCACACCTCAGCCTCTATAGTATACTATAGCTGAGTAATAAGTTTTTAACATTTTGAATGAATTCCCTGTTTTATTTATCCACCTAGTGGATTTAGGTTTCTGTGAATACTGAAGCGTTAACTACATGGTAACAGATCTGCTTTCATTGTCTTTAAAATTGTAAACCGATGATTGAGTTCAGCAGGTGTGCTGGAGCCCTCTCTCTACCCTGCTTTCAGTCTCTGTCTCTCTCTAACGTTCCCCACACACACACACACATTTTCCCCCGTCAACCTGTTCTTCTTCCACTATTTCTAAATTCTGAAATATATTTTAATTCTATTTTTATTTCACTTTTATTTAGCCAGGTAGGCCAGTTGACACAAGTTCTCATTTACAACTGCAACCTGGCCAAGATAAAACAAAGCAGTGCGACCAAGAACAACAACCCAGTTACACATGGGATAAACAAATGTACAGTCAATAACACAATAGAAAAATCTATGTACAGTGTGTGCAAATGGAGTAAGATTAGGGAGGTAAGGCAATAAATAGGCCATAGTGGTGAAATAATTACAATTTAGCATTAACACTGGAGTGATAGATGTGTAGATGATGATGTGCAAGTAGAGATACTGGGGTGCAAAAGAGCAGCAACAAAAACAACATGGGGATGAGGTAGTTGGTGTTCTTTTTACAGATGGGCTGTGTACAGGTACAGTGATTGGCAAACTGCTCTGACAGCAAATGCTTAAAGTTAGAGAGGGAGATATTAAGTCTCCAGCTTCTGATTTTTGCAATTTGTTCTAGTCATTGGCAGCAGAGCACTGGAAGGAAAGGCGGAGAAAGGAGCTGTTGGCCTTGGGGATGACCAGTGAAATATACCTGCTGGAGCGCGTGCCACGGGTGGGTGTTGCTATGGTGACCAATGAGCTGAGATGAGGTCGGGCTTTACCTAGCAAAGACTTATAGATGACCTGGAGCCAGTGGGTTTGGCGACGAATATGTAGCGAGGGCCAGCCAACGAGAGCATACAGGTCGCAGAGGTAGGTAGAATATGGGGCTTTAGTGACAAAACGGATGACGCTGTGATAGACTACATCCAATTTGCTGAGTAGAGTGTTGGAGGCTATTTTGTAAATGACATCGCCAAAATCAAGGATCTGTAGGATAGTCAGTTTTATGGGAGTATGTTTGGCAGCATGAATGAAGGAGGCTTTGTTGCGAAATAGGAAGACAATTCTAGTCATTTTGGATTGTAGATGCTTAATGTGAGTCTGGAAGGAGAGTTTACAGTCTAACCAGAAACCTAGATATTTGTAGTTGTCCACATATTCTAAGTCAGAACCATCCAGAGTAGTGGTGTTAGTCGGGTGGGCGGATGCGGGCTCTTGATCGGTTGAAGAGCATGCATTTACTTTTACTTGCATTTAAGAGTAGTTGGAGGCCAAAGAAGGAGTGTTGTAGGGCATTGTAGGGCATTGAAGCTCGTTTAAAGGTTTGTTAGCACAGTGTCCAAAGAAAGTGTGAGCAAACTCTGAACCTTGTTCAAAAACCCTGAACCTTGTTCAAAAGAAGTGAGTAAGAGAGAACTTAACTTCCCCTGATGACTTAACTTCCCCTGGTAGCTCTGCAATTACCAGACAAATGCAGTGACAATCCCTCCTGCTCAATTACAGCAGTTGGGAGGGGAGCAGGGAGGTGTGGGGGAGAGGTTGGATAGAGGACTCGTGTTTCAGAGAATAGCTCACGTCAGGGGTGTGTCATCTGACCCTCGTGAGCTGAAGCACATCCATTTATACACACCACTCACAGTGTGTGAGACAGAGAACAAAACGTAACCTAGATTCAGCCTGAATTCCTTATTTAACAGGGGGACGTTCTAAATTGTTAACAACAGACTTACCAAAATACACAAAACTCTTTTTTTTCTGTTTTGTGTATATTTGAAAATCAAACGTATTATTAATTTGTAGTGGTCATACAGTCAGTTGCTTTGCCATTGCAACACAACTGGACCTCTAAGCCACATCTTAAACCTTTACAACACCCTACAAGTGTCCTTCAGGCAGTTTGTACCACTGCCCATTGTAGGCAGCAGTGCAGTAACAGACAGCAGCAGCCTCCAGTGGGGGCAGTCCAGAGAAATATATTAGTCAGCTTACAGAGCTCCCTGACAACATGCAGAGAAAAGAGAAAAAGAGAAAAAGCGCTTCGGGGGTCAGAGGAGGACACTCGAGTGATACAGGCTCAACCCAAGAGCAAGGACAATTCAACGTAACCTAACCCCTCCCTGCCTACTGTTTAACCCCTATGAGCCATCACCACAGCAACGTGCTGAACATGCCTGTTGGTTTAAAAAAAAGGATTGAGACCGGTTCTCTTTTTCCCCTCCTCCTCTCTCCTCTACTTCCTCGTTTCCTCCCCCACCCGATGTTCTTGTGAAAGAGAGTGTGTACTGCAGGCAGCCAGCCAGCCACCCTTTCAGCTGGGTTCTGCCCGGGAGGCCCTGGCTTCAGCAGTTCAGCCAATCAGAGCACAGGCAGAAGGAAGGGCTTAAACCAGTCCCCATCCCAGCCCCCCTACTGCGTGCATCTCATGCAAGCTAAACTTACTCCACATAGTCTGACTTCCTGGACCCAGGGAGAGAGTGTTGCGATAGTACTGATCTGTGTAGGAGCCCCATACATGACTGCTTTGTTTGAAACTGTGAGCTTGTTTTAACCTCCTCACCATTGAGAAGAGACTATAGGGATTTCCCTTTTTTTTAGCTCTCCATTTCTCCCTCACCACATCGGTGGACAGGATGATAGCAGCACAGCTTCTGGCCTACTTCTTCACTGAGTTGAAGGATGATAAAGTCAAAAAGGTGAGTGCCCTGTAGGGACCTTGCTACAGCAGGCAGAGCCGTTGCTACCTTCCTCCTAAAAATAGGACAGCTTTGAGGCACAGAGCTCAGGGCCATGTGACAAAATGTGACATAATCTGAAGCCCTGGGCTTATCAAGTGCCCCGAAGTCGGTAAATTCTCTCTGACTAGTCATGGTTACGTTTCCCTGTGTTGTGATAGCGTGCAGCAGCGTTTACAGGGTTGGTCAGGGCATCTTGTCTGTACCAATGCAATGTCCTTGAAACCAGGATGTGGGCTGCCCTGAGCAGTGGGCCACGGGTTTTTCCACGTCTGTTGTGAATGAATGTGTAGGGTGTGGTAACTCTAACCCTGTGAGAGGTCAGGAGCATCTAAAGCTACCCACCTCTTATGAGCAGAGGGTCAGGTTTCAGCCGCCGAATGACATTGCCTCCACCAGCTTCCTGGAGGCCCTTGCTGTAATGATTTCACTCTGTCATTGTTGAGAGAGAAAGGAATGCAAACGTTGAGAATGTGCATGTTGGAACTGCCCCATACCTCCTCTCTTGGCTGTTGTAGGACTACTGCCTAGGATGTGTTAGTGGCAAATGTGCCTAAAGAAAAGCTAGCAAGTACATACTCTAGCTGGCAAGCCTATATCTTTGTGGTAAAGGTAATGTCACTAGATTAAAACCAGCAATTATTCAGAAGTATCAAACATCTTTAGATTTCTCTGGCACATCCGTGTACACAAATTACAGCGAGGTACAGGTTATATATTCTCTGAAGGTTATCTGTGTGGATGTCTGAGATGTGCTGCTGCATGACTTGTAGTGCTAATGAATGAAACATTCCGTTGCAAGTTGTTGGGCTCAACTAGTGTTTTGTAACAGGCCAAAACAGCGATCAAAAGATGTATGTGCTTTTACGTGTTTGGTCAGCTGCAAGTACATTTTTTCTAGAGTTATTTCCCCCTCTAAGTCTGCTGTTTTGCTCATCAACTCAGTTCAAGTAGGAAACTACTAGAAAGAGAACCCATGTGTTCTCAATTGACGCAACTCTAAAAAGGAATCTAAAACATTTAGGTGTTGTACAATCCAACCTTCCTTAATTGTGCAATATCCTCTCACTTTTTTTTAACAGTATGTGCAATATGATCAAGGATAAGGAATGCGGCATAGGTATCACATAGATTGTGTGTATTTGTACTGACTCATTTACGTGATTAATATGTCCTACGTGCTAACAGGCCACACTCCAATTCCACATCTTTAGGAAACAGGAAACAATGTGATGACTGTAAAAAGTCACCAGTGAAAGCTAAGTTTACATATCCTCACTCCTTTATTGCGATGTGTGCTGTGGTAGTTAAAAAAACATTGACATATCGAAATATTTGTTTGGCATACTCGAAGGCTTTTAGCTTGTGGCTAGAGAAACACACCCATATTACATTTTGTTATCAGGTTAAACTCTCAAACGGTGTCCTGAACACAATGCAATGAAGGTTCAACGGGCAGCCATTTTCAGTCAATACCAAGCATTCCTTACAGGGTTAATTGTGTCTACAAAACTACTATAAATAATACTACATGTTTGTAAAAAAAAACGTATTACCAAATTTCATCAGCCTAATCTCAAGGCTGATGAAATGGTTAGAAATATGTGTAATATTTAACCCCTGGAACAGGAACCCCACGCATTCTTCATAAATGACTTATATATTCAGTGCCTTCAGAAAGTATTCATACCTCTTGACTTATTCCACAATGTTGATTTTGTTTCAGCCTGATTTGAAAATGTATTAAATACAATATCCAATAATGACAAAGTGAAAACATGTTTTTATACATTTCAGCAAATTTATTGAAAATTTACTTAAGTATTCACATCTCTGAGACAATAAATGCTAGAATCTCATTTGGCAGCGATGACCGTTTTGAGTCTTTCTGGGTAAGTCTCTGAGAGCTTTGCACACCTGGATTGTACAATATTTGCATATATGTGTTTTAATTTTTGTTCCTCAATCTGAACCAGGCTGTTACACAACAAAATGTGTAAAAAGTTAAGGGGTGTGAAGGCACTGTATGGTGTGTTACTAATGTTTTATAGCAATGCTGACTGTATGTACTGTATGACAATCATCATGACTTGCTTTTTATATTTCCTGCATTGGAATAGTAAAGTTTATACAGTTAGTGCTAACCCAATCATTTTATATCTCACATAAATTCCTTTCAGTTTTATTCCTCTTGTTACAGACCGGTACTGTCTAGCTCTTTACTGGAATGTCTCGAGGTAGCTCAATAGAGCTCTGTCCTCAAATAAACTCCTGTTTTATTTCACTAGTGCTGCCTTCATTCACATGGACAGATGTGGAAAGGCTTTAGAGAGAACGGCTCACTCTCCCAAGATTAAGGGTCAGAGGTGTGGCCTTCATGTCACTAGGCCCAGTATGTAAAAGGACAGCTTAATTACGAGTATTACTTGAATGTTTTGTAACTTTTGGTGTCGTTTGTGAGACCATTTGTGTTTCATTTCAAGGACAAAGCAGATAAAATAATCTTAATGTTTTGAATGTTGATGATGAGTGGATTAAACTGAATGAAACATTTCCCTCGAGAAGAAGGTGGTTGTCAAATCAAAACTTATTTGTCACATGCGCTGAATACAACAGGTGTAGGTAGACCTTACAGTGAAATGCTTACTTACAAGCCCTTAACCAACAGTGAAGTTTTAATATCAAATCAAATCAAATCAAATTTATTTATATAGCCCTTCGTACATCAGCTGATATCTCAAAGTGCTGTACAGAAACGCAGCCTAAAACCCCAAACAGCAAGCAATGCAGGTGTAGAAGCATAGAAATATGTGTTAAGTAAAACATGTAAAATAGAAAGTAACATATAATTCAACAACAGTAGTAAAATAACAATAGCGGGGCTATATACACAGGGTACTGATACAAAGTCGATGTGCGGGGGCACCGGTTAGTTGAGGTAATTGAGGTAATATGTACATGTAGTTAAAGTGACTATGCATAGATAATAAACAGAGACTAGCAGCAGCGTAAAGAGGTATCTGGGTAGCACTTTGATTAGCTATTCAGGAGTCTTATGGCTTGGCAGTAGAAGCTGTTAAGAAGCCTTTTGGACCTAGATTCTAGCGCTCCGGTACCGCTTGCCGTGCAGTCTATGACTAGGGTAGCTGGAGTCTTTGACAATGTTTAGGGCCTTCCTCTGACACCGCCTGGCATAGAGGTCCAGGTTGGCAGGAAGCTTAGCCCCAGTGATGTACTGGGCCGTACGCACTACCCTCTGTAGTGCCTTGCAGTCGGAGACCGAGCAGTTGCCATACCAGGCAGTAATGCAACCAGTCAGGATGCTCTCGATGGTGCAGCTGTAAAACCTTTGGAGGATCTGAGGATCCATACCAAATCTTTTCAGTTTCCTGAGTGGGAATAGGCTTTGTCGTGCCCTCTTCACAACTGTCTTAGTGTGTTTGGACCATGACAGTCTGTTGGTGATGTGGACACCAAGGGAACTTGAAGCTCTCAACCTGTTCCACTACAGCCCCGTCGATGAGAATGGGGCGTGCTCGGTCCTCCTTTTCCTGTAGTCCACAATCATCTCCTTTGTCTTGATCACGTTGAGGTTGTTGTCCTATAGGCTGTCTCATCATTGTTGGTGATCAGGTCTACCACTGTTGTGTAATATGAAAACTTGATGATGGTGTTGGACTTGTGCCTGGCCATGCATTCATGAGTGAATAGGGAGTACAGGAGGGGACTGAGCACGCACCCCTGAGGGGCCCCCGTGTTGAGGATCAACGTGGCGGATGTGTTGTTGCCTACCCTTACCACCTGGGGGCGGCCCGTCAGGAAGTCCAGGATCCAGTTGCAGAGGGAGGTGTTTAGTCCCAGGGTCCTTAGCTTAAGTGTTGAGCTTTGAGGGTGTGACAGGTTAAAGGACATATTCATAGCCTGTTATACATTGAAAAGTATTAGTAAGTTCATAGTATGTGAGGATCTTAAAACATCTAAGGTTAAAAAGATGCATTCAGTATTAGTTGATAGAGATTGATAACATTCATATAATTGTGTTAAAGTTCAAATCTGTCAAAGGGTACGAATTGTGAGAGTAATGTGTAAACGTTATATTGATTACTTTATTTTGTGGTGCCTAAAAGTGTTAATCTGTGATCTACGAAATGCTCTTAAGCTAATGAGCCGGAGATCGATTGCTCTGGTCTCCACACATATTCCTGGGGAAATTCGCGGTCTTTTCTCATTGAACTAAATGTTGACTTGAGAATACAACACCGTATCACTCTCGTGATTATTTCTCCCCTGTTTTCAGGGGCGTAACATTTTTGGAGGCACCGCTGAGATAGCTGCTCAGATGTCCAGTTTCCACACTCTGGTCGCTGAATTCCGAGCCAGCTAAATCTCCACATAACAACTCAGGCAGGCTGCAGTGAGGAAAGTGTTGCTGTTTGGGGGAAGTTGGAAGTTAGTGGTTAAGTACGTGTCAACTGATGCCATTGATCGACCATCAGAGACAGTAAGGACCATCTAATTCAGAGTCAACTCCTGCACAGTAAAAGTTCCTCCTGTTCTGTCAACATGACAAGCGCCTTGGAAGAACTACAGGAAGAGGTAGTAGGAGAATTACACACCCTGACTAAAGACAAATTACTAGAGATATGTGATTTCCTTGAAATATCAGGCGAACAGAGAAGAGATGTTAAAGACAAATCCCGCATAGCATTAATGACTCGCATTATGATGTTCCTTGAGAGAGAGGAAGTCACAGAGTTAGAAGATGGCGGCATGTCGGAATTGTTGCTACTTAGAGACGAAATGACAGAGATGATCAGTGGCAGAGATAACAAAACAGGGCAAGTTGACCATGATAGTGAACCAGCCGGAACACATCACAGAATAGAGGAACTGAGAACTGTAACCCCACAACAAGGGGCGGGAACTGAGCAGATTACTGCAGCCAAAGTCAGTGATTCTCTGCGTCAGCCCCAACACCATGCCAATCTTCAGGGGAGCGTGCCGCTCTCACCCAATGCACAGCCCAGCTCATACTGGCGCAAAGAGTTTAAAATTTCTGGTCAGATAGGTGAACCGGGCCAAAAGAAAAACTGATTTTTCCAGCCTTGCCCATCAGATTGAAAATGGACTTAACAGAGGATATCCTGAGGTAGAAATAGTAGACGCAGTAGTCAGGGCTATTTCTCCAGGCTCACAGCTACGCAGCTACTTGGAAGGTAAACCCCAGCTAACTCTTCCCACACTTAGATGTATCCTGCGTTCCCACTTCCAAGAGAAGAGTGCAACAGAGCTTTACAAACAGCTAGCTTCAGAAGCACAGCATAGCAAGGAGACCCCTCAAAGCTTCCTGATGCGCGTTTTAGATTTGAGGCAAAAAGTACTGTTTGCATCCCAGGAGTCAGAATCAGGGCTTAAGTATGACCCTGCTCTAGTCCAGAGCATGTGTTTACACACAGTCCTTACGGGTCTCCAGAGTGACAGTATCAGGATAGACATGCAGCCTCTCCTGCTAGAGAGCGAAACATCAGATGAGGTTTTGCTAGAGAAGCTTAACATTGCTTGTGCTAATGAGAGAGAAAGACGAAACAAAAAGCGGTTTAATGCCCCACAGCCTGCTACAACTGTAAGTGTAGTCCAGTTAGAGGATATGCCATCTGCAAAGTGTCCTGTGAAGGAAGCCAAAGCTACGATACCCGCAGAACTGTTAACAGAGTTAGCTGAACTTAAGACAGGTGTAGCTTCTCTAAAAGGTCTCAGTGCAGAGATTGCTCAGATTAAGGAGACATTACAGCAGCCTATGTTTCAGTCACAGCCTTGTGCCTATGCCCCACCCCCAGTTAGGAGGCCAGATAGGGACCCCCAGCCACCTGTTTCCCAGCAGCAGTATTACAGCAACTACAGTCGGTCCCAAGCACTTGACCCTGCACAGCATCAATATGCACCTAACCGGTATACCAACCACTCTGCTCAAGCTCCAAGGAGGTGTTTTGTCTGCCAGCAGGCCAGAACAGATGCACGCTGCACACACTGCTTCCGATGTGGGAGTGGAGAACATTTTCAAGCTGGATGTAAAATCCGGGGAGCCAGACCATCAAGGAGGCCCCTTTAAACGGAAACGGGTTACCACTGAGGGACGAGTGTTAACCGTAGCTACCAAAAAGTCCCAGAAATGTGCAAATTGTGCCAGAGAAGAGTCATTTGAGAACCTGAAACAATGTTCATCATGTAAAGAGACACTGTACTGTTCCAAAGTATGTCAAAACCAACATTGGACTAAACATAAGAAAAAATGCACTCACCTGAAAATTGACTCTACCAGTGAAAGGTTTTCCTGCACAGAGAAAAATGCCCACTCCTTACCATCCCTAGCTCAAGGTTGCCACCCCCGTAAGGTCACCTCGCTAGTCGGCAGACAGTGCCTTATTGAGTGTCACCTGAATCGCCACCACCTCCAAGCTCTATGGGACACAGGATCTCAGGTATCGGTCATTGATGAACGATGGAAAGAGGAATCTCTCCCAAACGCAAGGCTGAGAGATGTTTCAGAAATTCTGGACTCACCTGATGATCTAAGGTTGACTGCAGCAAATGGGACTGAAATGCCGTACCTGGGATGGATTGAAACAACTTTTCGTCTAGCCTCTGAAATTGACCAAACAAAGGAACTGATCATCCCAGTGCTGGTAATGAAAGGCTGTCACCTATCTCATCCCATCATAGGTTTCAATGTTATCGAGCACATCCTGACAATGACCGAAAAGACTAAACGATACAGTACAGTAAAAACAGCTTTCCCAAGCCTCAAAAGAAACAAGGTGAGAGCTTTTATACAGGCTGTTAGCGCAGAACAGACAGATGAATACGCAGTGAAAACCAAGAAAGAGAAGGTTGCTGTACCAAAACACAGTAGCATTCAGATTGAGTGCCGTGTAGCTTCCCAGCCTTTCAAAGATGACATGACAATGCTTTTCCAGCCAGACCTGAACCCGCAGTGGCCAGATGACCTTGAGTTCTTTGACACACTAGTCAGAGTCAGTAAAGGTGTTTTTCCAGTTATCCTGCTTGATGTCTCTAACCCCACTGACCACGACATTGCCCTGCTAGGACGCACAATAATCGGTACAGTACAAACCATTATGACTGTGTTACCTGCCCAAGTCTTTGAAAAAACTGTCACCTCAGCCACAGTGAATCACACCAGCGTTTGAACCCCATGTACTGCTACTGAACAGTGGGATCCACCAGTAGATTTAACTCACCTAACCGAAGAACAGAGAGAGGTTGTTAGGCAAATGCTTAGAGAAGAGTGTCACTCCTTCTCCAGATCAGACAATGACATTGGCTGCATTGAACGATTGAAAATGACTATTTCTCTAAAGGACTCTGAACCAGTAAAGCGCACATACATGTCAGTGCCCAGGCCACTGTATCAGGAGATGAAGGGTTACATTTATGACCTCATAGTCCAGGGCTGGGTTAGGAAGTCAAACTCTTCATATTCCTCACCTGTCGTGTGCGTTCGTAAGAAGGACGGGACCCTCCGGTTGTGTATAGATTACAGAGATCTGAACAGAAAGACACATCCCGACCGCCAGCCCATCCCTCGGGTCCAAGACATCATGGACAGTTTAGGTGGTAATTCCTGGTTCTCCCTCTTAGATCAGGGGAAAGCGTATCACCAGGGGTTCATCTCTGAAGAAAGCAGACCACTGACAGCATTTGTGACACCGTGGGGACTCTATGAGTGGATACGTATGCCATTCGGCCTCATGAACGCTCCTGCAGCTTTTCAGCGGTGTATGGAGGAGTGTTTGGAAGGACTCCGGGATAACATCTGCATTCCTTATCTGGACGACACGCTAGTCTTCAGTAAAACATTCAACAGCCATGTGAATGATGTGCGAAAAGTTTTGCAGCGTCTCAGAGAGTATGGCATTAAACTCAAACCAAGTAAGTGTGATCTCTTTAAACCCCAGGTCCGTTATTTGGGCAGAATAGTGTCTGCAGAGGGCAGCCGAGTTGACCCAGCCGATTTTGAAGCAGTAAGAGCATTGAAAGAAATCAGACCAGGGACTGTGGGCCAGCTCAGAAAAATGCTTGGTTTACTCACGTACTATAGACAGTACATCAAAGACTTTTCTAGGAGTGCCAGCTGCCTGTATGACCTCCTGAAAGCAGATTCAGAGAAATTACCTGACCACCCACGGAAAACAAAAACAAAGAAAGTAAGTCATGTGGTGCCCTCAAACAAGCCAATCCTGTGGACTGACCAGCATCAACAGGCACTTGAACAGCTGATTGAGTGTTTGCTTCACCCACCAGTTCTAGGTTTCCCTGATTTCACTCAGCCATTTGTTGTACACACTGATGCGTCACACCAAGGCTTGGGAGCAGTTCTTTATCAAAAGCAAGAGGGGAAGCTTAGGGTCATTGCTTATGGCTCTCGAACTTTAACAGCAGCTGAGAAGAACTATCACTACCACTCGAGCAAGCTAGAATTTCTAGCTCTAAAATGGGCAATCACTGATAAGTTCCATGACTATTTGTACTATGCTCCCACCTTCACTGTATACAGCGATAACAACCCGCTCTGCTACATTCTGTCTACTGCAAAACTGAACGCAACCACTTCCAGGTGGGTTGCAGACTTGGCTGATTTCCACTTTACAATAAAGTACAGGCCAGGCAGAGAGAACGGTGATGCAGATGCTTTGTCAAGGATGCCACTGGATGTAGAGTCACTGATGAGAGAATGTTCTGAGGAGCTTCCACCAGACACCATCGCCGCCACGATACAAGCAGTTGAGGTACAGAAAGAGGCTGTTGTACCTTGGTCATTTTCAGCTGCATCTATGTCAGTATCAGCTGAAGGTGAGACAACCACTGCAACAACCAGCTCGATCCCAAAAGATGGGATTAGAGAAGCACAAGAATCTGATCCAGTCATCCGTCCTGTGCTCAATTTCAAACTGTCGGGTTCCAAACCGCCAGTTAAAGAGCAAAAGAAATTCAGTCCAAAGACAAAATGCCTATTCAGAGAATGGGACAAATTGACAATAGACAGTGATGGCATTTTGTACAGAATCACTACAGCCCGCAAGCAGTTAGTTCTACCAGAGCAGTACAAAGGTAAAGTGATGGAAGAGTTGCACAATAACATGGGACACCAAGGTACTGACCGCACTGTATCACTAGTACGTGACCGCTTCTTCTGGCCATATATGCAATCTGACATCGAGCACTATGTGACTAAAAGGTGTAGCTGTGTCAAGCAGAAAAAGCCAGCCCATGCAACAAGAGCTCCTCTGACAAACATTATGACAACACAGCCATTTGAACTGGTATGTATAGACTTCCTTCATCTCGACAGATGCAAAGGGGGATATGAGTACATCCTCGTGATTGTTGATCATTTTACACGTTTCACTCAAGCCTACGCCACCACATCAAAGTCAGGTAAAACTGCTGCAAATCTCATCTTCAATGATTTTGCCCTGAAGTTTGGGTTCCCGTCCCGCATCCACCATGACCAAGGGGAGAATTTGAAAATCAGTTGTTCCATCAGTTAAAGAAACTCAGTGGCATGGCGGGGTCCAGGACAACACCCTATCACCCGATGGGAAACGGTCAAGCGGAACGCATGAACAGAACATTGTTGCAAATGTTAAAGACACTAACCGAGACACAAAAGTAAAACTGGAAGGAGTCTCTGAACAAACTGGTTTATGCCTATAACTGCACCCGTTGCGAAGTGACTGGCTATTCACCATTTTATCTTCTGTTTGGGAGATCACCCAGGCTTCCAGTTGATATGCTCTTTGGATTGTGCACAGAGGCAGGTTCCAGTAACCAGCGAGAATACGTGGAGAACTGGAAACGAGGGATGGAAGAAGCATACGCCATTGCAAATGAAAATGCTCAGAAAGCCGCTGAAAGAAGTAAGAAGTACTATGACACTAAAGTTAGGAGTTCAGTGCTACAGCCTGGCGAGCGAGTTCTGATTAAAAACCTGACACCAAGAGGAGGACCAGGAAAACTCCGTAACTATTGGGAAGATGAAATTCACACAGTGGTGAGACAAATGGGTTCAGACCTGCCGATTTATGAATTGAGACCAGAAAAGGGTAGGGGACGCTCCAGGGTCCTGCACAGAAATCTGCTCATGTCCTGTGACCACTTACCTTTTGAGACACAACCAGAAATGACCAAAGTGGACAAAAGTCAGAAAACGAGGAGACACCAGCCTGCATCAATCACAGACTCTAGATTCTGATGAAGATAGTGGGGATGAATATGACCTTCATCATGAGCCGCTACAGGTTCCCACATCTCCTACAGTACCTGAGGAGAGGAATGCTGAACCAGCGAGAGAGTGGGAACACAGGCCCTCAACAGTGAAACAGACAGTTGCAGTGCCAGTCCCTGATACGCTACCAGCACAGCCTCTTGTTGAAAAGCGGCTGGAGGAGACAACAACAGTTAAAGACCTGCCTGCTGAAAATTTGCCTGAT
Organism: Oncorhynchus keta; assembly: GCF_023373465.1. NCBI lineage: Eukaryota > Metazoa > Chordata > Actinopteri > Salmoniformes > Salmonidae > Oncorhynchus > Oncorhynchus keta. Next base: position 15,196,874 of record NC_068444.1, on the reverse strand, counting down.
GATCGTCCACCAAGTGCCTTTCCTTCATATACTGATGCTTCTGAACCTGAGGAACCAGCCTACCAGCTGCCACAAAGAGAGAGACACCCTCCAAGACGTATCACCTATGATCAGCTTGGTATCCCTTCCTGCTACAGTATACAGCCACAGCCACAGTTGTTCCCTGTCTACTCTGCACCAGGACTGGTTCCATGGCTGCCATCACTACAGCAATGTTACTTTCAGCCACCTTACATGTATGGGCTTCAGCAAACATGAGGCTACAGAGTTGACATGTTTGACCATGGACTACTGTCAGATTTCACAGACTGTCAAAAGAGACAATTTACAGACTATGCATATAGATCATTCAAATTGATGGACTGTTGATCAATAGTATGAGAAAATACTGCTTATGTTATATAGCTGGTCAACAGATATGGACTGTGAATATAACTTGTTAGTTATATTTGAACTGTGACCCGTGACTTCTGCTCAAGTACTACCTTACAGAAGAGGATCTTCTAGGTCCAGTGCATACGAACTGTTGAAGAAGACAATGTTGGTAATGTTGGGACAACATTTATTTTGTCGGGGAGAGTGTGACAGGTTAAAGGACATATTCATAGCCTGTTATACATTGAAAAGTATTAGTAAGTTCATAGTATGTGAGGATCTTAAAACATCTAAGGTTAAAAAGATGCATTCAGTATTAGTTGATAGAGATTGATAACATTCATATAATTGTGTTACAGTTCAAATCTGTCAAAGGGTGCAATTGTGAGAGTAATGTGTAAATGTTATATTGATTACTTTATTTTGTGGTGCCTAAAAGTGTTAATCTGTGATCTACGAAATGCTCTTAAGCTAATGAGCCGGAGATCGATTGCTCTGGTCTCCACGCATATTCCTGGGGAAATTCGCAGTCTTTTCTCATTGAACTAAATGTTGACTTGAGAATACAACACCGTATCACTCTCGTGATTATTTCTCCCCTGTTTTCAGGGGCGTAACAAGGGCACTATGGTGTTGAACGCTGAGCTTTAGTCAATGAATAGCATTCTCACATAGGTGTTTATTTTGTCCTGGTGGGAAAGGGCCGTGTTGAGTGCAATAGAGATTGCATCATCTGTGGATCTGTTGGAGCGGTATGCAAATTAGTGGGGCTAGGGTTTCTGGGATAATGGTGTTGATGTGAGCCATGAGTGATCGATGATGATGATGATGTGTTGATGTCTTTCAGATCGATAAGTACCTGTACGCCATGCGTTTCTCCGACGAGACGCTGTTGGACATCATGAAGCGCTTCAGGATGGAGCTGGGAAATGGGCTGGGCCAGGACACCAACCCCACAGCAACCGTCAAGATGCTGCCCACCTTCGTCAGGTCCATTCCTGACGGTTCAGGTGAGCATGGTTATTCAGATGAAGAAGAATTGTGGGAAATGTATGCCTTTCTTTAAAAGGGACAAGATGTAACATGTTAAAGATTTGTTCAGTTACTGGTGTAGGATCTTAATTAGTTTCAGGACATGTACTGCACACCAGGAAATACAAACTTGTAGTATATTCAAACTTTAAAAAAGGCTTCTAAAGTTCGTAATTTCCACTTTAGAATGTCAGACTTGATTTGACCTCTGCTGAGTCCCCCAACAAGCTGCATTCCAAACACTTAAGACACACCTTCTCCCCTCAGCCCTCAAATGAAGTGGACACCTCTGATAACGTATAATGACGTCTGACGAGCTGACACTTGCAGGGAAAGGAGCGAGGGAAGAATAAATCCATTTTAAATGGACCACTCTTGCCTGGAAATTTGTCACTCGTTCATCCCACTGTTGTGTTTTCAGTCATTATGGAACTGTTGTGTGTGTGCCTTATATGCGCGACATTCAATTATGATTGCACTGCATATCTTGGCTAGAAGACAACGCATCCACAGACATCGAATGTTAGTCATCCTACTATATCGGGTAAATTGATGTATGAGTGTGATGTCAGGGAAAGTTATGTTCGCAAGTTAACGTTTCCAAAAGCTAAACCAAACAAAAACATCTACTGTTATCATACGTGTTTGAGTCATCGTGCATTAGTAACACAATTTCAAACTTATTTACACTTGTATGTTGACTTCTCCATATTAATGTTGGTTTTACATTTTGGCTGAGTTTTCTTAGCGGATGTACAGTCATCACGAATTGAATTATGGGGTGTTTCAGGCCCGTAGTGAACATAATTGTACACTCGATCAAAAACGAGGGCTGAGGGGCTTATGTTGCCAACTTCCCTTGCTTGGCTAATCATTTGGACCAACGACAAAGATGGCCGCAGGGATTCCCCAAAGGGCATAAGGCGAGGGTGAGTGGAGGAGGGTCTGTCTTTTATGAGTTTGAAACGCAGACCTTACAGTGAAATGCTTACTTACAAGCCCTTAACCAACAGTGAAGTTTTAATAGAAATATGTGTTAAGTAAAAAATGTAAAATAGAAAGTAACAAATAATTCAACAACCGTAGTAAGATATGTGACGCTACTTCGGCTTTTGGACGTTAACAAGGCAACACTCCATCTTAACTCCTCCTCCACATTTACTGGATTGGTTGAACAGTGCAGAAGAGAACCTCCCCCAACAGTTTTTTTTGCTTCTTCTTGTCAAGACCATAAGGCATTTCTTTTACGCCTTATATGTTAGGTTAGCTCAACCAAAACATTTAGAAACCCCTACAAAAATGTCCATTAATAATTCACATTTCCTCTGCTGCAGAATTACTTTCCTGCTGTGAGAAACTGCTGAAATGAAGATCGTACATCTCTACACATCTAGGTGTGAGAAAGAATCCTGGGGTGTAATCATTAGCCTGAGATGTTAAAATTAGAGTTTTTATTGGACAAATTCAGATAAGTCCCTCCCCATTTCATTCCATTTGCTTTCGTTTAAGAAATGCTTTGCAACAGAATCGGCGGAATGATTTACACCCCAGATGGTCAAGTGGCATTGTTTCAGTTTTTTTCTCCCATTGGCTAGAGTTACAGTCACAATAAACATTTGAGGATCTGATTTCCTGAGTACAACCTACATTTAATTTTACCAATATTAAAGGACACAATCTCATACATCTCACCTCATCAATTCTCCTATGATCTTTCAGGGCGGGTCAATATGAGTTGGCAGCACATTCGATCTGCCAACATTCAAATCAAACCATTTTAATGAAAAGGGTTATCTGATGTTCCTGATACAGCAAGTTGAAATAATGTTTGATTCATGAAGAATTGCATCTTATTGTGTCCAACACTTGTAAACTTTGCTAGAATTTGGTGACAACTGGTGTGTCTTAATCTATAGTAGCAGAAGGTTGATACATTTTTTTGATCAACTGTTTCAAATTGACAAATGAAGCATCCAGTGGGTTCATCAATGCATTCATTCAATGATGAATGAACTGTTGTCATCTGAATTTCTGTAGGCCTACTGCAGCGACAAGCTTGCCATGTAATCATGGTAGAATCTGCCTTTGCTGCAGCGTGTAAGCATTCTATATTCAAGCCCTCCAGCACCCTATCAAAAGCTTGTGATTACATCATAGATTACACATAATCCCACCTCCAGATTTTTACAGGCAGTCAGTGTCTGATTCTACCGTCTGTACTCGGTGGAAGGCTGTGTTATGTGTGTGTCCGGCGGGGTTGGAACCCGGGTCTCCTGTGTGCTACAAGATTGTGGTAAGCCATTGAGCTGAAGCAAATCAAATCAAATCAAATGTATTTATATAGCCCTTCGTACATCAGCTGATATCTCAAAGTGCTGTACAGAAACCCAGCATAAAACCCCAAATAGCAAGCAATGCAGGTGTAGAAGCACGGTGGCTAGGAAAAACTCCCTAGAAAGGCCAAAACCTAGGAAGAAACCTAGAGAGGAACCAGGCTATGTGGGGTGGCCAGTCCTCTTCTGGCTGTGCCGGGTGGAGATTATAACAGAACATGGCCAAGATGTTCAAATGTTCATAAATGACCAGCATGGTCGAATAATAATAATAATAAGGCAGAACAGTTGAAACTGGAGCAGCAGCACAGTCAGGTGGACTGGGGACAGCAAGGAGTCATCATGTCAGGTAGTCCTGGGGCACGGTCCTAGGGCTCAGGTCCTCTGAGAGAGAGAAAGAAAGAGAGAATTAGAGAGAGCATATGTGGGGTGGCCAGTCCTCTTCTGGCTGTGCCGGGTGGATATTATAACAGAACATGGCCAAGATGTTCAAATGTTCATAAATGACCAGCATGGTCGAATAATAGTAAGGCAGAACAGTTGAAACTGGAGCAGCAGCATGGCCAGGTGGACTGGGGACAGCAAGGAGTCATCATGTCAGGTAGTCCTGGGGCACGGTCCTAGGGCTCAGGTCCTCCGAGAGAGAGAAAGAAAGAGAGAATTAGAGAGAGCATATGTGGGGTGGCCAGTCCTCTTCTGGCTGTGCCGGGTGGAAATTATAACAGAACATGGCCAAGATGTTCAAATGTTCATAAATGACCAGCATGGTCGAATAATAGTAAGGCAGAACAGTTGAAACTGGAGCAGCAGCATGGCCAGGTGGACTGGGGACAGCAAGGAGTCATCATGTCAGGTAGTCCTGGGGCATGGTCCTCGGGCTCAGGTCAGTTGAAACTGGAGCAGCAGCATGGCCAGGTGGACTGGGGACAGCAAGGAGTCATGTCAGGTAGTCCTGGGGAATGGTCCTAGGGCTCAGGTCCTCCGAGAGAGAAAGAAAGAAGGAGAGAATTAGAGAACGCACACTTAGATTCACATAGGACACCGAATTGGACAGGAGAAGTAATCCAGATATAACAAACTGACCCTAGCCCCCCGACACAAACTACTGCAGCATAAATACTGGAGGCTGAGACAGGAGGGGTCAGGAGACACTGTGGCCCTATCCGAGGACACCCCCGGACAGGGCCAAACAGGAAGGATATAACCCCACCCACTTTGCCAAAGCACAGCCCCCACACCACTAGAGGGATATCTTCAACCACCAACTTACCATCCTGAGACAAGGCTGAGTATAGCCCACAAAGATCTCCGCCACGGCACACCCCAAGGGGGGGGGGCGCCAACCCAGACAGGATGACCACAACAGTGAATCAACCCACTCAGGTGACGCACCCCCTCCAGGGACGGCATGAGAGAGCCCCAGTAAGCCAGTGACTCAGCCCCTGTGTTAGGTTAGAGGCAGAGAATCCCAGTGGAAAGAGGGGAACCGGCCAGGTAGAGACAGCAAGGGCGGTTCGTTGCTCCAGAGCCTTTCCATTCACCTTCCCACTCCTGGGCCAGACTACACTCAATCATATGACCCACTGAAGAGATGAGTCTTCAGTAAAGACTTAAAGGTTGAGACCGAGTTTGCATCTCTGACATGGGTAGGCAGACCGTTCCATAAAAATGGAGCTCTATAGGAGAAAGCCCTGCCTCCAGCTGTTTGCTTAGAAATTCTAGGGACAATTAGGAGGCCTGCGTCTTGTGACCATAGCGTAGGTATGTACGGCAGGACCAAATCAGGGAGATAGGTAGGAGCAAGCCCATGTAATGCTTTGTAGGTTAGCAGTAAAACCTTGAAATCAGCCCTTGCTTTGACAGGAAGCCAGTGTAGAGAGGCTAGCACTGGAGTAATAGGATCAAATTTTTTGGTTCGAGTCAGGATTCTAGCAGCCGTATTTAGCACTAACTGAAGTTTATTTAGTGCTTTATCCGGGTAGCCGGAAAGTAGAGCATTGCAGTAGTCTAACCTAGAAGTGACAAAAGCATGGATTAATTTTTCTGTATCATTTTTGGACAGAAAGTTTCTGATTTTTGCAATATTACGTAGATGGAAAAAAGCTGTCCTCGAAATGGTCTTGATATGTTCTTCAAAAGAGAGATCAGGGTCCAGAGTAACGCCGAGGTCCTTCACAGTTTTATTTGAGACGACTGTAAAACCATTAAGATTAATTGTCAGATTCAACAGAAGATCTCTTTGTTTCTTGGGACCTAGAACATGCATCTCTGTTTTGTCCGAGTTTAATAGTAGAAAGTTTGCAGCCATCCACTTCCTTATGTCTGAAACACATGCTTCTAGCGAGGGCAATTTTGGGGCTTCACCATGTTTCATTGAAATGTACAGCTGTGTGTCATCCGCATAGCAGTGAAAGTTAACATTATGTTTTCGAATAACATCCCCAAGAGGTAAAATATATAGTGAAAACAATAGTGGTCCTAAAACGGAACCTTGAGGAACACCGCAATTTACAGTTGATTTGTCAGAGGACAAACCATTCACAGAGACAAACTGATATCTTTCCGACAGATAAGATCTAAACCAGGCCAGAACATGTCCGTGTAGACCAATTTGGGTTTCCAATCTCTCCAAAAGAATGTGGTGATCGATGGTATCAAAAGCAGCACTAAGGTCTAGGAGCACGAGGACAGATGCAGAGCCTCGGTCCGATGCCATTAAAATGTCATTTACCACCTTCACAAGTGCCGTCTCAGTGCTATGATGGGGTCTAAAACCAGACTGAAGCATTTCGTATACATTGTTTGTCTTCAGGAAGGCAGTGAGTTGCTGCGCAACAGCCTTTTCTAAAATTTTTGAGAGGAATGGAAGATTCGATATAGGCCGATAGTTTTTTATATTTTCTGGGTCAAGGTTTGGCTTTTTCAAGATAGGCTTTATTACTGCCACTTTTAGTGAGTTTGGTACACATTCAGTGGATAGAGAGCCGTTTATTATGTTCAACATAGGAGGGCCAAGCACAGGAAGCAGCTCTTTCAGTAGTTTAGTTGGAATAGGGTCCAGTATGCAGCTTGAAGGTTTAGAGGCCATGATTATTTTCATCATTGTGTCAAGAGATATAGTACTAAAACACTTGAACGTCTCTCTTGATCCTAGGTCCTGGCAGAGTTGTGCAGACTCAGGACAACTGAGGTTTGGAGGAATACGCAGGTTTAAAGAGTAGTCCGTAATTTGCTTTCTAATAATCATAATCTTTTCCTCAAAGAAGTTCATGAATTTATCACTGCTAAAGTGAAAGTCATCCTCTCTTGGGGAATGCTGCTTTTTAGTTAGCTTTGCGACAGGATCAAAAAGGAATTTCGGATTGTTCTTATTTTCCTCAATTAAGTTAGAAAAATAGGATGATCGAGCAGCAGTAAGGGCTCTTCGGTACTGCACGGTACCGTCTTTCCAAGCAAGTCGGAAGACTTCCAGTTTGGTGTGGCGCCATTTCCGTTCCAATTTTCTGGAAGCTTGCTTCAGAGCTCAGGTATTTTCTGTGTACCAGGGAGCTAGTTTCTTATGAGAATTGTTTTTAGTTTTTAGGGGTGCAACTGCATGTAGGGTATTGCGCAAGGTTAAATTGAGTTCATCAGTTAGGTGGTTAACTGATTTTTGTCCTCTGACGTCCTTGGGTAGGCAGAGGGAGTCTGGAAGGGCATCAAGGAATCTTTGTGTTGTCTGTGAATTTATAGCACGACTTTTGATGCTCCTTGGTTGGTGTCTGAGCAGATTATTTGTTGCAATTGCAAACGTAATAAAATGGTGGTCCGATAGTCCAGGATTATGAGGAAAAACATTAAGATCCACAACATTTATTCCATGGGACAAAACTAGGTCCAGCGTATGACTGTGACAGTGAGTGGGTCCAGAGACATGTTGGACAAAACCCGCTGAGTTGATGATGGCTCCGAAAGCCTTTTGGAGTGGGTTTTTGGACTTTTCCATGTGAATATTAAAGTCACCAAAGATTAGAATATTATCTGCTATGACTACAAGGTTCGATAGGAATTCAGGGAACTCAGTGAGAAACACTGTATATGGCCCAGGAGGCCTGTAAACAGTAGCTAGAAAAAGTGATTGAGTAGGCTGCATAGATTTCATGACTAGAAGCTCAAAAGACGAAAACGTCATTTTTTTTTGTAAATTTAAATTTGCTATCGTAAATGTTAGCAACACCTCCGCCTTTGCGGGATGCACGGGGGATATGGTCACTAGTGTAGCCAGGAGGTGAGGCCTCATTTAAAACAGTAAATTCATCAGGCTTAAGCCATGTTTCAGTCAGGCCAATCACATCAAGATTATGATCAGTGATTAGTTCATTGACTATAATTGCCTTTGAAGTAAGGGATCTAACATCAAGTAGCCCTATTTTGAGATGTGAGGTATCATGATCTCTTTCAGTAATGACAGGAATGGAGGTGGTCTTTATCCTAGTGAGATTGCTAAGGCGAACACCGCCATGTTTAGTTTTGCCCAACCTAGGTCGAGGCACAGACACGGTCTCAATGGTGATAGCTGAGCTGACTACACTGACTGTGCTAGTGGCAGACTCCACTATGCTGACAGGCTGGCTAACAGCCTGCTGCCTGGCCTGCACCCTATTTCATTGTGGAGCTAGAGGAGTTGAAGCCATTAGGCATTAGCTTGGGGAGCTATGTGTGAGCATGGTCAACATGATCAACTATATGTGTTGTGTTAGCTACGGCAACACAAATGTTTCCTACAGTCAGTGACATGGTACTTCCTTCAATCATTTATTCCATAGGGAATTGTGGAGGGGTCGAGAATTAGATTTCAAGCAATGGTTTTCACGAGGCTATCTATACTTTCATGTGATTTTCAGCATCTTCATTTGTAAGTAATACTATACTAATAAAGATGGATATTGTAAATACAGTATAGTTGCTCCTTTAAGACTCCTACTGTTTCTGTGTTAATAAGTAACATCCAGACTGCTGAATTCTGCTGTCATTCACACTTTAAATATTTGTCAATTTATTAACAAGGAAGCAAGCAGTTAAGGAAGTCGAATGGGTTTGACTACCTCTTGACATAGCCTAATGTTGCAACGCTACACTGACTGAAGTTAGTGCAACTGTTTAGTGCAATCATTACCTAATGAATCAACTACTGGTCGGCTAAAAAGTATCTATTAACGTGCTATCAGGAAAGCGCAATTCAGAGATGAGTGGTTGGTGAAGCTTTCTCACTTTCCCCTATCAGCAGACCAATTTGTCAGACTGTGAAAACAAGCGGATAGCCAACCTAGCAATGATTTATTGTTGTCAGGCGACATCAGTAGGGTGAATTAGGTTGATAATCTGTCTGCACTCAGTGTTTTAGGATTGGATGTAAAAAATAAATAAAAAACATTTTAAAAAAGCATTTCCTGTCAAACAATCACTTTGAAGTAAATCACAGCAAATGTGGCATACATCACACTGTCAGGGTATTAGCTTGTGAATGGAGTAAGAGATCATATATGCAGGAGGCCTTTAGGGTTCAAATGTTGCATTTCCTCTTGTTTTGTTTTTTTACTTTTCAGTTCTGTTGGTTTTCAAAGGAGAAGTTGTCATGCCCATAAAGTACTACTGCTTTAATTGTAACATGTTCTCAAGACAGTTTGACAATGTCTTTCATTCCCAGCAGAGTGGAGTTTTGGCAAGAGTTGCCAGGAGCTTTAGCCAAACTGATATACTCTTGCATGGCAATACCAAGGATAGTCAACCCAGGCATGGGCAACACAAGGATAGTCAACCCAGGCATGGCCAACACAAGGATAGTCAACCCAGGCATGGGCAACACAAGGATAGTCAACCCAGGCATGGCCAACACAAGGATAGTCAACCCAGGCATGGGCAACACAAGGATAGTCAACCCAGGCATGGCCAACACAAGGATAGTCAACCCAGGCATGGGCAACACAAGGATAGTCAACCCAGGCATGGCCAACACAAGGATAGTCAACCCAGGCATGGGCAACACAAGGATAGTCAACCCAGGCATGGGCAACACAAGGATAGTCAACCCAGGCATGGGCAACACAAGGATAGTCAAGCCAGGCATGGGCAACACAAGGATAGTCAACCCAGGCATGGCCAACACAGGCATGGATAGTCAACCCAGGCATGGCCAACACAAGGATCAACCCAGGCATGGCAACCCAGGCATGGGCAACACAAGGATAGTCAATGGGCCCAGGCATGGGCAACACAAGGATAGTCAACCCAGGCATGGCCAACACAAGGATAGTCAACCCAGGCATGGGCAACACAAGGATAGTCAACCCAGGCATGGCCAACACAAGGATAGTCAACCCAGGCATGGCCAACACAAGGATAGTCAACCCAGGCATGGGCCAGGCATGGCCATAAGGATAGTCAACCCAGGCATGGGCAACACAAGGATAGTCAACCCAGGCATGGGCAACACAAGGATAGTCAACCCAGGCATGGCCAACACAAGGATAGTCAACCCAGGCATGGGCAACACAAGGATAGTCAACCCAGGCATGGCCAACACAAGGATAGTCAACCCAGGCATGGGCAACACAAGGATAGTCAACCCAGGCATGGGCAACACAAGGATAGTCAACCCAGGCATGGCCAACACAAGGATAGTCAACCCAGGCATGGGCAACACAAGGATAGTCAACCCAGGCATGGGCAACACAAGGATAGTCAACCCAGGCATGGCCAACACAAGGATAGTCAACCCAGGCATGGGCAACACAAGGATAGTCAACCCAGGCATGGCCAACACAAGGATAGTCAACCCAGGCATGGCCAACACAAGGATAGTCAACCCAGGCATGGCCAACACAAGGATAGTCAACCCAGGCATGGCCAACACAAGGATAGTCAACCCAGGCATGGCCAACACAAGGATAGTCAACCCAGGCATGGCCAACACAAGGATAGTCAACCCAGGCATGGGCAACACAAGGATAGTCAACCCAGGCATGGGCAACACAAGGAGTTCAGTCTCTGTGGAATGTGACTGTAGAACTACATTTATAGCCTACATACCTCTATCAGTACTATGTGCCAGTGGCTCATCTGTTCTTGCTGTGTCCACATTAGATTAGATTATATTAACTTTATTATCCCACCAGGGTAACATTTATGTGGTTGTGTTCTTAGAAAGACAACGTACAGATGTAGGATCTTAATTTAAACACCCTGTTGCTGGAGAACTTTCCTGCAATGCATCAACCCCTACAAAACAATGATGATTCATTATAATCCACACAATAATTCACATTTCCTGTTGCTGCAGGATTATTTTCCAGCTGTAGCAAACTGGCTCAAATTAAGATACCCCGTCTGTACATAAAACAGAGGAACACAGAATAATAATAAAATGCATTTGAAGGTGCGACGAACGTTACACATCCATATTGTTTTTGCTTGTTACAGAGAAGGGGGACTTCATTGCTCTGGATCTGGGAGGCTCTGCTTTCCGCATCCTGCGAGTAAAGGTGTCCCATGAGAAGAAGCAGACGGTTCAGATGGAGAGCCAGGTCTATGACACTCCTGAGGACATCATCCATGGCAGCGGCACTCAGGTACGGAGTACCATTCAAACTCAAACCATATAGAAATGTCTAAGGGCCCGATTCAGACTTGAGATAAGTAGACGTAAAACTGCAATATGCAACTTTTTGGGTAACCCAATCAAATTCACACAGAAATATGTTATAGATATGTAATTTGAATTGAAAGCAAGTCGAAGCGGCTGTAGATAGGTTCTTTGTGTGCTATTTCTATGCTTAGTTCTTAAGTTTTGTTTTTGCGTCTTTTACTTTCGGTTTTGTACACCAGCTTCAAACAGCTGGGAAAAAATGTTGTTATTGAAAATATATTTCACAGCGGTGAATTCGGGGTGTTGGTTGATGTCGGTGTCTCTTGTGTGTGTTCGCAGGTGGGAAGAGTTAGTCCAATTATGTTGCCAATTAGCTTCAGCCGGCCGGGGTGCGAAAATTAGTTTGACTGTGGATAGCCTATCCCTGGAGATAGTTTGGGACCGTCAATAAATTGCACAATGTAAATGAGACAATCATTTCAGGTTGCACACCTTCTAGTTGTCTCATTAAATGCTTTCAATATTTGAATTTCTACAATTTATAGTTGGTTTGAGGTTTTTAAGTCATTGACATTTGAAGCTATTGACATTTTAAAATATTGTCCCATGTACAATATGTCATTTACTGATTGTCCCTAACTAGCCCCATAGTGATATTGAATGTCAAACCAAGTTGACCATGGGCATTACAAAATGATTACTTGGGTGCTGTGGGCAGGATTAAAATTAACAATAAGGTGTAACAGGTTCGCACAACAACAAAAAATGCTGTTTAAAGCTTACTTCGTTATTCAATGATTTTAATCATTTTCAGTGTGTATAGGCCCTAAAAGCCTAGTGGCAAGGGAAACACAACCAAAGTGTGTATTGCAGTCTCTCCTTGTCTATACATTGATTTTGAGATAAATATCACTCACTGAATTGTTTTCCTTTTGCAGCTGTTTGACCATGTCGCAGAGTGCCTGGGTGACTTCATGGAGAAGCAGAATATCAAGGACAAGAAGCTTCCAGTTGGCTTCACCTTTTCATTTCCCTGTGCACAAACCAAACTGAATGAGGTGAGAGAATTATTTATTTATTTTTTATTTAACCTTTATTTAACTTGGCAAGTCAGTTAAGAACAATGACGGCCTACCAAAAGGCAAAAGGCCTCCTGCAGGGACAGGGGGCTGGGATTAAAAATGAACACACCAATAGGACAGTACACCTAAGAGTATCAGTTTCAAAGACTGTTCATATATTATAGCTCATTCATCTTTAGCCTAACTTCCTGTTTGTCTGTTGCAGAGTTTTTTGCTCAATTGGACTAAACGCTTTAAAGCCAGTGGAGTTGAGGGAATGGACGTTGTGGCACTTCTGAACAAGGCCATCAAAAAGCGTGGGGTAGGTTTGATGTTTTAAAGCATCCTTGCCTGATGCAATGACAATGAAGTTCAGTCATAAGCAATGATTAGAAAGAAATCTGTTGCACCACGGTTGTATAATTGTAACCCTGTGCTTTTTTTTCAGGATTATGACGCAGACATCATGGCAGTGGTCAATGACACAGTTGGAACCATGATGACCTGTGGCTTTGATGACCAGCGGTGTGAAGTTGGTATCATCATAGGTAGGACATCCACTTACCTCCCAACAGACAGATACAGTCTGTTGGATTTCAGTGTTTCCCTTCTTGTCATCCTTTTACCCCAGTTATGTTCAAGCCGGGATGAAGCTCATTGGTTACACTCTTAAATCAAATGTTATTTGTCACAAGCGCCGAATAAAACGGGTGTAGCCTTTACCGTGAAATGCTTAAAATACAAATATTCCGCTTAAAAAAGGTTTTTAAAGGTTTAAATTATTATTTTTTTAAGTAAAAAAAATAGAGTAACTCAAGTAATAAAATAAAACGCACAAGAATGGAGCATGAATATACAAAGCTACGCTGTATATACAGGAAGTAGTACTCTCGCTACTAATATGTTGTCTCTTGGTGTTTCCTCATTCTCCTTCATTTCTGGATATACAACAGAATTTTAAAACATGCAGTTGTAAATTAAAACTGCAGCCAATACTGTTTATAGGGAATTGAAGTGGATGTCCTGGCTGTTGTTAATTTATGACACAGTGGGAACCATGATGTCCTGTGGCTATGACGACCAGCTTTGTGAAGTGGGGGTTGTCATAGGTCAGCCTGGCATTCATTTGCCGCCTTCATTCAGAATGGCTGTTTCATTGTCAGTATTATGAGTCTTTACCTCTAGCTACCCAACAGTCTTTCAATTGAAAGGCTTTATTGGCATGGGAAACATGTGTTTACATTGCCAAAGCAAATGGAATAGACAACAAACACAAGGGAAATAAACAATCAGTAAACATGACAAAAGTTTTAAAATAATAGAGATATTTCAAATGTTATATTATTGGTTGTGTACAGTGTTGTAACATTGTGTATCAGTGTTGCAAATAGTTGAAGGCAGATTCTTCCTCACCATTGCTTCGGTATGTCATCTCAGGCACAGGTACTAATGCTTGTTACATGGAGGAGCTGAGGCACATTGACCTGGTGGAGGGAGACGAGGGCAGGATGTGCATCAACACAGAGTGGGGAGCCTTCGGGGACAATGGGATGCTGGAGGACATTCGCACAGAGTTTGACAGAGAGATTGACCGGGGATCTCTGAATCCAGGGAAACAGCTGTATGTCTGCTGTTATTTTTAAACTATAAAGTAGATCTTCCCGAGTGACTTTAAGACTTGAAAAGATCAGTCTAGTGTTTTGGTAGTAGTTGTTGTCTTACGTGTTACCTTTTCTCTCAGTGTTTAGTAATGTATTGTATATTTTTCTCTCCAGGTTTGAGAAGATGGTCAGTGGGATGTACATGGGCGAACTTGTGCGACTCATCCTGGTCAAGATGGCCAAAGAAGAATTCTTGTTTGAGGGTCGGATAACCCCTGAACTTCTTACCAAAGGGACATTTGAAACAAAACATGTTTCTGCCATTGAAAAGTAGGTGTCAATCAATTTTATTTTCCTTCGGGTCCAGACGACTTGTATCATGTTTTAAGACTACACACTACTACTGTACACCTTTAATGTTATTTACCACCACTGAGCTCATCCCTTCTCGGTACCTGTCATTGTCCAGGAGTAAAGAAGGCCTTACCAAAGCCAAGGAGATCCTAGGTCGCCTAGGTGTAGAACCATCTGCAGATGACTGCATCGCCGTGCAGCACGTATGCACCATAGTCTCCCACAGATCAGCCAACCTCATTGCTGCCACTCTGGGTGGCATCCTCTCCAGGCTAAAGGACAACAAAGGGAATCCTCGTCTTCGCACTACTGTGGGAATCGACGGCTCTCTCTACAAGATGCACCCGCAGTGAGTAGTCTATACCAGAAGAGGGCCCCGTAGATACAGTGATTAGCCTATACCGCTTGAGGGCCCCCTGGATGCAGTGTTTAGCCTATACCACTAGAGGGCCCCCTTGATGCAGTGTTTAGCCTATACCGCTTGAGGGCCCCCTGGATGCAGTGTTTAGCCTATACCGCTTGAGGGCCCCCTGGATGCAGTGTTTAGCCTATACCGCTAGAGGACCCCCTGGATGCAGTGTTTAGCCTATACCTCTAGAGGGCCCCCTGGATGCAGTGTTTAGCCTATACCGCTAGAGGGCCCCCTGGATGCAGTGTTTAGCCTATACCGCTAGAGGGCCCCCTGGATGCAGTGTTTAGCCTATACCGCTAGAGGGCCCCCTGGATGCAGTGTTTAGCCTATACCGCTAGAGTGCCCCCCGAATACAGTGATTAGCATGTGCCACTAGAGGGCCCTGTGGATACAGTGATTAGCCTATACCACTAGAGGGCCCTCTGGATACAAGGCATAATGTACCTAGCTCTTATTGTGTATCTTGATTTGAAGATATGTGATTCTGTCATGGTTTAGGGGTATACTATAATGAACTTTGAAAAAAGAGACACTGATACAGATATCAACGTTATATTTTAAGTACTAGGTGCAAAAAGTCTGAGTTGTTCAGTTGCATGAAAGGTTGAGTTACACGTGAGAGTCTAAGGTCAGGATTTTGGTCTGGCTAAGAATCTCCCTGCCCATCTCCTCAGATATGCCCGGCGTCTCCACAAAACCGTCCGCCGCCTAGTTCCCGAGTCAGATGTCCGCTTCCTGCTCTCAGAGAGTGGCAGCTCCAAGGGCGCTGCCATGGTGACCGCCGTGGCTTACCGGTTGGCTGACCAGCGTCGTCAGATCACAGAGACCCTGGATGAGTTCAGACTGACCAATGACCAGCTGCTGGAGGTAAAGAAGAGGATGAGAACGGAGATCCAGAATGGCCTGGGGAAAAAGACCCATGACAGCGCCACCGTTAAGATGTGGCCCACATATGTACGCAGCACACCGGATGGATCAGGTAAGAAAAGTTCAACTGGGATTGAAACTAGTTAGCCGGGCTGTGATTCTACCTGTTGAACACAGTGGTTTAGCTCTGTGACAAAACATTTAGAGATGAATTACATTTGGCATGCGTTATAACTCAATGGGAATTTTACACTTCCTCTGGTCTGCCTGCTGTGTATAAAACCACATCAACAGGTTGACAGATCCCCCTGCTGTATAAAACCACATTAACAGGTTGACAGATTCCCCTGCTGTATAAAACCACATCAACAGGTTGATAGATCCCCATGCAGTATAAAACCACATCAACAGGTTGACAGATTCCCCTGCTGTATAAAACCACATCAACAGGTTGACAGATTCCCCTGCTGTATAAAACCACATCAACAGGTTGACAGATCTCCATGCAGTATAAAACCACATCAACAGGTTGACAGATTCCCCTGCTGTATAAAACCACATTAACAGGTTGACAGATCCCCATGCAGTATGAAACCACATCAACAGGTTGACAGATTCCCCTGCGGTATAAAACCACATCAACAGGTTGACAGATTCCCCTGCTGTATGAAACCACATCAACAGGTTGACAGATTCCCCTGCTGTATAAAACCACATCAACAGGTTGACAGATCCCCCTGCAGTATAAAACCACATCAACAGGTTGACAGATTCCCCTGCTGTATAAAACCACATCAACAGGTTGACAGATCCCCCTGCTGTATAAAACCACATCAACAGGTTGACAGATCCCCATGCAGTATAAAACCACATCAACAGGTTGACAGATTCCCCTGCTGTATAAAACCACATCAACAGGTTGACAGATCCCCTCCCACATCAACAGGTTGATCTCCAAAAAAACCACATCAACAGGTTGACAGATCTCCATGCAGTATAAAACCACATCAACAGGTTGACAGATTCCCCTGCTGTATAAAACCACATCAACAGGTTGACAGATCCCCATGCAGTATGAAACCACATCAACAGGTTGACAGATTCCCCTGCTGTATAAAACCACATCAACAGGTTGACAGATCCCCATGCAGTTTAAAACCACATTAACAGGTTGACAGATCCTTAATGCTTTGCCACACTGCTGTATAATGATGGCCTCTTTCCATGTAAGGACATTACATTGTGCATTTTATTGGACTCAGCCCCTCTCTGATTAAGGTTAATGTGTTTCTGAGACTAGCACAATTACTGCACAGCACTCCCACACCTTGATGTAAATCACTCCAATTCTAATGAGAGATTAAACTCTGATAACACACTGCTTGTCTGAGCCCTAATTTCAATTGGCTATGACAGTGGTAACACTTTACATAAAGTGAACAAGTACAATGCATTGTAAGACTTGTCATAAGCTTTTATGAACCATTTATAATCACTTATGTTTTCTAATCGCCTCATAAATTAAATGGAAAATCCAATAATATTTTGTTTAATTAAAGATAGTATTTTTATGTTTTGTTTTCCAGAAAAGGGTGATTTCTTGGCTTTGGATTTAGGAGGGACAAACTTTAGAGTGCTGTTAGTAAAGATCCGCAGTGGCAAGCGGCGGACAGTAGAGATGCATAACAAAATATATGCCATTCCTATGGAGGTGATGCAGGGGACCGGAGAGGAGGTGAGTTCGTTATGGAGTTTCAATAGAGTATGGACTTATCTCATTCTGTACCAAAACAATAAACATTTTCTCACATATTAGAAAAGGTAAACGCAACAGCTTCTATTATATTTCCATAGAAACAATAGAACACGCATTAAGCACATTCTAACAGCCAACCTTTGTTACCTATGTAACTTAAGTAAATGTTACATGTGTTTGTTGAAACATACCCTCCATTTCCCCCCCTCTAGCTCTTTGACCACATTGTCCAGTGCATATCTGACTTCCTGGACTACATGGGCATGAAGAACACCCGCCTGCCTCTGGGCTTCACCTTCTCGTTCCCGTGTAGACAAACCAGCCTGGATGCGGTGAGCTGACTGCATCCTTTACATCCTTTACTGTGTGTGTGTGTGTGTGTGTGTGTGTGTGTGTGTGTGTGTGTGTGTGTGTGTGTGTGTGTGTGTGTGTGTGTGTGTGTGTGTGTGTGTGTGTGTGTGTGTGTGTGTGTGTGTGTGTGTGTGTGTGTGTGTGTGTGTGTGTGTGTGTGTGTGTGTACATTAGTGTACATGCATACATAAAGTTGAAGTCAGAAGTTTTTCAACTACTCCACAAATTTCTTGTTAACAATCTATAGTTTTGGCAAGTCGGTTAGGACATTGTGGACGACACAAGTAATTTTCCCAACAATTGTTTACAGACATATTAAAGTTGACTGTGCCTTTAAACAGCTTGGAAAATTCCAGAAAATAATAGGCTAATTGACATAATTTGAGTCAATTGGAGGTGTACCTGTGGATGTATTTCAAGGCCTACCTTCAAACTCAGTGCCTCTTTGCTTCACATCATGGGAAAATCAAAAGAAATCAGCCAAGACCTCAGGAAAAAAAATGGTATACCTCCACAAGTCTGATTCATCCTTAGGAGCAATTTCCAAATGCCTGAAAGTACCACGTTCATCTGTACAAACAATAGTACTCATGTATAAACACCTTGGGAACACGCAGCTGTCATACCGCTCAGGAAGGAGATGTGTTCTGTCTCCACATTGGTGCGAAAAGTGCAAATCTATCCCAGAACAAAAGTAAAGGACCTTGTGAAGATGCTGAAGGAAACAGGTTCAAAAGTATCTATATCCACAGTAAAACCAGTCCTATATTGACATGACCTGAAAGGCCGCTCAGCAAGGAAGAAGCCACTGCTCCAAAACTGGCATAAAAAAGCCAGACTACGGTTTGGGGGCAAAGATCGTACTTTTTGGAGAAATGTCCACTGGTCGGATGAAACAAAAATAGAACTGTTTGGCCATAATGACCATCGTTATGTTTGGAGGAAAAAGGGGAGACTTGCAAGCTGAAGAACTCCATCCCAACCGTGAAGCATGGGGGTGGCAGCATCATGTTGTGGGGGTGCTTTGCTGTCGGACGGACTGGTGCACTTCACAAAATAGATGGCATCATGAGGGGAAATGTTGGATATATTGAAGCGACATCTCAAGACATCAGTCAGGAAGTTAAAGCTTGGTCGCAAATGGGTCTTCCAAATGGACAATTACCCCAAGCATACTTCCAACGTTGTGGAAAAATGGCTTAAGGACAACAAAGTCAAAGTATTGGAGTGGCCATCACAAAGCCCTGACCGCAATCCCATATAAAATTTGTGGGCAGAATTGAAAAAGCGTGTGCGAGCAAGGAGGCTTACAAACTTGACTCAGTTACACCAGCTCTGTCAGGAGGAATGGGCCAAAATTCACCCAACTTATTGTGGGAAGCCTGTGGAAGGCTACCTGAAACGTTTGACCCAAGTTAAGCAATTTACCGGCAATGCTACCAAATACTAATAGAGTGTATGTAAACGTCTGACCCCCTGGGAATGTGATGAAAGAAATAAAAGCTGAAAGAAATAATAACTATTATTCTGACATTTCACATTCTTAAAATAAAGTGGTGATCCTAGCTGACCTAAGACTGGGGATTTTTACTAAGATTAAATGTCAGGAATTGTGAAAAACTGAGTTTAAATGTATTTGGCTGAGGTCTATATAGACTTCCGACTTCAGCTACTGTGTGTGTGTGTATGTATGTGTGTGTATATATATATATGTATGTATGTGTGTATATATATATGTATATGTATATGTATATGTATATATATATGTATATGTATATATATATATATGTATATATATGTGTGTGTGTGTGAATCACTAATAGAACATCCCTGTGTCGTTGTTCAGGGCATCCTGGTCACCTGGACCAAAGGATTCAAGGCCACTGACTGTGAAGGAGAGAATGTCGTGGGGCTTCTCAGAGAGGGGATTAAACGGAGAGAGGTAAGTGGAGAGGTGGCATGATTCTTTAACCTCAGCCCGGACCTGAGCAGGAAAATCTCTTGGCCCTAGATATAACGAAGGCCCCTGCTGTAAGTGGCTGTTCTTTGGGTATATAATATATACAAGCTGAGATCTTATGGGCATATATTGACAATCAAAAGTTGCTGGAGGCAGCTCTTTTTGTTTGTTTTTACCATGATTTATAAAGTTGTGATACAATATTTGTCAGTGGTATTTCTATAAATTCAGTTCTGCTCATCTCCCCTTTGCATATGTTTCCCAAAGACGTCCTGTACATGTGATTTTACATCTGTGTTTACTTCAGGAGTTTGACTTGGACGTAGTGGCAGTAGTGAACGACACAGTTGGGACCATGATGACATGTGCATATGAAGAAGCCACCTGTGAGGTTGGCCTAATTGCAGGTTGGTCATCTGTTTTCAGACACCTCCATAATGCTGATTCGAAATGGTTTCTGCCTAATGATAGAGCATGGGCAGGAAATGGACACGCACACACTGTTGACTGTTCCTGTGTCTTCGCAAAGTATTGTGTCAGTCTATATAGACCTCAGCCAAATACAGTGTCCAGGTGTATCGATTTATTTTCTACAATGTACATTTTGTTTCCTCCACCTGGCAAAGTGCAGTACTTTCAAAACTAATTCTAGACCATGGCAATATAGATTTGAGCGACGGAGAGGACAAGTGAAAGTAGGAATTATCAGAATAACAGCTGATTGCGAGAGTAACAATGTCCCTATATCTAGACAACTACAGAACATTATTATTATTATTGTGTTTGGTCGGAACCAGCCCTCCTCTGAAAGGCTGAGATATTTGACTCAGGACAGCTAATCAGATGTAACAGTGATTGTCTGAGACGGGAGTTTATTTTACCCTTGTGTTGGTACTCAGGATTTGGACCACAATGGACAAGAGTTGCAGCTCGTGAGATTATTTCTTCACCTCGTGTTGAGGTCCAAAATTCCAACCATTTCAAAAATGTAGCTCCTGGCTCACATTTCCTGGTCTCTGAGATTCAACATTTAAACCACTTTAGACGTGGGCTGCAACTACCTGTCTTTCTTGGCCTAATGTTACTTTCTGTTGCCAATCCTTTTATGCACTCCCGTCAAAAGGGGACGGTTCTGTCAGTCTGACACGCTCTCTGACCTCATTCGGGGCGTGACTACATACTATGAACAGTTTATAGGAGATAGATTCTCTTATCCCCTCTAAAATCACATTCTAATCTTAACAAATGTTTAATATTATATGCACAACGTATTGGATGGAAACTTGACAGATAAAGGGGATACACTTTCCAAGTTACAGTATTTTTATGGAATCACTGACCATTCCCCACATTGTTATGTTAGAAATATTGTTCCAGTATCCACTTTTGACCGTGTTTGAATTTTGGCATGAAAACTGTCTGTGAAACAAAGACATTCCTTTGGTTGATACTAAAGGGGAGACAGAGCCCCCCCCTTCTTCCTGCAATTTACAACCAGGTGTGTGTGACCTGTCAAACCGGCCCAGTTCCCTCTTACCCTAATCTGTGGGTGAGAGAAGGTCTGGTTATTGTTAATCATTGCCAAGCTGATCTGACCCATTGTGATCATCACAGGACAGTCATAACAACATGTATGGTTTGTGGTTTCAGGAACTGGCAGCAACGCCTGTTACATGGAGGAGATGAGGAACATTGAGACGGTGGAGGGAGATGTGGGGAGGATGTGTGTCAACATGGAGTGGGGCGCCTTCGGGGACAACGGCTGTCTGGATGACATCAGGACAGAATATGACAGAGCTGTGGATGACTTATCACTCAACCCTGGCAAGCAGAGGTGACTGTGCTGCTCTCTCTTGATTTGATATTGAATTTGTCTTGTTATTAGAGATCTAGATTTACTAATTGATTATGTTTTTCTTTCATCTCAGGTATGAGAAGATGTGCAGCGGTATGTATCTAGGGGAGATTGTGCGAAACATCCTGATCGACTTGACGAAGCGTGGCTTCCTCTTCAGAGGGCAGATATCAGAGACCCTAAAGACCAGAGGCATTTTCGAAACTAAATTCCTCTCCCAGATTGAAAGGTTGGCAGCCATATTGAATCTGCGATTGAAATGGTAACTGATTGTGTCATAACTACCTTTTGTTGTGTAATGGTCTCAACAAAATGTCTTCATTTTCCCTTCAGTGACCGCTTGGCGCTACTGCAGGTGAGGTCCATTCTGCAGCAGCTAGGTCTGGACAGCACATGTGATGACAGTATCATTGTCAAGGAGGTGTGTGGTACAGTGTCTCACCGGGCGGCCCAGCTCTGTGGAGCTGGAATGGCCGCCGTCGTCGACAAAATACGAGAGAACCGCGGGCTGGACCAAATGGACATCACCGTGGGGGTGGACGGAACGCTCTACAAGCTTCATCCACAGTGAGTAATAATGATGTGATTGCAATTGACTTGTAATAACATGTATCACAGTCATTGACTGAGTTATTCGACTTGACAATGATATTATGGTGAATGTTGAGAATGGGCCAGCAATGCTTGTGTAGTTTTATTGCAGTTATAAAATAAAAATTGTATAGCTCATCTTCGTTCTATTCTCGTTTATCAAGTTCTACATCTTCATTGATTTACTTTCAGTGTAACAATAGCATGAACAAAGTTAAGTGTGTTATGCGAGACCAACCATGTCTTTTTCTATCCATTCACAGCTTCTCGGGGATCATGAACCAGACAGTGAAAGAATTGGCCCCTAAGTGCAATGTCAACTTCTTTCTCTCTGAGGACGGGAGTGGCAAGGGTGCAGCCCTCATCACCGCTGTGGGATGTCGCATGCGTGAGCAGGAGGAGAAGAGCTGAGTCTGTTTGGCCTGCCCCCCTCCTCGTCCTCTTCCACCTCCTCGTCTTCCTCTCCTTACACATGGTTAGAGAGGTATGCTACAGTATGTGTCCAATAAAATTAGATTTTATGATTTGATTTAACGATGACGCTGCTCAAGTGTCTGCCACTCTGCTTCAGACACAACCTGTTGTGGGCACCAATGACGGAACATTACACATCACATGCTTCTAAACCATTTAAATCTTACACCTGCTATTACCAGCCTTTCTCCTGTTTGTGTTGGTCTGCTGTACCGGATGGAAGGAACTGGGCTCTGTTTGATTCAGTCTTATTTGTGATGTTAGAACACTGCTGTAGGTATTTGGGGCTAATGTAAGAGAAGAAAGGGAATATTTCTGCTTTGAAAGTCTTGTACCTTGCCTAGGTATGTTAACTGTTATTTATTTTATAGTGTGGATGTTTTGACATAATGAGTGATAGGGGATAGTCATTGTAAGGTTAAAGATCTCTATTGCAAAATTGAGTTTTATTTTTAACATTGCATTCTTCTGTAAGTATTTCCAAAATGTCAAATGTCAACTTTTCTTTTGTTTGATAGAATTTCTAGGGTTGTCATGAATGCACCATTGTTCCTTGACCTTTGAGTATATTTTCATTGCACAAGCTTGTTCAAAAGTCTATACAGCCACCCTGTAGGATTTGTTCCTTAATACATTGCTTTGGCAGTCTTTGTGAAACCTCTCAGGTTTAGTCATATTAAGTAAATGTAAAAAATCATGCTTTTTACCTAACAACTCCTCCTGAAAACCAGCTCTCTAAAGCAACTGGATCAATAAAAGTGTCTTTTGTGAACAAGATAATGACTTGAATTCCAACAGTGTACAATGTAAAATAAAAAAAAGATGCTTATAACAGAATAAAGGGAACAAAATAGGAGTATAGGTTTGCATACTGCAGTTGAATGTTTGAGTCTTACTGTACAAAAATGACAGAACATGATAAATGATAGAACATGATAAATGCATAGAACATGATAAATGATAGAACATGATAAATGCTTGCCTTATTTGGTGTCAGATGTCTAGAATACATTTATTTTGTACAATTATAGAGATGCACTAAAGCTGGTCCAAATGATGCAATGGGATTAAATGAAACTGTATTTTGATGTGCAAGCAAATATGAAGCTTTTACTTATCTTTCAATATCTATGTTAATTATCATGGCAATACTTTTTTCCAATAAAGGTCGACTTCCTTTCTGAGCTTTTGTTCATGAAATGTTCCAGTGATGTTATAGTTAGGACATTGATAATATAATACAGACAGTTAAGCTCATGGACAAGGATGCTATGTTAGCAACAGCCATATTTTTGTTATTTTGTGAAATAATTTCACTTACAATATGTCTAAAGCTATATATATTTTTCAGCTATGGTTACGTTAAAATAGCATTCTGTATATGAGCAAGATGTTATGAAGAAATAACTTAACACCAACTTAACACTCAAAAATAATTTATGAAATACACTGGCATTATGCTACTATCTTAAGGTGGAAAGTTATCTCACTTTAATAGTCTATTATCAACAGCCAGTAATTAATTTCTAAAGTCACCAGCATATTATAATAATGCACAGTGTAACATTTTACAATACTTTAAATTGAACAATTCCTCAGTGGGGTGACTTTTCTATGCTACACTACACAAAACAAAACCTACATCATTTGACATAAGCAGCAAAACATGTAGTGGGATATAAATGTAAATTACCTTTTTTGAGCACATCGCAAGGACACATTGAAAGTACTCTTTATGGTACAAAACTAAAATTAAATACACACTGTGACATCCAACAAAGGCAATACTTACCAAATATCACATGATCCTTTTTAAATTCACATGCTTTGTGATTGGCTGTTTTCATGTTGTACACAATTATTTATGTTTTTTCTCTGACTTCATTGCGTCATTGAATACTCCCCAAGACTATTTCAATTGTACTTCCTTGCACTGACAAACACTTGTTGAAAAGCTCATTTCAAAATTTTACACCATAGCTGCAAACATGGGCTCTATGGGACACGACATCTGTCCCTGAGAACTCTTTCAATCTGCTTGCCACAAAATCTGTCTGCTCAACGGTTTCCAATTCGAGTTATCTAAAAACTACTTAAAAGTTGTTGCCTCAAAACAAGTCAAGTTCTGTGCTATATTGATTTTGGTGACAGTTATATGGCTGTAGAAGAGGTTGCAGACATGGCTATAGGACAACCCGACTTGTGACCATAATCCCGAGCTGTGTATTTCTGCTTTCCATATCTGTTGTCTGTAGCTTTCCATGATATCTGTTGTCTGTAGCTTGTGAGGTGTGGAAACACTCTGCTGCTTTTATCAATTTGTTTTGTTTCTTTTTAGGCTGTTGCTCTGCCTGTCTGTCTGCTACGTGTTGCTTGTCCTATGTTGCTCTGTCTGTCTGTCTGCTACGTGTTGCTTGTCCTATATTGCTCTGTCTGTCTGTCTGCTACGTGTTGCTTGTCCTATGTTGCTCTGTCTCTCTGCTATGTGTTGCTTGTCCTATGTTGCTCTGTCTGTCTGCTACGTGTTGCTTGTCCTATGTTGCTCTGTCTCTCTGCTACGTGTTGCTTGTCCTATGTTGCTCTGTCTGTCTGCTACGTGTTGCTTGTCCTATGTTGCTCTGTCTGTCTGTCTGCTACGTGATGCTTGTCCTATGTTGCTCTGTCTGTCTGCTACGTGTTTCTTGTCCTATGTTGCTCTGTCTGTCTGCTACATGATGCTTGTCCTATGTTGCTCTGTCTGTCTGCTACGTGTTTCTTGTCCTATGTTGCTCTGCAAGTGCTCATTGTTTGCCTGTGCTGTTATTGGAATAATAACCTGGGTTCACTTGCACATTTCACAATATGGTCTACAAAGTCAGGTGTCACACAACAAAACCCAATATTACACTAAAACAACACAAATAATAACACTACCTTAATACTGCAACAGATAAGGCTTGGTGCTTATACCATGGGAGTTCCCTTTCATATTCTTCCTTCGCATTGGGGCAGCAGGTAGCCTAATGGTTAGAGTGTTGGGCCAGTAAATGAAACCTGCCCTTGAGCAAGGCACTTATCCTCAATTTGCTCCAGGGGGGCCGTACTTCTTTGTCTGACCCTGTAAAATAACACATTTCACAGCACCTATCTGGTGTGTGTGTGACGATAAAGGTGTTTGGTGCGACTGACTGATGGACTGTGCACAATAATAACATGATTTGTTTCACTTCTCCTAGCAGCTGAGCTCATGAGCTTTAGCATGTCCTCATGTCCTCAGCTTTTCATGAGCTTGACTGGGGTGTGGTCATCTTGTTAGGTGGAGTTGTGGTGGACCACAGTGCTGTTGGTGTTGTCAGTGCGATAGCTACGGGTCATCCTGAAGGTCCGTGTGTGCTGTAGCTCCATCTTGTCCTCCTCTGACACCTTGATGAAAGGGACCCAGCTGAAAGCGTGACGGAACCCCGAGCGAAACCTAGAAAAGAGAGATTCCAATGTGAATATCACAAAGCAAGATCAGCAAGTTAGCCAGCTAACTTTGATAAACATTTAGAATTAACTCTTGTATTTCTGCTTCATTAATAAAAGTTCAGCTTGAATGTAGGTTTTAGGTTGTTGAATCTATGATACAGTATCATACCACTTCCACAAGATGAGTGTAGTGTTGTGGCCTAGCTTTACCTTTGGTTGAGGCAGCAGTAGATGATGGGGTTGTACATGGTGGAACTCATGGCCAGCCAGAAGATGGCCAGGTAGATCTGCTGGATGTACGTCTGCATGTAGATCTCAATGTTGAAGCTGCCCAGGATGAAGTAGATGTGGTAGGGCAGCCAGCACAGGGCAAAGGTCGTCACCACCACTATCATCATCTTCACCACCTACAGGGAGCACAACACAACACACTGACAGCACAGCACACTGAGACAACACAACACACTGAGACAGCCCAACACACTGACAGCCCAGCACACTGAGACAACACAACACACTGAGACAGCCCAATACACTGAGACAGCCCAACACACTGAGACAACACAACACACTGAGACAACACAACACACTGAGACAGCACAACACACTGAGACAGCCCAACACACAGAGACAGCACAGAACACTGAGACAACACACTGACAGCCCAGCACACTGAGACAACACAACACACTGAGGCAGCCCAACACACTGAGACAGCCCAACACACTGAGACAACACACTGAGACAGCCCAACACACTGAGACAACACACTGAGACAGCCCAACACACTGAGGCAGCCCAACACACTGAGACAACACACTGAGACAGCCCAACACACTGAGACAGCCCAACACACTGAGACAACACACTGAGACAGCCCAACACACTGAGACATCATAGAACACTGAGACAGCCCAGCACACTGAGACAGCCCAGCACACTGAGACAACACAGCACACTGAGAAAGCCCAACACACTGAGACAGCCCA
This sequence comes from Oncorhynchus keta, assembly GCF_023373465.1. Taxonomy (NCBI): domain Eukaryota; kingdom Metazoa; phylum Chordata; class Actinopteri; order Salmoniformes; family Salmonidae; genus Oncorhynchus; species Oncorhynchus keta. Next base: position 15,169,792 of record NC_068444.1, on the reverse strand, counting down.
GCACACTGAGACAGCCGAACACACTGAGACAACAAAGCACACTGAGACAGCCCAACACACTGAGACAACACACTGAGACAGCCCAACACACTGAGACAACACATTGAGACAGCCCAACACACTGAGACAGCACAGCACACTGAGACAGCCCAGCACACTGAGACAGCCCAACACTCTGAGACAACACAGCACACTGAGAAAGCCCAACACACTGAGACAGCCCAGCACACTGAGACAGCCGAACACACTGAGACAACAAAGCACACTGAGACAGCCCAACACACTGAGACAACACACTGAGACAGCCCAACACACTGAGACAACACATTGAGACAGCCCAACACACTGAGACAACACAGCACACTGAGACAACACACTGAGACAACACACTGAGACAGCAGAGCATCTCTGATACCATGGCATTACATGCACCAGACCTGGGTCTAAACTCTTGATTTAGTGCAGTTCGAGCATTTAAAGTGTTTGTCTTTGTTTGGTATGCATATGCAATGACCATACTGGTAGAATACTGGATGCAATGCTTTCAGTAAATAGAGATACATAGAGAACACAGGTTATAATAAACTATTCAGTCAAGGCTTTGCATCAATATGACATAGCTGACCTTGTGTTTGGCCTGGATCTGGTTCTGGAAGTGGTCTGAGGCCTCCCCCGGTATCTCACTGCCCCACAGTGTCTGGCCAATAAGGCTGTAGGTGACCAACATCACCAGCAGGGGGAGCAGGTAGATCAGAATGATCAAAGCTATCTGGTATCTGTGAGACAAATGTTGAAGGTCAAGTATTACAGACACAAATATGTGATAACGTGGGCTTGGGCTTGAAACATCCTTTTCTATTAGAGACTTTGAAGTATTGAACATAAAAAAATTAAGCAGGTATTTCTGCACACAATGTATATTTATTTACTCCATGTGTAACTCTGTGTTGTTGTCTGTTCACACTGCTATGCTTTATCTTGGCCAGGTCGCAGTTGTAAATGAGAACTTGTTCTCAACTAGCCTACCTGGTTAAATAAAGGTGTTCTCAACTAGCCTACCTGGTTAAATAAAGGTGTTCTCAACTAGCCTACCTGGTTAAATAAAGGTGTTCTCAAATAGCCTACCTGGTTAAATAAAGGTGTTCTCAAATAGCCTACCTGGTTAAATAAAGGTGAAATAAAAATAAAAACAATAAAAAGGTGCTATCTAGAACCAAACATGGTTATTTGGCTGTCCCCATAGGAGAACATTTCGAAGGACCCATTTCGGTTCCAGGCAGAACCCTTTTGGGTTCCATATAGAACCCTTTCCACATAAGGTTCTAATCTACATGGACCCAAAAAAGAGTACTACCTGGCAACAAAAAGGGTTCTCCTATGAGGACATCCGCAGAACCCTTTTGGAACCCTTTTTTCTAAGAGTGTACATTTAGACCAGAGTTGGGCAACACCAGTCCTTGGGGTCCGGAGTGGTGTCACACTTTCCCCCCATCCCTAGCAAACACAGCTAATTAAACTAATTATATTCTAAACTCAAGATCATGATTAGTTGATTATTGGAGTCTGCTGTGTTTGCTGGGGCTGGGGCAAAAGTGTGACACCAATTAGGCCCCCGAGGACTGGAGTTGCCCATCCCTGATCTAGACAGACACATTACTGAGAACGGTACTGTGGGTGTCTCACGTGAGATGGTGTTTCCCACCATAGTCATCAGGCCAGTTGACGAAACAGAGAGTCCGTGGTGGATAGTACTCGGTGACAGAGTAGTAACACTGGGGGAATGCCAGGGAGAATGCCACCGTCCAGATGACACCAATCACAATCTTGGTAGACGTGGAGGATAGCCTTAGTTTCAAAGGGTAGATTATGGCCATGTATCTGTGGAAGAGAACCAAGCAAAGGTCAGGTACAGTCCGAGACCTATAACAGTGCATGTCATTGGCTGCTTAGACCGCTGAAGACTGAAATGTTCTGAAAACCCTGAATGAATGGGAGGGTCCTCATTCTGTAATAAACTCAGCAAAAAAAGAAACGTCCTCTCACTGTCAACTGCGTTTAGTTTCAGCCAACTTAACATGTGTAAATACTTCTATGAACATAAGATTCAACAACTGAGACATAACCTGAACAGGTTCCACAGACATGTGACTAACAGAAATGAAATAATGTGTCCCTGAACAAAGGTAATCAAAATCAAAAGTAACAGTCAGTATCTGGTGTGGCCACCAGCTGCATTAAGTACTACAGTGCATCTCCTCCTCATGGACTGCACCAGATGTGCCAGTTCTTGCTGTGAGATGTTACCCCACTCTTCCACCAAGGCACCTGCATGTTCCCGGACATTTCTGGGGGGGAATGGCCCTAGCTCTCACCCTCTGATACAACAGGTCCCAGACGTGCTCAATGGGATTGAGATCCGGGCTCTTCGCTGGCCATAGCAGAACACTGATATTCCTGTCTTGCAGGAAATCACACACAGAACGAGCAGTATGGCTGGTGGCATTGTCATGCTGGAGGGTCACGTCAGGATGAGCCTGCAGGAAGGGTACCACATGAGGAAGGAGGATGTCTTCCCTGTAACACACAGCATTGAGATTGCCTGCAAAGACAACAAACTCAGTCCAATGATGCTGTGACACACCGCCCAAGACCATGATGGACCCTCCACCTCCAAATCGATCCCGCTCCAGAGTACAGGTCTCAGTGTCAAGCTCATCCCTTCGGCGATAAACGCAAATCCGACCATCACCCCTGCCTGGTAGGACAAAACCGCGACACGTCAGTGAAGAGCACTTTTTGCCAGTCCTATCTGGTCCAGCGACGGTGGATTTGTACCCATAGGCGACGTTGTTGCCGGTGATGTCTGGTGAGGACCTGCCTTACAACAGGCCTACAAGCCCTCAGTCCAGTCTCTCGCAGCCTATTGCGCCCAGTCTGAACAGTGATGGAGGGATTGTACAGTCCTGGTGTAACTCGGGCAGTTGTTGTTGCCATCCTGTACCTGTCCTGCAGGTGTGATGTTACGCGTGGTCTGCCACTGCGAGGACAATCAGCTGTCTGTCCTGCCTCCCTGTAGCGATGTCTTAGGCGTCTCACAGTACGGACATTGCAATTTCTAACCCTGGCCACACCTGCAGTCCTCATGCCTCCTTGCAGCATGCCTAAGGCACATTCACGCAGATGAGCAGGGATCAGGGGCATCTTTCTTTTGGTGTTTTTCAGAGTCAGTAGATAGACCTCTTTAGTGGCCTAAGTTTTCATAACTGTGACCTTAATTGCCTACCTTCTGTAAGCTGTTAGTGTCTTAATGACCGTTCCACAGCTGCATGTTCATTAATTGTTTATGGTTCATTGAACAAGCATGAGAACAGTGTTTAAACACTTTACAATGAAGAACTGTGAAGTTATTTGGATTTTTACAAATTATCTTTGAAAGACCAGGGTCCTGAAAAAGGGATGTTAGTTTATATGACATGACATAACTTCTGTTCATGAGAGCTTTGAAAACAGCAATGTCTACAATACAACTGTTGTTTGAACTCATTAACATATTTATAATTTAATACAAACAGGATGTGGTGCTGATTTCAGGGTGATGTTACAACCAGAATTAACCAGCTGTCAACGAAATATCTGATTGAATGTCATTAATATCGTGAAAACACACACACACACACTATACGTGGCGCACTTGAAATTTCCGCTGATTTGATCCCCACAGCGGGAGCACTTCCCTAACAAGTTAATATCGTGAAAACACACACACACACATTGAGTGGGAGAGAAACAGAGAGAGAGATGTTAAGCTAATGTATAACACAAAAGTTAAACAGCGTATATCCATTGTTATATGCAGAATAATATACGAATTGTCCCGATATCAACAGGTAGGCTAGCGCGCTCTTTTATGCGTGCACAGACATGCACTGTGGTGAACGCACAAGACGATAAAACCCGGTGAAGCGATAAATTGAATATATAAAAAAAATCTCGTGTTGTTAAGCAAATTAAAACAGTATCAGAATTATAATGTATTGCACTCTTATCATCTGTAGGCTATATCGAAAAAAAATATTAATATAAATCAGAAATATCATTTAAAAATCTGCATGTGAAATTATTGGATTATTGTCCACTTCAATGACAAGTAGCTTCATTTGGCATGAGTGATACAGACATTGATGATACGATTGATTATATGTCTTCTTGGGAACGTGCGTAATTTGAAGACATTCACCATGGTTTGAGTGGAAATTTCCCTTGACAATTATGTGGTCTCTACCGACTAGATCAGTCTGTTTCACGTAAATAGCAAGTCTCGTATGTTCTTACCGGTCAACCGCAATAGCTGCCATAGAATAAACGCTTGAGCACATTGCTGTGATGGGATAGAAGTTCTGAAACCTACAGTATCCCAACCCGAAGTACCAGTTGCTGTGTGTAGCATAAACAAAATTGAAGACAGTGTTGAAAGTAGCCATTGACAAGTCCGAGAATGCAAGATTTACTATAAAATAGTTAGTCACTGTCCTCATTCTTTTGTGGGCCAAAATTATCCAAATTACAGTGACATTTCCTGTGACGGACACAATCACTATCAGTGAATAAGCAATTGCCCACAATGCCACTTGCCAACCCGGCTGTTCAAAACGATTGTTTGTCGTCTTGTTTCCATAACCCTGAAAATGTATGGTTGTTGAAAGGTTGACCGGTTCCGACGTCGTTGTAGCCATCTCTATATCACACTAGACAAAATCCCTTTAGCGTTTTGGGCAATGAATGATTAGTTCCGATGTCCGCTTCATGAACAAAAATCGCAATTCAAAACCATTCAGGTGTTGTGAAGTCCAAGGACCCTCTCCGGCTCTCCTGCTATTTTTGAAATGCGCTTCATGGCCACAGCACTTTGTCAGACTTGCCAGTGGCTGCGTGCGTAAAACAGAGCTGCCGGCGGTGATTGGAGAGCTAGCGGTTTGGAATGTGCGCACGAGCCTACAATGTAATCAAAGTGTAGGGTATGACGTTTCAGTATAATACAACAGCTGTGATAGCACATATGCACACTTTAAACAATAGCATCTGATTTTAGAAGTGCTGTCAATAACATATAGCCTATAAATATAGCCTCACTCAAAAGAGGTCCAGGAACATGCAGAACACAATGAACAGGCACACAGATAGGAGTGACATTAGTCTGCAATGGGCTCCTTCGGCCAAATGGCTCCATTCATTCTAAGTGATAGGGGTGAAGAGATTTAACCACAATGACATCATGTGGCCAAATATTCTTAAACCCATGGGTTAATATTGCACTATTGATTCCATGTAGTCTGACATTTGGCAATTCCTTCAGGTATCAACTTCTCCATTTCAAATGGGTTAAAGCCATTAGCGATTTACTGCATTAGTGTAGCATAGCATTATAATATTTTGGGTTAGCCCTCAATTTGGTAGTTTTATTCCTTCATGAGATTTGATTAAAATAATGGAATTAATTCTGGAGGTAGCCACAGAGCAGACCGGGGTCATCATGCATGTAGTAACATAACTGTCTGTCTATCTATAGTATGTCATATTGATTGATATTAGAGTATACACGTCTGCGGATTAGTGCTATGTCCTGGTTGTTTTGAAAGTCCAAACATGATATCTGAATGCAGAGGAGGCTACAGAGTCCAACTACTCCCCAATGCCTCAGGCTCAGCATACCAGATAAGTGCCAGTCTATTTCAAGTAGCTTGCCAGAACTGAAACAACTCATAAAATCAATACAGTATGTGGCTAGAAAAGGTTTAATGATAGTGTTTTGCAACTCACTGTCTAAAATCAACAATATTTAATCCACTGTCTGGGTACCATCCATACATGAGACAAACACCAGCAAGCCAAAATGAATCAAAATAGATCTGTGATGAATCCTCCCATCCAGGCAAAACAGAAGGATAGAATTGTTGACATGGTCTAGTGGTTCAGCAGACTTCATTCAGAATACCTGGGTTAAAATAGATAAAAAATTCCTTAGATATTGTTCCGCCACATTGTGAAATTCCCAATTTTCTCTGAAAAGTAACTCTGTTGACATGGTATTGAAAAATGGGCCAGACCTTTCTGCATGAAGTTCAAGTTTTGGTTTGTCTAAATTCAAAATAGGATCTAATTTTGCCACATTTGACAGTCGGCCTACCATGTCACATTTGACAGTAGGCCAACCTTATCACATTTGACAGTAGGCCTACCATATCACATTTGACAGTAGGCCAACCATATCACATTTGACAGTAGGCCTACCCTATCACATTTGAGAGTAGGCCAACCCTATCACCTTTGACAGTAGGCCTACCATATCACATTTGACAGTAGGCCTACCCTATCACATTTGACAGTAGTAGGCTTACCAATCCATTTGACAGTAGGCCTACCATATCACATTTGACAGTAGGCCTACCATATCACATTTGACAGTAGGCCTAACCCCAACCCTATCACCTTTGACATTTGACAGTAGGCCAACCCTATTTGACAGTAGGCCAACCCTATCACATTTGAGAGTAGGCACATTTGACAGTATGCCTAACCCTTTGATCACATTTGACAGTAGGCTTACCATATCACATTTGACAGTAGGCCAACCCTAATACATTTGAGAGTAGGCCAACCCTATCACCTTTGACAGTAGGCCTACCATATCACATTTGACAGTAGGCCAACCCTATCACATTTGACAGTAGGCCAACCCTATCACATTTGAGAGTAGGCCAACCCTATCACATTTGACAGTAGGCCAACCCTATCACATTTGACAGTAGGCCTACCATATCACATTTGACAGTAGGCCTACCATATCACATTTGACAGTAGGCCTACCCTATCACATTTGAGAGTAGGCCAACCCTATCACATTTGACAGTAGGCCTACCATATCACATTTGACAGTAGGCCAACCCTATCACATTTGACAGTAGGCCTACCCTATCACATTTGACAGTAGGCCAACCCTATCACATTTGACAGTAGGCCTACCATATCACATTTGACAGTAGGCCTACCCTATCACATTTGCATTTGACAGTACCTTATAGACCAGACATTTGACAGGGCCTAATCACATTTGCATTTGACAGTACCTGGGATTTGATTGGGATGGAGGCCACAAATAATTCTGAACTCATCATAATATGCCGCATTTGAGCCACCAGCTGCTTTACAGCAAATTCTTTGCAATTCCACACATTTGCCATAGGGTGGAGAGAAATGTTTGCAGTTTTTAATATGATATCTGAGCGAGACTGACTAACAAAATCAATGGGGACCCCCAGGCGGTAATTAGATTATTACTATAAGGAAATTGATCCGAGGGCCTTCAAAAGGGATGCCCACGAGGCACCCCGCTATATACATGTTGGTTGTTTAGCAACAAAACCGATACGTGCACAACTATGGGGCAAAACAGATGTGGTTGGCTTAGATGGTTGACAACATGTAAAGTCTATATTTATTGAAAACATAAACTTTGCACAATGTTTATTGAAAACATGGTTATCTAGCTAGCGAATTTTTGCTATATTAGTATTGACATGAAATCTGTCAAAACACCAAAAAAAAGACATGGTATCAAGAACAAGATGAAACTAGCTGAAATGAGCTACTTACAATTCCCCACATGGCAGTTTCATGTCATTGTTGGTAGCTATCTAGCCATCCAGAATCACAATGTACAGACTTCTGCCCAATTGAAGCGTGTGCATCGTTTTCGTGACATTGTCCGCTTTCCCATCTATAGATTATTATACAAATAACCACATATAAAAATATAAACACAACATGTGAAGTGTTGGTCCCATGTTTCATGAGCTGAAATAAGAGCTCAGAAATGTTCCATACACACAAAAAGCTTATTTCTCTCAAATTCTGTGCTAACTGCAGGAATGTCCACCAGAGCTGTTTCCTGAAAATTTAATGTTAATTTCTCTACCATAAGCCACCTCTAACGTTGTTTTAGAGAATTTGGCAGTACGTTCAACCGGCCTCACTACCACAGACCACGTGTAACCACACCAGCCCCGGATCTCCCCATCCGGATCTCCCCATCCGGTTTCTTCACCTCGTCTGAAACCAGCCACTCGGACAACTGATGAAACTGTGGGTTTGCACAACTGAAGAATTACTGCACAAACTGTCAGAAACCGTTCCAGGGAAGCTCATCTGCGTGCTCCTCGTCCTCACCAGGGTCTTGACCTGACTGCTGTTCGGCGTGGTAACTGACTTTAGTAGGAAAATGCTCACCTTCGATGGCCTGTACCGGACAGATAGCGCTGTGTGGGCGAGCAGTTTGTTGATGTCAACATTGTCAACAGAGTGCCCCATGGTGGCGGTGGGGTTATGGTATGGGGTTATGGTATGGGGTTATGGTATGGGGTTATGGTATGGGCAGGCATAAGCTACGAACAATAAACACAATTGCATTTCGATGGCAATTTGAATGCACAGAGATACCGTAACCAGATCCTGAGGCCCATTGTCGTGCCATTCATCCACCTCCATCACCTCATGTTTCAACATGATCATTTTGCAAGGATCTGTATACAATTCCTGGAAGCTGAAAATGTCCCCGACAACTTTGCACAGCCTTTGAAGAAGAGTAGGACAACATTCCACAGGCCACAATCACCAGCCTGATCAACTCTCTGCGAAGGAGATGTGTTGTGCAGCACGAGGCAAATGGTGGTCGAACCAGATACTGACTGGATTTCTGATCCACACCCCTACCTTTCTTTAAAGGTTTTTGTGACCAACAGATGCTTATCTGTATTCCCAGTCATGTGAAATCTATAGATATCATTACAGATGACTGATTTCCTTATATTTCCTTATATGAACTATAACTCAGGGGAAGCAACAATAGTATTGGTATAGGCCTATATTAAAACCAGGCGTTATATGGATATAGCCTACATTGTGTATATAAAAAAAATACTAAAAGGTTCATTACGAGTAAACATGTTTGGTCTGTAATGTAGAAACATTAGGCTACATCTTTGAATTTATACCAACAGTGCAACATAAAACGTCATATGTTGCCTTAACTGGAATACAGGCACTTTCAGGGAAACGCAAAAATGGAAACTTGTGAATGAAACCGACTAAATGACCCTACTGAAACAGAAGCCACAGTGGCAGAAGTGCTCCCATTCATTCCTCGCAGTGTCCTAATTGGGGCGTCTGACTATCAGTCAAAAAATATTTACTGCTGGCAGGTGGTGCTTTAACAGAGTTCCAGGTGTGTGGGACGAGAAACAGGAAGTTCATCTTTCGGAATCGAAAGAGGGATCAAACATGTCCAATGATGTCAGATATTGTGAGAAGTTCTCCTACGTCTTCCTAAAGTTCGCCCTCATTGTATATTCCACTATCTTCTGGGTGAGTAGTCTATGCTTAATATCCCCCGTGTCGCCAAATACAGGCAGACTCGATGCAAATAACAGAGGGCGTATAAACCGACTCGCGCATTCCGCAAAAAAACACATTAATATTCGCCCTTGCTGGTGTTTGAAGCACAAAATATTATCCAATTGCCTATTAGGATTGTCAATAACTTAAAAGTTAGTTTGGATCGACAGGTGTCCGATATTGTAGTCTACACACGGTTAATTTTGGGGCTAGTGGTTTGATAGGCATCTGAACGTCGTATCGTAACTACGCCCTCTGGAAGTGACATTTTGCACACTGGCTACTGTTGTCGTGATACACACGATTCATTTGAAGGAGTATCACAGGTTTCGCTACCGTAACAAACAAAACATGTAGGCCTATAGATGGTCTCATGGATACACAATACTATGCTAAACAAATGCCATGGGTATTAATTTGCTACAATATTTGTTTTTGCTGGTGCCTCAATCCTGAGTCTAGTGGAATGCACATTTTACAGTGTGTGCCGTCGAAGGGCATGTGAACGACAGTATAAGTGCTAATAAATGCCATGTCATGTTTGGATAAATAGAGGATTATGAAAAGAGTTAGTGCATAGGATATCTTTAAAGTCCATCCTATTTTATCTGTCAGTAGAATGAGATTTACAATGGCTTGTGAATAAATTGTTAGTGCACAAAGTGCATTGTGCCTGCTATACTCTCAGAAGGTTGCCATTTAAATTCGTTAAACAAGCAATACATGTCTTTCATGGTTATTTTCTTCAACAGTTCAACGGAACCAATGTTTTGTGATCTTGATGATCTGAATCCAAATGTACTTAAATATTTATTGGTGATTCTTAAATTGATGCTTGGCATAGTAAAGAAAATCATTGCTCGGGTTTTCAGTTATTCAAATATAGTGTACAGGGTGAAACAGTCCATGTTTCACCCTGTACAGTCCATATTTGGTTTCAATAAAGCAAATACAGTTGAAGTTGGAAGTTTACATACACCTTAGCCAAATACATTGATTTAGCCAAAACAGTTTTCCACAATTCCTGACATTTTAATCCTCGTAAAAACTATCTTGGGTCAGTTTGGATCACCACTTCATTTTAAGAATGTGAAATGTCAGAATAATAGTAGAGAACTAGTTCAGCTTTTATTTCTTTCATCACATTCCAAGTGGGTCAGAAGTTTACATACTCATTTAGTAGCATTGCCTTTAAATTGTTTAACTTGAGTCGAACGTTTCAGGTAGCCTACCATAATCTTCCCACAATAAGTTGGGTGAATTTGGGCCCTTAATTTGCTGTCCTTAAGCCATTTTGCCACAACTTTGGAAGTATGCTTGGGGTCATTGTCCATTTGGAAGACCCATTTGCAACCAAGCTTTAACCTCCTGACTGATGTCTTGTGATGTTGCTTCAATATAACCAAAATTTTCCCTCATGATGCCATTTATTTTGTGAAGTACACCAGTCTCTCCTGCAGTAAAGCAACCCCACAACATGATGCTGCCACCCCCGTGCTTCACGGTTGGGATGTTGTTTGCCAGCTTGCAAGTCTCCCCTTTTTTCCTCCAAATGTAACGATGGTCATTATGGCCAAACAGTTCTATTTTTGTTTCATCAGACCAGAGGACATTTCTCCAAAAAGTATGATCTTTGTCCATGTGCAGTTGCAAACTGTTGTCTGGCTTTTTTTATGGCGGTTTTGGAGCAGTGGCTTCTTCCTTGCTGAGCGGTCTTTCAGGTTATGCTGATATAGGACTGGTTTTACTGTGGATATAGATACTTTAGTACCTGTTTCCTCCAGCATCTTCACAAGGTCCTTTGCTTTTGTTCTGGGATTGATTTGCACTTTTCACACCAAAGTATGTTCATCTCTAGGAGACAGAACGTGTCTCCTTCCTGAGCGGTATGACAGCTGCGTGGTCCCATGGTGTTTATATTTGCGTACTATTGTTTGTACAGATGAACGTGGTACCTTCAGGCGTTTGGAAATTGCTCCCAAGGAGGAAACCAGACTGGTGGAGGTCTACAATATTTATTCTGAGGTCTTGACTAATTTCTTTTGATTTTCCCATGATGTCAAGCAAAGAGGCACAGAGTTTGAAGGTAGGCCTTGAAATACATCCACAGGTACACCTCCAATTGACTCAAATGATGTCAATTAGCCGATCAGAAGCTTCTAAAGCCATGACACAATTTTCTGTAATTTTCCAAGCTGTTTAAAGGCACAGTCAACTTAGTGTATGTAAACTTCTGGAATTGTGATACAGTGAATGGATTATCTGGATTATCTGTTGAACAATCAAACAGTTATTCAAAGAAGGGACTGCATTCAGTGACAAATTCACCCATTGTTGTGATTTTGAGTGTTTGGAAAATTGACAGAAAATCCTGCAGGTCATCCATCATGAATCCTGCACGAAAATCCTATAGTCCAATAATTATTTATAATTTCATGTTTCGTATTGTGGGCTTGTTAATACCAGGAATGGTATTTTGATTGCCCTCGCTGCTCCTTAACGGCAGAGCCATCAGGGAGCAGGCATACACATGTTAGGGGCCTTCAACAGGAGGCTGCTGAGGAGAGTACGGCTCATAATAATGTTCGGAACGGCACAGCATCAAATATATGGAAACCAGGTGTTTTCTGTATTCCATACCATTCCACTGACTCCGCTCCAGCCTTTACCACGAGCCTGTCCTCCCCAAAGAAGTAGCCACCAACCTCCTGTGAACAGAAACAAAAGGCTGCATGGACCTCCCACATTATTTTCTCACTAATCTGTTGGATTTCTCCTCGCAGGCATTTCTGTCAGGGTGTTCCAGTCCGTTGACTCTATGGCAATAGGTATACTCACAAGGCTTCAGTGTGTGCATGAATAGTAGTAGTTCTGCTGATGTCATTTTTTTAAAATAGAAACATGCTATATTAGTTTTATTTGTATTATTTTTGCTCACTGTTGATACAGTTACTGAGTACTTTGCCATAGGGAAGAATGGGGAAGTAGAGAGTCAGACCACAAAATCATGCTCATGAATGTGTGCCCCTGGAGATAGTTGAGAATCCACAGCGCCATGCCAACGTGCTAGCCAACGTGCTAGCCCCTCTAATACCAGATAGGTATTGGATTATGGATTTGTCAGTATTGTTTTAAACAACAGTGTGTGTATTTGCTCAACAACTAGATATGCATATTATATATTTTTTTACAGTTTGACCTGTGGAAAGAAATCTAGTATTTGCAGCAAAACGTAATATTTTACGACTCAGATATCAAAGAAGAGAAGCTAAATGCCTTTTACGGAGGTGTTTCGTTTAAGGATTTGACGTGATTATCTGATGCACATGCGAGTCAATAGGTTCTTATATTCCTCAGCAATTAGAATAATTTGTGTTATTTTATGTGCCTTGAGTGTCCTGTTAAATATATCTAGTAGTGATGCTTAATGCACTCACACGGTCACTGAAACGTTCGGACTCTGACGTCAATGCTTACATCTTGGATGCTTTTAGTAGCCTGCCTTCATGCCATATAAAGTCACATAAGTCATTGAAAAGCAAGTCGCTATTATCAAGAGGTTCATGAATAGAACCAAGGATGGTATTTTGTTCCACTAAAATTGGTTCTGTTAAGAGGACAGTGAGAGGACAGGGCAGGGTCGATTTCACTTTTTGTCCTGGATGAACACTCATGCGTACCAGCACTGTCTTTGAGTACTGCCTTTTAGATTCCGCTAATTTACAACTTCTACAACTCACAACAACTTGATGTCATGGTCCCTTGTCCCTACTGATATTCCAGTCTAGACCAGCAGACAGACAAGCTGCATTACCCTTTGGTGCACAATTCCACATGGTCTGTTTGACATTAGGACAGCATTTTAATGTGTTGTGAGCACAGAAACAAATACAAAGCCTTACAGAAAATTCCAGTCAGAGTGCAGTATACAAATACTGCATCCAAAATAAGAATGTTTTACTGCAGTACTTTTTGTTCAGTGTAACTGCAGTTATAGTGCAGTATAGCTGCAGTTCAACTGCTTCACACTGCAGTTATTCTGCAATTACTGCGTCCAAAATACCACAGTCGACTGCAGTTACTGCACTTTTACTGCTGTTTCAAAACTGTAAGGGAAAGGCACTGAGTGACAGCCATCGTGTTTTGTATGGATTGTATAGTGACTGTATTATACAGTACTTTATAGGCCTATGGTCTGTTTACTGCCAAACTCTGTTCATCCCTTGGGTGTTTGCATGTAGATGAGGAGTTTTACCTAGCAACCACATATAGCGCCCTCCATTTGGACTGGTATCAAGGCATCGAAAAGCCTTTCCTGTGTAGGCCTACATTGTGGTATCAATGTCAGTTCAGAACGCAGTGCCGCCTCATAGCTGTTTGGTGTGTCTCTTTCAATTCCCGACCACCTGTAGCATCAGAACAGTCACAACAGCAGAGCTCAGTGTTCTACCTGCTATTAAAACCTCTGGCATTCTGTGCACAGACAGTTTCTTTGAATTACTAACAAAGCCAGAAATGCTGCATTGATGTTTGAAGATAAAATCTAATTGGCCCTGAAGTGGGGAAAGCTGTCCAATCAGCTGCCTGTGGCCCACCTGCCACCTGGGGAAACAGACATTCATAGACCCAGAGACACTGATTAGTTGTCACAGGTATAAGATGTAATGAACACCGGAGAACGTCACCTTTGTAACACTACATCAGGATTACATACTGGTTTATTAGTGCTGCAGGAGTTACTATTCCCAATGGAAAATGAATACTATCGCTACCTCGCAGTTGCTTTCCAACCAACAGTGAAGCTGGAAGAAAATGTGATCTTTCACTTACTGTTAAACCAATGAATTTCTGTGGTTGCATTAACGTGCTGTGAATAAGTGATTTTAAATAGATTGTTTCCTATTAACTTTCATTACTTTTAAAGAGTGAGCCCTTCTCCTTGCTGGAATTATATTTGACACTTTCAGTAAAAGATCAGATGTATTGCTTTTCTGCTAATGCTTAGCAAACTAATCCGCTAATTGAAATGGCAATGGACAGCCAATAAACTTAGTTAGTTATATTCTCGCCATGTAGCTAACTACTGGAACTACACACTTTTTTTCTGCTAAAATAAAATATGGGTAAAGTAGGCCCAGAATCTCCAATGCGACATCTGTAGCCATGAAATGTTTTGAAAGGCTGGTCATGGCCCACATAAACACCACCATCCCGGACACCCTGGATCCACTCCAATTCGCATACCGCCCCAACAGGTGCACAGATAATGCAATCTCTATTGCTCTCCACACAGCCCTTTCCCACCTGGACAAAAGGAACACCTACATGAAAATGCTGTTTATTGACTACAGCTCAGCATTAAACACCATAGTGCCCTCCAAGCTCAACACTAAGCTAAGGACCCTGAGACAAAACACTTCCCTCTGCAACTATGTGGTGCCAGGACAACAACCTCTCCCTCATTGTCAGCAAGACAAAGTAGCCGAGCACACCCCCATTCACATCACAGAGGCTGTAGTGGAGCGGTTTGAGAGCTTCAAGTCCCCCGGTGTCCACTTCACTAAGGACCTATCATTGTCCAAACCCATCAACACAGTCTTGGAAGAAGGCACAACAATGCCTCTTCCTCTTCTGCAGGCTGAAAAGATTTGGCATGGACCCTCATGTCCTCAAAGTTCTACAGCTGCACCATCGAGAGCTTCTTGACTGGCTGCATCACCACTTGGTAGTGTTGTCACAATACCAGATTTTTTTACTTCGATACCAGATTTTTAAAAACTTCGATACCAGATTTAGTATCACAATTCTCGGTACTGAGACGATACAATGGCAAAAAAAAGGAAGTGTATTTGCTAAATTGACAGAATATATATTTTTTTACATTGAATGTGTTGATAATTAGTAGAACATACATACATACATACATACATACATACATACATACATACATACATACATACATACATACATACATACATACATACAGTGGGGAGAACAAGTATTTGATACACTGCTGATTTTGCAGGTTTCCCTACTTACAAAGCATGTAGAGGTCTGTAATTTTTATCATATGTAGACTTCAACTGTGAGAGACTGAATCTAAAACAAAAATCCAGGAAATCACATTGTATGATTTTTAAGTAATTAATTAGCATTTTATTGCGTGACATAAGTATTTGATCACCTACCAACCAGTAAGAATTCTGTCTCTCACAGACCTGTTAGTTTTTCTTTAAGAATCCCTCCTGTTTTCCACTCATTACCTGTATTAACTGCTCTAAATTCCACTCGCCGTTTTTGGAGGAAGAAGGATGAGTACAACCCCAAGAACACCATCCCAACCGTGAAGCATGGAGGTGGAAACATCATTCTTTGGGGATGCTTTTCTGCAAAGGGGACAGGAAGCACCGTATTGAGGGGAGGATGGATGGGGCCATGTATCGTGAGATCTTGGCCAACAACCTCCTTCCCTCAGTAAGAGCATTGAAGATGGGCTGTGGCTGGGTCTTCCAGCATGACAACGACCCGAAGCACACAGCCAGGGCAACTAAGGAGTGGCTCCGTAAGAAGCATCTCACGGCCCTGGAGTGGCCTAGCCAGTCTCCAGACCTGAACCCAATAGAAAATCTTTGGAGGGAGCGACAGCCCTGAAACCGGAAGGATCTGGAGAAGGTCTGTATGAAGGAGTGGGCCAAATTCCCTGCTGCAGTGTGTGCAAACCTGGTCAAGAACTACAGGAAACGTATGATCTCTGTAATTGCAAACAGGTTTCTGTACCAAATATTAAGTTCTGCTTTTCTGATGTATCAAATACTTTTGTCATGCATTAAAATGCAAATGAATTACTTAAAAATCATACAATGTGATTTTCTGGATTTTTGTTTTAGATTCCGTCTCTCACAGTTGAAGTGTACCTATGATAAAAATTAGACCTCCACATGCTTTGTAAGTAGGAAACACTGCTGATTTTTGCAGGTTATCAAATACTTGTTCTCCCTACTGTATATATTGTGACGCCTTTGTGCCTTTTTTAAAAATCTCATTAAACAAAACGTGTAAAATAGTTAAATAAATACATTTATCCATGTCCAGCAAACCATAGCGGAGTTAGTGCCTACGAAACGTATACTACGATTCCCAGAGTGCATTTCACTTCCCAGGGTGCAATGCTGCGCCCAGGGCTTCTGGCTGCTACAGGCTACTGCTAGCAAGCACAGACAAAAGTAGTCTAAATATGTTGCTGTCAAGTTATGATTGCATTTCATGTTACTTTTCATGTTATTTCATGTTACTTTTGGGTTGTGTTATTATATTATAATACTCACATGAATGTCATGCTGAATATATTCATGTCATTGTCATTCAAAAATAATTCAAATTGGCATCCAGAGTGGCGCTTTGGTCTAAACTTAATAAAGAAATCTGTTTTTTATTAAGTTGAATATGTGCTCTTTATGACAGTATTATTTCACCTAATTTTAAACATTCTAAGTTACACTATTCAAAAAGGGCATGGAACATGGATACCGGTGGGGTGGATCAACCCATTTTATAAGTAACCTTTCAGTACAGGTAACCACTCTTGTCCCCTATACTAAATTCTCTGATCTCCATGTTTCTATTTCCGGTAGCTGGTTGGGGGGTTCGTCCTAGCCATCGGTATCTATGCGGAGGTGGAGCGACAGCGTTACAAAACCCTGCAGGGGGTGTTCCTGGCCCCCGCCATCATCCTCATCGTCCTGGGGGTGGTGATGTTCATTGTCTCCTTCATCGGTGTGTTAGCCTCCCTCAGGGACAACCTGCTGCTCCTCAAAGTGGTGAGTAGTAGACTCACACAATTGCATGCAGGACTGGGATATAAAGCTTGAGGTTTATCAGGTTCACTACACATCAGATCTGGTTCAAATACATACTTCAAAGTATTCACACCCCCTTGACTTTTTACACATTTGGTTTGTTACAGCCTGAATTTAAAATGTGTTAATACCCCATCATGTCAAAGTGGAATTATGTTTTTAAATGTATTCAACCCCTTTGTTATGGCAAGCCTAAATAAGTCAAAATGTGCTTACTAAGTCACATAATAAATTATATGAACTCACTAGGTGTGCAATAATGGTGTTTAACATGATTTTTCAATGACCACCTCATCTCTGTACCCCACACATACAATTTTCTGTAAGGTCCCTCAGTTGAGCAGTGAATTGCAAGCAGATTCAATAACCAAGACCAGTAAGGTTTTCCAATGCCTCACAAAGAATGGTACTATTGGTAGATGGGTAAAAAAAAAAGCAGTCATTGAATATCTCTTTGAGCATGGTAAAGTTATTAATTACACTTTGGATTGTATATCAATACACCCAGTCACTACAAAGATAAAGGTGTCCTTCTAACTCAGTTGCTGAAGAGGAAGGAAACCTTTTAGGGATTTCACCATGAGGCCAATGGTGACTTTAAACAGTTACAGGGTTTAATGGCTGTGATACGACAACTGAGGATGGATGAACAACATTGTAGTTACTCCACAATACTAACCTAAATTACAGAGTGAAAGGAAGGAAGCCTGTACAGAATAAAAATATTCCAAAACATGCATCCTGTTTGCAATAAGGCACTAAGTAAAATGAACTTTGATCTGAATACAACGCATTATGTTTTGGGGCAAATCCAACACAACACATCACTGAGTACCACCCTTCATATTTTCTAGCATGGTGGTGGCTGCATCATGTTATGGGTATGCTTGTCATCGGCTAGGGAGATTTTTGTTGTTGTTGATAAAAATACATGTAATAGAGCTAAGCACAGGCAAAACCTGGTTGTCTGCTTTCCAACAGACACTGGGACACATTCACTTTAAAGCAGGATAATAACCTAAAACACAAGGCCAAATATACACTATAGTTAGTATCTTATCAAGACGACCTTTATTCTTTATTTTAAAAATTAAAAAATATATATTTAGTTTTTCTCCTCAATTTCGTGGTATCCAATTGTTTAGTAGCTACTATCTTGTCTCATCGCTACAACTCCCGTACGGGCTCGGGAGAGACTAATGTTGAAAGTCATGCGTCCTCCTATACACAACCCCAACCTAGCCGCACTGCTTCTTAACACAGCATGCATCCAACCTGGAAGCCAGCCGCACCAATGTGTCGGAGGAAACACTGTGCACCTGGCAACCTTGGTTAGCGCGCACTGCTCCCAGCCCGCCACAGGAGTTGCTGGTGCGCGATGAGACAAGGACATCCCCACTGACCAAGCCCTCCCTAACCCGGACGACGCTAGGCCAATTGTGCGTCGCACCATGGACCTCCAGGTCGCGGCCGGTTACGACAGAGCCTGGGCGCGAACCCAGAGTCTCTGATGGCACAGCTGGTGCTCTGTCAGATCAAAAGGACTCTAACCAAATGTCCATTAAACCATTTAAACTTGACTGTTCTGTGGATTAACCTTTTTAATTGTGTTTTTTTTAGTTTCTCTACACCTTGACAGTCTGTCTTATTCTGGAGCTCCTCGGTGGCATCCTGGCTCTGGTTTTCAGGAATCAGGTACTGTAAATCCCAATTATATCATGTTATTGAGAGAACCTATGATTACGAGTTTAATCTCTAAACTCAGCAAAAAAATAAATGTCCTCTCACTGTCAACTGCGTTTTATTTTCAGCCAACTTAAACATGTGTAAATATTTGTATGAACATAACAAGATTCAACAACTGTGACATAAACTGAAGAAGTTCCACAGACATGTGACTAACAAATTGATAAATGTGTCCCTGAACAAAGGGGGGGATCAAAATCAAAAGTAACAGTCAGTATCTGGTGTGGCCACCAGCTATATTAAGTACTGCAGTGCATCTCCTCCTCATGTACTGCACCAGATTTGCCAGTTCTTGCTGTGCGATGTTACCCCACTCTTCCACCAAGGCACTTGCAAATTCTCTGACATTTCTGGGTGGAATGGCCCAAGCCCTCACCCTCTGATCCAACAGGTCCCAGAAGTGCTCAATGGGATTGAGATCCGGACTTTTCGCTGGCCATGGCAGAACACTGACATTCTTGTCTTGAAGGGAATCATGCACAGAACAAGCAGTATGGCTGGTGGCATTGTCATGCTGGAGGGTCATGTCAGGAGGAGCCTGCAGGAAGGGTACCACACGAGGGAGGAGGATGTCTTCCCTGTAATGCATAGCGTTGAGATTGCCTGCAATGACAACCGGCTCAGTCCGATGATGCTGTGACACACCGCCCCAGACCATGACGAACCCTCCACCTCCAAATCGATCCCGCTCCAGAGAACAAGTACATTCCTTCCACGATAAACGCGAATCCGACCATCACCCCTGGTGAGACAAAACCGTGACTCGTCAGTGAAGAGCACTTTTTGCCAGTCCTGTCTGGTCCAGCGACGGTGGGTTTGTGCCCATAGACGACGTTGTTGCCGGTGATGTCTGGTGAGGACCTGCCTTACAACAGACCTGCAAGCCTTCAGTCCAGCTTCTCTCAGCCTATTGCAGACAGTCTGAGCACTGATGGAGGGATTGTACAGTCCTGGTGTAACTCGGGCAGTTGTTGTTGCCATCCTGTACCTCTCCTGCAGGTGTGATGTTCGAATGTACCGATCCTGTGGAGGTGTTGTGACGTGTGGTCTGCCACTGCGAGGACAATCAGCTGTCCGTCCTGTCTCCCTGTAGCGCTGTCTTAGGCGTCTCACAGTATGGACACTGCAGTTTATTGCCCTGGCCACATCTGCAGTCCTCATGCCTCCTTGCAGCATGCCTAAGGCACGTTCACGCAGATGAGCAGGGACCCTGGGCATCTTTCTTTTGGTGTTTTTCAGAGTCATTAGAAAGGCTTCTATAGTGTCCTAAGTTTTCATAACTGTGACCTAAGTTGCCTACCGTCTGTAAGCTGTTAGTGTCTTAACAGGGTCATGTTCATTAATTGTTTATGGTTCATTGAACAGGCATGGGAAACAGTGTTTCAACCCTTTTACAATGAAGATCTGTGACGCTATTTGAATTTTTACAAATTATCTTTGAAAAACAGGGTCCTAAAAAACGTTTTCTTTTTTTGCTGAGTTTATATACATGCTGTCTCTTATTTGAAACATTTACCTGGGCTTGTGCAAAGTTCTGATTTTTAAAGGGGCAATTACCAGCTGCTACATCCATTTTTGGACATATATATTAATGATATGTACACATTTCTTCTTGAAGAATATAACTTATAAATGCCTCATGAGAGCCCAAAATATAAGCTTGTTTTACTCCAGTGTTTGTAAACAAAGTGAATGTAAACAAACACTATATAGCCTCAAGATGGTGAAAACTATAATGTTCATATCATGGATCCTTGCATGGCTCTGTCTATGACTTTGAGTGTTATTACATTTTCCAGCCCCATCCTTCAGCTTTTTACCGAAATGGTGGCTGGGAGACGCTTTGTTATTGTTTCTACTGCTGATTGCCGCTTTACATTGGAGAGCCAACAAGTTTATGAAACGTGTACATTACAATATGTCAACGTAGTGGGACAAAATCAGTTGTTGATATCAGGCATGGATACTGACTGCAAATTTGATATCAGATTGCCACTTCTGGTTTCCATGTAGGCATTTTCAAATGTATTGTCTATGATATTCCAATTACCATTGTGTTTTGAAATTCTGGCCTTTACATTGTTAAGCCACAAACTTCTGAGAATGTGAGATCTGTAATTTGATATGCTGATATCAATAATACAAAATCAACGAGTTCATATGTTTTTCTTGTATTATGACCCTTTCCTGATGTGTCAATGACAAGAACAAAATCAGTGTGATGAGCATACTTCCATTTGATCTATATTGAAGATTAGATGTAGAAAACCTAGTAGTCTTTTTGGGAGAAGATGAGAAAGTTCTAGAACAAATAGAAAAAAAATAATAGCACAGCATTTCACTATTTCATAAATATTTAAGGTAAACGTTTAAACAGCAATGACTAGTCTAATCTGTAGAGAGAATTGCCATTTTAAAAACTCAACAGTAACTAATCCTCCAATGGTCAAATGCATAAGTTTCAATCAAAAATTCATGACTGAATTTAGGTCATTTTTATAGAGAGGAGGAATAAAGGAAGGTTGACTGTCAGTAAAGAGTTCCCCATTTTTTTTTATTACTCAATTGTTCTAATGATGCCTACACACTAATATCTCAATCCTACAGTCTTAATACATTTCACCCTCTATTTTACTTTTTCACCATAGACAGTGGATCTCTTAAACAAAAACATTCGCAAAGGAATGGTGAATTACTACGATGATCTGGATTTCAAAAACATCATGGACTTTGTTCAGAGAAAGGTAAGATTTCTGTTTGAAAAATAAGTGGATTTTCTTTGAAACTGTTTTGCCAACTTTTCCCTCCATTTCTGTTGATCAAATGTAATTTGGGATTATTCACTATGTGACATGGTTGGCCAACTCAAGGGCGAAGAGCAGTTTGTAATTAGAAGATTCCTACGGGGTTGGAGGGCGATGGATGCTGTCCATGCAGCGTTTGGAGTTCTCATTCTAACACCTAACCTTGACCTCTAACACCTAACACCTATAACCTTGACCAGATGTGTTGAACTCTTTTTCACCAGCGACTCTACTTTGAGTTGTTACACAGGAGGACTACTGATGATTGAAAAGTCACCTGTGTTTAAATCAAACACAAGCAATGGGATTTATTTTGAGCATTATACTCCAAATATATTTTATTCCATGAGCAACACCAAGCCGTTTTGTAGGATGTAAAACGTTGAAGGAAATAACTACTTATTTCTGTGAATGTTGGAGGACAGATCTGTCTCCCATAATAGAATATTAATGTGTCATTCTGTCTCAATTCTCTCCAACTGTGGCGTGTTTGACATACCCTGAACCACGTCAAACACAGGAGCTTTGACAATCCCCACTGAGGAATGTAGTGGTGTTAGTTTGGACTTGTTGATGGGAGGTAAATCAATACAACTGCATTGAGTGAATGCTGCTGTCCCCTTTTTATAGCCTTGAAAACCCTTCCAGGTCAATAGAAAGGAAAACTATTTCTAAACTGACTATTGAATAAGAGTTTGTAGTAGCCCCCCCCCCCCTCCCCCTAGGTACTTTGACAGGGTTTTCACAGATATTTTTTTCTTAAGTGCAGGTTTATGGTGAGATGTTGAACTGCTTCAGATTAGACCGTGTTTGAGTCTATGTTGGACTTATTTTTAGAGTGTGAGGGAGTAAGTGTAGTTCAATTTGCTTTTAACTCGGAGGCGTTTCGCCAGCCAAGTTGGAGACGGCCTCTGGAAGTGGTCACTCGGATGGAAGCAGGTTCTATGGGGGAAATGATTGTATTGTGTACCGTAGGACGTCTTTCATGATGGGTTTAGTGGCGTCCGAGGAACATCTTTTTAGGGAGACGTGACTTTCTGCCACTGGATTGAGACATCTGCAAATGTATTTGCATAAAAAATGTTCACTTCACAGGACTGTGAAAAGGTACACTATTAAGATGAGTTTGCAACCACATGCAAAACATTTGTGAATGTTCAATGACAGTCTTTACGCTTTTAAGCAAAGGTCTCTGCTATTCCAAGTCGTTGTAATTATAGCAGGGTATTTTAATAGCACTCAAATGGATGCATGTATCTCAAGCCTCTTTGCTAGAACCCTAGATGGCTGAATTACATTTCTAGCTCGCGGTGTGATATTTCGCTTCAAGGTTTTGCGTGTGTCCAAAACAAACATTTAACTTTTAGCACAGGCCGGTTTTTGTTTCTTGATCTCTAGAATAGGCCTAGTGTTGCTTTAGCTTGGGTTAGTTCCTACACTCTGATGTTAGTCTGTACTGCCTACATGGTCTCTGTGGTGAACCATGGAGTTGGTGCATAGCGCTTGTAGAATCTGCTGGAGAAAAGGTTACTTGCTAATCTCCCTAAGCACCAACAAGCTCTCTCTACCTCATGTGCTTGTAACTCAATCATGTCAGAGCCACTCCACCTCATTAGTTCTCCATCATTGCAACCATGTTTTTTTTTTTTTTTTTTTTGGGGGGGGGGGATTTCTTCAGGAATAAACATGTTCATAGGTAAAGATGCCCTGATTTCTAAACGATTCTCTTACAATCTCGATTTAAAAAGCCACTCTACTAAGAGTGTCTAGTTTACTGGAACTAGCTAAATGCTGAGGTAATTACCCTAGCTGCATTTGAGATGCAGAGAGACATTCAAATGAGTTGGGGGACTGGCATAGGAATCCTGCTGCTCGTAAAAATAAATACAAAAGTGGACTAATATTTATTCATACATTCCGCCATGAGAGCAGTTGGCTCAATGAATGAATGAAGAATAGTGAATATTCGTATTATTCAAATATGGAATTTACCTCTGGACATTCTCAATAAGTGTTCATTTTGATCCCTTCACTGAAACTTTACAGGGTTCTAAATGACCAAATGATGTTTCACACCCATCACTCCGGAACATTCACTGTCTTGGTAAGCAACTCCAGTGTAGATTTGGCCTTGTGTTTTAGGTTATTGTCCTGCTGAAAGGTGAATTCATCTCCTAGTGTCTGGTGGAAAGCAAGCTGAACCAGGTTTTCCTCTAGGATTTTGCCTGTGCTTCATTCTGTTTGTTTTTTATCCTGGAAAACCCCCCCAGTCCTTAATCAGTACAAGCATACCCATAGCATGATGCAGCCACCCCTATGCTTGAATATATGGAGAGTGGTGCTCAGTCTTGTATTGGAATTCCCCCAAACATAACACAAAGGTTTTTTTAGGTATTACTTTAGTGTGTTGTTGCAAACAGGATGTTTTGGAATAATGCTATAGGCCTACCATTCTATAACTGTTTTGATAGTTGTATTAACAATGTTTGTTTCTGTCTGTTGTTCTGTCTTTACAGTTCAAATGTTGTGGAGGGCAGGAGTACAAAGACTGGGAAGTGAACATGTACCATAACTGTACAGCTCCTGGACCGCTGGCTTGTGGAGTGCCTTACACCTGCTGCCTCGAAAACAAGGTCTCTGCTGCTCTTCCATCGAGAGCTCATAATGCAAATTACAATATAATAGATCGTTATTTAAATCCATTTTAATGCAAATTTGGAGGAAAAAAATATATAATAAATCTGTCACAGTACCCAACCAAACACATATGACAGGCTGGGAGCAACAAAGGGTCAACTCAGCAGAGCAGTGACCGTGGAGCAGTTTTGGGGGGTTGAGTTTCTTGCTTAAGGACAAAACGGCAGTAGGTAGCATAGGGGATAATGATGCCAGCAACCCTCCGACTGCAGTTCACTCTGGCCTGCTTTTATCCATCAGCCCTGTGTTTCAAACCAATAACCTTCCAGTTACTGGCCCGCCCTCTCTAACCTCGAGGCTACTGTTTTCTCCAAGTGACATAAAATTTCACAAGTTCACATTTTCTTCTGACAAGTGTGTGATGGAAAGAAAACTGAGTCAGGTTTTGGTTATTTACACTCATAACTGAACTGTTTATCCTTGTATTGTTTCAGCAGAGAATGTTTTATTGTCACATACACCGGTGCAGTGAAATGTGTTTTACGGGGTCAGCCATAGTCATATGGCACCTCTGGAGCAGATTAGGGTTAAGTGCTCAAGGGGCATATCGACATATTTTTCACCTTGTCAGCTCGGATATTCGAATCAGCAACCTTTTGGTTACTGGCCTAACGCGCCAACCGCTCAGCTACCTGCCGCCTTATTGGAGACCACATCCATAGCAGCACTGTATGTCCCCTAATACATTTGCATACTTGTCGAAACCTATTCATCAGTAGCTTAGATTTGATCTCTGTATCTCTAGATGCCTCCTATGACATTTGTTCCCCTCTGTGTTGTTCTGAGCCCTACATTCAACAGTAGGGTCGTTCTTGAATTGCGGTGGCATTTTGGCATTTGCATTCTTTTAATTGTAATTTATTTGGGTACCTCTTCCCATTCTAAATCGACTGACTGCTTAACGACTTTTAAATAATTGTTATCATGATGATAACGTTGTGTCACCAGTAGGAGTAGTAACACCAATAACAAATAGGTAATTGAGGATTTTCTTAAATGGTGGCCACAGATGCTCAAATCTAAGGTTAGTAACCATTTCAAAATAATTTACTAAACTGATATGATTTAATCATTTTGCTCACAATATAATTTATCTTCATTTAAATTGAGTAACACCAAAAACACTTATTTAGGCACACCAAATTATCAATGGAATCCTCAAATGGATGACCTACTAGAAGGCTGGGATTAACTCATGCATTTCTTTAGTATAGACCTCTCGTCTGATTAGTTTGCCACCGGACAGAATGCTCAAGGTCCTTGTATACCTTTGTAATAAGTGATTTTTCAAGGCAGTATTTTATTTAACATTTTACTTAACTAGGCAAGTCAGTTAAGAACACATTCTTATTTTTCAATGACTGCCTACACCAGCCAAACCCTAACCCGGACAACGCTGGGCCAATTGTGCGCCGCCCTATAGGACTCCCAATCACGGCCGGTTGTGATACACCCAGGAATTGAACCAGGGTCTGTAGTGATGCATCTAGCAATGAGATGCAGTGCCATAGACTGCTGTGCCACTCGGGAGCCCCTGGTAACACCAATGACAACTTGGACATATATTTGTTTTAAAGTATTTTAATAGCTTTATTTGCTTTTATTGAGCTATACAATATATTGTTTATTTTCTAGCATTTAAAATAAATATCTCTAAATCTGAAAAATGTCACTAGAACTCATCACTACTGGGACAAGCCAATTTGCTTGTCCTTAGTACTTTAAACAATGCATCAAAATATAGGTTTTGAAGTATAAAGGACTTGCATTATGTTTTATTATTGATTTAACAGTTCCATATAAACACAACCCAGATATTTTAAAGTGTTTTTCATTGTTTCTGAGGCCGAGGGGCTCAAATGCCATCACAATTCACTATCACAGCTTGCAATACTTGCAATTGTATTGCTTTTAATTTATCTGGTGAGAGGCAGCAGTCAACATTTTACTTGTTTTAATGTCATCAACCATTGCCAGAAGCATTCCACATGGGGAAAGAGGGTCATCGGGATCTTTGTTAATCAATATCATGGGGCTGTGATTTGGTTCTCAGACATAGCTAAATAGAAACATTTATTGAAAATATTAATGTTGTGAACTCTGACAAAAAAAATCTGACTGTGAAAAAACGTTTTATTCATTTCCTGAGAAAGCAATTGAATGTTTAAGTAAGGTACGCACAATCCATCAATCAGCAGTGGTCCGGGACAAGGTAGCGCGCCAGGTGAAGTTAGGTCAGGGGTGCACAGCTGCTGTCAGAAAAGCAGCACTGGAACATCAGCTGGAACAGGTGGACTGGCAACAGGAACTGCCAGGAATCATCAGGTCAGGCTGTCCTCAGGCACGGTGCGCCGGCCCTCTGGGAGGGGAGACGTAGCACTCACAAAACATGGGGTCTGTGGATGTGAGCCTTTACCATCTCCTCTCTCTCTGAGAGTAGGGTGTCACTCACTTAAAAAGTACAAAGAGAACGTAAGGCAGGTGGGGACAGGGGGCTTATGCTGACATGCCGCTGTACGAGGATCTGGCTCTCAATCCTAATGTGTTGATGGCTCTCAATCCTAATATGTTGTCCTGATTTTAAATGGCAAGGTAAAAAAAGACTTGGTCAATTTTATTAAATTGCTTATGGACATGCAAACCTTTTTGTCTAATGTTTTCTCAAAGATTTCAAGTTTTAACCTGTGGCCGAAATAGCAAGTCAAAATGTGCTATCTAATTCAAGCTCATGATTTTCTCCAGCTGTGCACCTCTGACCTTTCTCCATATATTTTTTTATATTTGTATTTATTTTTTATTTCACCTTTATTTAACCAGGTAGGCTAGTTGAGAACACCTTTATTTAATCAGGTAGACTAGTTGAGAACACCTTTATTTAACCAGGTAGGCTAGTTGAGAACACCTTTATTTAACCAGGTAGGCTAGTTGAGAACAAGTTCTCATTTGCAACTGCAACCTGGCCAAGATAAAGCATAGCAGTGTGAAAATGGCTAATTGGGCCCAATTTGGACATTTTCACTTAGGGGTGTACTCACTTTTGTTGCCAGCGATTTAGACATTAATGGCTGTGTGAGTTATTTTGAGGGGACAGCAAATTTACACTGTTATACAAGCTGGTACACTCACTACTTTACATTGTAGCAAAGTGTCATTTCTTCAGTGTTGTCACATGAAAAGATATACTCAAATATTTACAAAAATGTGAGGGGTGTACTCACTTTTGTGATATACTGTATATTTGTTCTTAACTGACTTGCCTAGTTAAATAAAGGTTGCATTTAAAAAAATATATATATATATATATATATATATAAATAAATAAAAAATCAGTCGCTGGGATCTGAGATATAGTAGCAGAGAACCTTCAGGGAAAATCCCCTACCAATCTGGCTTAATGTATTCTCTTATCTCTAAACTCCAGATATTGACACCTCACAAGGCTTCACAGAAAAGCGTGAGACAAAAAATCTTGCATTGTTTGTCCACAATTCAAATCCGGTCTCTGAAAGGAATAAAAAACAGTCTGGACCATGTCGATCTTAGTTCTTGTCGTTTTATACCAAGCATAAATTCAGTCTATTGACATTTCAAATGCTTGTACATGGCAACTCTCCTGAAGTTTCCAAAAAATAAAATAAAATTAAATAATGCCTGTCAAAATGCCCATGGGCTGGCTGTCATATCACATTTTCACCTCCATGGTAGCTGTCATTCATGAGCAAAAGATTGAAAGACCACAGTTGCTCAGGGATATTTCTGTCAAAATACCCTCAATAATGTATACCTTTTATCATTCAAGTGAAATTCATTCAAGTAAAATATAATGGACAAGTTCTAACAGCATCATTTAGTCTAAAAAGAGGTAGGTGTCTGTTTTTGAGAGAAAAAAGCTGAAGACAGTAGATTTCTCTGGTGTAGGTCATTCAGGGCTGCATTGATGGGTTGTGTGGTTTCCCTCACTTATTATCTATCATCTACTGTTTGTACCTTTTAATGGATTGTGGGCCCCAGCAGTGGTTTTGGAAATGTTTCAACTTGCCTTCCTTTCAAAAATGTTGAAAAACTGAGCATTCTGTCGCATTGCTTACTAATATTTAAATCAAGGTCTTAGCTAATATTTTAAATTAGGTTTATTGATTGCTGTTTTGAGCTTGTCCTCTGGCTGGATATTGGCCTACATGTCCATTGTGCAAATAATTTGAACATGCCGAGTTTTGCGTTCCCTAATGCGATGACTGATTTTTGTGAGCTCTCTCTCTGAGGAATAATGGGTATGTAGCTATTAGCTGGACTCCCACGAGCCAAGTAGCCTGAAATCCAGAACCTGTTTTGCTGACATTCCACTCCGTGTACTCTGTGTAATTAGCATGACAAAGAGTGGAATGTTTGCCCAGGCTACTACCCAAAGGGCCAAACTTCTAAAATAGTTCAACTACACCAGGGCTTCTGAGCCTGTTTTGACATGAGATCTAATATTTCTAACATCTGTTTAGAAGATCGACAAGTCAAAGGGTTCCCACGTTTAGACATTTTATTCACTTTCCCACAACTTTGTACACACAAGCATCAGGCTTCTTTGATTCTCTGTTTGAGAAAAGCAAGTGGAGATTGTTGATTATTAAATGCCAAATTATTTGGATAATCCTCATCAAAAGATGTATCCTAACTTCAAATATGCTTGTGTAACCTGCCAATAATGTTCAGAAATATGTTACATCCCTTTGACATAGTATTATCTTGCTCCTTTTCAGCCTAATGAAGTTGCCAACACACTATGTGGATTTAAGGTCCTTGAAAATGAGGTAAGACTCTCTGATCGAAATGTTGTCTCAATTTCTCTCACCGGCTCAATTTATAAACGTGAAAGTCTAAATGTATAAAGTATGTGTACCGCTGTCATACAATGGAACAGTGCTGACCAATAACACAAGTGTCAAATTAATCTTAGCTTTTTAAACATATCTGAAAGACCATATCACATGTATTCATAGCCGCGGGAAGTTTATTTTTTTAATTTAATTTTATTTGGCTCTCTTTTAGTCCCCATTTGGACTAATCTTCCAAGAGTCCTTAAACATTCAAATACAATTTATAATACAAACACATTTTCACATATAACACACTATTACAAACGTACATAATGACCCAATAAATACTCAATCTAAAAAATATTGATTCTTCATCTACTATAGTCCCACAACATTTCTATGTATTATATTTAAAATGTTTTAAAATTATGTTTAAATTTATATATTGAAAGGTTTCTAGTTTGCTCAGTTAATTTATTCCATTTCTTGATTGCTCTAAATCAAAATATTCTTTTGCCTATTTCTTTTTTTCTGTCTGGACAACGCATAGATGGTGGACAATCTATTCCTAGTATTTACGGAACTGAATATCCGTTGTGAATAGAACTTAGCCATTTTTTAAATTATGTATATTATGAAATAAAATAAGCATATTTATTTCAATTATCTTGTTGATTGATGACCAACCAAGAACACTGCGCATGACTGCAACAGAAGAACCATATCTCCACCATAAAACAATCCAAACCCACTCCCTAATATTCTCCAAATCTCCTTGTAAAGCTTGCTGTAGCTGTTGAACTGATTGTCTTGCTGCATAAATTGTAGTATGATCTGCAAATATAGTAGCTTGAGTTTCGGCTAAGGCATAGGGAAGGTCATTGGTATATATGAAATAGAGAAGTGGCCCAAGGCAGCTGCCCTGTGGTATTCCACAGTTTAACACACGAGGGGAAGAAAATGAACCATATTACTGTACCCAATTCAATGCTACTCCTTAAAATCATAATGCATTAATTTGGTCAAAATTATTTCATGATCCACTAAATCAAATGCTGCACTGAAATCTGAAAATAGTACACCCACAAACCTGCCATTATCCATAGCATTGAGCCACTGGTCAGTCATGTCAACCAATGCAGTGGTAGTGGAATGGTTTTTGCGATAAGCATGCTGATTGGCTGTAATCAGATCATTCTTTTCCATGTACTCCCATATTTGTCTACTCACAATACCTTCCAATATCTTACTGAGTGTAGGGATTAGACTAATTGGTCGACTATTTGCAGGAGTAATGGGATCTTTGCAGTCTTTCGGAATAGGACAGTTTAGCATGCTTCCATACATTTGCAAACATCCCCTTTTCCAGTGACCAATTAAATATGTATCTCCGTGGAACTGCAATCTGGAGCAGCACAGCGAAGCAAAAAATTGTAGAACTGTAGATTTACCATCAGGTAATGACTTCAATAGGTTTAACACCTCCTCCACTGACACCGTTTGCAGACTAAAAGAGCAGATCTTGTTGCTCATAATATGATCATCAATCCATTGGACAATAGCTTGTTTGGAAGAATGTATGTTTACATTGTTGCTCAGTAAATTAATTTTCTTTGTAAAAAAAATCTGCGAAATGATTGGCAACATCATTTTGTTATTATTCTCCCGTCAACCTCCACACTAGATGGGCATGATGAGATAGATGTACCAAGTAAGCCCTTAACTCTGTTCCATACCTTTTTACAATCATTTTTACAATCAATTAAAGCATTGCTGTAACTTTTTTTCCCTTTCGATTCAATTTAACTGCATAATTACGCAATGTTCTATAATTCTGTTCATCAATTTCTAATTTTGACTTGGCTGCTAAGACTTTTGCCATATTTCTTTG
This sequence comes from Oncorhynchus keta, assembly GCF_023373465.1. Classification (NCBI taxonomy): domain Eukaryota; kingdom Metazoa; phylum Chordata; class Actinopteri; order Salmoniformes; family Salmonidae; genus Oncorhynchus; species Oncorhynchus keta. The sequence continues at coordinate 15,138,543 of NC_068444.1, read as the reverse complement.
AGAAAAAGCCTCACCCAGTTCATCAATCCATGGAGATGGATGAGCACCAACTGTACTCTTTCTTATAGGGGCATGATGGTCCGTTACCTCAGTGAGCAAATCAATAAAACATTCTATAGCGTGATTTAAATCATCCTCTGGATAAATCAGCTCCCAGGGTACAGCAGCCAAATCATTTAGAAATAGCTCATGATTAAATGTTTTAACATTTCTCTTAACCACAATTCTAGGGGGTTTCTTTGGAACCTTGGTGTTCGTGGTTATGGTCACAATATTATGGTCTGTCCAGCCCACTGGCATTGATCTAGATTTTAAGCATTGCAATGGTATATTACAGAAAATCAGATTAATGCATGTGTCTGAACGATGACCCAACTTAATTGATGATCTAGTAGTATCATTAACCATTTGTTTCAAATCACAATTCTTGGCATATCTCATCAATTTTGTTCTATTTGAATTATTGTGATCCTTCCAATTTATATTAAAATCACCCAAGATAAATACATCTCTGTTGCCATCTGTGGCCTGGTCAAACTCAGTACATAAGTTATCCAGACAGGACACCTTAGCTAGGAAGTCTATACACACATCCTACCTATATGGGTGCCTGGTGAGGCAGATATACCTGAGCCCATAGTGCCTCTACTTGACATACATGAAGGTCATCCCTTCTCTTAAAGGGTATATGATTCTGAATGTACAGTCCTCCACTATTCCTATCTCTTCTCAGTAGACTATATCCATGAATGTTGATTTGCCCATCATTTACAGATGCATCTAAATGTGTTTCGGTCAAAGCCAAAATGATAAATATTATTTATGTTGACCAAGTTAAAAACCTCATGTATTTTGTTAGGAAGGCTACAAGTAGTGGTGCTGAGGATGCTGCAGAACCCCTATTCTCATAAAGGCCTGCCATTCACATGTTTACACTACATTCTGTCCCTCCTGTCAGAGGCTGGCCTTGCAGGACGTCATCTACATCAGAGGTTGTACTGATGCTGTCTTCATCTGGCTCATGGATAACTATAAGATAATGGCTGGCTTGCTGCTTGGCATCTTATTCCCCCAGGTAAGAGTTAACCACCATGTCAGACTGACATCTGATGTTCACCAATATTACACAATTAATGATTAACACAGTGACGTCGTGGGCTCAGAACCTTGGTTAATGGCTCTAGCAGAAGGCAGGTACAGGTTTCCACATAACGGTATGAAAAAATGCCAGTGATTATTGACCGATGGAAGGTATTCAGTTATATTGTGAGCTCTTTCATGTTTGATTTAGGAAATCACTTTTAGAAATTGTTTTAGTTCATAAATATATCCTATTACACAGATTTGTGGTGGAGTTTATCGGTTTCTATAATTGACTCATATTTATAATTTTCAGTTGAAGTCGGAAGTTTACATACACTTAGGTTGGAGGCATCAAAACTAGTTTTTCAACCACTCCACACATTTCTTGTTAACAAACTATAGTTTTGGCAAGTCTGTTTGGACATCTACTTTGTGCATGACACAAGTCATTTTTCCAACAACTGGGGGAAGGAAAAAGGGGAAAGCTTGCAAGCCGAAGAACACCATCCCAATCGTGAAGCACGGCGTTGGCAGCATCATGTTGTGGGGGTCCTTTGCTGCAGGAGGGACTGGTGCACTTCACAAAATAGATGGCATCATGAGGAAAGAAAATTGTGGATATATCGAAGCCACATCTCAAGACATCGGTCAGGAAGTTAAAGCTTGGTCGCAAATGGGTCTTCGAAATGGACACTGACCCCAAGCATACTTCCAAAGTTGTGGCAAAATGGCTTAAGAACAACAAAGTCAAGGTGTTAGAGTGGCCATCACAATGCCCTGACCTCAATCCTATAGAAAATTTGTGGGCAGAACTGAAAAAGTGTGTGCGAGCAAGGAAGCCTACAAACCTGACTCAGATTTACCAGCTCTGTCAGGAGGAATGGGCCAGAATTCACCCAACTTATTGTGGGAAGCTTGTGGAAGGCTACCTGAAACATTTGACCCAAGTTAAACCATTTTAAAGGCAATGCTACCAAATACTAATTGAGTGTATGTTAACTTCTGACCCACTGGGAATGTGATGAAAGAAATAAAAGCTAAAATTAAGCATTCTCTCTACTATTATTCTGACATTTCACATTCTTAAAATAAAGTGGTGATCCTAACTGGCATAAGACAGATCATTTTTACTAGTATTAAATGTCGGGAATTGTGAAACTGAGTTTAAATCTATTTGGCTAAGGTGTATGTAATCTTCCGACTTCAACTATATCTATAATGGTCTCATCTATAGTGGTCTCATATCTCGACTAGAGAGGAAGATGCATCCTCCTTATCAGTTTCTAAACTCAGCCTCTCAGAACAAGTCATGGATTGGCACATTAGACACTTTCTATTGGTTTCCAATTCCATGTCCATATTATCAAGGACAGAGGGAAAATGGGAGAAATGTTCAACATTGAATTTACACCTTCAAATTCTGTGAGCATAGTTTCTCAGATCATATTAAGAGCTTTTTGAGTTATTCTAGCTGTTGGCACAAATGTAACTAATAGGAGGTGACAGGGTGAAAAATGCCCTGAAATAAGGCCTGTTTTTTTTCTCGCAATTACTTCAGAACTACGGCAAGCAGCTCGAACAAAAGGTAATATTATGAAACAGGGCTCCATGAGAGTCCTTTAGGCGCCTTTTGGCAAACTCCTAGTGGGCTGTCTTGTGCCTTTTTACTGAGGAGTGCCTTCTGTCTGGCAACTCTACCATAAAGGCCTGATTGGTGGAGGGCTTCAGAGATGGTTGTCCTTATGGAAGGTTCTCTCATCTCAACAGAGGAACTCTGGATCTCTGTCAGTGACCATCGGGTTCTTGGTCACCTCTTTGACCAAGGCCCTTCTACCCCGATTGCTCAGTTTGCCTGGGCGGCCAGCTCTAGGAAGAGTCTTGGTGGTTCCAAACGATATCTTTATTTTAAGAATGATGGAGGCCACTGTGTCCTTGGGGACCTTCAATGCTGCAGACATATTTTGGTACCCTTCCCCAGATCTGTGCCTCGACACAATCCTGTCTTTGATCTCTACGGACAATTCCTTTGACCTCATGGCTTGGTTTTTGCTCTGACGTACACTGTCAACTGTGGGACCTTATATAGACAGTGGTGTGTTTTTTTTCCAAATCATATCCAATCAATTGAATATACCACAGGTGGAGTCCAATCAAGTTGTAGAAACATCTCAAGGATAATCAATAGAAACAGGATGCACCTGAGCTCAATTTCGAGTCTCACAGCAAAGGGTCTGAATACTTGTGTAAATTAGGTATTGTTTTTTTTAATACATTTGCAAACATGTCTAAACACCTGTTTTCACCTTGTCAGTATGGGGTATTGTGTCTAGATTGATGAGCTGTTTTAAAATGTAATCCATTTCAGAGTAAGGCTGTAACAAACCGTGCAAAAGGCAAGGGGTCTAAATACTTTCCAAATGCGCTGTATATACATTCTGAATATGAGCGTGTTTGGCATGCTGGATGGGCCTCCCAGTTAGGAATGCTTCTCCACTGCATAGAATACATATTTGGTTGATCTCCCCATACACATGAATTCCCTATGGAGACATAGCTTTAATTTGTTGTTTTCCACAGTGTCTTATAGACGGGCCGAGACAGAGCAGTATTTCCACAGCAGTGAGTCTCGATGAGTGTATAACTTGTTCCACCCTTACAGCTTAGAACTAATCATGAGGCCATTTTTGGGTAAGGGAGGTTGGGGGACATAACTAGAATCTTCTCAATAACTGACTTGAGCTGAATACATTGAAGAAATCTATTGTTGTCCATGTAGGTTCGATGTTGAAGCCTCTCTGTTGAAGTGTGACCTTGATGAGTAAGGGAACCTGAAGGGCTTCCTTGTTTGTAACTTACATGCTCATCTACCATAGCTGTGATTAGTTAGGCTCTTAAGTCCGGAAGGAACATTTTCTCCGGATGAGAAGGTGAAGATGCAGATGAGAAGGTATTTCATAATGGTCCCACGAGCCTTGCTTCACCACATGCTCCATAAAATGTCCTGATAATTATCTATGTTTTATTAACAATATTACCATTTGCGTTTTGTAGAAAAAGGGATGGAGAGCGCTACAGGGATACACCTTTGTAGATATTTAAAGATGGAGATTGTTCTTTGGTTACCAATAAGTTTGAAAATTGTATGCGTCAGTGTCTTTGAGACTTTGTTGTGAAGGACAGAATACGGCACATGTTAATTATGTGTCCAAATGCAATCTGTTCCTCTGAAAAACTTGAAATTGTATTTGTATTCCCTGTTATCTCGAGAGACTTTAGTTGTTTTAAATATTAAATAATTAGAATTCTTTATTGGCCGCTACATTTTCACCTCCCCCATAATTTTGAGCCAATTAAGAAAATACTACAGATCTCCTTTCAAAACACAACCCCCTGGCCACAGATGTCATTTGTCTATCAAATGTCTATTTTTGATTTACATTCGGTTGAGTTGTCAAGTAACCTGAATTAAAGTCAAAACAACAAAAAATGTCACCATGACATTGGATTTAGGTTAAAAGTTGGGTGAAAAAAATATTATATTCCCTTACTTTTAGTATATCCAAACAGTTTTCTACGTTGATTCAACGTCATCATATTTAATAACTATATACAGTACCAGTCAAAAGTTTGGACACACTTACTCCTTACAGGGTTTCTTTATTTTTACCACACAAAGGGGTTGAATACTTATTGACTACAGACATTTCAGGGTTGTTTCATTTTGAATTAACTGGTAAAAAAAAATGTTTTTAAACATAATTCCACTTTGACATTATGGTAAGCCCCAGTGACCAATAATGTAAATTGAATTACTTTTAAATGCAGGCTGTAACACAACAAAATGTGGCAAAAGTAAAGTGGTGTGAATACTTTCTGAAGGCCCTGTAGATGGTTCCCCATATTTACAATCACATGTAGCATTGGAGGGAACACAACTTGGAGGGTATTGACTAAAGACTGTATTGACCAAAGACTGTATTGACCAAAGACTGTATTGACCAAAGACTGTATTGACCAAAGACTGTATTGACCAAAGACTGTATTGACCAAAGACTGTATTGACCAAAGACGGTATTGACCAAAGACGGCTATTTTTCACAGTAAGTGGCTGTAAAAAGGGTTTTAAGTCTTCTGACTGGCACTTTTAATCAATAAGTCCATTGCCTACTCACTTTCTATTGATTGGAAGGAGCTGTGGCTGCCTGTCTCTGGGAATAAATGATGATCTCTATCACCTGAAGCTATAGTACATGTAGGCAAAAGTGAGTCGTCGAATGAAGTCTTTCCCTGAGATCCCATATGTTATTGATTTGAGGGTATTTCGATTGAGCTACTAATGCTTTATTGATGTTGCCACATAGGATTAATCATTCAATGTAATCTAGTCATTTGAGCAATCCTCCCACATACTGTACATTATATACTTTGAGACTGTCTGATAAAATGAGGTTGGTTTTCATAGACTGGTTGGTTGTTGAGCAGCAAACCCGTTTTATGTGCGACTATGGGGCTAAACAGACAGGGTTGGTTTAGATTGTTGACAATGAAAATGTAATTAAATTTGCACAAATCAGCACCTGTCTCTCAAATACATTGTTACAATTGGTGGCTAGTTAGCGAATTTGAGTTAAAACACCTCAAAACAAGACATCAATAACAAGATAAAACTAGCTGAAACGAGGCACCTACGATTCCTCACATGGCAGCTTCTTGTCATTGCTGCTCTCTATCTGGCCATCCAGAATCACAACAACACATGGACTTCTGCACATGGTTTTCTAGAAGTTGTCAGATACCTGTTTATTTGAAACAGGCCAAGGTTGAACAAGTGGACAGACAGCCTTAGATTTGATTAGCCATCTGTTCAAGACTTTTCTTATGTCTGAGTTTCAGACCCCTCAGTCAATGAGTTATGAAACTAAAATGATATAGCTGACTTGACTTGCTGGCTACAGCACTTCTACTGATGTTATGGTGAATACTTTCAACAGACACCCACAAGGATACCGTCTAAGAGTCTGCTGGCAGTGAGAGAACATGATGTAGCTTAAGCTCTAGAATCAGCACAAGCTGTGGCTGTCTGTTCATAGATCATTGTAGCTCTCGTCTCTCTCAGGTCTGTGCTTTTGGTTAAATGCATGCTTCAGACAATTTTTTTACGTTTTTGAAATGTATTTTGTATCAAGGACAAAATGTCATGATTTGAAACAGAACAAATTGCTTATTGACAACCACCTCCCCTAAAGAAAAAAGGCAGTGGTTGGTAATGCCCTGTAGATCCAAAGTACCCCAATCTTTCTCACCCAACATCAACAAAACAATGGAGATGATCGTGGACTTCAGGAAACAGCAGAGGGAGCACCCCCCTATCCACATCGAAGGGACAGCAGTGGAGAAAGTGGAAAGTTTTAAGTTCCTCAGCATACACATCAACAACAAACTCAAATAGTCCACCCACACAGACATTGTGATGAAGAAGGCGCAACAGCGCCTCTTCAACCTCAGGAGGATGAAATGTGGCTAGTCACCAAAAACTCTGACTAACTTTAACAGATCCACAATCGCGAGCATCCTGTCGGGCTTTACGGCAACTGCTTCGCCCTCAACCGCAAGGCTCTCCAGAGGGTGGTGCGGTCTGCACAACACATCACTGGGGGCAAACTACCTGCCCTCCATGACACCTATAGCACCCCGATGTCACAGGAAGGCAAAAAAGATACTCAAGGACAACAACAACCCAATCCACTGCCTGTTCACACCGCTACCATCCAGAAGGTGAGGTTGGTACAGGAGCATCGAAGCAGGGACCAAGAGACTGAAGAACAACTTCTATCTCAAGGCCATCTGACTGTTAAACAGCTATCACTAACTCAGAGAGGCTGCTGCCTACACTGAGACCCAGTCACTGGCCACTTTAATAAATGGATCACTAGTCACTTTAAACCATGCCACTTTAAATAATGCCACTTTAATAATGTTTACATATCTAACATTACTCATATATGTATATACTGTATTTTATACCATCTATTGCACCTTGCCTATGCCGCTCGGCCATCGCTCATCCATATATTTATATGTACATTCACCCCTTTTTAGATTTGTGTGTATTAGATAGTTGTTGGGGAACTGTTAGATATTACTGCACAGTCAGAACCAGAAGCACAAGCATTTAACTTGTTTTACTTGTTTTAACATCTGCTAACCATGTGTATGTGACAAATACAATTTGATTTGACATTGAACTAGTGCTTGCTAAACCAAGGTCATCTTCCACAAGGGTGTAGTTCAAGACTCTATTTCCCATCTCTGAATCTGCTTGTGTTTACAGTTCTTGGGTGTGATCATTAGCTGGCTCTACATCACACGAGTGGAGGATGCCATTGCTGAGTATGGTAACTACCAGGATGGACTCCTGGACGCAGGGGACAGTGATGGCTTCAGGGAACCCAAGAAGCAGAGCAGAATGGCCAAATGTTGCAGGTGCATGCCAGAGATCGACTGAGCGTGCCTCATGTTATCTAACTAGCCTAAAACACTGCTGTGCCTGCCTCAGCCTTCCAACACACTGGAGCTATCAGCTTGAGTTTTACAACCACTGTTCAGACCTTTTAGTGTGTGTTTTTGGTTCTATTCAGGGATTTTTTTTTTCAGGGGCTCATTTATTAAGGTTTTATTAGGATGGAAGGGTATACATACCGGTATGTGCCTGTGCTGTGTGAAAAATAAATGGCTTTTTATTATTATTATTTTTCCTCATTGGTGAAGTATCGATTTTATATATAGATTTACAGTAAAAACATTTAACATTTTCTGTAATACTAAATACAAATATGTAGCTCACTTGCCAGCCCCTCATAGGAATACCAATATTTCAATCATTATTACCTCAGACTCCTGTATTGATGCCAATGAATTAAATGGGACATTTTTAGCTGTTCAAAGAGATATATTTTCTATGGTGAATTTTTTTTATTTTTATAGAGGGTACCTACCTTGATTTTTCATAATCATTGGAGATGTCATGGGTTCAACACATTTAAAGGAGTAGTTCAGGATTTTGGTAATGAGGCCCTCCATCTACTTCCCCAGAGTCCGATTAACTGGTGGATACCATTTGTATGTACCTGCGTGCAGTTTTAAGGAAGTTATTAACTATCATTAGCACAATTGTTATCTAGCGTTAGCGCAATGACTGTATGCTAGCTGTATGCGTAAACTTCCAGTCATTGTGCTAACGCTAGTTAGCCTTGGCTCGCGAAACTACCTAAGTCCTTTTATACTGGACTTCCATGAGTTCATCTGACTCTGGGGAAGTAAATAAAGGGCCTAAAATCACGAACTATCCCTTTAATGGTATAGGTGAGTAAAAATCGAATGAACTTACAGTAAGTTTATGATCAGTCACACAATGTGGCTTCATTTGAGTTAAGAATACCAACGTTGTTAATGATGTACAGCATACACATGGTCTATTGCCCACATTTTATTAGGATTTTGTACTGTTAAATGGTTTGGAAGCGTTTTATGGCTTTGCTCAGTCAGTGACATTTACCTGTTGTGGGATCTGCTAGTGAGCCTCTTAAGCTCTTTGCAGAGCAGCATCATGTACTTGGTATTCCTGCCAATGATTGTATACAGTATCAGTCAAAAGTTTGGACACCTACTCATTCCAGTGTTTTTCTTTATTTTTTAAACTATTTTCTACATCGTAAAGTAATAGTGAAGACATCAACTATGAAATAACACATGGAATCATGTAGTAACCAAAAAAGTGTTTAAACAAATCAAAATACATTTTATATTTGAGATTCTTCAAGGTACCTTTGCCTTGATGACAGATCTGCACACTCTTGGCATTCTCTCAACCAGCCTCATGAGGTAGTCACCTGGTGGAATTTCTTTCTTGTGTTTGAGCCAATCAGTTATGTTGTGACAAGGTACGGGTGGTATACAGAAGATATCCCTATTTGGTAGAAGACCAAGTCCATATTATGGCAAAAACAGCTCAAATAAACAAAGAGAAATGACAGTCCATGAATTTAAGACACGAAGGTCAGTCAATGTGGAAATGTCAGGAACTTTGAACGTTTCTTCAAGTGCAGACGCAAAAACCAAGCGCTATGATGAAACTGACTCTCATGAGGACTGCCACAGGAAAAGAAGACCCAGAGTTACCTCTGCTGTTACCAACATCAAAAATTGCAGCCCAAATAAATGCTTCACAGAGTTCAAGTAACAGATACATCTCAACATCAACTGTTCAGAGGAGACTGTGTGAATCAAGCCTTCATGGTCGAATTGCTGCGAAGAAACTACTACTAAAGGACACCAATAATAATAAGAAGAGACTTGCTTGGGACAAGAAACACGAGCAATGGACACTAGACCGGTGGAAATCTGTCCTTTAGTCTGATGACTCCAAATTTGAGATTTTTTTTGGTTTCAACTGCCAAGTCTTTGAGACGCAGAGTAAGTGAACAGATCATCTCTGTATGTGTGGTTCCCACCGTGATGCGTGGAGGTGTGGGGGTGCTTTGCTGGTGACAATGTCAGTGATTTATGTTGAATTCAAGGCACACTTAACCAGCATGGCTACCACCGCATTCCACAGCGATACACCATCCCATCTGGTTTGGGCTTATTGGGACTATCATTTGTTTTTCAACAGGACAATGACCCAACACACCTCCAGGCTGTGTAAGGGCTATTTTACCAAGAAGGAGAGTGATGGAGTGCTACATCAGATGTCGGGTGATTGTGAAGGCCAGGTCCTCAACCCAATTGAGATGGTTTAGAATGAGTTGGACAGCAGAGTGAAGGAAAAGCAGCTAACAAGTACTCATCATATGTGGGAACTCCACTGTTGGAAAGGCATTCCTCATGAAACTGGTTGAGAGAATGCCAAGCGTGTGCAAAGCTGTCATCAAGGCAAAGGGTGGCTACTTTGAAGAATCTAAAATCCAAAATATATTTTGATTTTTGTATAGCACTTTTTGGTTACTACATGATTCCACGTGTGTTATTTCATAGTTTTTTGATGTCTTCACAAAACCCTCAATGAGTAGGTGTGTCCAAACTTTTGACTGGTACTGTATGTCTGTTAAAAGCATGGTCGTGTGGGATTGCATGCCTAGTTTTAAAGGCTAACTGTTACATACTTATTCAGACCACAAGTGCAATCCGCAGCCTGTATCCATGGAAAAGGACTAAATGAGATGGTTCTCCTGAGACAGAACGATGAATGACTTCATATTTGAATCAATCCACACCAAATGGGAAGTTAAACAAATGGTCAACTTGTTTTCAAACTAATTTTCGACTCAAGTTACATCAAATGAATGTCAGTCAAAACTATTGATTATGTATTTGTGACAAACTTTTAAGGTGCCATCAGATTTATTTTTTATTTTTTTAGATCTTGATTTGAAATCTTCTTACTGTTCAGTTGTGGTGGAGGTTATAAAGTTGTCTTTTTTTATGCTGTTTATTTTTTGTGTGTGAGCTCACTGTAATACTTTTGAGAATTTATATAGCGATCTGGTGAATAAATAAATCATATTTACAGTCCTGTTGAGCAGCCTCGGTAGTGGTGTTTTTCGTTGCTCTTCCTGTCCTGCTGGTTTGTCTGCCTATGCAGAGGGCGTCCGGCTGTGACACAAAATATTTTACTCTTTCATGGAGCCCAGCCCACCCAAAATAACCCTTGGTGTAATTGTTATTCTCTGTCCCACTACAAACCCATTACAGTCATCATGAGTGTACTTTACCCTCTTCAACATTTTCAAACACCTTTCTAACACAAAACCCATTTTAGTTTTTTCCATGATGCCTTCAGTTTTTCTTAAGACAAACACTGACATTTCTCCTAGAAATGTATGCCCTGTGTACTGAGCCTTTTTTTATAGGTGTAGACATTCTTACATGGTCTTTGTCATGACATCAAAGCACGTCCAGTACCCTCCCTCTCTCTCCCTGGTATTTCACTGTTTCACACCTTACAGTGAAATTCTTACTTACAAGCCCTAACCAACCGTGCAATTTTTAATAAGTAAAACATAGGTATTAGGTAAATAATATGTAGGGAAAGAAATACAAAATAAAAAAACAGTAAAATGACAGTGAACATTTCTCATGTTCAACATTTTTTTTGTCAGCTTTTGGATTTTGTAGAACGGAGCATCTGGGGAAGTTCTATTTTAATCAGGTAAGTTCTGAAAATGGCCTGCAGCTAAAATCTGTACCCTTCTTTTCAGAGGAAGAATTGGGCCCTCAAGCTATCCTTCTGCTGTCACATTTGAGAGATACTCATTGGGAATCCATTTCTTTATTTCAGAAATGGTGCCCTGTACCCACAGGATTTCTGTGGCACAACAAACAATTGTTATTTTGTTTACACCACAAATCAAGGAGATGAGCTCTAAGGATGGCACACACTCAATCATATACAGCCTTGGTGTCTTCCAGATTACCAACAGAGTTTGTGGGAACAAATGGCTTGTTTTGTCTGCAGTTAAATGGTTCTTAAAGTGGAGATTTGGCACCTCTTTCGGGGTTGTTATAGATCTCAGACAACACTCATCCGCTCTGCTTCCCGGGGACTCCTATTCATCATTACTGTCTGTAGGACACCCATCCTCATCCCAACCACCACTGATATACTGATGGGCTTTTAGAGGACATCAAATGCATTGAGGACAAAAAGCATGTAGAATGACATCTAACATATTTATATAAGTATCCAATGTGTGTCATACTACTGTAAATACCCAGTCATGTCTTGAAAAATAACATGTAAATTATTGGCTATAAATGAATGTGATATTTCTTATCGGGAGTTTTTTTTTACCATTATTTAACTAGGCAAGTCAGTTAAGAACAAATTCTTATTTACAATGACGGCCAACACCGGCCAAACCCAGAAGACGCTGGGCCAATTGTGCGCCTCCCTATGGGACTCCCAATCACGACCAGTTGCATACAGCTTGATAACCCCATGGTACTGCTGGAGTTTTTCACTCAGTGGGGTGGAGTCAGTCATCGTATTTGTCATGTTTGTCTGATGATGTTGTACCTGCCCTGGAAGAGACATCTTCATCTGTGGCGATGTTGCTATGGCTACTGTAAAACAAATAGTGGGAGCCTAATACGTCAAAGGATGCATAGATGGCAGAATGCCCATCACTTCACCCTCTACACATAGTTGGACTAATGCCCATCACTTCCCATCTATGTACAGATGCACAAAACTGATTGTTTAACCTTTCTAGCGCAGGCATTCCGGTAGCGGAAACACCTCGACAACATTCCGCTGAAAAGGCAGCGTGCGAAATTCAAAAATATAATTTAGAAATATGTAACTTTCACACATTAACAAGTCCAATACGGCAAATGAAAGATAAACATCTTGTTAATCTACTCATCGTGTGTAATGTCGGGATAGTGATGGGTGTGGAGTCAGACGCAGAGAGCAGATGGTAGACGGGAAAAAACGCTTTAATGTCCTCAAGCACAGTATCAGGTACAAGCATGGGTGAAGCCCAAAACACAGGCGCAACAAACACAAAACCGCTGTTACCAAAAAGCAGAAATATAGATAAAATTCATCACTAACCTTTGATGATCTTCATCAGATGACACTCATATGACACTGAAAATATTACCAACCTGTGTCCTATTGTGGCATTCTACTTACCTGGGATAATACAATGCCCTTATCCCAGAGTCCACCTACTGTGTCTGTGTCTCTGTCCATAACGAACCTCCCTCACCAGGGACCAGGATCTCTCTCCATAACAACCCTCCCTCACCAGGGACCAGGATCTCTCTCCATAACAACCCTCCCTCACCAGGGACCAGGATCTCTCTCCATAACAACCCTCCCTCACCAGACACCAGGATCTCTCTCCATAACAACCCTACCTCACCAGACACCAGGATCTCTCTCCATAACAACCCTCCTCACCAGGGACTGGGATCTCTCCCCATAACAACCCTCCCTCACCAGACACCAGGATCCCTCTCCATAACAACCATCCCTCATCAGGGACCAGGATCTCTCCATAACAACACTCACTCACCAGGGACCAGGATCTCTCTCCATAACAACCCTCCCTCATCAGGGACCAGGATCTCTCTCCATAACAACACTCACTCACCAGGGACCAGGATCTCTCTCCATAACAACCCTCCCTCACCAGGGACCATGATCTCTCTCCATAACAACCCTCCCTCACCAGGGACCAGAATCTCTCTCCATAACAACCTTCCCTCACCAGGGACCAGGATCTCTCTCCATAACAACCCTCCCTCACCAGGGACCAGGGTCTCTCTCCATAACAACCCTCCCTCACCAGGGACTGGGATCTCTCCCCATAACAACCCTACCTCACCAGACACCAGGATCTCTCTCCATAACAACCCTCCCTCACCAGGGACTGGGATCTCTCCCCATAACAACCCTCCCTCACCAGACACCAGGATCCCTCTCCATAACAACCATCCCTCATCAGGGACCAGGATCTCTCTCCATAACAATACTCACTCACCAGGGACCAGGATCTCTCTCCATAACAACCCTCACTCACCAGGGACCAGGATCTCTCTCCATAACAACCCTCCCTCATCAGGGACCAGGATCTCTCTCCATAACAACACTCACTCACCAGGGACCAGGATCTCTCTCCATAACAACCCTCCCTCACCAGGGACTGGGATCTCTCCCCATAACAACCCTCCCTCACCACACACCAGGATCTCTCTCCATAACAACCCTCCCTCATCAGGGACCAGGATCTCTCTCCATAACAACACTCACTCACCAGGGACCAGGATCTCTCTCCATAACAACCCTCCTCACCAGGGACCAGGATCTCTCTCCATAACAACCCTCGCTCACCAGGGACCAGGATCTCTCTCCATAACAACCCTCCCTCACCAGGGACCAGGATCTCTCTCCATAACAACCCTCCCTCACCAGACACCAGGATCTCTCTCCATAACAACCCTCCTCATCAGGGACCAGGATCTCTCTCCATAACAACCCTCCCTCATCAGGGACCAGGATCTCTCTCCATAACAACACTCACTCACCAGGGACCAGGATCTCTCTCCATAACAACCCTCACTCACCAGGGACCAGGATCTCTCTCCATAACAACCCTCCTCACCAGGGACCATGATCTCTCTCCATAACAACCCTCCCTCACCAGGGACCAGGATCTCTCTCCATAACAACCCTCCCTCACCAGGGACCAGGATCTCTCTCCATAACAACCCTCGCTCACCAGGGACCAGGATCTCTCTCCATAACAACCCTCCCTCACCAGACACCAGGATCTCTCTCCATAACAACCCTCCCACATCAGGGACGAGGATCTCTCTCCATAACAACCCTCACTCACCAGGGACCAGGATCTCTCTCCATAACAACCCTCCTCACCAGGGACCAGGATCTCTCTCCATAACAACCCTCCTCACCAGGAACCAGGATCTCTCTCCATAACAACCCTCCTCACCAGGCACCAGGATCTCTCTCCATAACAACCCTCCCTCACCAGGGACCATGATCTCTCTCCCATAACAACCCTCCCTCACCAGGGACCAGGATCTCTCTCCATAACAACCTCCCTCACCAGGGACCAGGATCTCTCTCCATAACAACCCTCCATCACCAGGGACCAGGATCTCCCTCCATAACAACCCTCCCTCACCAGACACCAGGATCTCTCTCCATAACAACCCTCCCTCACCAGGCACCAGGATCTCTCTCCATAACAACCCTCCTCACCAGGGACCATGATCTCTCTCCATAACAACTCTCCCTCACCAGGGACCAGGATCTCTCTCCATAACAACCCTCCCTCACCAAGGACCAGGATCTCTCTCCATAACCACCCTCCCTCATCAGGGACCAGGATCTCTCTCCATAACAACACTCACTCACCAGGGACCAGGATCTCTCTCCATAACAACCCTCCCTCACCAGGGACTGGGATCTCTCCCCATAACAACCCTCCCTCACCACACACCAGGATCTCTCTCCATAACAACCCTCCCTCATCAGGGACCAGGATCTCTCTCCATAACAACACTCACTCACCAGGGACCAGGATCTCTCTCCATAACAACCCTCCCTCACCAGGGACCAGGATCTCTCTCCATAACAACCCTCGCTCACCAGGGACCAGGATCTCTCTCCATAACAACCCTCCCTCACCAGGGACCATGATCTCTCTCCATAACAACCCTCCCTCACCAGACACCAGGATCTCTCTCCATAACAACCCTCCCTCATCAGGGACCAGGATCTCTCTCCATAACAACCCCCTCATCAGGGACCAGGATCTCTCTCCATAACAACACTCACTCACCAGGGACCAGGATCTCTCTCCATAACAACCCTCACTCACCAGGGACCAGGATCTCTCTCCATAACAACCCTCCCTCACCAGGGACCATGATCTCTCTCCATAACAACCCTCCCTCACCAGGGACCAGGATCTCTCTCCATAACAACCCTCCCTCACCAGGGACCAGGATCTCTCTCCATAACAACCCTCGCTCACCAGGGACCAGGATCTCTCTCATAACAACCCTCCCTCACCAGACACCAGGATCTCTCTCCATAACAACCCTCCCACATCAGGGACGAGGATCTCTCTCCATAACAACCCTCACTCACCAGGGACCAGGATCTCTCCCATAACAACCTCCCTCACCAGGGACCAGGATCTCTCTCCATAACAACACTCACTCACCAGGGACCAGGATCTCTCTCCATAACAACCCTCGCTCACCAGGGACCAGGATCTCTCTCCATAACAACCCTCCCTCACCAGACACCAGGATCTCTCTCCATAACAACCCTCCCACATCAGGGACGAGGATCTCTCTCCATAACAACCCTCACTCACCAGGGACCAGGATCTCTCTCCATAACAACCCTCCCTCACCAGGGACCAGGATCTCTCTCCATAACAACCCTCCCTCACCAGGGACCAGGATCTCTCTCCATAACAACCCTCCCTCACCAGGCACCAGGATCTCTCTCCATAACAACCCTCCTCACCAGGGACCATGATCTCTCTCCATAACAACCCTCCCTCACCAGGGACCAGGATCTCTCTCCATAACAACCCTCCTCACCAGGGACCAGGATCTCTCTCCATAACAACCCTCCTCATCAGGGACCAGGATCTCTCTCCATAACAACACTCACTCACCAGGGACCAGGATCTCTCTCCATAACAACCCTCCCTCACCAGGGACCAGGATCTCTCTCCATAACAACCCTCGCTCACCAGGGACCAGGATCTCTCTCCATAACAACCCTCCCTCACCAGGGACCAGGATCTCTCTCCATAACAACCCTCCCTCACCAGACACCAGGATCTCTCTCCATAACAACCTCCCTCATCAGGGACCAGGATCTCTCTCCATAACAACCCCCTCATCAGGGACCAGGATCTCTCTCCATAACAACACTCACTCACCAGGGACCAGGATCTCTCTCCATAACAACCCTCACTCACCAGGGACCAGGATCTCTCTCCATAACAACCCTCCCTCACCAGGGACCATGATCTCTCTCCATAACAACCCTCCCTCACCAGGGACCAGGATCTCTCTCCATAACAACCCTCCCTCACCAGGGACCAGGATCTCTCTCCATAACAACCCTCGCTCACCAGGGACCAGGATCTCTCTCCATAACAACCCTCCCTCACCAGACACCAGGATCTCTCTCCATAACAACCCTCCCACATCAGGGACGAGGATCTCTCTCATAACAACCCTCACTCACCAGGGACCAGGATCTCTCTCCATAACAACCCTCCCTCACCAGGGACCAGGATCTCTCCATAACAACCCTCACTCACCAGGGACCAGGATCTCTCTCCATAACAACCCTCGCTCACCAGGGACCAGGATCTCTCTCCATAACCCTCCCTCATCAACAACCCTCCTCACCAGACACCAGGATCTCTCTCCATAACAACCCTCCCACATCAGGGACGAGGATCTCTCTCCATAACAACCCTCACTCACCAGGGACCAGGATCTCTCTCCATAACAACCCTCCCTCACCAGGGACCAGGATCTCTCTCCATAACAACCCTCCTCACCAGGGACCAGGATCTCTCTCCATAACAACCCTCCCTCACCAGGCACCAGGATCTCTCTCCATAACAACCCTCCCTCACCAGGGACCATGATCTCTCTCCATAACAACCCTCCTCACCAGGGACCAGGATCTCTCTCCATAACAACCCTCCCTCACCAGGGACCAGGATCTCTCTCCATAACAACCCTCCTCACCAGGGACCAGGATCTCTCTCCATAACAACCCTCCCTCACCAGGGACCAGGATCTCTCTCCATAACAACCCTCCTCACCAGGGACCAGGATCTCTCTCCATAACAACCCTCGCTCACCAGGGACCAGGATCTCTCTCCATAACAACCCTCCTCACCAGACACCAGGATCTCTCTCCATAACAACCCTCCCACATCAGGGACGAGGATCTCTCTCCATAACAACCCTCACTCACCAGGGACCAGGATCTCTCTCCATAACAACCCTCCCTCACCAGGGACCAGGATCTCTCTCCATAACAACCCTCACTCACCAGGGACCAGGATCTCTCTCCATAACAACCCTCGCTCACCAGGGACCAGGATCTCTCCATAACAACCTCCCTCACCAGACACCAGGATCTCTCTCCATAACAACCCTCCCACATCAGGGACGAGGATCTCTCTCCATAACAACCCTCACTCACCAGGGACCAGGATCTCTCTCCATAACAACCCTCCTCACCAGGGACCAGGATCTCTCTCCATAACAACCCTCCTCACCAGGGACCAGGATCTCTCTCCATAACAACCCTCCTCACCAGGCACCAGGATCTCTCTCCATAACAACCCTCCCTCACCAGGGACCATGATCTCTCTCCATAACAACCTCCTCACCAGGGACCAGGATCTCTCTCCATAACAACCCTCCCTCACCAGGGACCAGGATCTCTCCCATAACAACCCTCCTCACCAGGGACCAGGATCTCTCTCCATAACAACCCTCCTCACCAGGGACCAGGATCTCTCTCCATAACAACCCTCCCTCATCAGGGACCAGGATCTCTCTCCATAACAACCCTCCCTCACCAGGGACCAGGATCTCTCTCCATAACAACCCTCACTCACCAGGGACCAGGATCTCTCTCCATAACAACCCTCGCTCACCAGGGACCAGGATCTCTCTCCATAACAACCCTCCCTCACCAGACACCAGGATCTCTCTCCATAACAACCCTCCCACATCAGGGACGAGGATCTCTCTCCATAACAACCCTCACTCACCAGGGACCAGGATCTCTCTCCATAACAACCCTCCCTCACCAGGGACCAGGATCTCTCTCCATAACAACCCTCCCTCACCAGGGACCAGGATCTCTCTCCATAACAACCCTCCTCACCAGGCACCAGGATCTCTCTCCATAACAACCCTCCCTCACCAGGGACCATGATCTCTCTCCATAACAACCCTCCCTCACCAGGGACCAGGATCTCTCTCCATAACAACCCTCCTCACCAGGGACCAGGATCTCTCTCCATAACAACCCTCCCTCACCAGGCACCAGGATCTCTCTCATAACAACCCTCCTCACCAGGGACCATGATCTCTCTCCATAACAACCCTCCCTCACCAGGGACCAGGATCTCTCTCCATAACAACCCTCCTCACCAGGGACCAGGATCTCTCTCCATAACAACCCTCCTCACCAGGGACCAGGATCTCTCTCCATAACAACCCTCCCTCACCAGGGACCAGGATCTCTCTCCATAACAACCCTCCCTCACCAGGGACCAGGATCTCTCTCCATAACAACCCTCGCTCACCAGGGACCAGGATCTCTCTCCATAACAACCCTCCCACCGGATCACCAGACACCAGGATCTCTCTCCATAACAACCCTCCCTCACCAGGGACCAGGATCTCTCTCCATAACAACCCTCACTCACCAGGGACCAGGATCTCTCTCCATAACAACCCTCGCTCACCAGGGACCAGGATCTCTCTCCATAACAACCCTCCCTCACCAGACACCAGGATCTCTCTCCATAACAACCCTCCCACATCAGGGACGAGGATCTCTGTCCATAACAACCCTCACTCACCAGGGACCAGGATCTCTCTCCATAACAACCCTCCCTCACCAGGGACCAGGATCTCTCTCCATAACAACCCTCCCTCACCAGGGACCAGGATCTCTCTCCATAACAACCCTCCCTCACCAGGCACCAGGATCTCTCTCCATAACAACCCTCCCTCACCAGGGACCATGATCTCTCTCCATAACAACCCTCCCTCACCAGGGACCAGGATCTCTCTCCATAACAACCCTCCCTCACCAGGGACCAGGATCTCTCTCCATAACAACCCTCCCTCACCAGGGACCAGGATCTCTCTCCATAACAACCTCCCTCACCAGGGACCAGGATCTCTCTCCATAACAACCCTCCTCACCAGGGACCAGGATCTCTCTTCATAACAACCCTCACTCACCAGGGACCAGGATCTCTCTCCATAACAACCCTCCCTCACCAAGCACAAGAATCTCTTTCCAAAACATAGCATGTGGGATGAATTGTGTGATTAATAACACCTGCACTTGTCTTTTCTTACTAGCACTGACTCTATTGAGGAAAAAATTGAAATACTATGACTGAGATGGTGAGATCGCACTGCAGTGGATAGCAGTCATTTTACAGGCTCCTGACCGATTCTGCTCTCTGCATTGTTGGGAGGGGCCCGTAAATACGCATTTCACTGTTAGTCTACACTTGTTGTTTACAAAGCAAATGAAAAATAACATTTGATTTGATAGGTGATTGTCTCACCCAGCTACCTTAACGTGCATGCACTAACTGTAAATTACTAAAATGTAATGTAATGTGGATTCACTCGCTGTCCTCGCTCTAGCTTGCTATTTTGATTAAGCAGGACTCAAGTCACACTATTCGCTGTCTCAATGTCACCCTGGGATTCCAAGGACCGAGAGACGCACCTTCTGTTTGCTTTACCATTGCTTGTCATGGCCCATACTGTTTGAACTGGGAGATTAAGAGGCATGACAAGTGTGGTTAAATTAGAAGCGTGGGTCTGCATTTTACTGTTTGATAAAACAGCGACAGACAACAGTGGAGACTAAAATTACTTTGAAAACCTAACCGGAATTAGATAACCAGCTTTGGTTGATGATTGTGTTGGGTAATGCATCTCTTATCCACCCACAACCAGAACATCAACTGTTACCCATCAAGAAATGGTGTTAGTTGTTCTAACTTATAGGAACTGATTGGATTTTCCTTTGAAACTCTGCAACTCTCTGTTGGCTGGGCACCCCGCTTGTGCCATCAAACCCCTGCAAGTAATCCAGAACACCGCAGCCCGCTTGGTGTTCAACCTTCCCAAATTCTCCCATGACACCCTGGTCCTTCTCACACTGCTGACTTCCAGTTAAATCTTGCATCTACTACAAGACCATGGTGCTTGCCTACGGAGCAGACCCTCCGTACCTTTAGGCTATGCTCAAAACCTACACTCCAACCTGAGCAGTCCGTTTTGTCACCTCTGGTCTTTTGTCCGTCCTGTGATTTGTGATTGTCTCAGCAAGCTACAGTACTGAAGATGAATGCATTGTATATCGCTATGAATAACACTGTCTGCTAAATTACTGAAATGTTAATGTATCTCTTTAAATACAGTACCAGTCAGAAGTTTGGACACACCTACTCATTCAAGGGTTTTTCTACATTGTAGAATATTAGTGAAGACTTCAAAACTATGAAATAATGCATATGGAGTAACCATGTAGTAACCATATATTTTATATTTGAGATTCTTCAAAGTAGCCACCCTTTGCCTTGGTGACAGCTTTACACACTCTTGGCATTCTCTCAACCAGCTTCACCTGGAATGCTTTTCCAACAGTCTTGAAGGAGTTACCACATATGCTGAACACTTGTGGGCTGCTTTTCCTTTACTCTGCGGTCCAACTCATCCCAAACCATCTCAATTTGGGTACTGTATATGTGAATGAAAGGCATGCAAAATGTTATCTGACAATAGAGTATTTGTTAATATACTTAGAAATTGTTTATTTGATAATGTTGTTTAATACGGTGATATGGTACCACTTATAGATTTTGGACTACGTCAGGTATAAACCACGCAGGTACCTAGAGTGCATTCGGAGAGTATACAGACCCCTTCACTTTTTCCACATTTTGTTACATTACAGCCTTATTCTAAAATGGATGAACTATTTTTCCCCTCATCAATCTACACACTACACACCCCATAATGACAAAGCAAAACTGATTTTTAGAAATGTTTGCAAATTTATTACCATAACAAAAAATTGAAATATCACATTTACATAAGTATACAGACCCTTTACTCAGTACTTTGTTGAAGAACCTTAGGCAGCGATTACAGCCTCGAGTCTTCTTGGGTATGACACTACAAGCTTGACACACCTGTATTTGGGGAGTTTCTCATATTCTTCTCTGCAGATCTGCAGATCCTCTCAAGCTCTGTCAGGTCAAATGATATTGCCAACTACTTTAATTACTTTTTCATTGGCAAGATAAGCAAACATAGGGATGACATGCCAGCAACAAACACTAACACTACACATCCAAATATATAGGACCAAATTATGAAAGACAAGAATTGTACTTTTTAATTCAGTAAAGTCAGTGTGGAAAGGGTGAAAAGATTATTGTTGTCTATCAACAATGACAAGCCACCGGGGTCTGACAATCTGAGTGGAAAATTACTGAGGATCATAGCAGACAATATTGCCACTCCTATTTGTCACATTTTCAATTTAAGCCTACCAGAGAGCATGTGCCCTCAGCCCTGGAGGAAGCTAAGTCATTCCACTACCCAAGAATAGTAAAGCCCCCTTTACTGGCTCAAATAGCCAACCAATCAGCCAGTTACCAACCCTTAGTAAACTTCTGGAAAACATGGTGTTTGACCAGATACAATGATATTTCACAGTAAACAAATTGACAACAGAATTTCAGCACACTTATAGGAAAGGACACTCAACAAGGACAGCACTTACACAAATGACTGATGATTGGCTGAGAGAAATTGATGATCAAATGATTGTGGGGGCTGTCTTGTTTGACTTCAGTGCAGCTTTTGACATTATCGATCACAGTCTGCTGCTGGGAAAACGTATGTGTTATGGCTTTACACCCCTGCTATAATGTGGATAAAGAGTTCCTTATCTAACAGAACACAGAGGGTGTTCTTTAATGGACGCCTCTCAAATATAATCCAGTTAGAATCAGGAATTCCCAGGGTAGCTGTTTAGGCACGTTACTTTTTCAATTTTTACTAACGACATGCCACTGACTTTGAGTAGAGCCAGAGTGTCTATGTATGCGGATGACTCAACACTATACACGTCAGCTACTACAGTGACTGGAATGACTGCAACACTCAACAAAGAGCTGCTGTTAGTTTCAGAGTGGGTGGAAAGTAATATGTTAGCCCTAAATATTTCTAAAACTAAAAGCATTGTCTTTGGAACAGAATACTCACTAAACCCTAAACCTCAACTAAATCTTGTAATAAATAATGTGGAAATTGAGCAAATTGAGATGACTAAACTGCTTAGAGTAACCCTGGATTGTAAACTGTCATGGTCAAAACATATTGATGCAGTAGTAGCTAAGATGGGGAGAGGTCTGTCTCTAATAAAGCGATGCTCTGCCTTAACAACACTATCAACAAGGCAGGTCCTACAGGCCCTAGTTTCTACCTTCTTAACAACACTATCAACAAGGCAGGTCCTACAGGCCCTAGTTTCTACCTTCTTAACAACACTATCAACAAGGCAGGTCCTACAGGCCCTAGTTTCTACCTTCTTAACAACACTATCAACAAGGCAGGTCCTATAGGCCCTAGTTTCTACCTTCTAAACAACACTATCAACAAGGCAGGTCCTTCAGGCCCTAGTTTCTACCTTCTAAACAACACTATCAACAAGGCAGGTCCTACAGGCCCTAGTTTCTACCTTCTTAACAACACTATCAACAAGGCAGGTCCTACAGGCCCTAGTTTCTACCTTCTTAACAACACTATCAATAAGGCAGGTCCTACTGGCCCTAGTTTCTACCTTCTTAACAACACTATCAACCAGGCAGGTCCTACAGGCTCTAGTTTTGTCGCACCTTGGCTACTGTTCTGTCATGTGGTCAGGTGCCACAAAAAAGGACTTAGGAAAATTGCAATTGGCTCAGAACAGGGCAGCACGGCTGGCCCTTGGTTGTACACAGAAAGCTAATATTAATAATATGCATGTCAATCTCTCCTGGCTCACTTTATTTATGAGAGGTATTGACATGTTGAATGCACCGAGCTGTCTGTCTAAACTACTGGCACATAGCTTGTACACCCATGCATACCCCACAAGACATGCCACAAGAGGTCTCTTCACAATCTCCAAGTCCAGAACAGTCTATGGGAGGCACACAGTACTACATAGAGCCATGATTACATGGAACTCTATTCCACAGTACTACATAGAGCCATGATTACATGGAACTCTATTCCACGGTACGACATAGAGCCATGACTACATGGAACTCTATTCCACATCAAGTAACAGATGCAAGCAATAAAATTAGATTTAAGAACAGATTAAAAAAACCTTATGGAACAACGGGGACTGTGAAGCAACACAAACATTGGCAGAGACACACACACACACACACGCACACGATAAAATACGCACTATACATACACATGGATTTAGTACTGTAGATATGTGGTAGTGGTGGAGTAGGGGCCTGAGGGCACACAGCATGTTGTGAAATCTTTGAATGTATTAGAATGTTTTTAAAATTGTATAAACTGCCTTAACTTTGCTGGACCCCAGGAAGAGTAGCTGCTGCTTTGGCAGCAGCTAATGGGGATCCATAATAAGTACAAATACAAATGGGGAGCATCGCTGCACAGCTATTTTCAGGTCTCTCCAGAGATGTTCAATCGGTTTCAAGCCCGGGCTCTGGCTGGGCCACTCAAGGACATTCAGAGACTTGCCAACCCCTATTATTTCACATAATGTAATGTCTAAGGCTGTGTGCTTAGGGTCATTGCCTTGTTGGAAGGTGAACCTTCGCCTAGTCTGAGGTCCTGAGCAGGTTTTCATCAAGGATCTTTCTCTACTTTGCTCCGTTCATCTTTCCCTCGATCCTGACTAGTCTCCCAGTCCCTGCCGCTGAAAACCATCCCCACATTTTTATTTAACCTTTATTTATCTAGGCAAGCCAGTTAAGAACAAATTCTTATTTAGAATGACAGCCTACGAACAGTGGGTTAAATGCTGCCTTGTTCAGGGGCAGAACGACAGCTTTTACCTTGTCATCTCGGAGATTCGATCTAGCAACCTTTCGGCTACTGGCTCTAACCACTAGGCTACCTCCCGCCCATCATGATGCTGCCACCACCATGCTTCACCATAGGGATGGTGCTTCACCATAGGGATGGTGCCAGATTTCCTCCAGACGTGATGCTTGGCATTCAGGACAAAGAGTTCAATCTTGGTTTCATCAGACCAGAGAATCTTGTTTCTCATGGTCTGAGTCTTTTAGGTGCCTTTTGGCAAACTCAAGCGGGCTGTCATGTGCCTTTTACTGAGGAGTGGCTTCTGTTGGGCAACTACACCATAAAGGCCTGATTGGTGGAGGGCTGCAGAGATGGTTGTCATTCTGGTTCTCCCATCTCCACAGAGGAATTGGAGCTCTGTCAGAGTGACCACCGGATTCTTGGTCACCTCCCTTCCGATTGCTCAGTTTGACCGTACGGCCAGCTCTAGGAAGAGTCTTGGTGGTTCCAAACTTCTTCCATTTAAGAATGATGGAGGCCACTGTGTTCTTGAGGACCTTCAATGCTGCAGACCTTTTTGGTACCATTCTCCAGATCTGTGCCTCGACACAGTCCTGTCTCGGAGCTCAACGGATAATTCCTTTCACCTCATGACTTGGTTTTTGCTCTGACATGCACTGTCAACTGTGGGACCTTATATAGACAGGTGGGTGTATTTCCAAATCATATCCAATCAATTGAATTTACCACAGATGGACTCTAGTCAAGTTGTAGAAACATCTTAAGGATGATCAATGGAAACAGGATGCACCTGAGCTCAATTTCGAGTCTAATAGCAAAGTCTAAAATTGTTAAACTTTCAACAACAAAACAAATGACTTTGTCATGATGGGGTTTTGTGTGTAGATTGATGAGGACATTTATTTTTAATCCATTTTAGAATAAGGCTGTAACGTAACAAAATGTTGAAAAAGTCTAGGGGTCTGAATACTTTCCCACTGCACTGTATATTTGGCCTTGTGTTGTGTCCTGCTGAAAGATGAATTCCTCCCAGTGTCTGGAGGTTTTTTCCCATTGAACCTTTAACTAGGCAAGTCAGTTAAGAACACATTTTTGTTTACAATGACGGCCTACCAAAAGGCAAAAGGCCTCCTGTGGGGATGGGGGCTGGGATTAAAAATAAAAATGGCCAAAACACACATCACGTCAAGAGAGACAACACTACATAGAGACCTTAGACAACAACATAGCAAGGCAGCAACAGATGACAATACACATGACAACACAACATGACAACAACATGGAAGCAACACAACATGGCAGCAACACAACATGGTAGCAACATAATATAACAACAACATGGAAGCAACACAACATGGCAGCAGCACAAAAACGCGGTACAAACATTATTGGTCACAGACAACAACACCAAGTGCAAGAAGGTAGAGACAACAATACATCACGCAAAGCAGCCACAACTGTCAGTAGGAGTGTCCATGATTGAGTCTGAATGAAGAGATTGAGATAAAGCAGACTAAAACAGGTTTTCCTCTAGGATTTTGCATGTGCTTGGCTCCATCCTGTTTATTTTTTATCCTGGAAAAACTCCTCAGTCTTTGCTGATGTCAACCATACCCATACCATGATGCAGCCAACACCATGCTTGAAAATAAGGAGGCTGTTACTCAATGATGTGGTGTGTTAGATTTGCCCCAAACATAAGACTTTGCATTTAGGCCAAAAAGTGTATTCCTTTGCCATGTTTTTTTGTAGTATCACTTTAGTGCCTTGTTGCATACAGGATGCATGTTTTGGAATATTTAGATTCTATATATGTTGATGATTTTCACTCTGTCATTTAGGTCACTACCATGTTGTTGATCCATCCTCAGTTTTCTCCCATCACGGCCATTGAACTCTGTAGCTGTTTTGAAATTACCAATGGCCTCAATGTTGCCATCCCTGAACAGTTTCCTTCCTGTCCTGCAGCTCAGTTCAGAAGGACAACTTTGTGTGTGGGTGGTTTAATACATCATCCACGGCATCATTATTAACTTGACCATGCTTAAATAGGTATTCAATATTTGATTTGTTGTTGTTACCCATCTACCAATCACTGCCTTTCTTTATGAGGCTTTCGCAAAGCTCCTGGTCTTTGTATCTGTTTGAAATTCAATAATTGACTGAGGGACCCTACAGATGTTGTGTGTATGGGGACAGAGGCAGGAGTAGTCATTTTTTTAAAATCATGTCAACCCCTATTATTTCACACAGAATGAGCCTATGTAACTGAGATATACTGTCTCCATTATAAAATGAGAGACCATCTAGATCTACTGTCTCTATTATATTATGACAGACCAGCTAGATCTACGGTCACTATTATATTATGACAGACCAGCTAGATCTACTGTCTCTATTATATTATGACAGACCAGCTAGATCTACTGTCTCTATTATATTATGACAGACCAGGTAGATATACTGTCTCTATTATATTATGACAGAACAGCTAGATCTACTGTCTATATTATATTTTGACAGAA